>NC_080076.1:15548941-16148941 GCF_949987535.1 Balaenoptera acutorostrata
GAGTTCATAGACTCGCAGGTGCCGCAAGCGTTGCCCAATCCAATTGTCCTCCTATTGCCACCTCAGAGGGATGGTCATCAATATAAGGTGTCTCGTAAAGTGCATCCAAGAGGTTGAATTTCTGAAGTACCAAAATAGCTTATCAAAGGAGATTTCAATAGAAGAAGCCCCCTGGCAAAAAAATCTCAGGAGAGTTTCTTCATGAAGTCATGAGTCGTATTTAGCAAATCAACACAAATTCTAGCGGACACTATAATTTAAAACTTCTCAACTATAGCTTTCACTGAAATGATGCTATGTACAAATGGAATTATAAATAAATAAATCATGGAATATAAAATATCTATGTCTCATGAAAAACTGCTACAGAAAATCTGAATTTATAAAATAAATGAGTTAGAAGATGGTTATTTATTCTCTGAAATGAAAGCTTGCCTTTTTTACCAAATCTCCTACAGGAGCATATTCTTTTAGTAAAAATGTGAACATATTGGATCTAATGG
Source organism: Balaenoptera acutorostrata (assembly GCF_949987535.1). Classification (NCBI taxonomy): domain Eukaryota; kingdom Metazoa; phylum Chordata; class Mammalia; order Artiodactyla; family Balaenopteridae; genus Balaenoptera; species Balaenoptera acutorostrata. Next base: position 15,549,445 of record NC_080076.1, read on the forward strand.
ACTCTCCTAAGGGAATTTTATCCTCAATCATCCCCTCTCTTTCATCTTCCACCTCCCTTGCTCTTGTTCCCATCTGGCTCCATCCCTTTCTACAAAAAAAAAAAAAAAACACAACAGTTCAATTATGACCCATATTAAAATAAAACCAACAAACAAAAAAGTTTGACTTCTATGTAGATCAACAGAGACAGAGAGGTAAGCGGTTAGGTAGAGAGATGAATGGATAAATAGAAGGAGGGATAGACAGATGATACGTAGATAGGCAGATAGATTCTCATATTGTCTTTCGTTTTACTCATAAGCTACTTTAAAATATTTTTTTCCGCCACCAATTTCTTACTGCCCACTGAATTTCCTCTCTCTAGATTGTTATTGGCCTCCAAATTGTCAAATCTAATAGATACTTTTCCATCTCTACCTGAATCTGACAAAGTTTATCACCATTTCAACAGCGTTTCTTCGCACTTCCAAGATTTTTTTTAAGAATCAGGAGACCATATGCTTCATAATTGCCTCATCCTCTTTAGGAAATCCAATTCCCCTTGATGGTGAGTACTTTAGGCATGGGTATATGATGCAGTTCTGGCCAATGAGATGTGTATTCATTTTCTATAGTTACTTTAACACCTTATCACAAACTTAGTGGCTTAAAACAGCATAACATTATCTTACAGTTTGGGAGGTCAGAAGTCCAAAATGGGTCTCACTGAGCTAAAATCAAGATGTTAGCTGGGCTCTATTCTTTCCAGAGGCTCTAGGGGAGAATCCACTTCCTTGCCTTTTCCAGCATCAAGAGGCTGCCTGCATTCCTTGGCTCATGCTCCATTCCTCCATCTTCAAAGCCTACAGCATTGGGCCAAGTCTCTCACACTGCCATCTCTCTGGTTCTCCCTATTCTTTCTCCCTCTTCCACTAATAAGATCCCTGGTGATTAAACTGGGTCCACCCAGATAATGCAGGATAATATCTCCATCTCAAGATCAGCTGATTAGCAACCTTAATTCTATCTGCAACTTTAGTTCCCCTTTGCAAAAAACCCAACCTATTCACAGGGTCCAGGGATTAAGACATGGACATCTTTGTTGTATTCTTCCTACAACAAAATGTGAAAGTCTGTTGGGCACTTTCTAGAAAGGTTTCTTTTGCTGATGTAAGAGACATGGGGGAAGAAACACTCCTCTTTCCACCTCTGGAAGTTGATGTTTGCATGTGCTGTCTAGAACTGTGGTCTTCATTTAAGATCATAAGATGAGCTGGTCTAGGTTGGTAAACCTTCATCATGAGAATAGCATATCATGAATTTATATATATACATATATATATGTATATATTCATGATACTGATGAACCACTGAGTAAACCAACCCAAGGGCAACTCTAACTCTATTTCTTGTTAGATAAGATAAAATTTGATTTTGTATATTCATTTTGACTTGTGTTTTCTGTTTCTTGCAGCCCAAACATCCTAACTGATACTTAACCTTACTACACTTTTCTGAGTGTTTGACAGATTTCCTTTTTGCATTTTGAAATGGTCACCAAGCTTCTGTGGGATTAGACTTCTGATTTCCTCCTACCCCTGAAGCCATTTCATCTGTTTCATTCAAAGGATCTTCTCTAGTAAGTCAGAAAGAGAAAAACAAATACCGTATGCTAATGCATATATATGGAATCTAAAAAAAATGGTACTGATGAACCTAGGGGTAGGGCAGGAATAAAGACACAGACGTAGAGAATGGACTTGAGGACACAGGGTGGGAAGGGTAAGCTGGGATGAAGTGAGAGAGGGGCATGGACATAGATACACTACCAAATGTAAAACAGATAGCTAGTGGGAAGCAGCCACATAGCACAGGGAGATCAGCTCAGTGTTCTGTGACCACCTAGAGGGGTGGGATAGGGAGGGTGGGAGGGAGACGCAAGAGGGAGGGGATATGGGGATATATGTATATGTATAGCTGATGCACTTTGTTATACAGCAGAAACTAACACAACATTGTAAAGCAATTATCCTCCAATAAAGATGTTTTAAAAACAAAAGGACCTTCTCTGCTTACTCTTTTGAGCGTTGGTTTCGCACGTGGCTCCATTTCAGCTCTTCGCCCTCAGTGGACTCATTCTCTCCCAAGACTTTAACTATCCTTTCCACCCATATTCATATTGTCTACCCCTATTCTAGAAAATTCTGCTGACTCCGGAGTTGTGTTCCCACCTATCTGCTGCACATGTCTGCTTGGACGTCCCATGGCCTCCCCTCCACAACTCAAAACGTGACTCTGCCTTTTGCTCCTCCCTGAACTTTCTGATGTATCCCCCCACACCAATGAATGATTTCAAAACTTAATTCAGTTTCCACAGTTTCCACTCCTCCTTCTCACCCAGACACTCTCCATATTAAATTAATTATTAAATCTGTGCCCTCAACCTCCTTAAAATGCCTTTATCTTCCCCCCCTCCATACCTAGAGTCAAGAGTTTGGTCCCACATTTCTCACCCTACGAAAGTCATCTCATCAGCTCTCCCTGTATTCAAACTCCGCAATCCCTCCACCACAGCCCCGTGTCTCTATTGCTCATCCAGTGACCCTTCTGCAATTGAGATAAAGTCACATCCCTCCTTGCTTAAAATCCTTCCATGGAGTCCTGCAACTTTTAGGCTAAGAATAAACATCAACAAATGAAAGCAACAGTCGTGTAATGTAGATTCATCATATTACCTTATCTCATTTACTTTTCCAACCATCCTGTGAATTAAGTAGTATTCCTATCCTTATTTAACAGATAAAAAACTGCAATTTAGAGAGCACTTATGACTCTCAAAGGTCACACAGCTGGGAAGTGTGAGAGTTGGGTTTCATCCTAGTCATTCTAACTCCAAAACCCATGCTTACATGCTGCTTCTGCCTATCAAGAATGTCCTTCCCTTTTTATTTTTATTTTTTTTCATTTTCCTAATTGGTACCTCAACCTTCTACACTCAAATATTTCCTCTTCCTTGCAGGTTTCTGCAGTCTCCCTCTAACTAATTTACAAGTTTCCCTCTTCAGTGGTCCCCTGGCATCCTGTACATACAGCTTAAAGTAATAACAGCTACCATTTCTTACCTTCTTTGCTATGTGACAAATATAGCAAAGTGCTTTAGATTCATAAACTTAATTCCCATAGAAAGCTATTAAAATATTTCAGCTTACAGATGGAAAAACAATGCCTGAGGTTATATAATGTTTTGGACAATTTGTTCTGTAGTCTGTGTTTGCTATGGACTGAATGTTTGGGTCCCCCCAGAGTTCATATGTTGAAAGCCCAGTGTGACGGCATTTGGAGGAGGTGTCTTTGGGAGGTGACTAGGTCATGAAGGCACAGTCCTCATACCTGGGATGAATGCCTTTGTAAAAGAGGCCCAAGAGAGCTCCCTTCCCGTTTCTGCCATGTGAGGACACAAAGAAGAGACATCTGTCCATGAACTAGGAAGCAGGCTTCCTCCAGACACCGAATCTGTCAGTGTCTTTACCTTGGACTTCTAGCCTCTAGAACTATGAGAAATAAATTTGTTATTTATAAGTTACCCAGTCTACGATATTTTTTTATAGCAGCCCAAACAGACTAAGATAAAGTTCTACTTTCTTTTTTCCTTTAGAATACTTTGAGAGCGGGAACCATGCCTTAAATGATTTTGAAGACCCAGGACCTGGGCAAAAATGAGCTTGTTTCCTGAATATTTGATAACTGAATGGACCATTTATTAAGAGATCTGTGACAGCACAGATGTATACGAATATAATAAATATGCTTTTGACATTTTATGTTCTGTTCTGGAAAACACAGAGCATGAAAATTTGATACAATGACGTATCCATTTCTGTCTCCACCATCCCCGCACCCCACTTTCCTGTGAGCTTATTAGTGCCATGAACCATGCCATATTCACCCTGGATTTCAAATGTCTAGCGAAGGTACTCAACGAACAAACCCAAAATTTAAGTGAATCATCAGAAATCAATGTTGACTTTCTCTCTCCATTTTATTATGCCACTAAATGCTCAAGACAGTAAGAAATCTTCATTAAATCTCCAGTACAACATGCAGCACAACAGAAATTGGAATTACTACTTAGCTAAGTTTATTGTAGTTCATCACTATCCACCACAGTTCATCTGGTTTTTCAGAGGCCATATAGGTGAATTGAACAGGGATATGATCTAAGCACCACTCAATTATCCCAAGGCAAATAACGTAACAATATTAGCACCTTTGCCCCAGTTTGGAAAAAGCAAGATAAGAGTTCTACTTCAAAAAATATCAAAAAATATATTTCCCATAATGTTATTTTTGTAGCATTTATTTATCTTTATTTCTTATACTGGCATGCTATCAGGATGCTGATTTGTGAATTTATATCATACTTTGCCAAAAAGGTTATTAGCACTTTGATGGAGATCACACCTCATTATGAACTGTGCACACATATGAATGCTGTAAAATTGTTACAGTATTTCTGAGATATTCTAAATGTATACTGGAAAGTGGGGTTGTCTCTTCAAGCAGAATCTCTAAAAGGCATCCAAGTTAGAGGCATTCTGAGCATCTCAAAAATAATAAATGTTAATTGGGTATCTGGGCATTGTGTACTAAGCAACTTTTAAGAATCCCGAGGGTGGCAGAGTTGGAAAGCAGAACTAATAGCCCTTGAAGAAATAAAAAAAACAAAAGCACTTTTTGAGAAAAGAGGCACTGGTTATTGATTTACAGTTATTAACAGAATTTTTACTTTATTCCAAAGGAGACCAAAAGGGTAACAAATACAGAGAAGGACTTTGTTCCCAGAATAATGCTGGTGAAGCCATCCGATAGATAATGTGATTAGATCTGAAGTCCAGCATTTAGAAAGGTTGGAAGTTTGACACTGAGGAGGCCTTGTGCATTATCACCTTGAAGGTGCAAGATTACACAGGAGCAAGTTCAAAGGGAGTTCAGCAGAGAAAAATGGCTGTAACCTCAAAGGTCTGCAAATTGGTCCTAAGAAGTATCTATCAGTCAGTTGAAACAACCTAAATTGAGGAAGGGAGGCTTGATTGACATTTGACAGCTTTTTTTCTTTAATCTTTCCTTACAGGGAAAGGTCCTTTCCTTTCCTTCTTGTCTCTGCTCTTTTTCTCCAGTTCTTTATTTTTCTCTACCTCTCTCCCATTTTGCCTTCTCTCTCTCCCTTCTTTTCAATTCACCATCCTTTTTCCAATCTGCATCCTCTTATTTGAATTGTCCCAAGGTACAACTTTAAAGATTTTTAAATAAAATAAATTGACAATGAAATAAATTATACATAAGTGTAAATAAAATAGATTTGTAATAAAATGGAGATTTGTAAATAACCAAAGTTGCATTCATTTAATAGTTTTCACTCTTCATTTAAAAAGCAGGTGAGGGACTACCCTGGTGGCACAGTGGTTAAGAATCCGCCTGCCAGTGCAGGGGACACAGGTTCAATCCCTAGTCTGGGAAGGTCCCACATGCCACAGAGCAACTAAGCCCATGCGTCACAACTACTGAGCCTGCGCTCTAGAGCCCACGAGCCACAACTACTGAAGCCTGCATGCCTAGAGCCCATGCTCCGCAACAAGAGAAGCCACTGCAGTGAGAAGCGCGCGAACCACAGCAAACAGTAGCCCCCACTCGCCACAACTAGAGAGAGCCCGCGTGCAGCAACGAAGACCTAACGCGGCCAAAAAAATTTTTAAATAATAAATAAATAAATAAAAATAAAAAGCAGGTGAAACTAATGTATATTTTCCTACCACTAAAAAATCTACAGCAATTTGCAAGTTAAAAAAAATCTTATCTACTTCAACTTAGATTTGAAAGCTCACTTTTTTTACAGATCTAAGAAAATTGATTTTTCTGCTTGCAGACCTTCAAGGGAAATTGCCCTGAATTATCCTGTGTTTTAGTATATGTTATATAACAAAAATGATCATTAATCAACACTGATTTCTTTCTTTGCTCTTTACTTCCAACATGATTGTACTATTTTTGAGTTTGCGTTCTCTTCTTCAATACAGGGAGTTGAGTCTTGAGTTATTAATCAATATTTTAAGTCTATTTAAAACATATTAAGTTGAGCTCTTAGAGAATTAGTTCAAATTCAACTTACAGATAGGTGTTGATTAGATTGAAGAACAACCCAAAAAATGACATAAAATATGTGTAATAATTGGCTTACCATTTTTCGTGCAATAGGTAAAATTTAAGACCTAATTATCATTCTTTATATATTTGTGTTTCATCAATGAACTTGTAGAGTTATTATCGTAGAGTTACTATTTATTGAACAATTTAATAGGCACGTGCAGGAACTTTCCGCTACTTACTCCTGCTCCAGACTGCATAAGGTATTCTGAAGTGATGGCAATCCTGAAAATACCCAATCCTATCCCCAAATCTGGAGAAAAGAAAACTGTACACTTTCTATATCTTTTTTTTCCTTCAGCCTGGGGAAAAGTGTAAATGGTGATGAGGGAGGAAAGTGAGAATGTCAGAAAGTAAACAATGGGGTGACTTTCTCTGAAGGAAACAACAGCTTCAGTAATATATGCTGTATAAGGGGCACATCTATCACGGAAACGGGACACACTCCATACTAGGAAGTGTGAATTCTGGTATCCAAAATTTTAAAAAAATATCAGAAAAGAGCATCACTAGAGCTCCTAAAACACAAATAAAATGAAAACAAGTGGCATAGCAATTATGAACACACACCAAAACAATAAGAAAAAAACCAAGAGATTGTAAAAACCAAACAACTAGTAGAAAACTGAAAGATAGGCAAGACTGACCCCAAAAAAAAGAAAGAAAGGAATGAAAAAACATTTGGAAACTTGGTTTCCTTAAGATAGACCATTCAACAAATGGAAAAGAATGTGTATATATTTGAGGACATGATACAAGAAAATTTATCTGAAATAAATAAAAGAGATTTTTTTCCTTCTCCTAATCTTTGCAGATTAAAAGAGGACATTGTGACCTATAAAATTTAGTACAAAATGTTCGATGCTAACATGTGTCCTACTTGCACTGCCAAACTTTAAAGAGGAACAAAACATGCTTTACTCTTTTAGGCAAAAATATCAAACCTATAAGAGGAAAAAAACTTCTCCCTTCTTGGGGAGACCACTTTTCTAAACACTAACTGTTGAAGACAATGGAAAAATCTCCACAAAGATAGAGGTGGAGGGGGAGAGGAAGGGAAGAAATAGTTACCCACTGTTATATCCAGGCAAGACACGATTTAAGAAATTTAACAGCATGAAAAAAAACTAAGAATAAATACTATCCATATATCCTCCTTGAGGAAGGGAGGTGAGGGTGTGACAACTACTGGGTCAAATCAGTAAAGAATTCAGTGTGGGAGCAGCTGTGGCAAAAGCACTGATAGTCAGTAATGAGTCCATTTAAATACTATACACTAAACAACTCTAGGAATTATGGTTCAGGAGCAGTAACGCTCATATGTCTGTACAATGTAAAATATTGATAGAACTACTAAAAAGAGAGGTGAGGGAAGTGGAAATGGGAAAGTATGTAAATGTTAATGACCTGTTTATCAGAGCAGGAAAAAGTTAAAACTCTCTAAAAATGAAATATATGTGAAAAATATTGTCGCTACCTCTCAAGTTCCTCATACATTTTTTCTTAACCTTAAAAGGATCTTTCAAGAAATAATAAAATTAAGAAATAATAATCTTTTAAGAAATAATGATTAAGAAATACTTATTAAATTTAATCATTTCTTTAGCTTTACATAGGCCTTTTTCACTGTGTTAAATTCAGGTAAAAATAAATATAACATTTTATTTAAGAATAGTGTCTTTAACATAATACCATTATTTATGAAAGCATTTCTATCCACTCATCTATCCCTGTGACCACTTCTCTGCATAAATCTCCAGAGAAAGATATCTATGTTGATATACAAGTGATAAAACATGAACAACATTTCTATGTGGGTGGTGAAATTTGAGGGAGTACTTTGTAAGTTTTTACCTTTGTGCTTTCCTGCACACACACACAGCCAAGTATTCTGCAACATGTGAAGCCCATGTAAAAAGTTTTAAAATGCAAGGATTTAGATGATGTTTAGTCCATGCATCTTCATGAAATAATTGTTGGGGGAGTTTTACTAAGTGACTAAGAGTGAAGCAAATAAATGGGGGAGGGGAGGCTCTAAATAATTGTTGCAAAATGGCTCACAAAAGTGAATGGGGGGGGGCTTCCCTGGTGGCGCAGTGGTTGAGAGTCTGCCTGCTAATGCAGGGGACACATGTTCGAGCCCTGGTCTGGGAAGATCCCACATGCCGTGGAGTAACTAGGCCCATGAGCCACAACTACTGAGCCTGCACGTCTGGAGCCTGTGCTCCGCAACAAGAGAGGCCACGATAATGAGAGGCCCACGCACCGCGATGAAGAGTGGCCCCCGCTTGCCGCAACTAGAGAAAGCCCTCGCACAGAAACAAAGACCCAACATAGCAATCAATCAATCAATCAATCAATCTAAAAAAAAAAAGAAAGATGAGAATCCTTGGGCAGAGAAATAGATGCCATCTACTGCAAAAAAAAAAAACTGAATGGGAAGGTCAAAAGCTCAAAAAAAAAAAAACTGAAAGGAGAAAATATTTGTATTAACTTTTTACAGAATGTAAAATAAACGAATCTATAACCATGCATTGTATTTATGAAGGTCAAGAATTTGGTGGTACAGAGATGGGAGAAAGTAGAAGTGAAAATGTGTAGAACACACTTCATCTTAACCAGGTAAATATAGCTATGAATATACAGAAAATGGTTCAATAATTCATCTTGATTTTACAATTAGAGAAAATAATGTGAAATAAAGTTTTGAAATTTTTTGATTTATCACTAACAATTTAAACTGGCATGAAAGTGTAAATTGGGAGTCAATCCAGAATTATCCAAGCAATAGAATTATACTAAAAGGTTTTTTTCTAACTAAAAATAGAGTTGCCATATGATCCAGCAATCCCACTCTTGGGCATATATCCGAACAAAACTATAATTCAAAAAGATACATGTACTGCTATGTTCATAGCAGCACTATTCACAACAGCCAAGACAAGGAAACAACTTAAATGTCCATCAACAGATGAATGGATAAAGAAGATGTGATACATATATACAATGGAGTACTACTCAGCCATAAAAAAGAATGAAATAATGGCATTTGCAGCAACATGGATGGACCTAGAGATTATCATACTAAATCAAGTAAGTCAGAAAGACAAATATCATATGATATCACTTATATGTAGAATCTAAAATATGACACAAGTGAACTTATCATGAAACAGGAACAGACTCACAGACATAGAGAACAGACTTGTGGTTGCCAAGGGGGAGGGTGTTGGGAGGGGGATGGAGTGGAAGTTTGGGATTGGCAGATGCAAACTACTATATATAGAATGGATAAACAACAAGGTCCTACTGTGTAGCACAGGGAACTATATTCAATATCCTGTGGATAAACCACAATGGAAAAGAATATAAAAAATAATGTATATATATGTATAAATGAATCACTTTGCTGTACAGCATAAATTAACACAACATTGTAAATCAACTATACTTCAATAAAAGCTAAAAATTAAAAAAAGGATTTTTTAAGTGATTCTTCATTTTTTAATTATGCCATTATTTATTATTAAAGAATGCTTTGCTCTCAGGTGTGACACATGAGGATGATGTGATCTGACAGGTTGCATATAACTAGCTGCTAATGTCAATAGCAGCCTGATTCATGAGCTATTCAGGGTTGAAGATAATAGATGGGTCTTTCAGCCGCATTTAAAATTTTAATAGTCTCATAAAGTCCGTGCTACAAACATCGCTTCCAAGTAGAACGTATTTCAGATGTACAGTCAGAAAATGAAACTGAAAGAAAAAGTCATCACAAACAAGTACGTATCAGTGATGGATCTTTACAAATGAGCTATTATGTCTACATCTACTTCATTTTCTCTAGATGTTGTCTTATAGAGAATGGACTTGAGGACATGGGGAGGGGGAAGGGTAAGCTAGGATGAAGTGAGAGAGTGGCATGGACATGTATACACTACCAAATGTAAAACAGATAGCTAGTGGGAAGCAGCCGCATAGCACAGGGAGATCAGCTCGGTGCTTTGTGACCACCTAAAGGGGTGGGATAGGGAGGGTGGGAGGGAGACGCAAGAAGGAGGGGATATGGGGATATATGTATATGTATAGCTGATTCACTTTGTTATAAAGCAGAAACTAACACACCATTGTAAAGCAATTATACTCCAATAAAGATATTTTTTAAAAAAAGATGCTGTCCTGAAAACTCTTGATAAATGATTTTGCAACCTCCCTATCTGTAGAACAAAATAGAATTATCAGTAAATAAAAGGGCAATATATTAATATTAATGAAACTGTGCCATTTTAAAAGAAACCAGTAGGCTTTTTACCTTGTAATTTTTCTTGAAAAAAAATCAGTAAGTAAAATCTATTTGTTGCCTGAAACATGTAAGGATTTATATAATTATTTTCCATTTCATGTAAACTCAGATATTTTTAGTTGACATCAAAGGAGGGTATATTCATATTCTGTAATGGATAACTATGATATGTGCAATAATCTTATTGAACAAGCATGATCATGGAATAAATGATAATGCAACTTTGTTTTCATCTCTCATTGTCTCTTAAAATTAATTTCATGAAGGTAGATTTTTCCTGCTATCTACACGAAATTCAGGGCAAGGTCCATGAATTCATTACTTTTAAATAAGAAAAGTGATACATTTGCTTCTACTCACAAAAGAGTTCAGTAATTTTTATGTTCAGTACAGTACAATAATCAAAATATTCAAAATTCATTTAAGTGATGGTGTCTCTCCTCTGATTTAGGCCTGCTGTAGCAGTAAATGTAAATAAGGAGGACGTGGTCGGGTTTTCCTTTTTCTTTCACCTGGCATTTTTACAATCAATTTTTACTCTCTCCTTCTCCATTTGCTATTGCATTTTCTACTACCTGCAGGATGAGAGGAGGCAAGAGAAGGAAAAGAAGCAAAAAGTTCTTACTTACAGATATGGCTGTGAAATGAAGCAAGTCCACTTCAGTCTTTGTTAGTGTTTAAAGCAGTCTAACATGGCACTATTTTAGGGTTTTCCCCCCCTTCCTGCTTTGCTATAGTTCGTTTATATCCAGTTCCTCTGTTGCAGGAAAATGCACATTTCTGACTGATGAATTTTGCCTCTTTCATCAACCATGTTAACAATCTACCTGTATAGATAAAGTTTATAAATGGAGGAAAATACTTTTTGGATTTTCTACATGGTGGTGTTGAAAAATCTGCACTTTATTTAAACACATCTACTTTCCTAATGTAGTAGAATCATCAGAAGCATGATTTTTTTAAATAAATTTATTTATTTTGGGCTGCATTGGGTCTTTGCTGCTGCGCTTGGGCTTTCTCTAGTTGTAGCGAGCAGGGGTTACTCTTCATTGCAGTGCGGGGGCATCTCATTGTGGTGGCTTCTCTTGTTGCAGAGCACAGGCTCTAGGCGCACGGGCTAAGTAGTTGTGGCGCATGGGCTTAGCGGCTCCGTGGCATGTGAGATCTTCCCGGACCTGGGATCGAACCGGTGTCCCCTGCCTTGGCAGGCGGATTCTTAACCACTGCGCCACCAGGGAAGTCCCCAGAAGCATGATATTATCTCAGGTTTCTTTTCACTTATAGTCTTCAGAAAACATGATATTGAATTGTCTATGACTAATGATCTAAATTAAAGGGGCAGAATAAAATGTACTGACAATGAGCTTTTTTTCCTGCAAAATTGACTTGTCACATTTACTTTATAAGAAATAGTTACTCTTCCTGTGAATCCCCAAGAGAATGAAGACATCAGAACTTAGTCTTGTGCTCTTTAAGTTGACTTCAAGAACTGGAACTCTGTTACTAGCTTCCAGTTTTTAAACTCATATTCTGATAGAAGCTTACTCATGCTAAGAAACACATGGAATTCTCCATGTATTTATTCCAGCTTCTGAGTAACAAGAATATTATCATCAATAATAATGTTGACATTCATCATACTGTGTAAACGTAGCTGGAGTTCGGTCTTTGGCATAAATTATAAATACATCCTGATAATGGTGATAAAACTAATTAGTCAAATTCTTAAAACTCAAAAATAAGAAATCAAACAACCTCATGAAAAAGTGAGTCAAAACCCTTAACAAGACACCTTACCAAAGAAGACACACAGATGGCAGATGGCAAATAAGCATATGAAAAAATGCTCCACATCGTATGTCATCAGGGAACTGAAAATTAAAACAATATCACTGTGTACCTCTGAGAATGACCAAAATCTAGAACACTGACAACACCAAATGGTGAAAAGGTTGTGGAACAATAGGAACTCTCATGCATTCCTGGGGGGAATACAAAATGGTACAGCTACTTTGGAAAACAGTTTAGTTGTTTTCTATAAAACTGAACATACTCAACATACAATCCACCAATCTTCCATGTCCTGGCTATTGTAAACAGTGCTGCAGTGAACATTGTGGTACATGACTCTTTTTGAATTATGGTTTTCTCAGGGTATATGTCCAGTAGTGGGATTGCTGGGTCATATGGTAGCTCTATTTTTAGTTTTTTAAGGAACTTCCATACTGTTCTCCATAGTGGCTGTATCAATTTACATTCCCACCAACAGGGCAAGAGGGTTCCCTTTTCTCCACACTCTCTCCAACATTTATTGTTTGTAGATTTTTTGATGATAGCCATTCTGACCTGTGTGAGGTGATACCTCAGTGTAGTTTTGATTTGCATTTCTATAATGATTAGTGATGTTGAGCATCCTTTCATGTGTTTGTTTGCAATCTGTATATCTTCTTTGGAGAAATGTCTATTTTAGGTCTTCTGCCCATTTCTGGATTGGGTTGTTTGTGTTTTTTTGATATTGAACTGCATGAGCTGCTTGTACATTTTGGAGGTTAATCCTTTGTCAGTTGCTTCATTTGTGAATATTTTCTCCCATTCTGAGGGTTGTCTTTTCGTCTTGTTTATGGTTTCCTTTGCTGTGCAAAAGGTTTTAATTTTCATTAGGTCCCATTTGTGTATTTTTGTTTTTATTTCCATTTCTTTAGGAGGTGGGTCAAAAAGGATCTTGCTGTGATTTATGCCGTAGACTGTTCTGCCTATCTTTTCCTCTAAGAGTTTTACAGTGTCTGGCCTTAAATTTAGGTCTTTAATCCATTTTGAGTTCATTTTTGTGTATGGCGTTAGGAAGTGTTCTAATTTCATTCTTTTACATGTAGCTGTCCAGTTTTCCCAGCACCCCTTATTGAAGAGGCTGTCTTTTCTCCATTGTATATTCTTGCCTCCTTTATCAAAGATAAGGTGACCATATGTATGTGAGTTTATCTCTGGGCTTTCTATCCTGTTCCATTGATCTATATTTCTATTTTTGTGCCAGTACTATACTGTCTTGATTACCGTAGCTTTGTAGTATAGTCTGAAGTCAGGGAGCGTGATTCTTCCAGCTCTGTTTTTCTTTCTCAAGATTGCTTTTGTTATTCGGGGTCTTTTGTGTTTCCATACAAATTGTGAAACTTTTTGTTCTAGTTCTGGGGAAAATGCAATTGGTAACTTGATAGGGATTGCATTGAATCTGTAGATTGCTTTGGGCAGTATAGTCATTTTCACAATGTTGATTCTTCCAATCCAAGAACATGGTACATCTCTCCATCTGTTTGTATCGCCTCTAATTTCTTTCATCAGTGTCTTATAGTTTTCTGCATACAGATATTTTGTCTCATTAGGTAGGTTTATTCATAGGTATTTTTTTCTTTTTGTTGCAGTGGTAAATGGGAGTGTTTCCTTAATTTCTCTTTCAGATTTTTCATCATTAATGTATAGGAATGCAAGAGATTTCTGTGCATCAATTTTGTATCCAGCAACTTTACCAAATTCATTGATTAGCTCTACTAGTTTTCTAGTACCATCATTAGGATACTCTATGTATAGTATCATGTCATCTGCAAACAGTGACAGTGTTACTTCTTCCTTTCCCATTTGGATTGCTTTTATTTCTTTTTCTTCTCTGATTGCTGTGGCTAAAACTTCCAAAACTATGTTGAATAATAGCAGTGAGAGTGGGCAACCATGTCTTGTTCCTGATCTTAGAGGGAATGGTTTCAGTTTTTCACCATTGAAAACGATGTTGGCTGTGGTTTAATCATATATGGTCCTTATTATGTTGAGATAGGTTCCCTCTGTGCCTACTTTCTGGAGAGTTATTATCATAAATCAGTGTTGAATTTTGTTGAAAGCTTTTTCTGCATCTACGGAGATGATCATATGGTTTTTCTCCTTCAATCTGTTAATATGGTGTATCACGTTGATTGATTTGCATATATTGAAGACTGCTTGCATTCCTGGGATAAACCCCACTTGATCATGGTGTATGATCCTTTTAATGTGCTGTTGGATTCTGTTTGCTAGTATTCTGTTGAGGATTTTTGCATCTATATTCATCAGTGATATTGGCCTCTAGTTTTCTTGCTTTGCGACATCTTTGTCTGGTTTTGGTATCAGGGTGATGGTGGTCTTGTAGAATGAGTTTGGGAGTTTTCCTCCCTCTGCTATATTTTGGAAAAATTTGAGAAGGATAGGTGTTAGCTCTTCTCCAAATATTTTATAGAATTCGCCTGTGAAGCCATCTGGTCCTGGGCTTTTTTTTGTTGGAAGATTTTAATTACAGTTTCAATTTCAGTGCTTCTGATTGGTCTGTTCATATTTTCTATTTCTTCCTGGTTCAGTCTCGGAAGGTTCTGCTTTTCTAAGAATTTATTCATTTCTTCCAGGTTGTCCATTTTATTGGCATACAGTTTCTTGTAGTTATTTCTCATGATCCTTTGTATTTCTGCAGTGTCAGTTGTTACTTCTCCATTTTCATTTCTAATTCTGTTGATTTCAGTCTTCTCCCTTTTTTTCTTGATGAGCCTGGCTAATGGTTTATCAATTTTGTTTATCTTCTCAAAGAACCAGCTTTTACTTTTATTGAGCTTTGTTATTGTTTCCTTCATTTCTTTTTCATTTATTTCTGATCTGATCTTTATGATTTCTTTCCTTCTGCTAACTTTGGGGTTTTTTTGTTCTTCTTCCTCTAATTGCTTTAGGTGTAAGGTTAGGCTCTTTATTTGAGATGTTTCTTGTTTCTTGAGGTAGGATTGTATTGCTATAAACTTCTTAGAACTGCTTTTGCTTCATCCCATAGGTTTTGGGTCGTTGTGTTTTCATTGTCATTTCTTTCTAGGTATTTTTTGATTTCTTCAGTGATCTCTTGGTTATTTAGTAGTGTACTGTTTAGCCTCCATGTGTTTGTGTTTCTTATAGTTTTTTTCCTCTAATTGATATCAAGTCTCATAGCATTGTGGTTGGAAAAGATACTTGATACAATTTCAATTTTCTTAAATTTACCAAGGCTTGATTTGTGACCCAAGATATGATCTATCCTGGAGAATGTTCCACGAGCACTTGAGAAGAAAGTGTATTCTGTTGTTTTTGGATGGAATGTCGTATAAATATCAATTAAGTCCCTCTTGTTTAATCATATAAAGCTTGTTTCTCCTTATTTATTTTCATTTTGGATGATCTGTCCATTGGTGAAAGTGGGGTGTTAAGCTCCCCTACTATGACTGTGTTACTGTAGATTTCCCCTTTTATGGCTGTTAGCATTTGCCTTCTGTATTGAGGTGCTCCTATGTTGGGTGCATAAATATTTACAATTGTTATATCTTCTTCTTGGTTTGATCCCTTGATCATTATGTAGTGTCCTTCTTTGTCTCCTGTAATAGCCTTTATTTTAAAGTCTATTTTGTCTGATATGAGAATTGCTACTCCAGCTTTCTTTTGATTTCCATTTGCATGGAATATCTTTTTCTATTACCTCACTTTCAGTCTGTATGTGTCCCTAGGTCTGAAGTGAGTCTCTGGTAGACAGCATATATATGGGTCTCATTTTTGTATCCATTCAGCCAGTCTATGTCTTTTGGTTGGAGCATTTAATCCATTTACATTTAAGGTAATTATCGATATGTATGTTCCTATTACCATTTTCTTAATTGTTTTGGGTTTGTTATTGTAGGTCTTTTCCTTCTCTTGTGTTTCCTGCCTAGAGAAGTTATGTTAGCCTTTGTTGCAAAGCTGGTTTTGTGGTGCTGAATTGTCTTAGCTTTTGCTTGTCTGTAAAGCTTTTGATTTCTCCATCGAATCTGAATGAGGTCACTGCTGGGTAGAGTAATCTTGGTTGTAGGTTTTCCCCTTTCATCACTTTAAATATGTCCTGCCACTCCCTTCTGGCTTACAGAGTTTCTGCTGAAAGATCAGTTGTTAACCTTACGGTGATTACCTTGTATGTTATTTTTGCTTTTCCCTTGCTGCTTTTATTATTTTTTCTTTGAATTTATTTTTTGACAGTTTGATTAATACGTGTCTTGGCGTGTTTCTCCTTGGATTTATCGTGTATGGGACTCTCTGTACTTCCTGTACTTGACTGACTATTTTCCATGTTAGGGAAGTTTTCAACTATAAGCTCTTCAAATATTTTTCAGCCCCTTTCTTTTTCTCTTCTTCTTCTGGGACCCCTATAATTTGATGGTTGGTGCATTTAATGTTGTCCCAGAGGTCTCTGAGACTATTCTCAATTCTTTTCATTCGTTTTTGTTTATTCTGCTCTGTGGCAGTTATTTCCACTATTTTGTCTTCCAGGTCACTTATCCGTTCTTCTGCCTCAGTTATTCTGCTACTGATTCCTTCTAGACTATTTTTAATTTCATTTATTGTGTTGTTCATCACTGTTTGTTTGCTCTTTAGTTCTTCTAGGTCCTTGTTAAATGTTTCTTGTATTTTCTCCATTCTATTTCTGAGATTTTGGATCATCTTTATTATCATTACACTGAATTCTTTTTCAGGTACACTGCCTATTTCCTCTTCATTTGTTTGGTCTTGTGGGTTTTTACCTTGCTCCTTCATCTGCTGCATATTTTTCTGTTTTCTCATTTTGTTTAACATACTGTGTTTGGGGTCTCCTTTTCACAGGCTGCAGGTTCATAGTTCCCATTGATTTTGGTTTCTGGCCCCCAGTGGGTGAGGTTGGTTCAGTGGCTTGTGTAGGCTTCTTGGTGGAGGGGACTGGTGCCTGTGTTCTGGTGGGTGGGGCTCTACCTTGTCCTCCTGCTGGGCAGGGCTGCATCCTGTGGTGTGTTTTGGAGTGTCTGTGAACTTAATATGACTTTAGGCAGCCTCGCTGCTAATAGGTGTGTTTGTTTCCCTGTCTTGCTAGTTGTTTGGCATGGGGTGTCCAGCACTGGAGCTTGCTGGCCATTGGGTGGAGCTGGGTCTTAGTGCTGAGACAAAGATCTCTGGGAGAGCTCTCATTGATGATATTACCTGGGCCCAGGAGGTTTCTGGTAGTCCAATATCCTGGACTCAGCCCTCCCACCTCGGAGGCTCAGGCCTGACACCCAGCCGAAGCACCAAGACCCTGCCAGCCACATGGCTCAGAAGAAAAGGAAGAGAGAGAGAGAGAAAAAAGAACAAACAGAACCCTAGGACAAATGATAAAAGCAAACCTATACAGCCAAAATCACACAAGGAAGCATACATATACACACTCATGAAACAGAAAAAGGAAAAAAAAAAAAAAAAAAATATATATATATATATATATAAAAGAGAGCAACCAAACCAATAAACAAATCTACCAATGATAATAAGCACTAAATACTATACTACGATAAATATAAAACCATAAACAAATTAGTCACAGAAAGCAAACCCCAAGTCTACAGTTGCTCCCAAAGTCCACTGCCTCAATTTTGGGAACATTCATTGTCTATTCAGGTATTCTTCAGATGCAACATTTATTAAGTTGATTGTGGGGATTTAATCCGCTGCTCCTGAGGCTGCTGGCAGAGATTTCCCTTTCTCTTCTTTGTTTGCACAGCTCCCGGGGTTCAGCTTTGGATTTGGCCCCGCCTCTGCATGCAGGTCGCCTGAGGATGTCTGTTCCCCGCCCAGACAGGAGAGGTTTAAAGCAGCATCTGATTAGGGCTCTCTTGCTCAGTCTGGCTCGGGGGAGGAAGGGGTACAGTAATCATAATTGGAATGCGGGGTGAGCCTGTGGCTGCAGAGGCTGGCATGACATTGCAACAGCCTGAGGCACACCATGTGTTCTCCCAGGGAAGTTGTCCCTGGATCTCAGGACCCTGGCAGTGGCGTGCTGCACAGGCTCCCAGAGGGGTGTGTATGGTGACCTGCGCTTCCACACAGGATTCTTGGTGGCAGTGGCAGGAGCCTTAGCGTTTCATGCATCTCTGGGGTCCAAGCTGATAGCCATGGCTTGTGCCTGTCTCTGGAGCTTGCTTAGGCAGTGCTCTGCCTTCTGTGGGCACACTGGGAAGGAATCCCCTTTCCTTGTGCACCGTGAAACAAAGGTATCTTGCCTCTTAGGCAGCTCCAGACTTTTTCCCGGACTCTCTCCCGGCTAGCTGTGGCGCACTAGCCCCTTCAAGCTGTGTTCACGCAGCCAACCCCAGTCCTCTCCCTGGGATCCGACTTCCGAAGCCTGAGCCTCAGCTCCCAGCCCCAACCTGCCCCAGCAGGTGAGCAGACAAGCCTCTCAGGCTGGTGAGTGCTGGTCAGCACGATCCTCTGTGTGGGAATCTCTCCGCTTTGCCCTCTGCATCCCTGTTGCTGCGCTCTCTTCCGTGGCTCCAAAGATTCCCCCCCACCCTCCTCCCATCCCCACCAGTGAAGGGACATCCTAGTGTGTGGAACCTTTTCCTCCTTCACAGCTCCCTCCCAGAGGTGCCGGTCCCGTCCCTATTCTTTTATCTCTGTTTTTTCTTTTTTCTTTTGCCCTACCCAGGTACGTGGGGATTTTCTTGCCTTTTGGGAAGTCTGAGGTCTTCTGCCAGCGTTCAGCAGGTGTTCTGTAGTTGTTCCACATGTAGATGTATTTTTGATGTATTTGTGGGGAGGAAGGTGATCTCCACGTCTTACTCCCCCACCACCTTGAAGGTCTCTCTGTGCCTTCCTCTCAATTTTCTGTGAACCTAAAACTGCTCTAAAGAAATGTCTTTTTAAAAAACTAATCAGTCATACCACATAGAAATCAAAATAATAACTTTAGAGTTAACAGCTATAGAAACTCTTGACTAAGTTTACTTATAAAGCTAAATAGCATTATAAAAAAGAATATTTATTGTGCTCCCAACTTTTATGATGATGTCTAAATTCAAAATGACAACTTTATTTTTGCTAATAATCACAAATTTATGAAGCTTTATTGATATAGGTAGGTAGATTCATTTATTCATGGAAATTTTAAGGTGAAAAATCTTAGGTGATTTTATAATGCATGTAATATTATAGCTGATATTTTCAGGCTGTGGAAAGCTGCATCTGCAAATAAAACCATTAATCAAGTTGTCCTTGAAAATGGCAAGTTTTACACCTATAGCAGGATATTTACTCTATTAATCAGTCAAATGTGATCTTTCTTAAAACTATCAAAATATTTTGCAAGGAATACTGTTGTTTGTTTTTGTAAAAATCTGCTTTGTATCATTTTTTTATTACCTTTTTAGTAAGAATATTTACCATAGCATTTTAAAAGTGAACTTGAGTGAACAAAACACTGGAACGAAAATTTTTAAAAACGTGGGGTCTCTCGTTTACATGTTACCTTTGAGGGAGGATCCATTAGACTACAGTCTATCCAAAAAAAGGGGAAAGAAGGAAGGGAGGGAGGGAAGAAAGGCAGAGGGAGGGAGAGAGGGAGGAAAATGTGATAATCCCAGGAAATAATCTCCATGTGATAATCTTCATGTCACAGAGTACAAGGAAAGCCAGACCAGATATGACCTGAAGACTCCCATCATACCTTTTGTCTGTGGGAAAATTCACTCATCAATTTCTTAATTAGAGAATATCTCAATAACTAAAATGTTATTAAAATAAAAATATTAACCTAGGAATTCACAAAGAGAAAAATAAATCACAAATAATTCTAGAGTTGTCTCATAGACAGCAGAGCTTTTCCAATTTCATCAGCACACTTAATCTTTATATGCCAATCTCTACTCCTCCCCCACTAATGCTAAAAGTACTCAGGAAAGAATCAAAAGAATGAAGAACGAAAAGAAGGAGAAAGTAGGAGGGAGTTAAATGGAGAAGGTAGAGGGAGAATTTTAGGAGAGGAAAGTAGAAAAGAAGGAAGGAAAGAAAGAAAGAAGGTAGAGAGGCCGGGAAGGAGGAAGGGAGAGAGGAAGGAAATGACCCTCCAAGAAGGAAGGAATGGACATCAATTTGGCTTACTCTTTGTAACTCAGAATTTAACTAAACACTTGATGGACTGTAAGGAAGGCAGGGAGGAAGGAAAGAAGGAAATACTAGAAAATCTCTTTATCTTGCAAGTTGTGTCTTATGGAGAATTTAAAATGTAGCTAAAACTTTATAAAGTATTTGAGAGGTCTTAGATTAAAACTAAAATAAAGCGACAGCACCAAGGAGTTTTAAGGGTTATACATCAGAATTTTAAATCAATAGAAATTGCTGTTGGGAACGTATCTGTTGCTCTAGAAAGTAATTACAGCTCTGTGTCATCTTGTCTTATGAAGTACCTTGGAGGACGGAGTCTGAATAAACTATTGTGATTGGGTTTTTATAAAATATGTTTAAAGGTAAATTTTAAAGCAGTAAAATTTTACTTTATTCTAGAGCTCTTAGAAAAATCTTTTTTCCCACAGCCAGTATGCAATCAGCCAGTAAAAATGCAAACATGTACACAATTATTGATGGTTCATTTCCTACCCTTCTCCCTGGCATGCAAGCCACTCAAACACACTAACAGAGGTCAAATCCTTTGCAGTTACCCCAACCCGATGAGCTCATCCTGCAAAATATCTCTCTCTTCCCAACCCAATAGCATAGACACTTAGAATTTAACTTCAGTAACTTAGTAAAAGAGAAATTACCCTAAATGTTTGGGAGATAAGACATTCTTATTGACTATATTTTCCAAATAACTTAGTAGTAACTCAGAAAGTCCTATTTTAATCCAACTCTGTAACTGAAAATCTTCCAAATGTGACACAATATCATGGAAGCACATTGCAAGACATTGCTGTAGAAGTGAAGAGTGTTAGAAATTTTTATGAATCCTACTTAGGACACATTTGCTTTTATTCCCATCCCTGTTAGTTCTTTCCATTGTTTGCCCCTTATGTGGAATTGAGTCTGCAGGTAACTGAATCTTTATTTTATGAGTAGAAAGAAAGTACTCTGCAGAAAGGGATTTGCAGAGTACAAAAAAGGGGGGCTGGGCTTCCCTGGTGGCGCAGTGGTTGAGAATCTGCCTGCCAATGCAGGGCACACGGGTTCGAGCCCTGGTCTGGGAAGATCCCGCATGCCGTGGAGCAGCTGGGCCCGTGAGCCACGATTGCTGAGCCTGCGCGTCTGGAGCCTGTGCTCCACAACGGGAGAGGCCGCAATGGTGAGAGGCCTGCGCACCGCAGTGAAGAGTGGCCCCCGCTTGCCGCAACTAGAGAAAGCCCTCACACAGAAACGAAGACCCAACACAGCCAAAAATAAATAAATAAATAAATTTAAAAAAAAATAAGGGGGGCTATAACTGTATTTGTTTGTGATTATTGAGAAGTGAATTGCTCCTTAATGATTTATCAGATCTTATAATATATCATTATGTAATATATCCCTCTTTTTACAGATGAGGAAACTGAGGAACAAAGAGGTATTTACTGCTAATGGATAGCAGTGGGCTTTTCTTCCTGTTCTTTCTACCAGTTCAAAAAGTAAGGGCTTTACATATACACACTGCTATCTATAAAATAGATAACTAATAAGAACCTGCTGTATAGCACAGGGAACTGCAGTCAATGCTCTGTAATGGCCTATATGGGAAAAGAATCTTTAAAAAAGAGTGGATGTACGTATATGTATAACTGATTCAATTTGCTGTACACCTGGAACTAACACAACATTGTAAATCAACTATACTCCAATAAAAATTTTAAAAAAAAAGGAAGGGCATTAGCCACTATTGAAATCAAAGACAGCCTTTTAAAAAGTTTTTTAATAATAATATTAATACTTAATAGTTTTGATTTTTATTATTTGTTTAAAATAGAGTTATTTTGGGTTCCTGGATTCAAATTGTGTGTGGGTGGGGGGAGGGTTTCCACCAGCACCAGCAAGCAATGCTCTGTAGGTATCCTCCAGCTAGGTGTCCTACAATTCAACTCAGTTCAACTCAATTCTGACACTATCTTCCCAGAGATAATGTCAGATCTCACAATTTAAGGGTTCAATCCTATAAGATTGCACGTCCCACTCAGATGCCAATTGCAAGCCCAGATTATTGCCTGTGCTTCTGACCGGCTACTGATTGCAAGTTCCCACTACATTCTCCTTGTTCTTCAGACACCAGTCGCCAACTCCAGGTTACTCGTACTTCTGACTAATTTCCTACAGCAGCTCACAGAACTCAGAGAAACCTACGAAATTTGCTTACTACATTACTGGTTTATTATAATGGGGTATAACTTAAAAACAGCCAGATGGAAAAGATGCATAGAGCAAATTATGCTGAATGGGGCATGGAGCTTCTATGCCCTGTTCAGGTGCACCACTTTCCCAGGACCTCTATATGATCACCAACCCAGACGCTAACCAAACTCCATCTTCTGGGGTTTTTATGGAGGCAGAATTGATTAAATCACTGGACACTGGCTGCAACCTTAGCCTCTCCCCTTCCGGGAAGTTGTGGGGTGGGACTGAAAGTTCTACTCCTCTAATTATGAGGTTGGTTCTCATGGCAACCAGCCCCATCCTTAGGTAGGGTCCAAAAGTGACCTCATTAACATAACAAACTATGTTGCTCTCTTCACTTAGGAAATTCTAAGGGTTTGAGTAGCTCTGTGCCAGAAATGGAGGCAAAGACCAAACACATATTTCTTATTGTAAACAACAATATCACAATAGTGAATATTATATCTTTTTTTCAACAAGCACACCATAAGCAATTAAAGAATTCAGAAGCAAAGTTTTTTTTTTTTGTTAGAAGTTTCAATAGTATATAATTGATTGCAGGTTTACAACTGACACACTTTCATACGAGCTATTTAATTTGCTATTAACCTACTGTGGTAAAGTAGGCAGGATACTATTATTACTTTTATTTTACAGATAATGAAACTAAGCGTTTCTGTTCATTTCCTAAAGTCTCAGAATAATTAGGTTGTGAAACCCAGACATAAAACCAATCCTTCTGACTCCACATTCAGTGCTCATGACAATCAACCTGATTCCCTTTTATTTAATGTGAAACTAATTTCCGTGAGAATGCACATGGAAACATTTATAAAGTATTTTAAGTGCTTCAGAAAAAAATGTAGAGTACAGAAGTTTCCTAAGAAGATTTTATACACACTTTATTTCAGCTTTACAGGTTTAAGAGACTAAATTTTCTCCAAACATTTGCAGATCCTATCAATTTACTGGAAAAGAGAAATGTCTACTGAGGCAAAAAAAATAATAATAACATTCAACATTTATTCTTTTCAAAGTATTTGATTTACTGCTTGCCAATCCTTGTAAATAAACAGTTCCTTTGAGTTAAGTGAGGTTTTATGATAGAAACGCAGACTATGTTGTCTGAGGTCAAAGAGTCAGAGTTCAACGCAAAAGGAAAGTAATAACTTTCATTCTATAAAATTGCAGTTAGAGATATAAAGCAAATGACAATCAGTCCAAAGCTGTCAAATTCTGTAAATCCTATTGAAAAGATGCAACACCTGGCTTTAGAAATCTGGTGTAGCTTCAAAGAGAAAGAATATAACAGTAAAAACTCTACCTGGATTCATGCTCCAGTGGAATCCATCTCAGACTAACTCTGAGCACTTCATCCAGATCCAGAATTCCTTGCATTAGTAGGAAAGCGGCCAAGATGGCAGAGTACAAGGACCTGAGCTTACCTCCTCTCATGAGCACACCAAAATCACAACTATCTGCAGAACAACCGTTGAAAGAAAAAAAGAAAAAAAAAACCCAGAACCTACCAGAAAAGATCTTCTACAACTGAAGACATAAAGAAAGGACCACGAGACGGGTAGGCGGGACGCACTCGCCATAAAATTAAATCCCATACACCTGCAGTAGGCGACCCACAAACTGGAGAATAATTATATTGCAGAGATTCTCCCACAGGAGTGAGAGTTCCAAGCCCCACATTAGGCTCCCCAGCCTGGGGTTCTAGCACCTGGAAGACACGTCCCCAGAGCATTTAGCTTTGAAGGCCAGCGGGGCTTAATTGCAGGAGCCCCACAGGACTGGGGGAAATAGAGGCTTTACTCTTAAAGGCGCACACAGAATCTCACGCGCGCCGGGCCCAAAGGCAAAAGCAGTGATTTGATAGAAGCCTGGGCCAGACCTACCTGCTTTTCTCAGAGAGTCTCCTGGGGAGGCAGGAAGGGGACGGAGGTAGCAGCTGCAGCTGGTGAGGAACATAGATACTGGTGGCGGCCATATTAGGGAATACTCAGCCCCGTGAACTCTCCTGGCCGCTGACCTATTGCCTCCTGAGCATCAAGACCTGGCCCCGCCCAACAGCCTATAGGCTCCAGTGCTGGGGCGCCTCAGGCCAAACAGCTAACTGGACGGGACATAGACCCACCCATCAGCAGACAGGCTGTCTATAGCCTAGAGAGCCCGGCAGCCACCTCGGACACGCCCCTAGACGTGGCCCAGCCCACCAGACAGCCAAGACCCAGCTCCGCCCACCAGTGGAAGAGCACCGGCCCCTCCCGCCAGGAAGACTGCGCAAGCCTGTAGAGGAGCCTCACATACCACGGGGCAGACACCAGAGCCTGCCGTGGGACTAGCTGGGCCCTGGCCCTGCCCACTAGCAGGCCAATGCCCCTGTCAGAACACGCCGGACCTTATATCCAAAGGTATGAAGAACCAGCCCACCCCCCAGCAATCTGAAACAAGCTCTGGGGTCCCTGGGCCCTGAACAGACTCCAGGACCCCGCCCCGCCTGCCTGCAGTCCAGCGCTAATCCCAGGATCTGGCTTCTCCTGCCGGTGGGTGGGCAACACAGTCTTCAGGACACTGACTCCGCCGACCAGTGAGCAAGCGCCAGCCTCTGGGCCCCGGGGATTCTGCAACCAGCCACTTCATGACCGAGTCCCGCTAAACGGCAGCCAGCAGCTTCGCACAAGGCAGGGCCTGGCAACCCACCAGACTAGGGGCCAACCAAGCCTACCAGACCACCCACATAGTCAGCCCAACCCACCACAAGAGAAGGACCCACGCAGCCCTCTTAGGGGGAACCCCTAGAGCATAGAGCTTGGGTGACGAGAGGGGAGTGCCCTGCTGGGACGCATAGGAGCCTCCTATGGGGTGCCACTTTTCCAAGTTCCGGAAATGTAACTAACCTACCACAGACATAAAAATACAGATCGCGACTTAGACAAAATGAGGCGACACAAGAATATGTTTCAGACAAAGGAACAAGGTAAAGCCCCAGAAGAAGAACTAAGTGAAGTGGAGACAGGCAATCTACCTGAGAAGGTAATGATCGTAAAGATGATCAAAGAACTCAGGAGGAGAATGGATGCACAGAGCGAGAGGTTAGACATTTTTAACAGATGCAGAATTCCTCTTCATCTGGTTTGTCGTAGTGTTAGTCTTTTTTTTTTTTTTTTTTAAACAGCAATTTTTTTTTTTTTCCTTTATAGCTACTTTATTTATTTATTTATTTATTTTTGGCTGTGTTGGGTCTTTGGTTCGTGCGAGGGCTTTCTCTAGTTGCGGCAAGTGGGGGCCACTCTTCATTGCGGTGCGGGGACCGCTCTTCATCGCGGTGCGCCGGCCTTTCACTATCGCGGCCCCTCCCGTTGCGGGGCACAGGCTCCAGACGCGCAGGCTCAGCAGCTGTGGCTCACGGGCCCAGCCGCTCCGCGGCACGTGGGATCTTCCCAGACCAGGGCTCGAACCCGTGTCCCCTGCATTAGCAGGCAGATTCTCAACCACTGCGCCACCAGGGAAGCCCCTAGTGTTAGTCTTGATAAATTTTATTATTTTAACATCACATGTCTCAATATTAACAGAAAGAGACTACTCTTTAACTGAACTCTAATTCCTATCTCCTACCTCTGGTATTCATTCTTGCTTAAAATTTCAAATATGACTCCAGGCTAATTTTATACATCACAGAACAACCAGTGATTTGTGTTTTGTCACCTGTGAATTTTCAAGTCATCTGAGTATTGGAATTTTATATTTTACTTATCTTGTCTATTATGCATTATGTATAAGAAAAAAATTATGGGATTTTTATAAGGCATTTGTCTTAATCCGTTTGGGCTACCGTAACAAAATACCATAGACTAAGTAGTTTACAACAGAAATTCATTTCTCACAGTTCTGGAGGCTGGGAAGTCCAAGATCAAGATGCCAGTAGATTGAGTGTCTGGCAAGAACCTGTTTCCCGGTACAGCCTTTGCTGTATCCTCACATGGCAGAAGGAGCAAGGGAGCTCTCTGGGATCGCTTTTACTTCATCCCACTTACGACCTAATCACCTCCCAAAGGACCCACTTCCGACTTCCATCACACTGGGAATTAGATTTCAACATTTGAATTTCGGGGAGACAAAAACATTCAGTCTATAGCAGTCTTCTAAAGAATTATTCATGAAAACACAAATTGTGAGTCTACCTTTTGATTTATTTCATTTGAGAAGCACAGATTTTAGAGCCAGAATGACAGTGTTCAAATCCCATTTCCACCACATACTAGCCGTGCTACCTTGTGCTTCATGTGTAAAATGGGGGTAAAATAATAGTGTCTAATATAGAATTCTTTGTAAGCTTTAAATCAGTTAACATTTGTAAGTTACTTAGAGATGTAAATTTTATATAACTGTTTGTTAAGGAAAATTGTCTCCCTAAACTGGGGACTGATAAGAATCACCAATACTTCAAGATTTACCTCAATCACACCAGTCTGATGAACTCTGTCACACAGTTTGGTTGAAATAATAATTGGAAGAATGCTCAGAATATAAAAATAGGCTCCAGGAGAAACTGCATTATATTGGTATTCTCCTGACTGTCATAACTTAGAAAGCAGGTATCAAACATGCATCATAAACTGAGGTTTGTTCTCTTTGTAAACAGAATAGTAACTAAAGGGATCTTCAGAACTTACTAAGGATGAAATTTATGTCTGTTATTGAAGGAATAAGAATGGACATTTTCTGTAGATAAAGATTTCATGTTTAAATTTGTCTTAATTACCTCTTTTCACATACGAACCAAGGATGTCTTTTCAAAAGCTCTTTGAATATTTTATCTTTTAGTTAGTGTAGTATTTCAATTTACAAAGGGCTAAAACTTTCACAATTGAAAACATTTTATGAGTAGTTCTAATTTTACAGATATATAATCTTATCAAAATATCTAATTATTCAATATGTAGGTTAAATTGTGTGCTCATAGTAATAGCATATAAATCCGGAATGTATTTTTCTCTGTTTCATGATACTCTTCACTACATATGCCTACCACACACAGTGGACATAAGTAGATTGGGACAAATAGAAACAAAAGAGAACATACAGATGTTGAAAGCATTTTGAGAATTTGGTAGGATTCAGGAACAAAGAATACAATTTAATTCCCTCGCAGAAAGACGACATAGAATTTATTTGATATAAAATCCTCAATTAGCACTTTCTTTCCTTAAGTTTCTTGAAAATTCTGCTCCATTCTTGCATTGCTTTGAATGTTAGTTTTGAGAAGATAAGGTCAGGGTAATTCTCTTGCCTTTTAAATCAATTGGTCTTTTAGTTTGAAAACGCTAAAGATTATTTTTCTTTATTTTTAAAGTCTAATGGTATCACTAGGGTATACCTTCTGGTTGATTGTTCTGAATCAATTTTTCCAGGTAACTGGTGAGGCCAATCTAAAAAGATTCAGGTCTTTTATCTCCAGAAAGTTTTCCTGGATTAACAAATAGTTTTAAATATTAATTCTATTTCATTGTTTTGTGTTTTTAATTCAGGGATTCTATTTAAACGAATCATTGGATCTTACTTGCCTTCTTCCATTTCAACCATTTTCTCTCTGACACTTTTCACTCTGTTCTTTGTATTATGTTAATTCTCTCCATGTTTTCCTTCTTTTCTTCAGGGTCCCTTACTGTTACTTGAATGGATTCTACACTGAGCACTTTGTAATTACTTTGTGTTTAGTCGTTATTTCTGATAGAATGTTTTTCCTTTGTTCAAACAACTCTCATTGCCTTTCTCCCTGTTCTTGGTTTTTTTATGATTTTAGTTTTTGAATTAGTGATTTAAGATATCTTTCCTGGGCTTCCCTGGTGGCGCAGTGGTTGAGAATCTGCCTCCTAATGCAGGGCACACGGGTTTGTGCCCTGGTCTGGGAAGATCTCACATGCCACGGAGCAACTGGGCCCGTGCACCACAACTGCTGAGCCTGCGCGTCTGGAGCCTGTGCCCCGCAATGGGAGGGGCCGCGATAGTGAGAGGCCCGTGCACCACGATGAAGAGTGGCCCCCACACCATGATGAAGAGTGGCCCCCACTTGCCACAACTAGAGAAAGCCCTCGCACGAAACAAAGACCCAACACAGCTAAATAAATAAATAAATAAATAAGTAGCTATTAATTAAAAAAAAAAAAAAGATATCTTTCCTATCCCCAAATTTCTATATGAGGATATTTAATTCAATGTTGCATTATATTTTTCCTCTGTTTCATGATTGCTTTTTGGGGAAATTTTTCATCAGTTGAAATATTTTGATTCACACTTTTGGTTTTCTTCTTCTTTTGAATCAAATTGATTTATTTTTCCCTATGTCTAGGCCTTTGTAGGACACAGTCCCAAGTTCAAGAGAACTCTCTTCACTCAGTTAAATGAAATTCAGTTTCTTGAATAAATGATGGTAGTGGCAGTGGTTATAGGAGGGGAAAGAGTTGGCATGTCATGTTACTCATTTATTTCTGCAAGATCCTTAATGATTCCCATATTTCCTTCTTTACTTTCGCAGCCATATCTCCTCTCTATTTTTATGATTCTCCCCCCAAAACAATGTTTTTCAAGGCTGCAACTTCCAGGCCTACTTATTTTCAAGCTCCTTCCCTGTAGCCAATGATTTAAACTACAAAGATCTAGAACTGCATTAAATACTTGGGCATTTATTCTTAAACTTTCCCTTTTGAGCATAATTTATCTGTGCTGCTTATGAGAGTTTTCTTTCTTATGCCTGCTTATGATCAAAGCTGATGTTTATTTCTTGATTTATAAGTAATTTGAAGGTTGTGGTATTTTCTGCCTCCAAATAATGCTAAAGATGTTTGTCAGATGTGGTTATATTTGTGCTCTTTGTTGATTTTTTATTTGGGGGAGGGGGAGTAGGTGATGTTTGAGAAGATTTGGAATAAGACGGCCACCACTGTAATCCAGACTCCAACGTCCTACCGTAGAATTAATTTAAGAGAGAAAGGAATTGTTTAATATTAGATTTTTAAAATATATTCTTTTGCTTCTAGATTCTATTTCCCAAATGTCCCCCAATGTTTTCTCTCCATTCTAGAATTTCCTGATGAAGTCTAGATGCAAATTACATCTTGACTGTACCAGTGCAACAGCCTCCTAATGAGTTTATTAGAACCAGCTCTTCCAACCCACACAGCCTCTTCCACACGGCCACCAGGGTTCTGTGCTAAATTATAAATGAAGACATGGTCTTCTCCAGCTTAAAAACTTCCAACTGCTTAGGAGTAAAGAAAAAATAAAATCAATAATGTGACTTTGACCAAAGCCCAGAGCTCTTTTTCAGTAATTGTATCACTGTGCAATATACTCTGTCAAGTCTGTTTCTAAAATATAAGTTTTCAAGGCTTTCATAGACTAAAAAAATAGAATTTTACAATATCCTCACCATTATTATTTTCTCTGACATTACAGTACTGTAATTGTATCACATGTTGCAAAAGTGGAAGGCACATTTTCAACAGGGAGAGAATAAATCAGCTTGCCACTACAACCTTCTCCTTTGCCCTTTGATAATTTAACTCTAATGAAGTGATCTTTTCCTCCCCAGGAGATCATATTGGGTTGAAGATGGTTTCTAAGTTTTCACCATATAGGTGTTAGGGAACTGTTGACCGAAACCACCCGCCTTGGCCAGGCCTGCTTGCCTGAGTTGTCCTACAACAGGAGGTCCCGATAAGGAACATGGTGCTTTTCTCTCTCTGACTTACTTCACTCTGTATGACAGACTCTAGGTCCATCCACCTCACTACAGATAACTCAGTTTTATTCCTTTTTATGGCTGAGTAATATTCCATTGTATATATGTGCCACATCTTCTTTACCCATTCATCTGTTGATGGACTTGCTTCCATGTCCTGGCTACTGCAAATAGTGCTGCAATGAACATTGTGGTAAATGTATCTTTTTGAATTATGGTTTTAATACACATAAATGGATTCTAAAAAATGGTACTGATGAACCTAGTGGCAGGGCAGGAATAAAGACACAGATGTAGAGAACGAACTTGTGGTCACAGAGGGCAAAGGGGAAGCTGGAACGAAGTGAGAGAGTGGCATGGACATATATACACTAGCAAATGTAAAATAGATAGCTAGTGGAAAGCAGCTGCATAGCACAGGGACATCAGCTCGGTGCTTTGTGACCACCAGAGGGGTGGGATAGGGCGGGTGAGAGGGAGACACAAGAGGGAGGGGATATGGGGATATATGTATATGTATGGCTGATTCACTTTGTTGTACAGCAGAAACTAACACACCATTGTAAAGCAATTATACTCCAATAAAGATGTTAAAAAAATAAAAAGGAACATGGTGCTGCCGCCTAAAACTAACCGGGAGAATTCGGGAGGGGCCAAAAGAGGGAGGACACAACCAACCTCCCAGAGTCCTTCCTGCTGGAATCCACCTTGGCCAAGAGATGCACACGCCACCAGGAAGGACCCCGAGTCAGACTATGGCCCGAGCAAGATGACTGGCCAGAGACAGCCTGGAAACTAACCCATTACCATAAAACCTGAGACTGCGAGCTACGTAGTAGGGGAGTTCTCCTGTTTGCCTTACCCTGCTGCTCTCTGCCCGGGCTCCTCTTCCCAATAAAGTCATTTGCTTTGTCAGCACGTGTGTCTCCTCAGATAATTCATTTCTGAGTGTTAGGCAAGAGCCACTCTCGGACCCTGGAAGGGGTCCCTCTTCCTGCAACATAGGTACTTTGGAACCAAGCATATTCAACACTCAGAATAGCAAAGAACTTTATAGTTGGCTTCAGTCTCCCATTGTCAGTCAGCCCCAGAGCATTTCGCTGCCACAGGACAGAGGACTTGTGTTTTTATCCTCACATAAATTACATTTTAGTGTTACAAATGCCAAAGGTTTAACAAGTGACAGATTAGACTTATTCATGGTTATAAAGTGCCCATCCCTCCAAACAAGAACAAGGACTCTCTATCTCAAATGATTGAAACCTATAAAGAAACATTTCAGCACATTAGTAAGAACCCTAGAATGTCTATTTATACTAGATGTATGAATACCAGTCAGACTTTCATTCATAATATAATAGAATGACACAAATAATTTTGTGGACCTACTATGTAAATATCTGTGCTAACACCAATCATACAACAAAAATTATGAGGCAAAAACCATATTTGTCATTGATCTTATTTTTTAATGTGTTAAAATTCCAGAACTAACCCCCATCTTACAATTTAATATGTAGGGAATTGTGAATCAGTAAGTATTCTCTTAAAGACAGAATCATTAAATATATTTCTTTAATCAAAGTAGAAGTATATTTTATTTCCAGTGTTTAAAAATTCAGTTAAAACTAAAAAAACTTATATTTGGCCATACTCATCAAGAAAAAAAGGGAGAAGACTCAAATCAACAGAATTAGAAATGAAAAAGGAGTAGTAACAACTGACACTGCAGAAATACAAAGGATCATGAGAGATTACTACAAGCAACTATATGCCAATAAAATGGACAACCTGGAAGAAATGGACAAATTCTTAGAAAAGCAGAACCTTCCGAGACTGAACCAGGAAGAAATAGAAAATATGAACAGACCAATCAGAAGCACTGAAATTGAAACTGATTAAAAATCTTGCAACAAACAAAAGCTCAGGACCAGATGGCTTCACAGGCGAATTCTATCAAACATTTAGAGAAGACCTAACGCCTATCCTTCTCAAACTCTTCCAAAATATTGCAGAGGGAGGAACACTCCCAAATTCTTTCTACGAGTCCACCATGACCCTGATACCAAAACCAGACAAAGATGTCACAAAGAAAGAAAACACAGGCCAATATCACTGATGAACATAGATGCAAAAATCCTCAACAAAATTCTAGCAAACAGAATCCAACAGCACATTAAAAGGATCATACACCATGATCAAGTGGGGTTTTTCCCAGGAATGCAAGCAATCTTCAATATACACAAATCAATCAATGTGATATATCGTATTAACCAATTGAAGGATAGAAACCATATGATCAACTCAATAGATTCAGAAAAAGCTTTTGGCAAAATTCAACACCCATTTATGATAAAAACTCTCCAGAAAGTGGGTATAGAGGGAACCTACCTCAACATAATAAGGACCATATATGACAAAACCACAGCCAAGATCGTTTTCAATAGTCAAAAACTGAAACCATTCCCTCTAAGATCAGGAACAAGACAAGATTGCCCACTCTCACTGCTATTATTCAACATAGTTATGGAAGTTTTGGCCACAGCAATCAGAGAAGAAAAAGAAATAAAAGGAATCCAAATAGGAAAAGAAGAAGTAAAAGTGTCATTATTTGCAGATGACATGATAGTATACATAGAGAATCCTAAAGATGCCACCAGAAAACTACTAGAGCTAATCAATGAATTTGATAAAGTAGCCAGATACGAAATTAATGCACAGAAATCTCTTGCATTCCTATACATTAATGATGAAAAAATCCGAAAGAGAAATTAAGAAAACACTCCCATTTACCACTGCAACAAAAAGAATAAAATACCTAGGAATAAACCTACCTAAGGAGACAAAAGACCTGTATGCAGAAAACTATAAGACACTGATGAAAGAAATTAAAGATGAAACAAACAAATGGAGATATATGCCATGTTCTTGGACTGGAAGAATCAACATTGTGAAAATGACTATACTACCCAAAGTAATCTACAGAGTCAAAGCAATCCCTATCAAGTTACCAATGGCATTTTTCCCAGAACTAGAACAAAAAATTTCACAATTTGTATGGAAACACAAAAGACCCCGAATAGCCAAAGCAACCCTGAGAAAGAAAAATGGAGCTGGAGGAATCAGGCTCCCAGACTTCAGACTATACTACAAAGCTAGAGTAATCAACACAGTATGGTACTGGCACAAAAACAGAAATGCAGATCAATGGAACAGGATAGAAAGCCCAGAGATATACCCATGCACATATGTTCACCTTAGCTTTGATAAAGGAGGCAAGAATATACAGTGGAGAAGAGACAGCATCATCTTCCATAAGTGGTGCTTGGAAAACTGGACAGCTACATGAAAAAGAATGAAATTAGAACACTCCTTAACACCGTACATGAAAATAAACTCAAAATGGATTAAAGACCTAAATGTAAGGCCAGACACTATAAAACTCTTAGAGGAAAACATAGGCAGAACACTCTATGACATAAATCACAGCAAGATCCTTTTTGACCCACCTCCTATAGAAATGGAAATAAAAACAAAAATACACAAATGGGACCTAATGAAACTTAAAAGCTTTTGCACAGCAAAGGAAACCATAAACAAGACAAGAAGACAACCCTCAGAATGGGAGAAAATATTTACAAACAAAGCAACTGAGAAAGTCTGAATCTCCAAAATATAAAAGCAGCTCATGCAGCTCAATATCAAAAAACAAACAACCCAATCCAAAAATGGGCAGAAGACCTAAATAGACATTTCTCCGAAGAAGATATACAGATTGCCACGTGAAAGGATGCTCAACATCACTAATCATTATAGAAATGCAAATCAAAACTACAATGAGGTATCACCTCACACTGGTCAGAATGGCCATAGTCAAAAAATGTACAAACAATAAATGCTGGAGAAGGTGTGGAGAAAAGGGAACCCTCTTGCACTGTTGGTGGAAATGTAAATTGATACAGCCACTATGGAGAACAGTATGGAGGTTCCTTAAAAAACTAAAAATAGAGCTACCATATGACCCAGCAATCCCACTGCTGGGCATATACCCTGAGAAATCCATAATTCAAAATAGACATGTACCACAGTGTTCTCCGCAGTACTATTTACAGTAGCTAGGACATGGAAGCAACCTAAGTGTCCATCGACAGATGAATGGATAAAGAAGATGTGGCACATATATACAATGGAATATTACTCAGCCATAAAAAGAAACGAAACTGAGTTACTTGTAGTGAGGTGGAGGGACCTAGAGTCTGTCATACAGAGTGAAGTAAGGCAGAAAGAGAAAAACAAATACCATTTGCTAATACATATATATGGAATCTAAAAAATAAAATGGTTCTGAAGAACTTAGGGGCAGGACAGGGATAAAGACACAGACTTAGAGAATGGACTTGAGGACACGGGGAGGGGGAAGGGTAAGCTGGGATGAAGTGAGAGAGTGGCATGGACATATATACACTACCAAATGTAAAATAGATAGCTAGTGGGAAGCAGTGTCATAGCACAGGGAGATCATCTAGGTGCTTTGTGACGACCTAGAGGGGTGGGATAGGGAGGGTGGGAGGGAGACACAAGAGGCAGGGGATATGGGGATATATGTATACGTATAGCTGATCCACTTTGTTGTACAGCAGAAACTAATATAACATTGTAAAGCCATTATACTCCAATAAAGATGTTTAAAAAAATAAAAGAATTAAGTGTTCAATACTCCAGATGAAAATATTTGTATTTTGAAATTTTACCTTTGTCTCTAGAAGTGTGTCTTCAACAGTGCCTTTAAACTATAAAAATAATTTGGAATATGCTCCAGTTTGAAGTAAAATGTGAAATATTTTAAGTTCTTTACAACAGTGAGTAATAGCTAATGTAAGCTAATTTATGGTTAGATTTCATGGCTGTGCCAGAATGAAGAGGAGATAATGGCTTGCTATTTTTTTAATTGCAAATATACTAATAAATCAAATTTTTATTATCCCTTTAGTCTCATTGCTGATAAAGACAAATTAAATTCATACATGCCAACGGTATGGTATTATCTTATTACCTTATGTTGTATGCTAATAACCACATATAGCTTACTATTTGGGGTAAAATTCCACTGGTGGAATCAATGGCATTTTTAATTACAATGCCCAGTCAACCAAAAAAATTAAGTGCTGCATACCTTTCACAGTTAAATATGGTGAACTGTCAATCTTCACTAATTGGAGATGATTTTAAATGGATTAAAATAGTTTCCCTTAGTAATCCATTGAGGTATTTGAATTTTTTTTTCAGTGCAGTATCTTCCATTGATTGAGATGATGTGGCAGACAAATAATTTAGTTCCAAATGACACCGTTTTAAAAAAATAATATCATAAATATTGGCTTATGAAAATTGCAGTCTAAACCACCACAAAAAAAAAGGTGAGAAGAATTAGATATTGTAACTTCAAATAACTATTCCATCTCAGATCTTGGCCATAGCTTATCTTAATTTTATTTTGTAATTGTAAACGTGTGGTGTTAAGTAGTTTTCAAATTTTCTGGAGACCTGGAAGCAATCTCAAGGGTTACTGTCTGGATAGTGTGACAGAAAACATCTTATCCACGTTATCGGCAGATTCTACTTTGAAAACATTGCTTAATGAGATGCAATCGGAAATTTCTGGAAACCACTTATATAGGGAGAAAGAATAGTTTGGGGAGGAAAGGAGGGTGCTGGAATGGTTATATTGAGCAAAAAGAATCGCATTCCAAATAGGTGAGAAACGGGAAGGCCAAGCGGAAAAGCAATCAGGAGGCTCTGATATAATCAGTGTTTGGTGCCCCTCTGTCCCTTCAGTTGGGAGGAGCGCCCATAG
Source organism: Balaenoptera acutorostrata (assembly GCF_949987535.1). Lineage (NCBI taxonomy): Eukaryota > Metazoa > Chordata > Mammalia > Artiodactyla > Balaenopteridae > Balaenoptera > Balaenoptera acutorostrata. The sequence continues at coordinate 15,585,704 of NC_080076.1, forward strand.
ATGGCAAGGAGACGACATAAGCAGCAGAGCAGGTGAAACGCCAAGGGGTTCAGCTGAATAAAGTGCAAGCAACCTGGCATTACTGAGAACACAGCGGCAACCAGATAAGGATCCTTATGCCATCCAGAAAACATAAAACAGGACGTTTATTTTACACTTGCTCTGGGATTGGACCATTCAGTTGAGCAGTTCATATGTTTCTATGTTTCTTTGTTTATAAGTAGGGATATAAACACCACCTAATTCAGATTTATTGTAGAAAAACACACAACAGATACAATTGCAAAACATTTTGAAAATAGGTGGAAAATCAGTGTCCTTTCCTGGATTTTCTAAGTGATAATAACCAAAAACTTTCCTTCTTCAAATATTTCTATTAAATATTAATGAGCCAACATTTATAGTACATCTAATAGGTTTTATGTTATACTTGGTGTATTCTAAGGCACAGAAGTAGGAAAACATAAAAATGTCCCTCTCTTTCTTTAAGGCTTGAAGTGCATGAAGTCCCTTGCACATATTTGTCATTCCATGAATATTTGCTGAATTTCTCCAGTTTTAGTAGGAAAAGATTAAGGAGCACTTATAAGGAATTTTTATTAAGCAATCAGGGCAAAATCATGTACTTCAGACTGAAAGCAAGGAAGCATTTCATTGATTTTACAATGTAGAAGGTACAGTAAAACAAAAGAAAGATTCAAAGAATGTTTCTCCTATACTCCAAGGAACCAGATACTAACCAGGGTAAAGCACAACCTTCAAAAGGAGTTTTGTTTCTGGAAAGGTAGACAGAACAATCGAACTTGATTTTCAACAGCAAAAAGAATTGCAAAATCCAAAATGAGCTTGTGGAAAATTTAACTCCACCTTCAAGAGGAAAATATTTCCTATAAGAAATATTTCAGTGGTAATTAGAATCCAACTTTGCATGATTAAACAAATAAAATTAAATAGATTTTCCTTTGAAAATTAAATATGTTTTATCATTTGGGAGCTATAATTCTACACTTCATCACTCAACTTGATAAATTGCCAATTAATAAGTAATAACGTAATGGGTCATAATTAAAGCCCCACAAGGTGATTTTTCATATTTATTATCACAGTACTGAGCACATTCTGTTACATTGAGCTAATTAACTATAAACTACCTAAAGGGCTACTCTAAAGATCAAAGTTCCTGCAATGGTTCAGTGTTTTGTTGTCGTGGCATGGGTGTATTGCTCTGTGCCAGGGCTGAGGGCACACACAGTGTGTCAAAGAGCCAGTTGTATAGTAAGTTGCATAAGTGACTGGGGTGTGGTGTTTTTCCGAATGGAGGCTGACAACATAACTCTGTGGGCTGAGATGCAGACAATGAATGGAGAGGTGAGAGAGGGTAAGCATTGTTTGACCAGAATATGCCACAGCTAAAGCTAGAGAAAAAAGCAGCCAAGAAAATCTGGATCTGGGATTTAATAACCTACGATGGTTTAGATAGCCTCAAGTCAGCTACTGATGAAGCAATCTGTGAACTGCTTTAAATCGAAGCTAGACTGTCAGGACCCAGTGGCCATGTCCTAGGCTGTAGCTGGGAGCTCGGACGTGTGGCAAGAAGGTGTAATTCTCCACAGGGGCCAGGTGCCTTCTTCTAACCTTTGGCATCTTATTTGTTCATCAGAAGCCCTGACAGCCCCAAGGACTACGGCCAGGCCTTGAAAGCCCTTGAAAGCTGGATATCTCACCAGGGAATTGAATCTTCCCTTCTCACATCCCCTCACACTCCAACTCCATCCAGGCTTCCCCACATGTCATCAAAGCAGGTTGACCACCCTATTATGGGAGGGCCTCATCCAAACAATCCAATCCAATCAACTGTAGACCTGAATAGAACAACAACAACAACCGAGCCAAGTAAGGGGGAACTCCTCTCGCCTGATTGCCTTGAGCCTGTGGCATTAGCTTTTCCTGCCTTTGGATGTAAACTGAAACATCAGCTCTTCTTGGGTCTGGAGCCCGTTGGCTTTCAGACTAGAATTGACACTATCTGCTTAGTCAAGAGAATGTGACCACCGACTGACCCTCAAGCTGAGCTCTGGCCATTGGAGGCGCCTCGCCCCCTCCTGTCCTTGGAATGGCTGAGTGCATGGAATTTGGAGGGATGGAATTTCAAGTTCAAAGTCTATCCCTGATAAGCCTTGTGACATTGGGTAAGTATTTTGTTTGTTTTTTAAATTGAAATATAGTTGATTTACAGTGTTGTGTTAATTTCTGTTGTACAGCGAAGTGATTTAATTATACATATATATATATACGTGAATCACCTCAGGTCTTCATTTTCTTCACTTGAAAAAGTGTGATGATACTGATGCTGATGCAGTAATTCTTGCTCCACACACCACACGGGGTTTTCACAGAAATTAAATGAAACGATGAGAGTGAGGTTGAATCAGCCAGTCATAGGCACCCTTAATAGTTCAGCTCAACTGCTATTTTCCACGATAAAACCTTCTCTGATCCCTTTGTTTCCTTTTCCTATCTCCCATGTATGCTCTCACTCTTCTGATTACTGAGTTGTTTTTTTTTTTTTATAAATTTATTTATTTATTTTTGGCTGTGTTGGGTCTTCGTTTCTGTGCGAGGGCTTTCTCTAGTTGCGGCAAGCGGGGGCCACTCTTCATCGCGGTGCGCGGGCCTCTCACTATCGCGGCCTCTCTTGTTGCGGATCACAGGCTCCAGACGCGCAGGCTCAGCAGCTGTGGCTCACAGGCCTAGTTGCTCTGCGGCATGTGGGATCCTCCCAGACCAGGGCTCGAACCCGTGTCCCCTGCATTGGCAGGCAGACTGAGTTTTTTTTTTAATCCCTACTTTTCTCATGGCAACTTTATTCCTTCCTGTTAGAATAATTATACATTTCTGAAGATAGAATTAATGTCTGTCATCCTTCTGCAGTGTAAAATATTTATAAAAAATGTCTTATGTGTAATAAGTGTTCACAAAGACCAATTGGGGGATTAAGCAAACCTGATTCCCAATGAATTTAACAAATTATCAATTCATTGATTTATTAGAAATCTGTTTCTTCATCAATAATAACCTATTTATAAAAATTTTTTTTGATGAGATGATTTCCACATTTTTTTTCAAAAAACTGTACTCTTGGATAATATGCATTTTGGGGTTATCCGGTGTCACCAATGAAAAGAGGAAAACTATCCCCCCAGGCTAGTTTGCTTTTTGAAGGAATCCTTGGAACTTTGCATAATGCTGGGGCTAGGGAAATGATCCTTCAAAAGATTGAAATGGCGTGTCTCTCTACCTAAGGGAGTTGAAACACTGGGAGGAATTTTAATTTTTTGAAAGAAACTAAAGTAATGAGACATTTCTTGTTCTCATGAATCTGTTGGACCCTGGAGTTGCAAATTCACAACTGCTGTTTAAGGAGTTCAAAACTCTGTAAGCGAAGGAGCGTGGATGCGTCCATTGAGCTGATGTAGGGGATTCCCTGTAAGCACAGCTGGAGAAGTTTCGCTCTGCAGCACAGCTTTGGCATCCAAGATGGTCATCCATCCAGGTGGACAACTATTCCACTTGGCCTGACCACAGAGGGCACAGAACAGCCTGCGGGGACAATGAATTCCTGAAAAACTAGAGCTGTGGTTCTGATTTTACTGCACATTAGGATCACCTGGAGGTACTTTAAAACTCCCGATGCCCTTGGGAGCACGGCATACCAATGAGATCAGAATGGTTGGGCACAGGAGTCAGGTGATTCCAATGTCCAGCAAAGCCTTGGGAACCATTCGTTGCCTTAGACCGTCCCTCTGTTTCTGAACCTCCTTCCAGTGTGTTAAGATTTTGGTTTTTTCCCTCCAGTTACTTTGTGGACATAGACCTTGTTTTGGCTTCTGGAATAACTTTCTCTATATCACCTCCCAACTCTATTTCTTAGCACCTGTTTTCCCTGGTAACTGATGAGCCAACCTGACATCAATTCCCCGGTAAATGGTAGCCTCCTTCTCCCATGAGGAGTGAAGATTGCTGCTTTGTCCTGCCTGCCTGCCTGCCTGCCATCAGCTGTACAAGGTGGGGTGTTGCTCCAGGACGTTTTGCTGCGGACCTGTAAGATCCCCTATCCAATAAACCGTTGACATCTCTTTAAAAAAAGTAATTTCAGACCCTGCTTCTTCTTAGGCCTCCTGCCCTGTCTGGGCTTGCATTAATTAATTAATTAAAACTCAGTCATATGGAGACATTTTCTGAAATGTAGGACCTGAAGGATGATTATATTTACTGAAGTAGGAAGTTTAACTTTTGGCCAAGGAACATCTGGTCCTCCATTAAGTTTCACCAATGCAATGGAATATCTTCTTAGAACAGTGGTGCCTAAACTTGTCTGTGCTTTGGAATCACCTGGAGGGTTTAAAAAACTACTGATGCCAATGCTCTGTCCCCAGGCATTGTGATTTAGTTGGTCTAGGTTGTGACCTGGACTTTGGAATTTTATAAATATCTTCAGGTAATTTTAATGCACAGACAAGTTGAGACCACTGACTTAGGAGTAATGACCCAATTTTTCATTTTAGTTGCAAAAATGCACTATAATATAAAATTTTTTATGATGTTACAAACAATGAAAAAATGTAAATGCTACAAAAATGGAGTTCTGTTACTCTATATGATTTATAGTTAAGTCTTTTTTTTAAATTGAAGTATAGTTGACTTACAATATTATATTAGGTTCAGGTATACAATATAGTAATTTGATATTTTTATAGAATATACTCCATACAAAGTTATTATAAAATATTGACTATATTCCCTGTGCTATACATTATATCCCTGTAACTTATTTTATACCTAGTAGATGTATGTCTTTATTATGTCTTTAAATAGGAATGTGTGTTTTGGGGGGTGTGGGGATGTGTATTTTCCTTTTCCATTTTGTGTATCTGGCTTTTTTACATATCTGGGTTTGTCTTTTGTCTTTGCTGTATTTATCTTTCCCATTCTTTTTTGTGTTCTTCTGTTTCTCAGTTCTCTCCTTTATTCTTCAGGTCTCACATTTGTGAAACTTTCCTCTTTAATTTTCGATGATATAGAACTTAACATTCTTTTATTATTGGTTTTTATAAACCTTAAATGTTTAAAAAAATCATTTTAAGGTTAAAAAATCCAAGGGACTGGGGACTCTTGGTTTCCATTCTGACATGTAAAGAGCTTGGGGGTTGTCACTCTTGTCCTTATGACAAAGAAAAGCTGAAAACTTGAAGATCAGTAATTCTCCTTAGACTAGTTAGAGAACTGAGCCCACAGTGTGTATTAGTTCGTTAGGATTGTTGTAAGAAAGTAGCACAAATTTAGTGGCTCAAACAATAGAAATTTATTGATTCACAGTTCTGAAGGCTAGAAATCTAAGACCAAGATGTTGGCAGGATTGGTTCCTTCCGAGGGCTGTGAGGAAGAATCTATTCCATGCCTCCCCCCAGTGACTGGTGGTTGCTGGCAATATTAGAATTGTTTGGCACGTAGAAGTATCACCTGACTTCATCTCCACATGGCATTCTCCCAGTATGCATCTCTGCCTTAGTCTATTTATACTGCTGTAACAAAATGCCACAAAGTCAGTGGTCTCGACTTGTCTGCACATTAGAATTACCTGAGGATATTTTTAAGATCCCAAAGTCCAGGCCACAGCCTAGACCAACTAAATCACAATGCCTGGGGACAGAGCACCAGCCTCAGGAGTTTTTTAAACCCTCCAGGTGATTCCAAAGCACAGACAAGTTTAGGAACCACTGTTCTAAAGTTTGTAGGTTGTTTATGGGCAGCCTATAAAAAACAGAAATTTATTTCTCACAGTTCTAGAGGCTGGAAGTCCAAGATCAGGGTGTCAGCCTGGTCAGGTTCGGGTGAAGACCTCTCCTAGGTTGCAGATTGCTGACTTCTCACTGTGTCCTCACATGGTGGGAGGGGCAAGGTAGCTCTGTGGGGTCTCTTATAAAGGCAGTAATCCCATTCATGAGGGCAATGACCTCCCAGTGACCTCCACCTGCTAATACCATCACCTTGGAAGTTAAGATTTCAACATATAAATTTTAGGGGGACACAAACATTCGGACCATAGCAATGTCTGTGCCCAAATTTCCTCTTTTTTTAATGAGGACTGGGGATATTGCAAAAGTCCCTGCTCCCATAATTTTACTTTGTAGTTGAGGAGACAGATAATAAACAAAGCAATACAGTGATGTGCTGGGTGGCAGTAAGTAAATCCAGGTAAGTAGGACAGAGAATAACATGGGGGAAGGCCGCTGCTATACACAGGGTGGCCAGGGAGGCCTTCCTCTTAAAAGTGACAGATTCTTGTGGGAATTGAGAGAGCAAGCCATGTGGGTATCTGGGGGGAGATATTTCCAAGGAAAAGAAATTGCAAGTGGAAAGTTCCTCAGGTGTGCACGTGCCTGGTGTATTGGAGAAACAGCAAGATGGCCAGTGTGTGTATGGAGGAGAGTGAATGGGGATGGACTGAGTGGAATTCGTGGGGCAGTGTGGGGAGGCAATGTAGGACCACTTGTCAGGGTTTTGCATTTGATCCTGAGGGGGAAGTGACATGATATGACATGTTTTAAAGATTTTCTCTAACATGGGGATAATAGATTTTTAGAAATAGCAAAGCCAAAAAATCTTGCTGGTAAAATCTCACTTATGTAATTTCATATTTTCCTAAAATAAGAGCTGAAAATACACTTGACAGACCTTGATTTTCATCCCGCAGAGTAAATAAAACAATAAAATTTCATTTTAGAACCAATCAATTTTAATTTCCCTATCTCCTTTACATAACACCGCATTTGAAGTAACTTTCTTTTCTACCATATGTGGTGCATCCACATTGCCATGTATATTCAAGTGTGCAGATATTGTTTCCAGCAGGATTTAAAGTTGCTCTTACTGGTGAAATTAACATAAAAGTGGACTTTAACATATGTATGTTGATTCAATAGAGTACAAGTGTTGCAAAAAGAAAACTAGCAGGTGAAACAGGTTATTGTTTTTGCTTCTATGGCCACATTTATCATTTTTTATTAAACTAAAATTTTAAGCCTTTATTACATTGATATCAGTTACTAACATACATCTGTATACATTTTTATGTAAATAACAATACCAATTAATTAGCGCTGGTTATTATCTGTGTGGCCGCTAGCAAGTCAAATAGTCTTCCTAAACATTTGGTTCCTCACCTACAAATAGGAAACTAATAATCGCTGTACAAGTTTCTTAATGAATTAAAAATAATGTATGTTTGGCACAAGCTTAGCACACAAATGCAATGATTTGTATGTAACTCTTATTAACAGGTGGTTAATATAGGAATTGGTAACCACTGTCGATTAATTTTAGCATTTTCAATTTCCAAGACCATACTTAAAATCTGCCTTGTTTATAAAAGAAAAACAATTTCAAATAAATTCTCAAGATCTACATGGGTTAAAACATAATTTTTCTTTGTGATGAACTACAGAGTCTGAACTGGATTCATTAATTTACAAATAATGTGTTATAGGTTTACAACCATAAATTATTCCAAGTCCTTTTATTTAGACATGTTTTGCATGGAGATCACAGATTTTGAGAAACGTTTCTGAGAGGTAGTATTTTAGATTCTGTGGTTTCTTAGTCGTACTGTTAGTAAAGGGTTTTCTTTATCTATTGTTTATCCTACATTGGATTTCTGTGGGCAGCAATCATGCCTTCTGTATTTTATGGATTCAGTAACTGCACCCTTCAGTGTGCTTTTGATTAAGAATTAGAGAATCAGAGCAGGAAGAGAATATCTGATGCTCTACCCCCCATGCAGTCCCCCCTGAACATCTCTTGAAAGACTTTCAAATCTTTTGGTATAATGCACCTCTACATAGAAGGGATTCACTCTATTCCTCAAACCCTGGTAACTAGATGACCTCTCAAAGATTGCAGTTATCTAATTTATAGTTTTTATTTGATAATGAGTTTATTTATACAATTTTCTGCTACTTGAAGTCTCATATTTAATTAAATCTGCTTTTCTATAATTTTTACTGACTAATTCTGCTCGCTCACATTTAATTTGGTCCAATTTTGGTCCAATTATATACATAGTCTTTTCCAAACTAAACATCTCTATTTTCTTCAGTGATAAGACCAGTAAAAATAATGAAGAATATTTAAAGACATCACTCACAAAAATTAACTCAAAATGGATTAAGGACTTAAATGTAAGACCTGAAACCATAAATCTCCTAAAAGAAAACAGAAAAAGCTCTTTGACATTGATCTTGGCAATGATTGTTTGGATATGACACCAAAAGCACAAGCAACAAAAGCAAAAATCAGTAAGTGGGACTATATCAAAATAAAAGGCTTCTGCACAGCAAAAGAAATAACCAACAAAATGAAGAAGCAACCTAAGGACAAGGACAAAATATTTACAGATGATATATCTGGTATAAGGTTAATAACCTAAATATATAATGAATGCATATAACTCAATAGCAAAAGCAAAATGAAACAAAAGCAAATAATCCAATTAAAAATGGGCAAAGGAACTGAATAGACATTTTTATAAAGATATACAAATGGCCAACAGGTACATAAAATGGTGCTCAACATCACTAATCATCAGGAAAATGTAAATCAAAACCACAGGGATATCACCTCACACCTGATATAATTATCAAAAAGATGAGAGGTAGCACATACTGGCAAGGATGTGGAGAAAAGGGAACCCTTGTGCACTGTTGGTGGGAGGGTAAATTGGTGCAGCCACTATGGAAAACAGTATGGAGATTCCTCAAGAGATTATGAAATAGAACTATTGTATGATCCAGCAATCCCACTTCTAGTTATATATGCAAAGGAAATGAAATTACCATCTTGAAGAGATACATCCTGTTCTGTTTCAGTGAACTAAATTCTTGTTTTCTAGTGTAATTTGAGCAGGAAAAAAAAAAGCCTACTTGCTTCCACACATTTATCCTATTTTCAGGCTCATCCAGCTCCTAAAATTCTCAATCTCGATCATTTCTTTAATTTCCATCATTTCAGCCAGAGGTTCTCCCTTGAAATATGTAACCTACAATCATAAAATTAGATCCAGCAGCATCCATTCACAAAGAAAAAAACAGACTAATCAGCAACTAATAATAATAACTATGGTTGGTTCAGTATTGACTATGTTTCAGGCACCTAGCTAAGTTCTCTTCATTTCATTTATTCCTTGTAAAAACTGAGGAGTTATTAGCACATTACACAAATGAGGAACTGAGGTGCATGAATTTAAGCAACTTGACCAACCTTCACTGGCTCTACTATATGTTGGAGAAATCACTAAAATTCAGGTCGGCTGACTCTAAAACCCAAGACCATTACCATTTGTTATCTGATTGTGCTATCCCAACTATGAGAAAAACCTTGACAGAGGCAAGACAGAATAGGTATTTTGAGACCAGAAGGATATTGAACAGTTTAGGATACAGGATTCTGGCCAAGACCTTGTAAGGAAGACAGTGATGAGAACTCTGCAATGCCCAGGTCCAGCAGGAGCAAGCCCCAATCACACAAATAGTCAGAACTCTAAAAAACAGCGATCTGGATATTTAGATGTTTTCTCTGAGGCATAACCAATTAATTTCAAAATTAAATAAGCATTAGAGGCATTAAAATTCCCATGCTGTAAAGCTTGATGTCATATTTAACTGTTCATTTTCTATAGCTAAGAAGGAAGACTGTGTTTGACAACATTTTAGTTTTAATGATATGGATGACATGATTAATAGCACTAATATGTGCTAGGTAATTACATTGTTAAACCTAATATTAGTGTAAGAGAGTAGTGAATTTTAATGCACTGGAGAATAAGGAAGTCTGAAAGAACATTGCATAGGCAATTGATTATAATTAATTTTATGTAAGATATGTAACGGCATTAATAGAGTGTGGTTTACTAGTCAAGGTTCATCTAAGAGTGTCTGAAGAATGCGGTGAGAGAGCAAACCCTGTGTATTAGTCTGCTTGGGCTCCGGTAACAAAATCCCACAGGCTGGTAGCTTAAACAACAAGACATTTAGTTTCTCACAGTCTGGAGGTTGTTGCTAGTGAGGCCTTTATTCCTGGCTTGTAGACTGCTGCCTTCTTGTGGGGTCCTCGCATGGCCTCTTGTCTCCCTGCGTATGGAGTGGGAGAAAGCTCCTCTTCTTCTCATAAGGACACTAGTCCTATTGGATTAGGGCCCCACCCTTATGACCTTTTTTAACCTTAATGACCTCCCTAAAGACGCTATCTCCAAACACAGTAACGTGACAGGTTAGTGCATCAACACACGAATTTTAGGGGGGAGACAGTTCAGTCCATAACACACTGACGCCCACACTGAAGTCAAGACCAGCCCTGGTATTGGAGTGTTTAGGAGCCAGTGCCCTGGGGTGAGATCATCTGGGTTTAATTCCTGGTTCCCTGGGGAAGAGAGCTCCTGACCCTTCCCTTCTTAAAACACTCTTTCTTGTGCTTCTAAATGGGAATGCTAATACAGTACCTATCTCACAGGATTGCTGTGAAGAGTAAATGAAAGAAAAGATCAGAAGCACACAGCACAGTGCCTAGCACTTAGGCAGGCCCAGAAAATGTTAGTTATTATTATTGTTGCTGTTGACAGGTTTTAGCTTTTGGCAAAAAGCAGGCTTGGGTTACATACTAGAATTTGAAAGAAAATCACAGTGTTACAGGAAGGTAGAATTGACATTAGAGATATCAAAAAGATCTTATGGCACAAAGAATTTATTTAAAGCATAAAAGTCAATTCATTTACCTCTTTGTTCCCCAAAAGTAAGAATAAATTGTTAAAAACAATGTGAGAAAAAAATTCATTTTGCTAATAGCTGCTTATTTGAAAAATGTCAACTTTATAAAAAATTTACAAGGATGCCATGACAATGCACTAATTATATCATGAAAAATGCAAATAGAGGTCAATATTTAAAGGTGTGAAATTCTGGATGGAATTTCATTTCTCATGAAAGTAGCAAATTGTTAGTTATAATTTTTCAGGAAAGCTATAAAAATACAACTTGTGTAAAAACAAAACTTTAGAAAAACTAAAGGCGTGGGATGATAAAATTACCTCTGATTTTGTTCAAATCACAGTAGGCTTCTGCAATAAGCGAATACCCCCTAATGAAGTGGCTCATAAGGATATCGCTGGGGCTGAGTTAAATGGTTTATTGAAAGGAATGATATTAATTAATCATCAGAGTTTAGGATTCAGACTAAGAAGAACATATTATTTTATTCATGGGTATATAGCAGTATGTTGCTGCTTAACAGATTTTCCCCAAAATTTAGCAACTTAAAAGAATAATAAATATTTGTTATCTCACACAGTTCATGTGCTTCAGGAATTTGGGTGTGGCTTAGCTGGGTGGTTCTGTCTTGAAAATTTTCACTAAGTTTCAGGCAACAGGCAGTCATCTGAAGCTTTGGCTAGGCCTGGGGGATTGCCAAGACAGCTCACCCCCAGGGTTCTGGACAGGAGCCCTCAGTTGCTTGCTGGCTTGTTGTAGGAGGCCTCAGTTCCCTGCCTCATGGACCCTCCACAGGGATGCTTGAGCATCCGCACGATATAGCAGTTAAAGGCCCAGATAGAAGAGAATAAGGTGGAAGCTGCAATGTCATTCATGACCTTACCTTGAAAGTCGCACACCATTACTCCCCTTATATTCCATCAGTCAATATGATATTGATATAGGAAGTAGATTCAGGGGAGAAGGAAGCTGGCAGAATCAGAATTCTTAGAGCTCAACAGGGCAAGTTTGGGGAGGTGGGCACAGGAGGGAGGCAGGCTTGGGGTGGTGGTAGAAGGGAGTTCAGTGGGGACTGCATGAAGTTAGAAAAATAAACCAACAATACAGCATGCCCCCGCTGTATTCCTAATCACCTTACTCCTAATTGCCAAACCAGGCCAGAGTTAAATCCTATAAGTTTAAGGGTCTTAGCTCTTTTGAGCTTTGTATCAGGCCCATAGTATGTAAAACCTTCATTCCATACAGGCCCTGACTTAGGGCTGAAATATACTCCCAGCTAAAACCTATGAGAAGGTATTTATCATTGGGTCAGAGAAGAAAATCAGTGAAAGAAGTTCCGTGTAATAACAGAAGGGTAGAAATGTGCTTCCGATTGTGAGTGTAGGTTGATACTCATGAAATATATGACTTACTGAGAAAAAAGTAACTTTGGGGGAATTTTAGCACTCTCAAGCCAGTCATGCATTGTTATTGTGTTGTAAAGCTTAGGCAGGGCAATAAGAGGGATTGGATTTTCATGGGCAGTTATGAATTCAAATTTTCTCTCTTGCTGTCAGGAGCTCAGTTGAGCTGGAGAAAGTTGAGCTCCCAGGTGCTGGAGTAGCGATTAAGAAAAGAAGCCAAAGTGATATTAATAGCCAAGGCTTTAATCACTCACTGCAAATAGTATAAGCAAGAGGCTAAACCAGAGAAGTCTTCCTGTTCCATTTCCTCCAAGTACAGTGGAGAGTCAGGAGGATCAACCTAGTAGCAGGGGAGGAGTGGGAAGATCTGCCAGTAACTATCAGATTTTATTTGTCTACATTTGATTTGGAAAATACGGTCCCTGCAACTCTGGCTTTCTAATTGGGTTCCTTTTATTGCACCTCTGCAAAGTTTTAGCTTATACTGACTTTCTAATCTAACATTGTTAAAGGCTTTCCAATGAGGCACATATGATGAAAAAACAAAGGATTTATTAACAAATACAAGAAATAAATCTTTGTAAAAAGTACTGAACCTACACTAATGTTTGATGCTTCTGGAATACATATTTCCTTCTTGGTGTGGAATTTTGACTCCATGTTTGTTTCTTCCATCTCTGTGCCCACCCTGACGTTCCAGAAGGGCAGTGACCTCATGCTGCCCTCTAGCCTTTCCAACCTCACGATTCATTTTTCCACATCAAACTGCTTGTTACCTAAGTACCAAAGGATCTCAAATATTTCTTTTTGGTCTATCACCTGGGCATCACCACCCGCTTCAACACCGACTTATAGGTTGGTGTTAGAAGGAAAACATCTTGGTTAAATCAATTCATACTAGGATATGTATGATTAAGAGTCTGCCAAGTCTCATCAGTGTATTTGCATTTTTTTTATTGGGTTGTTTGTTTGTTGTTGTTGTTTTTTGACCTAGAGCTGCATGAGCTGTTTGTATATTTTGGAGATTAAACCCTTGTCGGTCGCATCATTTGCAAATATTTTCTCCCATTTTGTAGGTTGTCTTTTTGTTTTGTTGATGGTTTCCTATGCTGTGCAGAAGATTTTAAGTTTAATTAGGTCCAATTTGTTTATTTTTGGTTTTATTTTCATTACTTTAGGAGGTGCCAATGCCTTTTTTTTTTTGGCTGCATTGGGTCTTCGTTGCTGCATGCAGGCTTTCTCTAGCTGCAGTGAGTGGGGGCTACTCTTTGTTGCAGTACGTGAGCTTCCCATCGTGGTGCCTTCTCTTCTCTTGTTTCAGAGCACGGGCTCTAGGCACGCAGGCTTCAGTAACTGTGGCATGCGGGCTCAGTAGTTGCGGCTCGCGGGCTCAGTAGTTGTGGCTCATGGGCTCTAGAGCGCAGGCTCAGTAGTTGTGGCGCACGGGCCCAGTTGCTCCGCGGCATGTGGGATCTTCCCAGACCAGGGCTCGAACCCGTGTCCCCTACATTGGCAGGAGGATTCTCAACCACTGCGCCACCAGGGAAGCCCACCAATGCGTTTCTTAAACATTGAAATCTAGGATTCTCACACAATAGGCTAAACTAATTATTTTTAAAAGTAATATAAGGCAAGAGAAACTAATGAAAAATTAAGTAGTGATTGGATATGGCACTTCAATTTTATTCAGTTCTTTAACTGATTTTTTAAACTCATATAACATTTTCTTGGTCTGGATAGAAAATGTAGTGCCAAATTTATTGAAACATTATTTTACCACGGTTTCACTCGTTTTTCTTGGTACAGTACTTATTTTTCTCAGTACACAATATTAATTTTGCTCTTTGGGCTATGTTATTTCTCCCAGTAGTGCTGTACCTCCTGCAGTCTGGCTGTTACAAATGCTAGCGGAGCACGACCATGTGAATATTTCAGGCTGGGGGCTCATTAACGCTGTCCTCAGAAGGTTGATCACTGTAAAGTAACAAATGAAGGTAATGGCTAATTTACTAGGACTCTGGGGAGAGGGTGTAGCCAGGAGAGAAGATGTTCCTGACACCAGGCACTCCAGGAAGTCCCATTTTCCCTGAGCTATGGCATGAGTGGTTTTAAGAGGGAACAAGGCAGCCCTTAAACGCAGGAACCATTATTCCACCTGCACTGAGGCTCGGGGCTACAGGTAGAAATCCTTTTTTACAGTCATAGCTGTTGAAAGCCCCAGAAAGAATCAGTTCAATTCCAGATGAAGCTCTTAGAGGATCCTGGAACAGTTTCAAAAAAAGATCTTCTTCCCGTAAAACTCCCCCATTTTAATAGCAAAATTGTTTAATTAAAAATATATTTCATTTACTTTCTCCCAGTCAATACTTATGATAAAAATCATATCATTTTACCACTGATGACATTTATGTTTCCTGTTTGAATGATTTCAGAATTATTGTGAAAGAAAGTGCCAGCAGTTTTGTACATATCTGTTCAAGTCTTCCTGGCACTGCTTTGTTACTTCAACAAAGAACAGATGGAACATCAAAACCAGCCATGAAAATGGTATTATATGTGTTCCTTTATCTATTTCAATTTGAATTTACTGAATCTCTGTTTTATTACCATTAAATTCAAATGTAGAATTTCATATTTTGTTGCTGTTCCATGAGTATTTGAATGTCTCCTCTTTATCTAGAATTGCTGTCGTTATAAAGGGAGTCTAGATACCATTTTCTCGGGTAGCCGCTAATATACATGCTTATAAGAAAGGATCAGAGGAGCAAGAAGAAAGTAGGTAACTTTAACACAAAATAACCACTATGATTAGTAGATTTCATCACATAAGACGAGACATGTGTCAGATAAATATGGACTGATGTAGTTCAGTAATGTTTTATTGAGATTTTGGTACTTAAGAAACACATTGAAGGGCTTCCCTGGTGGCGCAGTGGTTGAGAGTCTGCCTGCCAATGCAGGGCACACAGGTTCGAGCCCTGGTCTGGGAAGATCCCACATGCCGCGGAGCAACTAGGCCCGTGAGCCACAACTACTGAGCCTGCGTGTCTGGAGCCTGCGCTCCGCAGCAAGAGAGGCCGCGATAGTGAGAGGCCCACGCACCGCGATGAAGAGTGGGCCCCGCTTGCTGCAACTAGAGAAAGCCCTCACACAGAAACGAAGACCCAACACAGCCAAAAATAAATAAATAAATAAATAAATAAAAAATCCTTCCCTAAAAAAAAAAAAAAAAAGACATTGAAATATAGCTCATAAGTTATTAATATGGAGCTTTACTATTTTATATACATTATCTCTGATCCTCACTAATACTTAGTAATAAAGATAGTCATAGTTATTTTTAATACTATCTTGCAAAGAAGTTAAGCAGTTTGCCTGAGTTAGTAAATGACACAACTAGAATTCAAACCTTGCACTCCTATGTACAAATGTTGAATTCTTTTCATTATACCAAAGCGAAAAGTAGAGAAAAGCTGGGTGATGCATGTTAGGGAACCAGTAAAGAGAAATGCTCATCACAAGCCCAGTGTCAAGTGGCTGTAATAGGGTACTATGCTGGCACTAGAGAATAATGATATCAATGATATCATTTCAAGAAATGATTATTCAAAATCTATAATAAAAGACCCTTTATCCAGAATGACCTGTTTTAGATTGGCAATATTTCCAGAATTAGACTGGGCTGTTGTATGTATATGTGATTTAAATTCAATGCTTAAAACCCTTCTTGCCTCTCAAAATACTACCATCACCAAATGTATGCATTAATAGCAAAACCATGTTGATGTCCTTCACACTGTGTGTTATCCACACCAGCTTAACTGTGCATCCAGGCGGACAGCAGGATTATCACCCATGGGTCATTTACAGCCAAGTGAATAACGTCCTCATAAAGGAGGACAGAATGGGCCAGTTTGTCCACAAGGTGGCCAAGGTACACAAAGGGGGACACAAACTCTGTTTTCAAAGGACTTACCACTTAGAGAAATGAGAATGGAGGGCTTTCAGGAACGCTTGGGAAACATCCCCTCTGGGTGAAGTTGCTTGTGTTAAAATCATAAGGCCCTGTGGGAATAGTGAAATACTCAGCATCACGTGGTACTCTTTCATTCTAGGGTCATAACACTTTCTGTAAATGTCTTTTGTTCTCTTAGAGTTGCCTCTTTGCTCTGGAGGCCTGACGATCTTCGTCCTCGCCTCTGCCCCAGCTCTCAGTTTCTCTTCTGCATGATTTGCATCGTCAAGGCTCTCGGTGGCCCTTGGGTGAGCCCCGGCTCTTCACCCAGTCAGTGTTCTTGGATGGGTGCAATGCGGCATCCACAGGAGTCACGCAGACCTGGTTTACATTTTAGTTCCCGCACTTCTAATCCATATCGTTAGCAAAGTAATTTTTCCCCTCTCCATTATCTTCATTTACTCTAAATGGGTTATCCTGTGCTTTTCCAGTTGGGGAAAGAGCTAAGAACAATCATTTGAAGCAACACCTGCCTTTTCATGCTCTTAACTCCTCACTACCTGCCTGATTTTAAGTCCCTACCTACCTTACCAGCTGCCAATTTAAGTCAGGATAAAGGATGCAAGAGAAAATGCTTATTTAAAAGCAAGAATATGAAGAAAACCCAGGTCTTTTGAATTAGCCTTAATACTTCTTTTCAATTGTTTCATCTTGCTAGCTATTCCTTTTTTCTTACCCTAGGTATGTTAGAGTTTACCTACTCATCAGCAATGAATAGTTTGAAATTCTAATGGCAGCTACAGGCCAGCATGAGTTTCTGTCTTGGCTAAGGTGTGAACTTTCCATAGCGTCCACTGAGCTGGTAGACGGGGTCGGGACCGTTCTTGGGGGAAAGTATATCCTCTTAGAAGCGTCACCTTCTGCTGGACTTCTCTGATGTTGGTGATCAGTCGTTTGGGGTTTTGCCGTACTGCTAGATGTTATCCTAGTTGTGGTTCTGGGCTGTGTCTGAAGTGGGGGAGGTGGTGCAGGAGAGAAGGAGGTAATGGGAGCCAGGCCAGGGAGGGGACGTGGACAAGTCTGACCCACAACATACATTATAGGATTTAACTCATAATATCTTTTTTTAAAATTTTATTTTATTTATTTTTTTATACAGCAGGTTCTTATTAGTTATCCATTTTATACATATTAGTGTATACATGTCAATCCCAATCTCCCAATTCATCCTACCACCCACCCCCCGCCACTTCCCCCCCTTGGTGCCCATACGTTTGTTCTCTACATCTGTGTCTCTATTTCTGCCCTGCAAACCAGTTCATCTGTACCATTTTTCTAGGTTCCACATATATGTGTTAATATATGGTATTTGTTTTTCTCTTTCTGACTTACTTCACTCTGTAGGACAGTCTCTAGGTCCATCCACGTCTCTACAAATGACCCAATTTCGTTTCTTTTTATGGCTGAGTAATATTCCATTGTATATATGTGCCACATCTTCTGTATACATTCGCATAATATCCTTTTAATATAGATAACATTGTCTACACTTTAAAGATGAGGAAACTGAGTCTTGAGAGCTTAGTTAGCGGAGGTCACGCACTGGATTCAAGTTCAGGTTTTTCTGACTTCAGAACGCTTAACCACCAGGCTAGGGTGTGACTGCCTCCAGCTGGTGAGCCTGCTTGGTCTAGGACTCTGATTATTAACCCCCACCTGTCCGTTCAGACTGACCCTGGCTCATCGGCTTCATTTTGTTTGCTGGATTCTCTCCTTGTCGTCTCACCACCTCACTCAGGACGCTACAAACTTATACCCTCTGATAATGGCTGTCCTGGCTGCCCTTGACCAAACTGCTCACCAAAGAGGGTGTTCCTATCTTATGTTCACACAAAGACATGAAAGAGGCCAGCAGTAGCCCAGGTGACTGCTCAGTTGTATTGGCACTAAGGTTTGTCTCTCTCTTTTAATAATGAATTAGGGACGGCTATTTATCCTACGTGGAAACAGAACTTAAAAGAAAAGTTGCTCCCCCTAAAGTTCCTCCTCTGCCTTCATTATGTGATAAAAACATCCCAGGGAGAACATTTCATCTGGAAAAGAAGATTGTCTTTCTAACAGTGGTTGCAGCAATTTAGTGAGCTGGGGTTCCCTAAGTGTGGGCCCAGGGCCAGGAAACTTCTCATCATCTGGAACTTGTAAGACATTCCAGTCCCAGGCCTACTGAGTCAGAAACTTGAGGGTGGGGCCCAGGGATGGAGTTTAACAAGCCTTCCAGGTGATGCCAGTGATGCTTACTTAGTGTGACGCCACGGAGCTTAGTTAAGGAGAATCTATGTAAACTCTGTTGGGCTTAACGCTGACCAGGACTTGGACGCTTCCTAGAGCAGTTCTACAGAAACACGTTAAGAATTTTGAAATTATCTTTGTCACCATGCCAGGTAAGTGACCATCTCTGAATGCCTTATCGTTCGGTGACATTGCTGGAAAAGAAATGTCCTTTTGTGCTTTGGAGAAAATAAGATTCAATGTTAGTTACTGCCTGGGGTACTCACAAACCTTGGTCTCCTGTGTTAGTTTTCTAGAGCCGTCATAATGAAGTACTACAAACTGGGTGACTTAAAGTAACAGAAATCTATTATCTCACAATTCTGGAGGCTAGAAGTTTAAGGTCAAGGTGTTTTCAGGGTTGGTTCCTTCTCAGGGCTGTGAGGAAAAATCTGTTCCACGTTCCTCTCCTGGCTTCTTGTTGTTTGCTGGTCATTTTCCGCGTTCCTAGGCTTGTAGGTGTATCACCTGATCTTTGCCTGCATCTTCACATGGCATGCTTCCTTTTGTGTGTATGTCTCTGTGTCCAAATTTCCCCTTTTTATGAAGACATGGATCATATTGGATTAGGGGTTACCCTAGTGAATTCATTTTAATTTGATTGACTCTGTAAAAACCTTATTTCCAAAGACGGCCACGTTTTGAGGTACGGGGGTTAGGACTTCAACATAGCTTTTTGGGGGTGGAGGTACAGGGGGTTAGGACTTCAACATAGCTTTTTGGGGGGTGGGGGACACATTCAACTTATAATGCCTACCCAATTGAATAAAGGAAGTGACCGTGAGCTTTGACTCATAGTGCTGACAGAGAAGGTAAGATGCTAAAGACATTTTTTTAAAGGTATGAGCCTAGAATTAGGCAACAAAAATTAATAAGCAAGCTACACTAATATTTATTAATATTTCTATCAATAACCAGGCTGATAACCAGTATGCCTTCACTCATCAGTCAGAGGTAAGAGTGATAAAGTCTTTGAGGAAAGCAAATTGGAGTCCTGGTCTGCATTTTCTGGCAACGCTTTGCAGGTAAGGAGTCCTGTGTGGGAATATAGGTTTCATCTGGGGCCAACGGCAACCTATTGGCGGTGAATTCCTGGAGTACTGTCTTGTGAAATGTCTGTTACTCCTCCCGAGCTCCTAGGGTAAGACCACTGTGAAGTGATGGTGTAGCCATGTGCCGTAGCTGGGAGACGTGAGAGAGAGTACAGTGCTGTACGTTTGCCACCCCAGTGTAAGAATGGATATAGTTCTCCGTATCCACGGTTTGAGTCATAGATCCTTGCCCTGGCCTCTGGAAAAAACCTGGCAATGGAAATGCAATTTAATAAATGTTTGTACGCAAGGAACTCTGAGAGACATTGTTAACGTGAAGGCTCTGTTAATGGTTTTTTTCTAATTGCATTTTCTGAGTTGGATAACAGAAAATGCAATTTTCTGTGACATCCTGTGACAGAGTTTGATCTTGTGACAAAACCACCTTTTTCCATTGACAGTGTCCTGTCTTAACCCTCACAGCATGGTCCTTTCCTTGAGTTCATTCTCAGTACTCCATTTCTTCTTGAATTGGAATCTGAACCCTGCTCAGGAGATGCTGGACCTTAAGTTCTGGGGATGGGTCTCTGTGTCCTCCTGCCATTGCCTCTCTGTCTCTCCGTCTCTCCATGCTGCCTTCTGCCTTTTTCCAAGACTCCGTTTTCCACCTAGCACTGACTGTCTCAGATGCCGATTTCTTGTCTGTTGGACTTCCTCATTTTGTCTGCTCCTGATACCTTCTTGGCCATCCTGTCTAGGTCCAATAGTCTTTATTTTGCCAAACCTGCCCCAAAATATATCCCTGTTCTCACACAAGACAGAGAAATTGTTAAGCAAAGAGTTTTCAACTTTCTTCAGCAAGACTAGATTGCAATCGCCCCAAACCAATCTCACATTAAGTGCTGTAGCAAGTCTGACCTAATGAAGCTCTTATGGAATAAGGGCAAATGGTCTGAGTAGAATTTGTAGAAAGAAAAGTCCAAGAGAATTTTGTTGGAAGAGAGAACAGATGAGGGCACAAGGCCATGATAAAGTTTGAAGGCTGTCAGTTGGTAGATGGCCGATTAGACAAACAAGCAATTATTTTGAGAAACAGAGTTTATAACAGTTGTTAATCATATAAAATTTATTAGTTTCCTATTTCAGAGTTTTTAGCACTTATACTAGCTCTGGAACTTTGGGTTTATAAGAATGAAAGTTACATTTCTGTTCTGATATTCTGTCTATTGTCTCTCTTTAGCATATTGAATATTGCATATTTGTTCCTCTCTCTTTCTATGCTGGAAGTAAAATGGAATGGTTTTCTGTTCTACCCTAGTCAGTACTGGCAGCCATGTGAAGTACTTACTAAAAGTTGTAAAATGGTGTATTGTAGCAATGCAAAGTCTTAAGTAGAACTTTTTTTTCTGGTATCTTAGCCACATTTTAGTGACAGATATTCCAGGATAAAAATTCACTATTTACCCTTATAAGATTACTGTGTTTATGTCATTAAAAATAAGTATATACATGGATAAATAAAGTGATACCTTCATATTTGACTTATTCCTATTGGATAACATCCTGGTGATTTTTGAATAGTGGTAGTGAACAATGATTGAATGTTATCCTCAGAAACTATCCAGGTTATAATCCTAGGCATCTGTTTAGGGTATGATGCTAAGTGTAAATGTACGTACTATTGGGGCCATAGGTGGAATATACAAACACAGACTTGGTTTCAGAAAGTTAGATATAATGGAATAAACCCAATGAGTAGCCATATGAGAAAGTCAGGGATTTTGTGTTTTAAAACAAAGCTTCCCTAAAGGAAAAACCAAACGGATTTTCAGTTTGTCAAGTGCCTGAGTGTGTAAAAGCAAAGCCAAAATAATTGCACAATCTCAAATAAGCATAAATCCAGAAAAGGGACTAATTATTTTCCACTAGGGTGGCTTCAAAGTGAGAGTAATTTAAATTTTTTTTAAAGCTTAGTTTAAACTCAGGGTTTTATCCCTATATTTTGCTTGTTAGCAGTGTTAATAGCAAGTATAATTTAAAATAAAATGAATAATTTCTTGCATGTGTTCTTTGGTATTTTGGAGTAAAAAATTTTATGTTATTTTTCTCCCTATAACAACAGCATTGAAGTATGAAAAGCATCATTATTCCCATTATGAAAAGAAATATAAACAGAGACTAGACTGTTCTAGGTTGTTTTATAGGTATTTTCATGGGTCTCTGCTCCATCGTCTGTCTTGGCTCTTTCTGACTGACCCAGGTTGGGAAAGCCATCTGAGGAAAATAAAGACAGTGAGATTAACAAAAATCCATTAAGAAGCCAGAAAACTTAGCCTGAGTGAAATTGGCTTCTAGCAAGTAGACCAAATGCACAGCTGATTGGACATTAGAGCCCTTGTCAGGTGAGCAGGTCTGTGCTCTTGAGCCAATGTCCTTATTCAGAGGCAGAGCAAGGGGTCTACTTCCAATTCCTGACTTAAGTAGTGTCAAAAGCCATTTTACAAAAAAAAAAAAAAATCAGTGTTGTCTTTTCTAGCATGTTTTATTCTTGATATTATTCATTCCTTTCACTCATTCCCTGAGGAGTAATGTCAAAATAACATTTCAGGAGTGAGAGATAAGAAACATTAAATTGTCATCAGCTGCAACACCTTGGCTTGAATTACATTCAACCTCAGAACCAAATTGTATATCTCATTATACAGTCACTTATATAGAGTGAGACATGAGGCAAGTACATTTGGGGAAGGAAGAAAAAGGAAGGCAAAAGTTGGAAGAAAGGGACATTACAGAGTCCCTTGGGGAGTTTAGGCATCTTGCTGACATGTCAATTAGAAAGTGCTAAGCAAAGTTATCTGAAATCTGATTAAAAAACAGACATAAAGTTCCATGGTTCTGCCCAGAATTTCTAATTCAATTTGTGCCTTTCTCAGAAGCTATCATTTTCTTCCATCTTTTGGCAAAATGGGAAGGAAATAAGAAGTTTATATGAGTAGATAAAGTCTAGGGCTCCATGTGAAAATTTCAAGGAGTATGTTTGGTAGTGGTGCTGTAGTTGTAGCTATTTAAATAATTGTTGTTTCATTATATCCATGTATAACAAAACAATAAGCAAATATTTAGAAGTACAAACACTTAAAAAGTACAAAGTATTAAATACTTTGGTGTTTAATGATTACATGCTTATTGAAGTATTTGATCAAACTTTAAAAATAATATCACAAAAGGCAACAACATAACCCCAGCAAATGAAATTATTTAAAATTAGTGCATGGACCATTGAAAGGGCAATTTAATTTTTTTACTATAGAATTAAAGTATTTCTGAGACTTTAGAGTGCCTTCTGGTATTTGACGGATAATTATGTGATTCCAGAAAAGTTTTAGTTATGGAGAAGGCACCTTCCCCTTACGTTGATAAATAGAAATGGCGTTTATGGCTTCCAGAATTCCTAGGCTTCCAGAATTCCTAGGCTTCCAGAATTCCTTTGCTTAATCTTTTTTTCTTCTTTTGAAAATTGAACAAACCTGAATAAACAGTAATTATATAATTTCCTAATGCTTCAGTTAAATAGATTTATGAGACATATTTTTATTCCACTGTACAAACTGGATATGAACAAACAGTATAATCATCGAAGAGAATCTAGAGATCATCTAGTCCAGCTCCATCTTTACAGGGAAACACTTCTCCTAACATCTCAGTGTTTCTTTTTATGTCAGAGGAGCTCACTTAATATAACCCCTGGATTCTCTTTACTCATTCCAGGATCATTTATTTGGTTAGTAAATTTGGAAGAATAATTGCAGTTTATGCAATTCATTATGTGTTTACTGTAACATTTCAGGATTTTGCATTCTTTCATATGGAAAACAAGAAAAACAAAGGGAATAGATGAAACTCATAGGCTGTGTTAAGTACAAATAGTGAAGCTACCAACCTATATGGCATGTTTAAACCAGATAAAATAAATGGAACCCATGTGGGTTGAACACAAAGAAGGATGAAACAAATGAGAGTGCTACGTACAGAAGGAAAGGAATGGAATGGCGGAGTGAACATTAAATATTAATAAAGCACACGTCATGCCACAGCCAGATTGACAACAATATCATCCCCAAATTAGCCACCAATTTGTGACACCAAGCCTGGCCCCAAGTACATGCTGATGCAGAAATTCAGAAATAAGGCATGGCTACTCAGCAGGTCATTGATGGCTAGAACTGTGGGCGGGTATCCTTGCCTCTGCATTTCTCCATTAGAGCAAGTGTGTGTTGGCTCAAGGCACCATCCACCTGTTGGGTGCCTTTGTTCCACCTCAGCCCTGGTCTTTGTCACCACACTGTTAGGGAAGGCAGATACAGCGCAGAGAAATAGGACATATGAACAGTGCATAATCCAGGATTCAGCTGTGTGGTCCTTCTGACTGCACCATATCTTACCTGGTCTCTTTCTTCTGTTTCTTGCTGTATGTTTTAAAATTGGTGCAATAAATTATGTGATTTACCATCTTAATGTAATCCATAAGACTTTTGATTCTGTTTCTTCTGGAATAGCTTACCTGATAATGTACTTGGAGGCTACCTTTGCAGCAAGGTAAAAATTCCCCCATGACAGGTAGCTCACTCAGCCATGCCCTCTTACTATGGGATTGAGGTGCTCAGGAAGGGCATCCAGTCTACGGTTCTGCAGGAGTAAGCCCTTCTGCTGCAGAGGAGGCCTGCTCGACTTGCCCTCGGATGTTGCCTGTGATGGAATAGGGAAGTCTATCTAATCCTGGACCATTTGGCTCTCACAAGAGGCTGGGTTCCGCATGTTAACCTTTATAGATAATAAAGGTAACCTTAAGATGTCCCAACTGTTACTACTTAATTTTGTTTCTCAATTTCTTCAGCACCTGGGTGCAAAAGAGGGCTTCTGTTTATTGGACCCTCTCAGACTCCCCAGCCCTCCTCACCTTACAGTCGGGGTAACTGAGGAACAGGGAGTCCACAGAACATTTAGTTTGGCCCTGCTACCAGGGTGAGTGTAGTAGAATTCTCAGTTCCAAATACTGAGGTATGGGCCCTGGGTGGTCCCCTCTATCCATCAGCTGTGTTTCATATGTGCTCTGTAAAATTGGGAACTTGGTGGTCTTTCCTGTTACTTTAGCCTCTGGATATGGAAGATTTTTGCCCAGAATATCTAAAAGAGTCATTATCTCCTTCATTCTACCTGTGTGCCCAAGACCAACCACAGTCTGAAACCCATGCATCCCTGTCCAGACATATGGACGTGTGTTTCTCATTAGCCCTTAGGGCCAATTCTACCTATGTGAATCCTAGCTCTGAGTTAGTACTTAGACTGAATCCAACCGTGTCTCCATTTCCTCGGTAGCTGACAATGAAACCCTTTGATGTTATACTGTTGTTATACCCTCCTTTGACCCTTCTCTCAGGTCAGCTTCATGCTTGGACTGTAACACTTCACTTGTCGTTTTTAAGTATGTGGCCTCCTCCATCAGGCTACTTTCTTTCTTTTTTTTTTTTTAATTTTTAATTTAATTTAATATATTTTTTTTATACAGCAGGTTCTTATTAGTCATCAATTTTATACACATCAGTGTATACATGTCAATCCCAATCGCCCAATTCATCACACCACCACCCCCCACGCCCCCGCGGCTTTCCCCCCTTGGTGTCCATACGTTTGTTCTCTACATCTGTGTCTCAAATTCTGCCCTGCAAACCAGTTCATCTGTACCATTTTCCTAGGTTCCACATATATGCGTTAATATACGATATTTGTTTTTTTCTTTCTGACTTAGCTCACTCTGTATGACAGTCTCTAGATCCATCCACGTCTCAACAAATGACCCAATTTCATTCCTTTTTATGGCTGAGTAATATTCCATTGTATATATGTACCACAACTTCTTTATACATTCTTCTGTCGATGGGCATTTAGGTTGCTTCCATGACCTGGTTATTGTAAATAGTGCTGCAATGAACATTGGGGTGTATATGTCTTTTTGAATTATGGTTTTCTCTGGGTATATGACGACTAGTGGGAGTGCTGGATAATGTGGTAATTCTATTTTTAGATTTTTAAGGAACCTCCATACTGTTCTCCATAGTGGCTGTATCAATTTACATTCCCACCAACAGTGCAAGAGGGTTCCCTTTTCTCCACACCCTCTCCAGCATTTGTTGTTTGTAGATTTTCTGGTGATGCCCATTCTAACTGGTGTGAGGTGATAACTCATTGTAGTTTTGACTTGCATTTCTCTAATAATTAGTGATGTTGAACAGCTTTTCATATGCTTCTTAGCCATCTGTATGTCTTCTTTGGAGAAATGTCTACTTAGGTCTTCTGCCCATTTTTGGATTGGGTTGTTTGTTTTTTTAATATTGAGCTGCAAGAGCTGTTTATATATTTTGGAGATTAATCCTTCCTCCATTGATTCATTTGCAAATATTTTCTCCCATTCTGAGGGTTGTCTTCTCATCTTGTTTATGGTTTCCTATGCTGTGCAAAAGCTTTGAAGTTTCATTAGGTCTCATTTGTTTATTTTTGTTTTTATTTCCATTTCTCTAGGAGGTGGATCAAAAAAGCTCTTGCTGTGATTTATGTCAGAGTGTTCTTCCTATGTTTTCCTCTAAGAGTTTTATAGTGTCTGGTCTTACATTTAGGTCTCTAGTCAATTTTGAGTTTATTTTTGTGTATGGTGTTAGGGAGTGTTTTAATTTCATTCTTTTACATGCAGCTGTCCAGTTTTCCCAGCACCACTTATTGAAGAGATTGTCTTTTCTCCATTGTATATCCTTGCCTCCTTTGTCATAGATTAGTTGACCATAGGTGCATGAGTTTATCTCTGAGCTTTCTATCTTGTTCCATTGATCTATGTTTCTGTTTTTGTGCCAGTACCATATTGTCTTGATTACTGTTGCTTTGTAATATAATCTGAAGTCAGGGAGTCTGATTCCTCCAGCTCCATTTTTTCCCTCAAGACTGCTTTGGCTATTCGTGGTCTTTTTTGTCTCCATGAAAATTTTAAGATTTTTTGTTCTAGTTCCGTAAAAAATGCCATTGGTAATTTGATAGGGATTGCATTGAATCTGTAGATTGCTTTGGGTAGTATAGTCATTTTCACAATGTTGATTCTTCCAATCCAAGAACATGGTATATGTCTCCATCTGTTGGTATCATCTTTAATTTCTTTCAAGAGTGTCATACTTTTCTGCCTACAGGTCTTTTGTCTCCCTAGGTAGGTTTATTCCTAGGTATTTGATTCTTTTTGTTGCAATGGTAAATGGGAGTGTTTCCTTAATTTCTCTTTCAGATTTTTCATCATTATTGTATAGGAATGCAAGAGTTTTCTGTGCATTAATTTTGTATCCTGCAACTTTACCAGATTCATTGATTAGCTCTAGTAGTTTTCTGGTGGGATCTTTAGGATTCTCTATGTATAGTATCATGTCATCTGCAAACAGTGACAGTTTTACTTCTTCTTTTCCAATTTGTATTCCTTTTATTTCTTTTTCGTCTCTGATTGCCGTGGCTAGGACTTCCAAAACTATGTTGAATAATAGTGGTGAGAGTGGACATCCTTGTGTTGTTCCTGATCTTAGAGGAAATGCTTTCAGTTTTTCACCATTGAGAATGAAGTTTGCTGTGGATTTGTCGTATATGGCCTTTATTATGTTGAGGTAGGTTCCCTCTATGCCCACTTTCTGGAGAGTTTTTATCATAAATAGGTGTTGAATTTTGTCAAAAACTTTTTCTGCATCTATTGAGATGATCATATGTTTTTTATTCTTCAATTTGTTAATATGGTGTATCACATTGATTGATTTGTGTATATTGAAGAATCCTTGCATCCCTGGGGTAAATCCCACTTGATCATGGTGTATGATCCTTTTAATGTGTTGTTGGATTATGTTTGCTAGTATTTTGTTGGGGATTTTTGCATCTATATTCATCAGTGATACTGGTCTGTAATTTTCTTTTTTTGTCGTATCTTTGTCTGGTCTTGGTATCAGGGTGATGGTGGTCTCATAGAATGCGTTTGGGAGTGTTCCTTCCTCCGCAATTTTTTGGAAGAGTTTGAGAAGGATGGGTGTTAGCTCTTCTCTAAATATTTGATAGAATTAACCTGTGAAGCCATCTGGTCCTGGACTTTTGTTTATTGGAAGATTTTTAATAACAGCTTCCATTTCATTACTTGTGATTGGTCTGTTCATATTTTCTATTTCTTCCTGGTTCAGTCTTGGAAGGTTATACCTTTCTAAGAATTTGTCCATTTCTTCCAGGTTGTCCATTTTATTGGCACAGAGTTGTTTATAGTAGTCTCTCAGGATGCTTTGTATTTCTGCAGTGTCTGTTGTAACTTCTCCTTTTTCGTTTCTAATTTTATTGATTTGAGTCCTCTCCCTCTTTTTCTTGATGAGTCTGGCTAATGGTTTATCAATTTTGTTTATCTTCCCAAAGAACCAGCTTTTAGTTTTATTGATCTTTGCTACTGTTTTCTTTGTTTCTATTTCATTTATTTCTGCTCTGATCTTGATGATTTCTTTCCTTCTGCTAACTTTTGATTTTGTTTGTTCTTCTTTCTCTAGTTCCTTTAGGTGTAAGGTTAGATTGTTTATTTGAGATTTTTCTTGTTTCTTGAGGTAGTTTTGTATAGCTATAAACTTCCCTCTTAGAACTGCTTTTGCTGCATCCCATAGGTTTTGGATCGTCGTGTTTTCATTGTCATTTGTCTCTAGGTATTTTTTGATTTTCTTTTTGATTTCTTCAGTGATCTCTTGGTTATTTAGTAATGTATTGTTTAGCCTCCATGTGTTTGTGTTTTTTACGTTTTTTTCCCCTGTAATTCATTTCCAGTCTCATAGCGTTGTGGTCAGA
Organism: Balaenoptera acutorostrata; assembly: GCF_949987535.1. NCBI lineage: Eukaryota > Metazoa > Chordata > Mammalia > Artiodactyla > Balaenopteridae > Balaenoptera > Balaenoptera acutorostrata. Next base: position 15,614,124 of record NC_080076.1, read on the forward strand.
AAAGATGCTTGATACGATTTCAATTTTCCTAAATTTACTGTGGCTTGATTTGTGACCCAAGATATGATCTATCCTGGAGAATGTTCCGTGGGCACTTGAGAAGAACGTGTAATCTGCTGTTTTGGGATGGAATGTCCTATAAATATCAATTAAATCTATCTGGTCTATTGTGTCATTTAAAGCTTCTGTTTCCTTATTTATTTTCATTTTGGATGATCTGTCCATTGGTGTAAGTGAGGTGTTAAAGTCCCCCACTACTATTTTGTAACTGTCAATTTCTTCTTTTATAGCTGTTAGCACTTGCCTTATGTATTGAGGTGCTCCTATGTTGGGTGCATATATGTTTATAATTGTTATATCTTCTTCTTGGATTGATCCCTGATCATTATGTAGTGTCCTTCCTTGTCATTCTTTATTTTAAAGTCTATTTTATCTGAGTATTGCTACTCCAGCTTCCTTTTTATTTCCATTTGCATGGAATATCTTTTTCCATCCCCTCACTTTCAGTCTATATGTGTCCCTAGGTCTGAAGTGGGTGTCTTTTAGAGAGCATATAGATGGGTCTTGTTTTTGTATCCATTCAGCTAGTCTATGTCTTTTGGTTGGAGCATTTAATCCATTCACCTTTAAGTTAATTATCGATATGTATGTTCCTATGACCATTTTCTTAATTATTTTGGGTTTGTTTTTGTAGGTCCTTTTCTTCTCTTGTGTTTCCCACTTAGAGAAGTTCCTTTAGCATTTGTTGTAGAGCTGGTTTTGTGGTGCTGAATTCTCTTCGTTTTTGCTTGTCTGTAAAGCTTTGGATTTCTCCATCGAATCTGAATGAGATCCTCGCCGGGTAGAGTAATCTTGGTTATAGGTTCTTCCCTTTCATCACTTTAAGTATATCATGCCACTCTCTTCTGGATTGTAGAGTTTCTGCTGAGAAATCAGCTGTTAACCTTATGGGAGTTCCCTTGTATGTTATTTGTCATTTTTCCCTTGCTGCTTTCAATACTTTTTCTTTGTCTTTAATTTTTGCCAGTTTGATTACTATGTGTCTCAGCGTGTTTCTCCTTGGGTTTTTCCTGTATGGGACTCTCTGCACTTCCTGGACTTGGGTGGCTATTTCCTTTCCCACGTTAGGGAAGTTTTCGACTATAATCTCTTCAAATATTTTCTCTGGCCCTTTCTCTCTCTCTTCTCCTTCTGGGACCCCTATAATGCGAATGTTGGTGTGTTTAATGTTGTCCCAGAGGTCTCTTAGGCTGTCTTCATTTCTTTTTATTCTTTTTTCCTTATTCTGTTCCATGGCAGTGAATTCCACCATTCTGTCTTCCAGGTCACTTATCCGTTCTTCTGCCTCAGTTATTCTGCTATTGATTCCTTCTAGTGTAGTTTTCATTTCAGTTATTGTATTGGTCATCTCTGTTTGTTTATTCTTTAATTCTTCTAGTTCTTTGTTAAACATTTCTTGCATCTTCTCAATCTTTGCCTCCATTCTTTTTCCGAGGTCCTGGATCATCTTCACTATCATTATTCGGAATTCTTTTTCTGGAAAGTTTCCTATCTCCACTTCGTTTAGTTGTTTTTCTGGGGTTTTATCTTGTTCCTTCATCTGGTACATAGCCCTCTGCCTTTTCATCTTGTCTATCTTTCTGTGAATGTGGTTTTTGTCCACAGGCTGCAGGATTGTAGTTCTTCTTCCTTCTGCTGTCTGCCCTCTAGTGGATGAGGCTATCTAAGAGGCTTGTGTAAGTTTCCTGATGGGAGGGACTGGTGGTGGGTAGAGCTGACTGTTGCTCTGGTGGGCAGAGCTCAGTAAAACTTTAATCTGCTTGTCTGCTGATGGGTGGAGCTGAGTTCCCTCCCTGTTGGTTGTTTGGCCTGAGGCAACCCAACACTGGAGCCTATCTGGGCTCTTTGGTGGGGCTAATGGCAGACTCTGGGAGGGCTCACACCAAGGAGTACTTCCCAGAACTTCTGCTGCCAGTGTCCTTGTCCCCACAGTGAGCCACAGCCACTGCCCGCCTCTGCAGGGGACCCTCCAACACTAGCAGGTAGGTCTGGTTCAGTCTCCCCTGACATCACTGCTCCTTCCCCTGGGTCCTGATGCACAGACTACTTTGTGTGTGCCCTCCAAGAGTGGAGTCTGTTTCCCCCAGTCCTGTCGAAGTCCTGCAATCAAATCCCACTAGCCTTCAAAGTCTGGTTCTCTAGGAATTCCTCCTCCCGTTGCCGGACCCCCAGGTTGGGAACCTGATGTGGGGCTCAGAACCTTCACTCCAGTGGGTGGACTTCTTTGGTATAAGTGTTCTCCAGTCTCTGAGTCACCCACCCAGCAGTTATGGGATTTGATTTTACTGTGATTGCATCCCTCCTACCATCTCATTGTGGCTTCTCCTCTGTCTTTGGATGTGGGGTATCTTTTTTGGTGAGTTCCAGTGTCTTCCTGTCGATGATTGTCCAGCAGCTAGTTTTGATTCTGGTGTTCTCGCAAGAGGGAGTGAGAGCACATCCTTCTACTCCGCCATGTTGGTTCCTAATCCTCCATCAGACTACTTTCAAACTCATAGTTTCCTGACTGAGATGCCACCATTTCTGCCATTCCATGTCCTTCCACTTAGGGAAGTTGTAGAATTTTATTTCTGAATTTTATAGGAAAAAACAATTTCCCAAATATTTAATCATTTTGATTAAAATAGTTCATTCACTAGCAACAAGGAAATCAGTACCTTCTCTTACATTTAATTTCAACGCTGTTACCCAACTTCAACATTACTCGATTTCTTTGCCCTTTATGTAGGTTCCTTTTGCTTCAAGATCCATTGCTATCACTGAGAATATATATATAATGATTGCATTTTATTTACTCATGATTTCTGGGGCCTGGCACAATTCCTGGGAAATAAGGAGGAAATATATCATAGTGACTAAGAGTTGTTGGAGTCCAACCTTTTTTTTGCCTTTGTTTTGTAACTCAGTGTCTGCTTTTCCTTTTGTAAACAGCACCCTAATATTTCCATATGGGAACGACTCTTGCCCCAATTGGATATAACCCAGCAGGATTGTCATACATGGTGCCCAAGGTGTGTGTGTATGACCCAGATTAGGTCAATCATACACTCTTTCCCTGTATTTCAGAGATTTAAAAAAAAAAACAAAAAACTGAAATTTGTTGGCGGTGATTGGTCACAGAGGCAGCATCCTACAGAGACAGATGTCCATCCATTCTTTTTTTAAAAAAAATTTATTGAGGTGAAATTTACATAATATATAATTAACCACTTGAAAGCGTACAAGTCAGTGGCACTTAGTACACTCATAATGTTGTAAAACCACCACCTCTGTCTGGTGTCAAAGCTTTTTCATCACCCCAGATGATAACCCCAAACCCATTTATCACTCACCATTATTCCACCAGTTCTAGCCACCTAAATGCCTGTTATTTCTAGTCTGTAGTATTCCCACCAATTCTGTGAGCTGATCTATGTCCTTGTGACAATTTCTTTTCTACTTCAATCATTCAAAGTCATTTTCTCTTTCTTGCAACCAAGTAGTTCTAACTAATACAAGACCAAGAGCTTTAGAATCAGAGAAGTTTCCTTGGCTGTAAATAGTAATTCATAGTATTAAATGAGATAATTCATGGAAAGCAATTGTCAGTACGGAGTACATACTAAATAAATGATACGTATTATTATTGATATTATTATTGCTACTACTAGGTGTTAGGTGAACATTTAATGAGTGAATTAGTACTTAATAAAGTATGATTTTTATTAAGTGTTTGCAGTAGTTTGTTGATGTATTTGCAGCAAATGAACTTGGTCAAGTCTAGATTTGGGCGGATGAGATAACTAGGCACAAAGACAAGACATGGTTATATGTGTGCTTGGCAGTGAAGGTGAGGAAAATGGCTATATAAATAAATACTCAGAAAAGTATTGGGCAGTGTGGAACATTTTTTCCCTCTATTCCTGGATGTTTCTTTCCAAGTTAAAGGATATCAATTACTATACCCCTCCTGGATTCTCTTCACCCCTCATTATTTGATGGATGTGTTTGGGAACAGACATAGGGTATGTAACTCTCTTCCTCTTTCTTTTTCTTGGAAATGAGCTTCCTGCAGGAAGTAAAGCAAAGGTCCTGATCTGATTTGAGGAGTGAGATTTGGGAGTGTGGAAAGACCTGCAGTGGTCCAGAGCTGCTTCGATTGGTGGGTGATTTCCTTATTCATTCCTGGATTCCTTTGGATTTTTTATTATGGCATTACTCCTTGCATTGTTGTCACTTGGGAGAAAAAAATCTGCATTTTAATCAGTAACTAGAGAAAGAAAATGCCACTAAGACAGTGGAGATTGCAAAGTTGGGAGATGAGATGAATAGGAGTGGACAAGGATGCTAGTTTTTGTCAAATCACTGGGCACTTGTGTGTTTATTTGCTGGAGGATTGACATGAAAGCCACACCCAGGTGAACCATAGAAAAACATACCTCTCTATAATTTAGGGGAGCTAGCTGATGGAACTATGTTCACCTGCTTTGCTTAAAAGTACTTACGTTAACTTATGAAGCTATTGTTAACTAGATTGTGAAGCTTAACTCTCTTTTGAAAGTTTGATTTAAAGCCAGTGGTTTAATTCTTCTGCACGGCAAATTAAATAAAGCCAGCATAGCTCTGGGCTGTGATTTCTCAAGCTACTCTATTTTCTTAGCTGAGACAATCATTTGTTAAGCTAATGGGAAATAATTGCCCAAGTACATTAGAAGAGACATAATTTCTTCCAGAATTAATACTTTGTTCAAGATTAAGTTTTCTTTGGCAAACCCAACCTTAGTTCTTAGTCAAGAACTAAGTTGGGGAAGGGTCAGAAGATGAAGCAATTCACTAGAAAAAGTGGATTTTGCAGAATAGACCAATACGATGATGACAGCAGTGTGGGTCAATGTAATAATACTTAGCAGCTTCACCAAACTTTCTTGAAAAAGAATTCTTTGGCTTGGGTTATACTTCAAGTAGAAAACATCACTCTTTTTGGAAAAGAACTCTCCTTTTAAACCCAATAAATAGGAGAGTAGGTGAGAGCTGGAAAAAAGAAGATCTTGAGTAATTCAGTTAACAGAGTTGACATGTGGTATGAAGATTGATATGTGACTCAGTAAATCAATGCACTCTCCTACTGGGTCATTAAGTACTTAAAATATACTGACTATGTGTTGAATAATATGTTGAATATGCTTAGAATAAAGTCATAAATATGGCTTTATTTCCCCATAACTAATGCACAAGATACTCTTTCCACTATTTCTATGCAGACACAAATTATGTCATGGTTGCACAAAAAGAAAATTGGTCCTTATAAGAACAGTGTGAGTTTTAAAGCATCTATGAATTTTAGTGAAGCAAAAGAAATGAATGATGTAATATGAGTGGTGAAGGGCCACACAAAGGGGAGTCAGACACTCAGGTTGCTTTCTCCGGTGCTTTCTTGTTAACAGGAAGCCCAGGATCAGTCTTTAACACATCCCAATCCCAGGAAACTTCTTGCTGTTGTGCACACATACGTTGTGCTTGCCTGCCCCGCACTTTCAGTTTATGCTCTTCACTATGCCTAAGAGATTCTGAGCACTCACTTTGTTAAAAAAAAAAAAATCTTGGCCAGCTTTTAGGAAAAAGATTAAAGGCTGCTTTGTCCACGAAGTCTTCCCTGAGTACCATGGCCAGAAGAATTTCATTTACGTTATCAGGCTACTTAACTATATTTCTCCATGCGTTGAAGATACTTGCTTGTCCACATTTGCTCTTTCTAGTCTGGGAGTTTTCCAAGGTGGGAGGATAACTTATTCATCTCTATATACACTGACAATTCTTGGTACTTAAAAGTACCAGTCATTCAATAGATGTTTACTGAGTAAGGTTCTGGTCTGAGTGATTGGCCTCATTTATGAGAGAATGAGAACTTGTCTTTGTGAATTACAAAAAGCTGATACTACTCAGTGTTGGAAAAGACATGGAGGACCAGACACTCTCCTAGGATGTTGGTGATAACTAACTTACTGCATCCTTTTTGGAAAGCGATTTTGCATTAGTCATCAAAGTTTGTAGCACGTATCCACTTCGATCCAGCAACTCAACTTTTTATACATAAGAAGATAATACTTATAAGAGCATGCATGCATATGAGACTGTTTCTTCCTATAGTGTTTATAAATAACAAACCCCAACTAATCAGCAAACAAGAAACTCAAAGAACTAAAATTCATTAGGAGACATGAACAGGACTTTAACTTCCTGTGTATACATTTGTGCAATTTGATTTTTCACAGTGAACATGTATTGCTTTTATATAGAAAAGAGAAAATCTCATAATTTTCCTCATTCAAAGAACTTCTGCTATTCTTTGGAAAGGATTATTGCTGAGTAGGGACGTACCCACTTCCCATTTTATCTCTTCATTCTATTTTGACAGAGAGGGCAAGAATATTCTCAGAATCTGGTTTGACACATTTTCTTTTTCTTAAGTACTGTTTTAGCCATTCACATATTTTTCAACAGTTACTCTTAATCTTGACATTGTTAATGGCTCCTTATTTCCAACAAGATAAAATCTGTACAAAGCCCCTTATGACTGTCTTAGTTACCCTTCCCTCTCTGCCTCTACCCCTTCTCTGGAGCTTCTCTACTTCTGAAACTCGCCTTCTATTTCAGGCTTTCATGCTTTTGGCTTTCCACTCCCTTCTTCTAGAATGCTGTTGCCTGCATGGGAGCCTCCCACTTTCCTTCCGTGAAGTCTCTGCTCACGTGTCCTTTTCTGTGCTATTCTCTCTATCATGTCTCAGGAAATCCTTCATTCATGGTGCTCTTGTCCCCTTCATCTCACTCTAAGGCCATCACATGTTTATTCTTTTCTACCTGAACAATGCCCACTGAGGACGGATCTTTATTCATCTTTGTAGATGTTTGCTTGAATTTTTATGGATGGAAACATATTATTAGTGGAAATTGCATTTCTCTTCAGAATCACTATAAGCTGATGGTCATGGGCTATTGTCTTATCAAAGAACATTTTTTGCTCTACCATGACTTTAACCATATGGTACCAAGGCAAAGGCTCCTTTCTCCCCTTTAGTTACCAAGTTGATTCTTTATGTCTGGACATGTGTCATGCACTTTCCTTTGAAGCTGTTGCTTTCTTCATCCAATGATTTCAAGACATGGTGTTTAAGTCCTCTTCTAACTCTGTTCCATGAGGACTTTTTCTGGTCGGTCTCTAGACCATCTCTTCTTTTATGCTCTCCTGGACCCATTCATTACCACTTGTTTCTCCCCCAGGCAGGTCCTTTAAAATGTCCCAGCCCTCAACCAGCTCTTTAGTATTCAGGACTGTATTAAAACCTTTACAGAGGCTGAAAAGGTGGTGGTACCTCTATCATTATGTCAACTCCAAAATTACTAAATGGTAAAACACAAACTTATGTATATGCCAAGGTTAAATAAACTTCTCCAAAATTTTCTCATTCTAAAAATTCATCAAAGCTCTACTTATTTTTCTTCCATGCCTTTGCTTTGCTGTGTCCTAACTCACATTTTAGTCTCCCAGTGTGGTGATCTATTGCATTGGTAACCTATTGCAACAAAGGATTTTGTGAGATTTGCTTTAATGTTACATATCCAAATATTTATTTTCATTACTCTAGGAGTTGAGAGGGTTTATTAATATTCAATGGTTGTTATAGGTATATGTCACTTTGGTTTTGAAAGAGATTTTTAATGATCGTCATTTCGGCACACAGATTGCAAAGATACACTGAGGCTAAAAACTTTTTGCAAGCTATACACAGTGTGTGGAGCAGCTGGGGTTAGAAATTCTCAAGTATTGGGCTGGTTTTGTTTCCATCATCCCATGCTAGCCAGGTTCTTTGTTTCTATTTTCTCAAGGGTAAAGTTGCCAGATTTAGCAATAAAAAAACATGCAACATTTGAGATTTACTTATACTAGGAAATTATTTGTTGTTTACCTGAAATTCAAATTTAACTGAGCATCTTGTGTTTTTATCTGGCAACCCTATCTGGGGATAAAGAAAAAAAAAAAACCCTACTGTTTAATGCGAAGTCAACTAGTTGCTTTTACTTATTTCACTGAGTTGTCTTAACAGCAATCCTGCAGTTTAAAAAACTTTCAGAAAATATTTTCCTATAAATATAAATTTTTATGGATGAAGAAACAGAAGCTTGGAGAGTTCGTACTCTCAGTGCTAAGAATGGAGCCCAGAAATTAAACTCTGGAGCAGGGAATAGATGAATAAAAATGTTTGTGATTTTCTTTTTAAAACTCCTAAATTCCTTTGGGTTCCTTTTGTTCATACTATTTGTTTTATTTCCTCATCTTGAAAGGGGAAGGAAACCCCTGCCTTTTGTGCATGCTTCTGTATCTTAAAACTCTGGGCTTTAAGCAAAAACTCTGTGGAAGGTAAAACTCCTGTACTGAAACAGGGTAGAATTTGCAAAATGGTGGAGTGAGATGAACAGGGTGGCCAGGCAGCAGGTGACTGCAAGGTGTTCTGGGCAAATATTGAGGATGCTGAGTCCAGCCACGCGATGTCTTCATTAATTTTCTCCTTGCCACTGGCTGGTCTTTCCTGATTTTAGTAAGTATTCTCCAATCCCCACTGGCCTGAGCAAACAAAGGCTAAGTCTTGTTGGCCAGAATGGTAAAAAGACATTGGTCTCACATCTTTATTTCAAGATATTTTTTGGAGTTAATGTTGCCTCTTCTTGGTTTTCTTCTTCTCCCTGCTTTTCAAGTGGTGAAGAATCCTCCCCCTCACTCTATGCACCATACTTGCTTCTCGGAATTGCCCACTGCTCAGGTGATCTCCAAGGACTTCATCTCATTCCCCTCTAACAGTGTTCTGAAGTGTGTGTGTTTGTGTGTGTGCGTGTGGTCTGGATATGTGATTTCTGCCCTTTGGAGACACCGAGGCTAGGCTTAACCTCCAAATTTCTCCAGGTCTCTCTCTGTCTTTCTCTCTCCCCTGGTGACTTACACCATGAAAGGAGGGACTTGCCCCACCAAGAGACAAGCTTCTTCAAGCTTCTGGCCCTACATCATCAGTTTACAGCTCCCACCATGGTGCTGCCAGCATTTGGGGTGCTTCCAGGGGGTAATCGATTCTGTCCCCTGTGGGCTGGTTTTCAGGGCCTGTTCTTCCTCTAAAAATCATTGTTTGAAGCTTAGGCTGAAACCCGTAACTTTGTCTGTTCCCGGTCCCGTGGGAAACGGTACCTTCCGGCTTTGCTCCATTTAAAATCAAAGTTAAACTCTCTTAAGAATTTATCGTTGCAGAAGGGTATTGCCTCTGCTTTTTGAAATATGTATTCTCCTAGCTCTCATCGTGAGGCTCTCACTCCCCAAGTTTTCAGTCTCAGAGCTTCTTGAGGATCATCTTACCTTTGGTATAAAGTACTAGTTTTCCACTTTCCTTCTCTCCTTCAGGGAAGGCATATTCTAGTTCCTGAGGCCTTAAAACATCAGTCTCTAAAGGCTCTGCAGTCTGAGAGTATAGAGTTTGGAAAACAATCATTTTTTTTTACTTTAGAGGCTATTAAAGTGTAAAGCAGGAGAATAGAATGTTATGCAAATGATTGATTTCAAGTGTGCACCCAATCAATTATGTTTTTTCCTCTCCCACAAAGCATTTTCATTTGAATTGAGTTTCTCAGCTAAATCATCATTCCATGGACAGGCACTTACGATTAACTCTTTCCTAATAAAGTCCTTCCAGCTACAGAAGGTATTGTGCATAGTGCCTGAAGTTGTAGATTTCTCTCACAGTCGTATTGGGAGTAGAAGAGCCCATTCACCAAATGTTTACTCAGCACCCACTGGGCACAGTGAGCACTCTACTTGATCTGGGGAGTCTGAGAAATGGGAAAGCTATGTGAGCTTTTCAGAACGATTTAGGAGTGATGCAGAGAATAAAATTTTAAACTTAAAATGAGAACCAGCTAAGTTAGTCCCGGATCTGGAGATGTTTACCATCAGATTAAAGAAATTAACATGCTGTCAACCAACACAGGAGACCTCCTCGGGTGGAGCTAGACGTGACCCTGGTACAAGTGGAGAGAAATATTTGGGACCACTCAGATTAACAGAGTCTTTGGGTGTAACTTGGAGGATATTTAAAATTACTTTATCAGAATTGAACACTCAGGATGTAGGGAACAGAACTTCATGGGCCAAGGGACTTCCCTGTGGCGCAGTGGTTAAGAATCCGCCTGCCAAAGGGGACACCGGTTCGAGCCCTGGTCCAGGAAGGTTCCACATGCTGTGGAGTAACTAAGCCCATGTGGCACAACTACTGAGCCTGCGCGCCTAGAGCCCGTGCTCCGCAACAAGAGAAGCCATCACAACGAGATGCCCGCGCACCGCAACAAAGAGTAATCTCTGCAACTAGAGAAAGCCCGCGCGCGCAGCAGCGAAGACCCAGTGCAGCCAAAAATAAATAAATAAATAAATTTATTAAAAAAAAAACTTCACAGGCCAGCGTGAGATGGAGGGGAAGTCAGAGCCAGGTTGATGATTTCTTGCTGGAACTTGAAATGTTTTCCGGTTATTGGCTTGTCCAGTACTTTTCTGTTCAAATGTTCAAGGCCAAAACTTGCTATTTCCTCATTGTCTCTCCCTGACTTTGGACTCACGTGGCTGTAGAAGCCCAATCCTTCCCTTTCCCCTTCCCTCAGTGGTTGGAATCCAGCCTTGTAATTTAAATTGGTTATATTAAAGAGATGGGCAAGAAACTTTCGGTCAAGTAAGTACTTTGACTTTCAAAACAACTTCTTTGAAACTAATTGTCTCACACCTACTCTTAATATAGTAATTATTCCATTACCTGGGATTAATTTAATCATAGTCAGCTGTAGTTTCAACCCATTCATTTTTTGAAGTGTGCTTAATATTTGTCTTATTTTCAATGATCCTAAAAGATTCTTTTGGACTTGAATAGGGCTGATCTATTTGAAGTATACTGGGAAATGGGTAGTTTCTGAACAGGGGGCATATATGTAAATTATATAACATGTTGTATAAAACGTGATTACAAAGAAACTTAAAATATCCAGGTGAAAGTGAACTTTGGAGTAATTGTGTATCAGTGTTACTTAGTGCAATATTTACCAAATTTTTTTGAGTGTTTCCTTTCAAATGATACATAAGATAAAGCCCTAGTAAGGAGAAGCCACAAGATAAGAACATTGCCAGAAGTTAATTTCTTACATTCATTTTGTGAGGTGTTAATAGGTCTTGCTCAGAAAAGGTACTTGCTGGTTAAATCAGCTTGAATTATGCTGAGATAAATAGATGTATTTTTTCTGCTTAGGAGCTTTCAATATGTTCTAAAGTAGTTTCATCCTTGGTTTGTTTAGTGTGTGTGTGTGTGTGTATGTGAGTGTGTGTGTGTATGTGTGTGTATTTGTGTGTGTGTGTGTGGTGATATAGCTCTCTAAGCCAGGGTTCTGCCAAACACACGAAAGCAAACATGAAAGAGATGATGAAGTCACCTGGTAGAGGGAAAGAGGATGGACAGAGAGAGGATGGGCAGATGGGCAGAGAAGGAAACAGTATCATATTGATGGTGCATCGCTAGAGTGAAGATTTATGTGGGCTGGAACAAAATGGTCATCCAGTTCCACTATCTATGAAACAAGCCCTATTATTTGATACTGTAAGGCCCAGGCTCCTTACTGTCATAATATAATACATATATATTATATAATTATATATTACATATACATAAGTAAATATTTATAACGCCCCTTGTCTCACTCCCCTCCCCAACCACGTATACACATACCTTGCTCCACCCCACCCTCATCAGGGGTAGCCAAATGGCTATTGTTTTCTTGTAATCAAGTGTGCTTAATATTGAATAATAATAAATTATATCATTTAAATAAATTCATTATCTAAAATATTCTAATTTTTTATGATTTTCAAATTCATTCACATACTTTATCTCTTTTATTTCTCTCAACAATCCCTACAATAAAGTAGGTATTATTTTTATTATCATGTTACTGATTAAGATAGCATATTTCTTAATCCCTTGAGGGCAATGATTGACATTTTAGGCAGAACAGGTCTTCATTTTGAGGATATTGCAGCCAGTTAGAAGCTCTGGTTCCTTGGAACTAAATGTCCAAGTTTGATCAAAACCACTTCTGTATGTTTTTTTTCAAATGTTCCCTAGAGGGGTGAATACAGGCCCCAGGTGAGAGTTCAGGATCCTGAAGATAGTATATAATTGAGCTGGAATTCCAGTCTAAGTATTCTGACTACAGAGCCCATTGTTTTTGTACGAAATGTGGTAATGTGCTTCTTCCTACCAGAAAATCTTATTATCAAATAACAGTTGAAACTGGACTGTACCTGAAGATTACTGTTGAATGAATGGATGGATGGATGGATGGATGGATGGGTGGTTGAATAAGTGTAGATAGGAAGCCATAGAGGCCAGGTACCAATTTAAAGTTATGAAATTGAAAAGTAGAGTATTGGTTAAAATTCCTTTTATAAATGCCATTTAAAATTGATTTTGGATTCAGGAAATCCTTTTAAAAGTCTCATGTGTTGCAGAGATTATGATTTGGAATTAAGAAAAAGTACAGATTTCACTTATTTATATTTTATTCTTTTATGAAGAAATCAGTGGAAAAGTATAGAAATCAAATCTGTTATTTTCCCTTCCTTCCTTCTTTCCTTCCATCTTTCCTTCCTTCTTTCCTTCCTCCCTTTCTCCCTTCCTTCCTTCCCTCCTTCCTTATATCCATTATGTATTTTCTATGTAACTAGTTATTGAAAAGAAGGAAAATACATAAAGAAGAGTGAAACGTGGTTGAGAGCTATTAAAGATTCTGTGGAAAATTATCCTGAGTCTCATTAAACATGATTTAGAAACAGTCATGAGCATCATTTTAAAATCTGCTATTTTCTAGTCATTTCATTCTGTGAATTGTTGACAAATCAAAACTGTACAATTTGAATTTAAGAGAAATTACTGCACACTGTCTTCTCTCCTTCAATAGCAATGCTTAAAGCTTTATATGTACTGTGAATGTCATTGCCAACCTTCATCATCCCACCAATCTAAAGAAATTGGCTGTCCTGAATATCTTTGGAATGTGTAGCTATTCAAGACAGCTCTTCTGCCAAGAATATAGATTATTTGCAAAATAGGGACAAATTGATATATGACATCATGGCAGAGGAGCAGATTTCAAAAAAAACTGCTAATGGGAAAAGAAATTTTATGGAGAAAAGCTAGCAGACAGAGCTGGAGGAAAACATATGGGGTAAGTCTATAAGTGGCATCTTAATGTTGGCATTTTATTTTCAGGACAGTTGTTCTAATACAGACTTGTCAGGTATAAAATACTGTTTTATCTTACTATTCAAATTACATTTTAAATTCTGGTTCATCACGAAATGGTTCTTTTTGACATTAATCTCAGTCATGGATTTGAACACTGTTGATTCAGAAGCCTTGAGAGAATACTACGTTTACAGTACATTTTGGTTTTTTCCTTTATTTTTTATTGAGGTAATATTGATTTATACCATTATATATTTCATGTATACAACATTGTATTTCTACTTCTGTAGTGTAGAAGTGCGCTCACTACCAAAAATTCAGTTTCCATCCATCACCATACAGTTGATCCCCTTACCCATTCTGCCTGCTACACTGCCCCTTCCCCTCTGGTAACCACTACTCTGTTCTCTGTATCTGTGTTTTTGGTTTGGTTTGCTCATTTATTTTGGTTTATTTGTTTCTTATATTCTACATATGAGTGAAATTGTATGGTATTTGTCTATCTCTGTCTGACTTATTTTACTTAGTGTAATAACCTCAAGATCTACCCATGTTGTTGCAAATTGCAAGATTTAATCATTTTTATGGCTGAGTAGTATTCCATTGTGTGGTATGTGTGTGTATGTATGTATGTGTGTGTATGTGTGTGTGTGTGTGTATATATATATATATATATACACACACACACACACACACACACACACCACATCTTTTTATCTACTCATCAGTTGATGGGTACTTAGATTGTTTCTATATCTTGGCTATTGTAAATAATGCTGCAATGAACATAGGGATACACATATCTTTTCAAATTAGTGCTTTCATATTCTTTGGTTAAATACCCAGAATTGGAATAGCTGGATCATATGGTAGTTCTATTCTTAATATCTTGAGGAACCTCCATACTGTTTTCATAGCGGTCGTGCCCATTTTCATCCCCACCAACAGTGCAGGAGGGGTCCCTTTCCCACGCATCCTCATGAACACTTGTTGTTTCTTGCCTTTTGATAATAGCCAGTCTACTAGATGTGAGGTAATAGCTCACTGTGATTTTGATTTGTATTTCCCTAAAAATTAGTGATGCCAAACATTTTTCATGTGTCTGCTGGCCATCTATACATCTTCTTTAGAAAAATATTTATTCTGCCCATGTTTAAACTGGGTTGTTGTTTTCTGTTGCTTTTGTTGAGTTGTATGAGTTCTTTATATTTTGGATATTAACCCATTTTTGGACATATTGATTGCAAATATCTCCTCCCATTCAGTAGGTTGTCTTTTCATTTTGTTTATGGTTTCCTTTGATGTGCAAAAGTTTTTAGTTTGATGTACTTTCATTTGTTTATTTTTTCTTTTGTTTCCATGTTTGTATGCCTGAGGAGACATATCTAGAAAGATACTGCTAAAACTGATGTCATAGAGCATACTGCTTATGTTTTCTTCTAGGAGTTTTATGGTTTCAGGTCTTAAACACTCAAATCTTTAATCCATTTTGAGTTAATTTTTGTGTATGGTATAAGATAGTGGTCTAATTTATTTATTTTGCATGTGGCTGTCCAGTTTCCCCAACATCAATGTTAAAGAGATGTCCTTTCTTCATTGTATGTTCTTTGCTCCTTTGTCATAAATTAATTGTCCATACATACGAGAGTTTATTTCTGGGCTCTCTATTCTGTTCCGTTGATCCATATAATTTTCTCCTAATACCATATTATTTTGATTATTATGGCTGGCTTTGTAATATAATTTGAAATCAGGGACTGTGATACCTCCACCTTTGTTCTTTGTTTTCAGGATTGTTTTGGCTATTAGGGTCTTTTGTGCTTCCATATAAATTTTAGAATTTTTTGTCCTATTTCTGTAAAAAATGTCCTTAGATTTTGAAGGGGATTACATTGAATCTGTAGCTTGCTTTAGGTAATATTGACATTTTAACAAGGTTAATTTTTTTTTTTTTTTTGTCTGCACTGAGTCTTCATTGCTGCACGTGGGCTTTCTCTAGTTGTAACGAGCAGGGGCTACTCTTCATTGCGGTGCATGGGCTTCTCATTTTGGTGGCTTCTCTTGTCGCAGAGCACAGGCTCCAAGCGCATGGGCTTCAGTAGTTGCAGCACGTGGGCTCAGAAGTTGCAGCACGTGGGCCCTAGAGTGCGTGGGCTTCAATAGTTGCAGAACATGGGTTCAGTAGTTGTGACACACGGGCTCTAGGGCATGCGGTCTTTGGTAGTTGTGGTGCACAGGCTCAGTAGTTGTGGTTCATGGGCTTAGTTGCTCCACAGCATGTGGGATCTCCCCGGACCAGGGAACCCATGTCCCTGCATTGGCAGCGGGATTCTTAACCACTGCGTCACCAGGGAAGTCCCAACAATGTTAATTCGTTCAATTCGTGAGCATGGAATATCTTTCCATTTACTTGTGTCTTCTCAATTTCTTTAAACAATGTCTTAGTTTTCATTGTTACAGGTCTTTCACCTCCTTAGTTAAATTTATTTCTAAGTATTCCTTCTGTTGTGATTGTGAATGATTGTTTTATTAATTTCCCTTTCTGCTAACTGTTAGCATATAGAAATTCAAGAGATTTTTGTATGTTGATTTTGTAATTTGCAACTTTACTGTATTAGTTTATTTCTAAGAGTGTTTTGATGGAGTCTTTATGGTTTTCCATATATAAAATTATGACATCCACAAATAGTGACAGTTTTATTTCCTTTTCAATTCGTATGCTTATTTATTTATTTATTTAGCCTAATTGCTCTGTCTAGGACTTCTAATACTAAGTTAAAAAGAGTGGCAAGAGTGGCCATTCTTGTCTTGTTCCTGATCTTAGAGGGATAGCTTTCAATTTTTCACCACTGAGTATGATGTTAGCTATGGGTTTGTTGTATGTCACCTTTATTATCTTGAAGTATGCCCCTTCTATATCCACTTCATTAACAGTTTGTATCATAAACAGGTGTTGAATGTTGTCAAATGCTTTTTCTGCATCTATTGAGATGATCATATGGTTTTTATTCTTCGTTTTGTTAATGTGGTGTATCATGTTGATTGATTTGTGAATGTTGAATCGTCCTTGCATCCCTAGAATAAATCCTTCTTGATCATGGTTTATGATCCTTTTAATGTATTGTTGTATTTGATTTGCTAATATTTTGGTGACGATTTTTCATATATGTTCATCAGAAATGTTGGCCTGTAATTTTATTTTTTTGTATGTTGTTTTTGTCTCATTTTGGTATCAGGGTGATGGTGGCCTTATAAAATTGAGTTAGGAAGCATTCTTTCCTCTTCAGCTCTTTGGGTATGGTTTGAGAAGGACATGTATTAAATTTTCTTCGAATGTTTGGTAGAATTCACCTGTGATGCCATCTGGTCCTGGACTTTTGTTTTGGAGGGAGGTTTTGATTACTGTTTCAATCTCTATAGTAGTGATAACTCCATTCAGATTTTCTGTTTCTTCATGATTTGGTCTTGGGAGAGTGTATGATTCTAAGAACTTGTCCATTTTTTTTTAGTGTCCAATTTGTTGGTGTATAGCTGTTGATACTATTATAAGCCTTTGTATTTCCACAGTATCTGTTATTTATCCCCTTTTATTTTGTATTTTATTTATCAGAGCATTCTATCTTTTTTTCTTAGTGAGTCTAGCTAAAGGTTTGTCAATTTTGTTTATCTTTTCAAAGAACCAGTTCTTTGTTTCATTGATGTTTTCTATTGTCTTTTTAAACTCCCTTTAATTTGCTCTGATCTTTATTAATTCCTTTCTTTTACTGACTTTGGGCTTCATTTCTTCTTTTCCTAGTTTCTTTAGGTTAGATTGTTTATTTGAGATTTTTTCTTATTTCTTGAGGTAGGTCTATATTGCTATAAACTTCCCTCTTAGTACCACTTTTGCTGCATCCCATAGGTTTTGGTATGTCATATTTCCATTTTCATTGGTCTTCAGGTAATTTTGATTTCTCCTTTGATTTCTTCATTGACCCAATAGTTGTTCAGTACTACCTTGTTCAGTCTCCACATATTTGCGATTTTTCCAGCTTTCTTCTTGTAGCTGATTTCTAGTTTTACACCATTGTGATCAGAAAAGATGCTCAATATGATTTCAATCTTCTTAAGTTTATTGAGACTTTTTTTGTGTCCCAACATATGATCTATCCTTGAGAAATTTCAATGTGCACTTGAGAAGAATGTGCATTCTGCTGCCCTTGGACAGAATGCTCTGTACAAATCTATCAAATCCATCTGATCTAATGTTTCATTTAAGGCCGCTGTACTTGTTGACTTTTTGTCTGGATGATCTGTCCACTCATGTAAGTGGGGTGTTAAAGTCCCTTACTATTATTGTGTTGCTGTCAATTTCTCCCTTTAGGTCTGTTAATAATTGTTTTATATATTTTGGTTGTCCTATCTTGGGTCCAAATATTTTGATTACTGTTATGTCTTCTTGATAAACTGTCCCCTTTATCATTATATATTGTCCATCTTTGTCACTTGTTACCTTTTTTGGTTTGAAGTCTATTTTGTCTGATATGGGTATGGTGACACCCAATTTTCTGGCTGCCATTTGCCTGGAGTATCATCTTCCATCCCTTCACTTTGAGCCTCTGTTTGTCTTTAGAGCTGAGGTGAGTCTCTTGGAGGCAGCATATTGTTGGGTCTTCTCTTTTAATCCATCCAGCACTCTTTTTTTTTGATTGATGACTTCAATCCATTTCCATTTAGATTGGTTATTGATAGATAAGGACTTAGTGCTGCCATTTTATCTCTTGTTTTTTGGTTGTTATATATCTCCATTGTTTCTTTTTCGTGTTTATGTCTGCCATTTTGGTTTTCTATGATATTTTTCTCAGTTTTTAAATTTTGTGTTTCTGCTTTAGATTTGTGTTTTATGGTTGCTCTGAGGTTTGTATAAGAAGTCTCAAATAAAATAGTCCTTTTTCTGCTGATAGCATCTTATCTTCATTTACCTATGCTTGTTCTGTTCCTCTTCCCCTTTTGTGGTTTTTTTGTCTCAAATTGTACCTTTTTATGCTGTGAGTTTGTTACTAAACTGAAGTAGCTATAGTTATTTTTTCTGCTTCCCCCTCTTTAACCTTTATGTTCATATAAAGTGTTTAAAAACCTATCCTGGTAAAGAGTTACAATTTTCTGACTCTATTTATCACCTCACTCAAAGTTTTGTATACTTTTGCCTTTTTGTTTGTAGTAGAAGAGCTCCTTTCAGTATTTCCTGTAAGGCAGGTCTAGTGTTGATGAGCTCCCTCAGCTTTTGTTTGTCTGGGAAAGTCTTTATGTCTCCTTCATATCTGAATGATAACTTTGCTGGATAGGGTATTCTTGGGTGACAGTTTTTATCTTTCAGTATTTTCAGAATGTCATTTCACTCCCTCCTGGCCTGTGGAGTTTCAGGTGAGAAATCTGCCTAAGGCGGCTCCTTTGTAGGCGGCTCCCTTTTTTCCCAGGATGCCTTTAAAATCATTTCTTTGTCATTGACTTTTGACAATTTTAATATGATGTGTGTTGAAGAAGGTCTTTTTGCACTGAGGTAATTAGGTATTCTTTTAGCTTCATGGACTTATGTATTCAATTTCTTCCCCAGGTTTGGGAAATTCTCAGCTATTATTTCTTAAATAAATTCTCTGCTTCCTTCTCTCTCTCTTCTCCTTCTGGGATACCCATTATCCTAATTTTTCCCTTCATATAAGAGTCAATTAGCTCTTATGGAAGTTCCTCATTTAAAAAATATCTTATTTCTCTTTCTTCTTCTACTTGTATCATCTCTAGATATCTGTCTTTGAGCTCACTAATTCAAACTTCCTTATGGTCTACTCCATTTCCCATGCTTTCTAATGCATTTTTCATCTCATTTATTGAGTTCCTCAGCTCCAGAATTTCTGTTTGCTTCTTTTTTAGAATTTCTATCTCTTTGGTAAAGTATTCCTTCTGTTCATTAATTTTATTCCTGAGCTCATAAAAAACCACCTTTCGAGTTTTCTTATAGCTCACTGAGTTTCTTCACGATAGCTATTCTTGAATTCTCTATAAATTAGGTCACAATACTCCATGACTTTAAGTTTGGTTTCTGTAGAACTGTTATTTTCTCTTGTGGTAGTGTTACTGTGGTTCTTCATGGTTCTTGATGAGATGTTCATCTGTGGGTGCAGTTGAAGTAGCAACAGGCTAGACATCAGAGCCCTTTCTTTTGTTTTCCAGTAGGTGGTGTTATAGCACAAGTTTTGGGGTTCTTTTCACTTGAGTTCCCTTTGGTTATATTTGCAGTGGGTACTTTTCACTGTCCACCTTCTCAGTAAGAGGTGTGGCTTCATGCCTTCTTTATTGCTTCTGTGCCTCTGGCTTTGTTGTTACCTTGCTTCTGCCAGTGTTGCTGTCCTTGCCACCTGGCTTACCAAGATGGTGGGCTCTTCCCACATATCTGGGCATTGCAAGTTCTGCTGCTGTCGGGGGAGGGAAAGGAGAGGGATAGCCAGGGTCCCATGGGTGCCTCTGCTGTGTCTGGTATTGTAAGGTTCACAGACTGCCACTGAGAGTTGGGGATGTGGGGGCCAGGGTTGTGGAGAGCCTCCACAGCTGGAGGGTTGGGGTCCCAGGCCCCATTGCTTCTGCTGCCCAATTACCCTCATGTATCTTGAACTTATTTGTGACATATTATCATTGTTTATTTTCATACTTGTCTCCACATCAGAGCGTGAGTTCATTGAAGCAAGAACCTCTATCTTTTCTGTCTTGTGTCCCCAGTTACCTGCGTTGTGAGGGTAACATAGTATATGCACAATAAATATTTATTGAATAAATGCATGAATCAACTACTCCTTCATATATCTCTCTATATGGATGACCTATGGACAACCTAAATTCTTTTTTTAATGATTCTTTATGTTAAAAATTAGTTCATTATTTCTCCTCTCGATTTTCTTATCTCAGACTTAGGCATTCATTCACGTGAGAAATTTCTAAGTACAGATGGTCCTCAACTTATGAAGGTTTGACTTATGAATTCTCAACTTTACAATGGTGTAAAAGCAATAGACATTCAGTAGAAACTGTACTTCAAATTTTGAGTTTTGAGCTTTTCCTAGGCTAGTGGAATTCTGTGTGTACAATGCTCTCTCATGATGCTGGTAGGGGCAGCAAGTCACAGTTCTCAGTTAGCTATGAGATCATGAGGGTCAGCAACCGATACTCTTAAAACCATTCTGGTTTTCACTTTCAGTACAGTATTCAATAAATTACACAAGATAATCAACACTTTACTGTAAAATAGGCTTTGTGTTAGATGATTTTGCCCAACTGTAAGCTAATGGAAATGTTCTGAGCCTGTTTAAGGTAAGTAAGGCCAAGCTATGGTGTTCGGTAGGTTAAGTGTTATTAAATGCATTTTCGACTTACTATATTTTCAACTTATGATGGATTTATCAGGATGTAACCCCACTGTAAGTTGAGGAAGATCTGTATTTCCTTTTTGTCTCCCTCACTCCCTCATCTTTAATAAAATGGAGAGCAGAGTTGTATGAACTTCATTTACCTAATTTCTTTGTCTCTTCTGTAGTTCTTTATATGACTAATTCTAATTTGTATCTTTGTTCCATTCTCTTTCCTTTCCAGTTCATGTCTCTAACCAGAATTATTTTTTCTGAGATCATATCTAATTTTGTCTTCTCTACTTGAAAACGTTGATTCCAATTGCCTGTAAGTATGGCTGGCTGATCTGTAAGACTCTTTACCAAACTACCTCAATATATCTCTAGTTTTATCACCTGCTAAACCAGTTCAATGTATTCCCTATATGACAATTATACAAAACATTTCATCTTTTCTAAAATATGATATGCTTATAGATATCTTCAGATATTTACACACACTCATCTCTTCTTCAGCCAGTGAAGGATAGGTGTTAATTCTTCTTTAAATGTTTGGTAGAATTCACCTGTGAAGCCATCTGGTCCTGGAATTTTGTCTTTGCGAGTTCTTAAATAACTGATTCAATTTCATTAGTGGTAATTGGTCTGTTCATATTTTCTATTTCTCTCTGATTCAGGTATAGATTAATTCTGTCTGATGTAATGTGTCACTTAGGCCAGTGTTTCCTTATTAATTTTCCATCTGGATGATCTATCCACTGATGTAAGAGGGATGTTAAAGTCCCCTACTATTATTGTGTTACTGTCAATTTCTTTCTTACATCTGTTAATATTTGCTGTATATATTTAAGTGCTCCTATGTTGGGTGTATATATATTTACAATTGTTATACCTTCTCGTTGGATTCATTCCTTTATCTTTATGTGATGTCCTTCTTTGTTTCTTGTTACAGTCTGTTTTAAAGTCTATTTTGTCTGATATAAGTATTGCTACCCCTGCTTTCTTTTTGTTTTCATTTGCATGGAAGACCTTTTTTCACCCCCTCACTTTTAGTCTGTGTGTGTCTTTAGATCTGAAGTGAGTCTCTTGCAGGCAGCATACATATAGGTGTGTGTGTGTGTGTGTGTGTGTGTGTATTCAGCCTCTATGTCTTTTGATTGACACATTTAGTCCATTTACAGTTAACGTATTTATTGATGTATGTACTTGTTGCCATTTTGTTAATTGTTTTCTGGTTGTTTTGTAGTTCTTATTTGTTTCTTCTTTTGCTCTGTTCCCTTGTGATTTGATAACTATCTTTAGTGTTATGTTTAAATTCCTTGTGTGTGCGTGTGTGTGTATCTGTTACAGTTTTTGGTTTGTGGTTACCATAATATTTTTCTTCACCTACATGTAACTATCTTTAGAAGACCATTGATTTTCATGGAAGCTGTTCATCACACCATGATGAACATGGCCTGAGTCAAATTGGAATAGAAGAGCATGTTAGGCTTCACTACCTAACAAATTAAGAAAGTCATCTGTGGGCAGATGTGCAGGGTCTTAAATTAATGCTTAAAAGCATAACTAAAATGTTATTCTCTTATTGTCTCACCCAACGTATCGCTATTATACTTTTGAGACTCAGATAGTAGATAAAACAGTGCTTATTGGGCTTCCCTGGTGGCGCAGTGGTTGAGAATCTGCCTGCTAATGCAGGGGACACGGGTTCGAGCCCTGGTCTGGGAAGATCCCACATGCCACGGAGCAGCTGGGCCCGTGAGCCACAACTACTGAGCCTGCGCGTCTGGAGCCTGTGCCCCGCAACGGGAGGGGCCGCGATAGTGAAAGGCCCGCGCACCGCGATGAAGAGTGGTCCCCGCACCGCGATGAAGAGTGGCCCCCACTTGCTGTAACCAGAGAAAGCCCTCGCACGAACCGAAGACCAAACACAGCCAAAAATAAATAAATAAATAAATAAAGTAGCTATAAAATTAAAAAAAAAAAAAAAAAAAACAGTGCTTATTAATTACCAGATTGCATCACATTTAAACAGCATGGTTAAATCCTGACCAGAAGTCTGAGATTCAAGAATAACGTAATCCCCAGACACAGTGATTTGGAATGGATTTTAAGCCCTGAGTTTAACTGCTTGAGGAAAGTGAGCTTGGTCTCTTGCACACTGTAGCACGAACATTGGAGAAAAAAAGGTATAACCATGCAGGTTGTGTATCATTTGAATGTTCTCCCAAGTTCTTGAGGGCCCAGTAATCTGAATAAGCAGTGAAGCAAGTTTACCACGTTAACTATGCAAATCCAGAGAAAAGACATTTAAAGTGTTCTTTCCAAATGAATTTCTATTCTAAAAATTCAAAATTCAAAAATTTGTAAATATAGCTTTTATTTTATCACATGACTATATTCTACATCTGAGCTCACAGTTGAAAAAAAGAGTGAATGAATTAGTGATGTCTCTTCATTTAGAGAATGTCACAAATTAAAATGCTGGGTCTGGGGGTTGTCATTAAACTCAGTTTGCAAAGTAGAGCCCAGGATATAATATGAAAAAGTAGGATAGAATAGCAAAAGAGGAAAGTTGTGCCTGGAGGACAGAGGTACCAGAGAAGAAAGGAGTCTGAGAGTCTTGAAGAGATGAAGTTCTCCATGCAATTAGATAAGAATCCACACTCCACCATGGTTTAGCAACCTGCGGGGCTCCATCTCCACGCCAGCATCTAACATCACCTAGTCCACCACGCTGAGCTGCATCAGCAGTTTTTTTCCCTCAGCTCACACTCGCCTCAGCCTTTCGTCCTTGCTGTTCCTGTTTCCTGGAATGCTCTCCCTCAGATCTTCACTGACCGGCTCCTTCTCACAGTTCATATCTCCATTCAGATATCACTTGCGCAGGACACCTTCTCTGACCACCAGTGTACAGTGGCCACACTCCCATCTGCTGTGTCGTTTTCTGAGCTGTACCTGTTTTATTACCGTATAGCACCTATTGGTTTCTGAATTATTGTCACTCATTAGTTTACTTTTTTTTTTTTTTTTGAATAAGTCTGTCTTGGTGAGAACATAATCTCCATGAAGTCAGAGATTTGTCTTGTTTGTATGCTATCCTCACTGTCTAGCTAGTGAAGGTCCTTGATAAATACTTGTTAAATATATAAATATGTATTAACTTGACAAATATTAACAGATGTGCTTTATATGTCCAGCTTTTTTTAAAAAGCAGCCTACATATGCCTTTCAAAGATGTCTCTATTTGCATAGGAAAAAGTCAGGAACAAAATAAATATACCAAAATATTTATTGGCTATATCTTGTAGAATGGAAACTTTACTATAGTCTATATATAATAAATGATAATTAGCCAGTTATAAGTATTAATTATATGGTCAAATGAAAATAAAAGAGAAAAATGAATGTTTGAAAGAATCATTGGCAGGAACTGTACAAACACCTTCCCAGCTAGAGTAGAAATGGCTAGTGAGTAGCTCCCCCTTTGTACTTCAGAGTCTGAAAGAAAGAGCAGTAAGTTTTCCTTTCTGATTTAAGTGGAGAGAGTAAAAGAAGAGCTCCTTGCATATGGAACAATAAAACTTTCTGCTTGATGAGTCTAGAACAACAATAACAAAAAAGAAACTCTTTGTCCTACTGTTCAATTAGGGAGAGTAGTTTACAGGTGAATAAGGGAGAGTATGGTTCTGAAAGTCAGAAGAGTGAGAAGGAGAAATGTCTGACAGAGCACTTGACTGTGAACTTGCCTGACGTCCTGCAGGACACTCAGAGTCAATATAATGCTCAGCATGTACTCAGGGCCATTAGAAGAAGTCTGTCTCTGGGCCTCTGTTCTTCCATCCCAATAATCAGACGTTGTTCCCAAACCCCCTTCCTTTTCTTGTGTTTGCCTCACTCTTCTCTTGATAGGTGTTTGGCTTCTCTTGATAGGTTTCTTTGAGAGTTGTGTGTTTGATACCCTTTTGCAAGATTATGTTATTCTTGAATCTCAGACTTCTGGTCAGGCTTTAACCATGCTGTTTAAATGCAATGCAATCTGGTAATTAATAAGAACTGTTTTATCTACTATCTGAGTCTCAAAAGTATAATAACGATACTTTGGGTGAGACAATATGAGAATAACATTTCCAGGTGATTTACATAAATTAACTCATTTAGTCCTTGTAACAATCGGGAACGAATTCTAGAAAATGAAATACCAGGATATCAAGCTGGAAATTAGATTTTTAGCTTGAAGGTAAATTTGAGGTGAGCAAAACCTCACAAGTAATATCTCACAAGTAATTTTACAACACGGTGTCCCAGAGAAGGCAAGACGCAACCAGGCTGTGGTCATCTGTCCAAGGTTTGATGGAAGAATGCTGTCAGTCAGCCTGCTTCCCAGGGATCAAGCCTATGGTCCCTTTGATAATGGTTTGTCCATTTAAAGAGTGTCACTTGAGAGACAAACACAGCTGCTACAACATAGGGCACTCAACGTCAACCAATCTTCGCACTACCTCAGAGCCAAAATATCCCCTTTCTGCACTCTGTTAATCAAGTATGCATACATAGAATGCAATGTATTCATAAACCCAGTGCACCAATCACCAGCTATACCAATGCAGGATTTGCACTTCTCACTCACTGAAGGTGAGAATGTCCCATTTGTTCCTTTTCAGTTCAAAATTATGTTTTACTCTTACAAGGCAAGACATTAGCTGAAGCTTCAGCTGATGATTCCTAGCTAGCTTTTTAAAATAAAACATAAAAATCATAAAGTAATGCCATAATGGAGCCTCTTCTTCTAATTCTCTCTCAAGTTTTTGCTTGGATTCTTAGCCTAATTCAAGAGCAAAAATGCTGCATTTGTGTGAATCAAGTCTATGAACAATTTAATTTCCTGCCTTCCTGCAAAAGCAAAAAAAAAGTTTATAAAATGTTATCAAGTACAACCCAAAAGCTTAAATTTAATCACTGCTTTATTAATCAGAGGTTCTTGGCAAGACACTCATATCTATTCTCAAGATAACCCATTGTTCTTTGTTTGAGGTTGAGAAGATATGAGTAAGTTTCTTGAAGTTTACTAGATGAAAACTGTGTGTACTTAAGGTTTGGAAGAGGGGCAAAAGGAGAAGAGGTGGAAGTTTCTATAGCACTGGGATCAAGAGTTGGAACTCTGGAGCCAGACTCCCAGGATTAAACCCTAGCTCTGCCACCTTTTGACTGGTTATCTGTCCCTCAAACCTGTTTCCTCTTATTCTGGGGCACCCTGGCAGACTACATAAAGCTGGCCACATAACTGAGTTCTAGCCAATAGAATATGAACAGAAGTTATGTACACCACTTCCAGAAATGACCTGTAAGAACTGCTATGTCTGACTCTCCGTGTTCTTTCCCCATATGCCAGTTCATGAAGATAAGCACGATATGGTAGGCAGAATAATGGCCCTGCCAAAGAAGTCCGTGTCCTAATCCCCAGGACCTGGGGGTATGTTATGTTACATGGCAAAAGGTTGCAGACGGAATTAAGGTGGCTAATCAGCTGACTTTAAAATAGGGGGATTATCCTGGCTTATCTGAGTGGGGTCAATGTAGTCACTGGGTCCTTAAAAGCAGAAGAGGGAGGCAGAAGAGAGAGAACCAGAGAGATGGCAGCATGTGAAGGTCTTAGCCTGATATTGTTAGCTTTGCATATGTAAGGGGGCCATAAGCCAAGGGAAGAAGGCGGTATCTAAAAAGTACAAAGGGCAAGGAAACAAATTCTCACCTGGAGGCTCCAGAGTGGAACGCAAACCTGCAATACCTTGAGGGTAGCCCAGGGAGACCCATGTCCGATACCTGATTTACAGATTTGTAAGATAATATATTCGTGTTGTTTCAAGTCACTAAGTCCAGGGCAATTTCTTACAGCAACAGTAGGAAATTAACACACACTGCAACCTTGAAAGCCAGTGTTTGCGTCAGAGCCACCAGATGGAAGGAGTCTGGGTCCCTGTATCAGCTCTTAGAAGAAAGCTCCAACCAATCAAAACCCTGCTTTGGACGTTCTGTGAGCAAGAAATAAACTTCTACCGTTTGAGCCTTTATACATTTTGGAATTAGTTTTTTGCAGTGGCCAGTGTTACCTTGATTAAAACAACTTGGCAAGTCACATAGCCCCTCAATGCCTTAGTATCCTCATCTGTAAAACACGTTGTGATACTACTTGGGAGGTTGGTCTTGCTCACCTCAAATTTATCTTCAAATTAAAAATCTAATTTACGCCTTCTATGCAGGTATTTCATCTTCTAGAATTCGTTCCTGAGTGTTACAAGAACTAAATGAGTTAATATATGTAAATCACTTAGAATGAATATTGACACATGTTGAGTCCTACTAAAATATTAACTGTCGTTATTATTATCCAGGGATGTGAGGGAAAAACTAAGGTGAAATTTTTGGAGGTCAATGAATCAGCATAGCGATTGCACTGGATGTAGCATGGTCAAAACTCTATAAAAGCACTTAGAAATGTGGGGGAATTATGCAGCTTTACTGTCTATAATTGATTTAATCTTTTAGTTCAGGATAATGAGGAGTATTGATGCTTTGATTTTATAAAATATAGAGAGTTTGTCCTATATTGGGCTCTAAATGGAATTACACACATGGAATGTACCACTTTTTCCATTTTCTTCTTTTTCCTTTTCTTTCTCTATATGGTAATGACTTCCTTCCTCCTTTCTTGGGATTTTTAGGATCATGTGAGCACTTTTCCCTCTTTTTTATTTATTTATTTATTTATTTATTTATTTATTTATTTATTTATTTATTTTTGGCTGTGCTGGGTCTTTGGTTCGTGCGAGGGCTTTCTCCAGTTGCGGCAAGTGGGGGCCACTCTTCATCGCGGTGCGGGGACCGCTCTTCATCGCGGTGCGCGGGCCTTTCACTATCGCGGCCCCTCCCGTCGCGGGGCACAGGCTCCAGAAGCGCAGGCTCAGCAGCCGTGGCTCACGGGCCCAGCCGCTCCGCGGCATGTGGGATCCTCCCAGACCAGGGCTCGAACCCGTGTCTCCTGCATTAGCAGGCAGATTCTCAACCACTGCGCCACCAGGGAAGCCCCTCTTTTCCCTCTTTTAGATAACATATTCATAGAAATGTGAAGAAGCAGGAATCATAAAATCTCAAGCCTAAAATAAGGGATTTCTTAACGTAAAATTCGGAACAACGTATTACAACTAGAAAGTTTAAGAAATGCTTTGTAAAGAAGCATTGAAGATTTTATAACTCACTTTATCTTCTTTAGTTACTATAATAACAATCAGGAAAAAATAAGTCAGACTCACCGAGCATGGTCATCAGAACTCTTTCTCAGCTGCCTATCCTCCCAAAGGCATTCAATGAATCTTATGTCCCAGCAGCACAGCTTCATTACTGCCACTCAGCAGGTGATTAGTCTGCAAAATAAAATGAAAAATAGACAAAGAATGAAAATGAATCAATGTCTTATTTTTCTTGGAGTCAGCATTTTCCACTGAAAAACCTTTTTAAAATTTATGATATGGGGCTTCCCTGGTGGCGCAGTGGTTGAGAATCTGCCTGCCAATGCAGGGGACATGGGTTCGAGCCCTGGTCTGGGAAGATCCCACATGCCGCGGAGCAACTAGGCCCGTGAGCCACAATTACTGAGCTTGCGCGTCTGGAGCCTGTGCCTCGCCACAAGAGAGGTCGCGATAATGAGAGGCCCACGCACTGTGATGAAGAGTGGTCCCCACTTGCCGCAACTAGAGAAAGCCCTTGCACAGGAACGAAGACCCAACACAGCCATAAATAAATAAATAAATAAAATTTAAAAAAAAATTTATGATATGGTATTCCCATATCTTAGGAGTCAACAACTTCCAAACTTTGGTGAAATGAACTATTTGGCGAAATTATTTATATACAATAATTATGTAAACTTGGACATCTATAAAAATTAAAAATTTTAAATCTGAACTTGGGAGGGGACTATAGATTAGAAATGCTGGCAAAGTATACGACTGTTGGTATATTATTTTTTCGACCTTTCTCTTAGGTATTCCCATGCTGTTTTATGGTAATATTGAGGAAAACCAGGTGTTACCTGCCAGGCTGCTCCAAGTCACTGTCTTTTTGATTATATAAAATGACTCAACTCTCATTCTACAAAAAGCAGAAACCCAGGATCTCTTCCAAAAGTCTTGGGTGTTTTAGAAATGTTACCTTTTCTTTTTTTTCTCTTCCTTTTTTTTTTTTAATTGAAGTATAGTTGATTTACAATGTTGTGTTAGTTTCTGGTACAAAAAAGTGATTCAGATTTAGTTAGATAGATATAGATACAGATGTGTTCTTTTTCAGATTCTTTTTTATTATAGGTTATTAGAAGATATTGAATATAGTTCCCTGTGCTGTATAGTATAGGACCTTGTTGTTTATCTATTTTATATATAGTAGTGTGTATCTGTTAAGCCCAAGTTCCTAATTTATCCCTACTTTACTTCTTCATTACCTTGGCCATGCTTTCCCTTTGCCTGGGGTTTTGTCTATTGCAGAAGCTTCCTCTTTAGTACCAGCCAGCCTTGACTATCACCCAGATTCTTCCATCATCTAAAAGATCACACACACTAGACTCTATAGTGGTTTTTAATAAAATTTAGGGCTAAGGTGGGTAATGTAGACACAGAGCATTAGGCAACAAATAAGTTACAGTTGAATAATAGATGTGCACCTAATGAAGTCATTTGGCCATTTTCTCTGACCATCTTGATAGGCAGAGGACCAGTTTCTGGCCATCTTGCTGAGTTTTTCCTTTCCGCTCCCCCCACTTCCCTCCATCCCCTCATGTCTATCTCTGAAGCTGTTGGAAGAAGCTCCAAATCCTCCTTATTGTAGTACATCAGTTTTCCTTCTCTTTATTTCTTTGCCTTCTAGATTGCTCATTTTTACCTTTTCTCTTCAAACCCCAAACAACCATTCATGGTTTCATTTAAGTAAAGAGCCATTTATCTTAGAGATAAATAATGCCATTTACTTAGAATTCCTATAGTTAGTTTTGGTTCTGAGTGACAGTTTAATTCTCTTCCATGGAAAATTTAGGTTAGACATTTGTATTCATACAAAATGACTAATTTTGCATGAATCAATCTGAGTTTCAATTATTCTGACCAATACAAGGTCTGTTTTAGTGATAGCATCTTCCCAGTTTTAAAGATGAGGAAGTTTAGGGACATGGAAGTTGTCATTTGTGTAAAATCACAAAGCCAGCAAGTGGCAGAATCAGACTTTGGTCTCAGGTCTTTGGCTTTCTATGCCTGGATACTTTACAATACACCAACTGACACTGATATACGTTAATAAGGCTGTGTGTCAAAACCCCAAGGTAATATTTGGAAATTGTAGACTCGTTATAGAGTCTGAGGTATTGGCTTTAACTAAGGAAATGGGAAATTTTACAGAAAGGTCAGACAAGAGCCAGACAACTGTTAACCCCCTGGATATTGGAATCCGTAGAGACTAGAAGATGTGATCAGATTAATAATCGGCTAAGCTATGATTATGCCTCTGACAGCAGCTCCAAGGCACATTTTGTGAAAGGACATGTTTGTGTACCATGACATTAACTTCAAAAGGTTATGTTTGTAGCTGAAAAAAATTCCAGCTTCCCTTCATCCATGTGTGGAATAACCCATGAATTCAACTAAACTCTCCAAAGGACCTACTTTTTGTCTGCAATATCTTTGGATTTCATAAATACATAAAAATATTACTTCATGTAATACAGCTCCTAAAAATACTCTTTAAAAATTTCGTGATAGGATGAAAACATCCTGTCATTGTGGCACACTAGATTATGAAGTACAAACTTAACACATACGTGTTGGGTTGAAATTTACACACTACAGTCAGGCAAGAAATAGTTACTGTTACCTATAACTGATCTCATACTGCTCAGGAGTCACCATGTATATTGAAGCGGGAGAGGCAGTGTCTAGCAGTGGAATTAAACATGTCAATTAAAGGTAACTCAGTTCTTCCACTGAAGACGGTCTCTTTCAGATTAATTCAGTATTACTTGAATAAACAGGCCATTCAGAGTTTAATTCTCTGCCAGGTAAATTTCTTCCCTCTCTTTTCCCTCCTTCTCAGGATGGCGTCCGGGTTCAGGGAGGTTTAGGTGTTCTCGTGACATTGGTGTGGGAAGGAGGGCTCTACTCTAGGGGAGCTGTCTTATCCTGCTTGTCTCTGTACACAGACCTCTGACCTCACTGCTGAGCAGGTAGTGACTGTTGCGGGGATTTAAACCAGGACTCCCCTCATCCCTTAGCCACTCTCTAGACCCCCTTGGTCTGACCGTGACTCCCAGGTGATTCCTGGCTTGGTTGACCATCACAGCATCACCCAGCCAGTGGCTCACTTCACCCTGTTGGGAAATAATTCCCCATGGGCCTCTAGCATTTCTGCAAATCTTGTGAGCAAGGCACTGATAACCCTTGGTGCTAGACTATCATTTCCAGAGTATTTGTGTACTGAATGGCCTCAGAAGGTAGAGATACTATCTCCCTCGGAACAAAGAGCAGGCAGGTTGACCACCATTAGGCATGAGTTGGCTTCCTTAAGCTGTGTGCAGTTGTCATTAGGTTTGTGTTACCCTGTGGGACTGGGGCTTGGAGAACCAGCACGAGAAATACTGAAACAAGGGTTACTGCTGTTACTGTGACTCATAAACAAACTGTCTTTCAGCTCTGCCCCAGGAGTCTGGTGAATTTTTCTGGTGTCTGTAAAGCAGTGGCCATCTAACTTATTGGCTTGTAAGTAAGGTAAAATCTCAGACCCTTCTCAGTTCTTAGCACACCCCTTGTGGAGGAGATCTCTTGGCAAACACAGCCAGGACCTTCAACTTTCTTCTGAGTTTAACATGGGAAGAGACACAAGGGAAGTTGGTTACCCTTTCTACACCATCTCAGGCCATGAGGAGCTTTCTCCAGTTCCCGCCCTGCCTGAAGAAGCCACACCATCATTTCCATCCTACCATGAGTGACTTGCCTGGGTTGGCATGGGGCATCCCATGAGAGTCTCACCTGAAGATCCAATGGGAACAGGAGTTTCTGGCTCATTCATTACTCTCGATTCTTGATTCATCAAAGGAAGCTTTCGTTATTTAGAAACCCCACTATTCCTTTCCACAAAGCCTGTTTTTTTAAGACCAGGGCATGACTTTGTGCCTCAGGATGCTATGTTGTAAACCAAAAGCTGTAACTGACTTGTGTTGTGTGCATACTTGTGCAAAAGATTCCAATTCTCCTTGAGGCTGTGAGTAACCCTGGCTGGCTAGGGGGAAAGAAACAGTGATAATATTTCAAAAATATTTTTCCTGTAGCATGCATACCTATTTGCAAATATAGATTAAACACATGCAGGCTTCTTAACATGTCTTGGCACAGGAGAGGGAGTAACAACATATCAATTCAAAAGTACATGTTTACAAACCCTTCGGGCTATCATGACTTTAGTCAGTCCTGATAATATTTATAAGTTATATATATATAACTGGACTCAGAAAACCTGTTAGTTCACCAGTATTTAAAATAAATATCACTAATCCTTATCATTAAAAACACCAAAACCAAACAGAACAATTTTGGGACAAGAATTATCATTATTTCCCCAGAAAAGAAAAATCTTGGGAGAGAGCTATTACATTTCTTTACATAGAGATTCGCTTTAAGAGGAAACAGACTTAACTGTGGTCTAACTGCTGCATACATACTTTGGGTTAGTCGCAAAGCAACCTGAAGTTGGAGATCAACCCTCATGGCGTTCTCAGCATCTGAAGTGGATAGTGCAAGGAGGCATTCAAGAAGTTAAGAAAATCTTCTCAGGAGTTTGGACATTGAAATCTATGAAAAGGACCTTTCAGAATGTTTTACCTGGAAATATCTATATCTGTCTCTGTTTATGTCTGTTTATGCTATTCACTTGACTGATGCTTTAATCTTTTAAAAATTTACCTTGAAATTGAAGAATCATTTTGATCTGAGTGAAGAGAAATTGATAGATTAGAAATCAATCATTTTATTTTTTTACATTTTTTAATTGAAGTATAGTTGATTTACAGTTGTTTCAAGCATTCAGCAAAGTGGTTCACATATATATTTCTATATATAAATATATATATATATATTTCTATATATAAATATATATATATATATATTTCTTTTTCAGATTCTTTTCCATTATAGGTTATTACAAGGTATTGAATACAGTTCCCTGTGCTATACAGCAGGTTTTTGTTGTTTATCTATTTTATATATAGTACTGTATATCTGTTAATCCCAAACTCCTAATTTATCCCTCCCCCCTCCCCCTTGGTAACCATAAGTTTGTTTTCTATGTCTGTGCATCTATTTCTGTTTTGTAAATAAGTTCATTTGTATCATTTTCTTAGATTCCACATGTAAGTGATATTGTATGATACTTGTCTTTCTCATTTTGACTTACTTCACTTAGTATGATAGTCTCTAGGTCCAACCATTTTGCTGCAAATGGAATTATTTTGTTCCTTTTCATGGCTGAGTAATATTCCATTGTATATATGTACCACATCTTCTTTATCCATTCCTCTGTTGATGGACATTTAGGCTGCTTCCATGTCTTGGCTATTGTAAATAGTGCTTCTATGAACATTGGGGTGCATGTATCTTTTTGAATTAGAGTTTTCATCTTTTCAAGAAGAAATCAATCATTTTAACCTTGCCCTTCTATATGTACTATAATATTATCTGAATACTTAAGTAAACAATAATTATCTTAATGATGATTTTTTACAGCAGGTTTTTATTAGTTATCTATTGTATACATATTAGTGTATATATGTCAATCCCAATCTTCCATTTCATCCCAGCACCATCCCCCCCCCCCCACTTTACCCCCTTGGTGTCCATACGTTTGCTCTCTACATCTGTGTCTATATTTCTGCCTTGCAAACTGTTCTTCTGTAATATTTTTCTAGATTCCACATATATGCGTTAATATACAATATTTGTTTTTCTCTTTCTGACTTACTTCACTCTGTATGACAGTCTTTAGGTCCATTCACGTCTCTACAAATGACCCAATTTCATTCCTTTTTATGACTGAGTAATATTCCATTGTATATATGTACCACTTCTTCTTTATCCATTCATCTGTCGATGAGCATTTAGGTTGCTTCCAAGACCTGGCTATTGTAAATAGTGCTGCAATGAACATTGGGGTGCATGTGTCTTTTTGAATTATGGTTTTCTCTGGGTTTATGACCAGTAGTGGGAGTGCTGGGTCGTATAGTAATTCTATTTTTAGTTTTTTAAGGAACCTCCATACTGTTCTTCATAGTGGCTCTATCAATATACATTCCCACCAACAGTGCAAGAGGGTTCCCATTTCTCCACACCTTCTCCAGCATTTGTTTGTAGATTTCTGATGATGCCCATTCTAACTGGTATGAGGTGATACCTTATAGTTTTGATTTGCATTTCTCTAATAATTAATGATGTTGAGCAGCTTTTCATGTGCCTCTTAGCCATCTGTATGACTTCTTGGGAGAAAGAAGTATTTAAAATAAATATCACTGCCCATTTTTTGATTGGGTTGTTTGTTTTTTTAATATTGAGCTGCATGAGCTGTTTATATATTTTAGAGATTAATCCTTTCTCCATTGATTCATTTGCAAATATTTTCTCCCATTCTGAGGGTTGTCTTTTTGTCTTGTTTATGGTTTCCTTTGCTGTGCAAAAGCTTTTAAGTTTCATTAAGTCCCATTTGTTTATTTTTGTTTTTATTTCCATTACTCTAGGAGGTGGGTCAAAAAGGATCTTGCTGTGATTTATGTCAAAGAGTGTTCTTCCTGTGTTTTCCTCTAAGAGTTTTATAGTGTCCGGTCTTACATTTAGGTCTTTAGTCCATTTTGAGTTTATTTCTCTGTATGGTGTTAGGGAGTGTTCTAATTTCATTCTTTTACATGTAGCTGTCCAGTTTTCCCAACACCACATATTGAAGAGACTGCCTTTTCTCTATTGTATATCCAGCCTCCTTTGTCATAGATTAGTTGACCATAGGTACCTGGATTTATCTCTGAGCTTTCTATCCTGTTCCATTGGTCTATATTTCTGTTTTTGTGCCAGTACCCCATTGTCTTGATTACTGTAGCTTTGTAGTATAGTCTAAAGTCAGGGAGTCTGATTCCTCCAGCTCCGTTTTTCTTTCTCAAGATTGCTTTGGCTATTCAGGGTCTTTTATGTCTCCATACAAATTTTAAGGCTTTTTGTTCTAGTTCTGTAAAAAATGCCATTGGGATTTTATAGGGATTGCTTTGAATCTGTAGATTGCTTTCAGTAGTATAGTCATTTTCACAATATTGATTCTTCCAGTCTAAGAACATGGCGTATCTCTCCATCTGTGTCATCTTTGATTTCTTTCATCAGTGTCTCATAGTTTTCTGAGTACAGGTCTTTTACCCCTTTAGTAGGTTTATTCCTAGGTATTTTATTCTTTTTGTCGCAGTGGTGAATGGGATTGTTTCCTAAATTTCTCTTTCTGATCTTTTGTTGTTAGTGTATAAGGAATGCAAGAGATTTCCGTGCATTAATTTTGTATCCTGCAACTTTACCAAATTCATTGATTACCTCTAGTAGTTTTCTGGTGGCATCTTTAGGATTATCTGTGTATAGTACCATGTCATCTGCAAACAGTGACAGTTTTACTTCTTCTTTTCCAATTTGGATTCCTTTTATTTCTTTTTCTTCTCTGATTGCCGTGGATAGGACTTCCAAAACTATGTTGAATAATAGTGGCGAGAGTGGACATCCTTATCTTGTTCCTAATCTTAGAGGAAATGCTTTCAGTTTTTCACCATTGAGAATGATGTTGACTGTGGGTTTGTCATATATGGCTTTTATTATGTTGAGGTAGGTTCCCTCTATGCCCACTTTCTGGAGAGTTTTTATCATAAAGTTGTGTTGAATTTTGTCAAAACTTTTTCTGCACCTATTGAGAGTATCATATGGTTTTTATTCTTCAATTTGTTAATATGGTGTTTCACATGGATTGATTTACATATACTGAAGAATCCTTGCATCCCTGGGATAAATCCCACTTGATCATGGTGTATGATCCTTTTAATGTGTTGTTGGATTCTGTTTGCTAGTATTTTGTTGAGGATATTTTGCATCTATATTCATCAGTGATATTGGTCGGCAGTTTTCTTTTTTTGTAGTATCTCTGTCTGCTTTTGGTATCAGGGTGATGGTGGCCTCATAGAATGAGTTTGGGAGTGTTCCTTCCTCTGCAATTTTTTGGAAGAGTTTGAGAAGAATGGGTGTTAGCTCTTCTCTAAATGTTTGATAGAATTCACCTGTGAAGCCATCTGGTCCTGGACTTTTGTTTGTTTGAAAATTTTTAATCACAGTTTCAATTTCATTACTTGTGATTGGTCTGTTCATATTTTGTTTCTTCCTGGTTCAGTCTAGGAATGTTATACCTGTCTAAGAATTTGTTCATTTCTTCCAGATTGTCCATTTTTTGGCATAGAGTTCCTTGTAGTAGTCTCTTATGATGCTTTATATTTCTGTGGTGTCCATTGTAACTTCTCCTTTTTCATTTCTAATTTTATTGATTTGAGTCCTCTCCCTCTTTTTCTTGATGAGTCTGGCTAATGGTTTATCAATTTTGTTTATCTTCTCAAAGAACCAGCTTTTAGTTTTATTGATCTTTGCTATTGTTTTCTTTGTTTCTATTTCATTTATTTCTGCTCTGATCTTTATGATTTCTTTCCTTCTGCTAACTTTGGGTTTTGTTTGTTCTTCTTTCTCTAGTTCCTTTAGGTGTACGGTTAGATTGTTTGAGATTGTTCTTGTTTCCAGAGGTAGGATTGTATTGCTATAAACTTCCCTCTTAGAACTGCTTTTGCTGCATCTCACACTTTTTGGATCGTCATGTTTTCATTGTCATTTGTCTCCAGGTATTTTTTGATTTCCTCTTTGATTTCTTCAGTGATCTCTTGGTTATTTAGTAAAGTATTGTTTAGCCCCCACGTGTTTATGTTTTTTATGTTTTTTTCCTTGTAATGTATTTCTAATCTCATAGTGTTGTGGTCGGAAAAGATGCTTGATATGATTTCAATTTTCTTAAATTTACTGAGGCTTGATTTGTGACCCAAGATGTGATCTATCCTGGAGAATGTTCCGTGTGCACTTGAAAAGTGTAATCTGCTGTTTTCGGATGGAATGTCCTATAGATATCAATTAAATCTATCTGGTCTATTGTGTCATTTAAAGCTTGTGTTTCCTTATTAATTTGCTGTCTGGATGATCTGTCCATTGGTGTAAGTGTGGTGTTAAAGTCCCCCACTATTACTGTTTTACTGTCAATTTCCTCTTTTATAGCTGTTAGCATTTCCCTTAGTATTGAGGTGCTTCTATGTTGGGTGCATATATAATTGTTATATCTTCTTGGATTGATCCCTTGATCATTATGTAGTGTTCTTGTCTCTTGTAATATTCTTTATTTTAAAGTCTGTTTTATCTGATATGAGTATTGCTACTCCAGCTTCCTTTTGAATTCCATTTGCATGGAATAACTTTTTCCATCCCCTTACTTTCAGTCTGTATGTGTCCCTAGGTATGTAGACAGCCTATAGATGGCTCTTGTTTTTGTATCCATTCAGTGAACCTGTATCTTTTGGTTGGAGCATTTAATCCATTCACGTTTAAGTTAATTATCGATATGTATGTTCCTATTACCATTTTCTTAATTGTTTTGGGTTTGTTTTTGTAGGTCCTTTTCTTGTCTGTGTTTCCCACTTGGAGAAGTTCATTTAGCATTTGTTGTAGAGCTGGTTTGGTGGTGCTGAATTCTCTTAGCTTTTGCTTGTCTGTAAAGCTTCTGATTTCTCTGTCAAATCTGAATGAGATCCTTTCCAGGTAGAGTAATCTTGGTTGTAGGTTCTTCCCTTTCATCACTTTAAATATATCGTGCCACTCCCTTCTGGCTTGTATTGTATCTGCTGAGAAATCAGCTGTTTACCTTATGGGAGTTCCCTTGTATGTTATTTGCCATTTTTCCCTTGTTGCTTTTAATAATTTTTGTTTGTCTTTAATTTTTGTCAATTTGCTTACTATGTGTCTCAGCATGTTTCTCCTTGGGTTTATCCTGCCTGGGACTCTCTGTGCTTCCTGGACTTGGGTGGCTATTTCCTTTCCCGTGTTAGGGAAGTTTTTGACTCTAATCACTTCAAGGATTTTCTCGTGTCCTTTCTCTTTCTCTTCTCCTTCTGGGACCTCTATAATGCAAATGTTGCTGTGTTTAATGTTGTCCCAGAGGTCTCTTAGGCTGTCTTCATTCCTTTTCATTCTTTTTTCCTTATTCTGTTCCGTGGCAGTGAATTCCACCATTCTGTCTTTCAGGTCACTTATCCGTTCTTCTGCTTCAGTTATTCTGCTATTGATTCCTTCTAGAGAATTTTTAACTTCAGTTATTGTATTGTTCATGTCTGTTTGCTGTTCTTTAATTCTTCTAGGTGTTTGTTCTTTAATTCTTCTAGGTCTTTGTTAAACACTTCTTGCATATTCTCAATCTTTGCCTCCATTCTTTTTCCGACGTCTTGGATCATCTTCACTATCATTATTCTGAATTCTTTTTCTGGAAGGTTGCCCATCTCTGCTTCATTTAGTTGTTTTTCTGGGTTCTTGTCTTGTTCCTTACTCTGGTACATAGTCCTCTGCCTTTTCATTTTGTCTATCTTTCTGTGAATGTGGTTTTCATTCCCCAGGTTGCAGGATTGTAGTTTTCTTGCTTCTGCTGTCTGCCCTCTGGTGGTTGAGGCTATCTAAGAGGCTTGGGCAAGCTTCCTGATGGGAGGGACTGCTGGGGGGTAGAGCTGGGTGTTGCTCTGGTGGGCAGAGCTCAGTAAAAGTTTAATCCACTTGTCTGCTGATGGGTGGGGCTGAGTTCACTCCCTGTTGGTTGTTTGGCCTGAGACAACCCAGCACTGGTGCCTACAGGCTCTTTGGTGAGGCTAATGGCAGACTCTGGGAGAGCTCATGCCAAGGAGTACTTCCCAGAACTTCTGCTGCCTGTGTACTTGTCCCCTTGGTAAGCTGCCCCCACCTCTGCAGGAGACCCTCCAACACTAGCAGATAGGTCTGGTTCAGTCTCCTATGGGGTCACTGCTCCTTCCCCCTGTGTCCTGATGTGCACACTACTTTTTGTGTGCCCTCCCCCAGTCCTGTCAAAGTCCTGCAATCAAATCCCACTAGCCTTCAAAGTCTGATTCTCTGGGATTTCCTCCTCCCATTGCCAGACCCCCAGGTTGGGAAGCCTGACATGGGACTCAGAACCTTCACTCCAGTGAGTGAATTTCTGTGGTATAATTGTTCTCCAGTTTGTGTGTCACTGACCCAGTGGTTATGGGACTTGATTTTATTGTGATTGTGCCCCTCCTACGGTCTCACTGCATCTTCTCCTTTGTCTTTGGATGTGGGGTATCTTTTTTGGTGAGTTCCATTGTCTTCTTGTCGATGATTGTTCAGCAGTTAGTTTTGATTCCAGTGCTCTCACAAGAGGGAGTGAGCTCACGTCCTTCTACTCCACCATCTTGAACCAGTCTCTTCACAATGATCTTAAAGAATTATTTTCAGTAAGTTAAAGTCTAACAGGTGTATAAACATTAAATGAGAGGGTTAAGCCAACCTCATAGTTTGCCTCGAGCTCTGATAAGCTGTGAATTCATGGCTCTACAAAATAGAAACAATTTTTGGATCCTCCCTGTTAGGTGAAATTAGTTTTAAGTGTCATTGGTAATTAATTTATCTAAGATTTGGTGCCCTTACCTTTCGAATTTTTCCAAATATTTGGACTAAAGATACCTTTGGGATTTTTTCTTTTTATGGAGATACTATTAAATTCATTTTGAAATAGCATATTGATCTGAAATTTGGAGTGTTCTAAATATCTATGATTTACTTATAGTGCATATTTCAACCCAAGAGTAGGACTACTGATTCATCTGTCACTAAAGCCAAGGTGTAACATTGGGAAATTTTGCCTTTTTCTTGATTGTTCACCTCATTTCTTGGCCTTTCTCTGTCTTTCCGATTCCTATTCTCTGAAGCTCAGGACATGCTTGTGTTTTCTGGGTTCTCAGGATTTCCCATAGGATTAGTCTACTCGAGCTGCCATAACAAGATACCACAGGCTGAGTGGCTCATACACCAGACATTTATTTTCTTGCAGTTCTGGATACTGCCAATCCAGGATCAAGGTGCTACAGTGTTGGTTTCTAGTGAGACCTCTTCCTGGCTTGCAGATGGCCACCTTCTCCCTGTGTTCTCACATGGCTTTTCCTCACATCTCCCCTTCCAGGGGGAGGGGGAGAGAGAGAGAGAGAACTCTGTGATCTTTTCCTCTTCTCATAAGGATCATTCCTATCATATTAGGGCCCCACGATTAGTGCATTTTGGGGGTAACTAGCCACACGTAAGTTAAAGATTTTCAGTACCACACCATCTATGTCATTCTGTTAGAGCCTTGCTTTGCCTGGGCATAGCAACAGCTGTAGACTTCCAGCAAGTCAGTATGCCCATGTTAAAAAGAGAAATTACAAACAGAATCTCTCCAGTCAATCAGGCCTTACTGAAAAGTGGACAGCACCTTGGTTATTCCAATGTGCTCTCAAGAAATAACCAGTCAAAGATGTTGTCAAGATAGTTGAATTAAAGGATTAAACATAAAGTTTCAAAGCCACATGAGGGAAGTCTTTTCTTGACCCAGTGACCTGGATGAAGGAGCTTGAAAAGTTGTTACCATCAGAATAAGGATTGTTTTTCACTGAAGTATTCATTAAAATGGAGGATCTTGGGGAATTTTCTGGTGCCCAGCATCAAAGGATGATTTGAACTTTTGTTCTTCTAGCTACTGACTTGTAGAGATTGTCTTTGAAATGGTAGTGTTCTGGTTTCCTTGATACAGTGCTAACCCCACTGTTGGGGAGAAATAATATTCTCTATCCTTCTAGGTTCTTCTGGCTGGTCTAATAATTAAATTGACATGAGCCAGATTAACAGGAGAAAATCAAATTTTAATTTTGTATGTTTGGGAAACCCAAAGTTATAAGGCTCAGAGAAGTGACCAAAGCAGACAGCTTTTATACCTTTTAGGCAAAAAAAAAAAAAAAATCCAATACATTTGTGAAGAACTGACAAGCCAAAGAAGTTTGGGCTTGGGGTAGTAAATTGGTGAAGAAATAACAAGATTTGTTGATACAGCCTTCTTGGCACTAGGTTCTGTATCTCTAGTGATAAGGATGCCTCTGCCCTCCTGGTACAGGGAGGGTATCTTTCGCACAGGAGATTTATTTCCTGCTTTCAGGGAGGCACAAGACAGTCCGAGTGTCCTTCTT
This sequence comes from Balaenoptera acutorostrata, assembly GCF_949987535.1. Classification (NCBI taxonomy): domain Eukaryota; kingdom Metazoa; phylum Chordata; class Mammalia; order Artiodactyla; family Balaenopteridae; genus Balaenoptera; species Balaenoptera acutorostrata. The sequence goes on from NC_080076.1 coordinate 15,655,268, forward strand.
GCGTTGACTGTTACTTCAGTAACTTTAATTCAAAATAAGCAACATGCTACTTTGGCATATTTGGGGGCAGCCTGCCCTGAGCCCAAACACTGCTAATTATCTGATTAGGCTTTGTTAAAAATTAATAATTATTGGCTTTCAGTTCTGCCTGTGGATTGATGCAGAATTGTCATTTTGCCTTTGGAAGAGTATTATATTAAGCTTATAATTTTGAATCCCCACACTTTTCAATAGGGCTCCCTTTTCCCTCAGAATCCAGAAACACATTCACCATTGGGGAATCTTTCTTTTTGTTCAATTCGCAATTTGCCTAGCAGGTGATTCGAGACACACACCACATATTTCTTACAATCAAAGCCAACAAGGAGCATCTTATTTGGAAGAAGAACATGGCAGCTGTTAATTGCTAGCATCCAGAAGGTCTGTTTGTGTGCAGCCGTGTTCCCACTGGTCGTAAGCACACTGCCGTCTCCTGTGTACCCGTCGTTGCCCCAGAAACCCTACAGTTATTGTTGCATTTTGTGAATCTCAGGAACCGAGTGGAAACAGATAATTCTTGAACGAAAGGAAAACTTCAGTGTAATCGAAGTGTTACCTCAGACATTCAGGAAGAGCCTTGATGACTCGGCTAAAGTCACTGGGAAGATTTTAGGCAGACAATATTTACCTAGTGGCTTTGAGAGCTGGATTATGTTGGGGCCAAAGGAGAGCAAGGGAAGGCTTTCTGTGATTTAGAACACACTCAAGGGATTCTGTTTTACACCGCATCTGTAGGGGACCATCCTAGTTGCTTTACAAAATTCACAGCAGTCATCACAAGAATATATTCGGGTTAAGTCTGTATCTTTGATACGGAAAAAAGTTCAGGTTAACCTCTTTGATGAGAACTTTCTTGTTTGGTGAATCCGAGATAATAGGTCAGTACCAGTAATACTTGCCAACTCTTTCTGCACCCACAGGTCACTCCTTGTTAATCTTGTAGGTCAGAGGAATAAAGGGAATGTTTAGGAATGAGCAACGTCCCTAGGCACCGTTGACAACTGCAGACTCCTCCCACTGCTCTGAGAAAGTCTACCCATGTGGCAAAGATGAAAGAGATCCTGCGTGTTTCATGCAGTGTTTACCTGGAGGATATCTGCCGGAGAAAGGTTTTGGCTCTAATAATGTGCCTCTGCTGGAGTTCTTTCTACATTCGTTTTAATCCTGACCTGATGGTTTCATTTGCTGCGATCTACAAGGGCATTAGTATAGAAATGCATACGGCTAATCAGTGCAAGGCACTGTGTCTGGACATTTTAAAAAACACAAACAAAAACCTGGTCTCAAAGCTCAAGTTGAGGCACAAGAGGCAGGGGGGATTTTGTTTGCATATCCTAATCTGCCCTCCTGACATACCATTCTGTTCAGGTATGTGCATAGCTTATTCATTTTTTGACTTGCATCTCAACTCTTTCCCAGATTTTCCCGGAAACATTAATCTTCAGCTTCTTTTTTTTTTTTTTTTTTTTTTAAATTTTATTTATTTATTTTTATTTATTTATTTATTTATTTATTTATTTATGGCTGTGTTGGGTCTTCGTTTCTGTGCGAGGGCTTTCTCTAGTTGTGGCGAGCGGGGGCCACTCTTCATCGCGGCGCGCGGGCCTCTCACTGTCGCGGCCTCTCTTGTTGCGGAGCACAGGCTCCAGACGCGCAGGCTCAGTAGCTGTGGCTCACGGGCCTAGTTGCTCCGCGGCATGTGGGATCTTCCCAGGCCAGGGCTCGAACCCGTGTTCCCTGCATTGGCAGGCGGACTCTCAACCACTGCGCCACCAGGGAAGCCCTAATCTTAAGCTTCTTATGAGCATGCTGGGTACTTCAGGTTGTATGCTTCAGCTACCTTTGTCTAAATAGGCATTTTCATTATAGTAGGAAAATATATTAAATGATCATATTGTTTAGACAATTTTGCAGTCTAATTTTTTTTTCAGAAGAAATCTTATATCATTCCTGTTCAGAGAAAGTAGATTTATTCCATTTATGTCTAAATAACACTATCTAGGCACCTGAGTATATAGGATATATCAGTTAGAATGTTCTTGGCTGTAAGTAACAGAATATCTGACTAAATTGACTTAAACTATGTGGGTTGATTATTTTCTCACATAACAAGAAGTCCAGAGGTGAGTGATTATTAGTCTGTTTTAGGCATTCAATAATGTTATCCAGACCCCAGTTTCCTTCAGTCTGTAAGCTCTGCCATCCTCAGTATGTCAGTGATATCGGCATAGATGGACACGAGGTGACTGCAGCAGTTCCCAGCATCACGTCCTTATAAAACTGTCTTCCAAGTCAGGCAAAAGGACAGGATTCAAAGGATCAGAGTGGGAAGTTGCATCAAGGAGAGGCTCACACGTGTGCCTTCTTCTCTTCGCAGGGGAAAATCTCTTGTAAAAGGCCTCTCTCATCACTTTCCTGTATGTTTATTGGCCATCATTGGATCATATTCTATCCCTAGCTGAGGAAAAGCTGGGGAAATGAGGACAGGTATTTTCACCTTTCTCTGGATTCTGGCCCTTCCTATGTGGTAGAAGGATGGAAAGGACAGCTGTAGGAGAGGACGCCAACCTTGTCTGGCTCTCAGGCAAGGTTGCATCTCTCGCTGGTGCAAGAATCTTCCTCATTGTGTCATGTTGCCCAGTGAGACCCGGGCTATAATCCGTGTCCACCATCTGGAGGAAAGAAGAGCACTTTTTTGGAGCCACGCTATATAGGAAAAGCAAGACCATGCATACAAGACTCCTATTCTTTGTGTGTTCAGTAATCTTAGAGAAGAAAATTTAATCCTTTGGCTCTCTTAAAATGCTGTAGGATTCGCCAGTGTTGATTAATTACCCCTTTCTTTCACGAAGCCAAGTGGGGAGAGCTTCTTGGCAACATGTGCATTTGGTTTCCTTCTGATTTCTTGTGCTGTTTCTTCATTAAAATTTCTCAGCCTATTCTTTCCTGTCTGTCCTTTCAATATTAGTGTCCTGTGGGATTCATTGGGTTCTTGACATACTTCTCTTCTCATGCTACTCATCTTCACTATGCAATCTCGTGTGCTCTCTTGTCTGCAATTATAGCCTAAATGAATCTATGGTTTCCAAATCTTGCTCTCTAGTTTGCATTTCTCTGTTGAGCTCCAGATCCATGTATCCAATTATTACTGGCTAAGCATTTTTATTGGTTGTCTCGTGGATTCTTCGAACTCAGATATTCCGAATGGAAATTAATCTTCTCTCCTCTTTGTACCAACCCACCCCATGCTTGCTTCATTTCCTTTATTCCTATATCCTCAAATCTGCCCAGTTGTGTAAGTCTTCTTTTTCATCTTTTGCATCTAATCCATCCCCCAGGCCTGACTGTGCCTCCTAGATATTTCTGTAATCATCCTCCTTCTGTCCATTTCTGACACTGCCCAAGTTCAGACATTCCTGATGTTTTGCCTTGATTATTCATTGCAGACCCTCTTAACAGCACTTCAAACTGCCAACGTCCTCCCTTCTAACCCACATTCTTCCTTGCTGTAGCCCAAAGACAAACTAATTTTATTGAAATTTATATCCGATTAAGAGGTGTCCCGTCTTTAAAATTCTTACATGGCATCACATAATCTTCAGGATAAAAATCCAAACTCTTAGCACGTTACCATGAGACCTTCGATGGCTTTACCTTTTTCTGGTTCCAGAGCTTCTTTAAGTCTCGGAGGAGAGCCATGCAAACTTTCTGCCGGCTTGCACCTCTAGTGCTACATGCTGATTTTCTGTTCACAGGCCTGTCTTCACATTTTTCTGTAAGAACTTTGAAAATATGGTCTAGTTCTTTGTAGCTGCAGTACATAATGTGTCTAATATATAATAGTCGTTTAAAAAGTGTTTGCTGAATTAATAATGTATTTCCTCTTCCAATGTCTGTGTTTTTGGCCAATATAATATATGATCTTAATACATGGATTACTTTAGAGACTATGTCTGTATCTGTATTTCAGTGGTACTCCATTGTCACCATACAATGGGGATTCTCATGATCTCATTTCCCCTTCAGTTAAAGTATATGAGCATCTGACAGGATTGCAGCCAGACTCCAGTACCCAGAATTTCCATTACAAACCTAATCCAAAGTTGAATAATAATTACAAGACTTTGGCACAGTAAGTACCCAGAAGAGGATCACTAATACTTTCAGTTCTTTGTTGATAATGCTCCATAAAAGGGAGTAAGTTCACCTCCATCTCAATTCTATTTCTTTAAGATATTGAAGTATGGAAGCACAGTAGGTTAAATATTTTTCCTCTTTTTTCCTATTTAAGCATTTTCCGTATAAACATGTCTCCAGTAGTCCCTCTCTTGACAATGCAATCATTGATTACACATTTCACCCTGTGAAGGCAACTCCATGGTTTAAATCATAAGCTATCAGGAAAATTGCACTAACAAATTTCCCTAACAGTCATTGTCAAGCTGAGTTAGATGCTTAAATGAAAATAACCTGAATTACACTCAAAGAACATCCTGCGTAAACAATCAAATGGCAGATAGAGATTTAAAGAAGATTATAAGTCCACTGCATTTAAATAATTACATGGAAATATACGAATTGAATATGACAGAATAAAAAATGAATGGATGGCTATTCACAAGCAAAAAGGCAGATGCAGAGACCTTTTCTAAAATCAAACCATTTCTTTTCTCTCTCGTATAGGTAACAGCTATAATTTCATTAGAATCTTACCATACATATTGAGTTAAGCTAATAGAGCAGGTATATTTCTTCCGTATATGGAAGAGTGATCTGGTTTTAACTATGCCACATGAATGGCTAGTGTGAAATTATAAAAAGCATACAATCTTGAGCTTGACCGCTTGGATCCAAATTCCAATTCTGCAATTTACTAGCTGTGTGAGTCTGGGTAAGTTATTCAATCTCTCTGTGCCTGAGTTTCCTCTTATGTAGATGGGAGATAATACTAGTATTTACTTGAAAGGAGTGACGTGAGGATTCAATGAGTCAAAGTTGTCAGTTGTTTAGAACTATACCTGGCACTATGTAAATGCCTGGATCTAAGGAGTGGGAAGGTGGTCATCATTATCAGGAACACCTAATGCTCATTGAACACATTCAAGATGCTAGCACTCTGTACCTATTTTATAAGCATCATATCATTTAATCCCCAAATACCTCTTTAAAAAGTAGATTTTTTTTTCGCCTGCATTTGACAGATGAGAAAACTGAGGCTTAATGTTTAAATGATATGTCCCATGTTAGAAAATAGCCAAGCTGGAATCTGATCCACTCTCCTGGTACACTAGAATTCAGAGGAATTTGCATAAGAAAATAGCTCAATTTCAACCTCTGAAATTTTTATTTTGAGAAATAAAATCATCCAGGTGATCATAAAAATGACTTCTGATGAAAGATATTCTTAGAAATCATGGTAAAGATGGTAAGAGAAGATATTTATTTGTATTCACTTATATTTATTCTGTTGTCGCCTGCCCTGATTTATTAAACATTGTACGTGTCCAAATTTAATTACAAAGTGCCCTTTCACTTTGCAACCAGCTCATAGAGTTTTCTGAGTCTAATAAAAGGGAATAAAAGGGTTTATTGTGAGGCAACAACTGAAGTACAACATACTTCTATTGTACAGTAGCATTTAACAGATGCTACTGTACAATAGAAGTATGAGTATTCTTGAACTTAATATAAGAGAGAAACAAAGATAACTGAAAGTTTAATCTCTTAGATAAATGCTGTACTAGATATATTTTAAACATCTGTTTCATATTTTATCATATATGAAAATCCTTCATAGTGAATACATCTCTAATCGGAACTAACAACTCCACAACAAGCACTGTTGATGGGTTAGTTCTGCCCTGCCACTTTAGAAGTTATGAACATAGCACCAGTGGTTTATGCTTTATTCATATATTTATCCATCCACCGTATGTGAGGGCCTACTGTGTGCTGGTCCCTGTGCTGTGTGAGCTGAAGGGAGCATGGTATGCCAGACAGACGCTTTGGCTCTCACCAATGCGGGGCTTACAGGGTAATGAGGAAGAACAATTAAATGAGTCAAATGATACACATTCAGTCTAAATCATCTGCTTTTCGGTTAAAGAGGACTTCACAGTTTCCCCCTAGAATGGTGAATACTTACTTTGTTCACCTAAAGAGTCTACTTGGTTTATATTCTCAGAATTAAGGACCATCTATCTCAAAGGTAAATTTAGTTGTTTCTCTGAAAACAACCATGTTCCACTTTCAAGGTAGAATTTTTTCAAATCTCCCTTCTAGATCTGGGGTCTTGCCTGAGTGCCCTGCTCCCTAAGGACGTGCATTTGTTTTGCTCTCTAATATCATCTTATTAACCAACATCGTATGCTTTTGCAATTCCTCATCAGGCTCCATTTCTTTTTAAGAATTTGAATTTTTGACTTTCTTACATTTGTATTCAGGCTGCATCCCCCTTCTCATCAGCTTTGTCCTCCCCTAAGGCACCACGATACTTCACTGTTTTCCACCCGAGCCGACTTGTGGCTCAAGGGAATGACAGCTGCCGTGTTTTTTCATACTGACTTACTCTCTTCTGCCGTGATTGCACCCCAGGTAGCTCCAGCTTGCTTCACTCTTGATGAGGAAGAAGGAGGGGTGCTAGAGATAGCTGAGTGGTGACAGCAGGCGCAAAAGGAGGATGGAAGCAGGTAGCCATGCATACTTCTTGGGAGACGAGGATTAAGTGTTGGCCAGCCATCACCCCGGTGACAACAGCAATGGCTGTGAAGCTGTGAGGATGGCCGAGTCCTATTTCCTGGATATGAAGCAGATGCACAAATGTCATGGAGATACTGTTCTCTTTACATTATTTATCAGAGTTCTTAATGTGCCTCTATGTGCTGGTTGTAGCAATCTCCATTTCTTCCTCTTTCTCCAAGCTAGAAGAATCACTGAGGACATTTCCCCCAAGATATTTGACAAGGGAGCATTTTATAAGTTATAATGAATCAAGAGGACACCAATAGTAGCTGCAGAGCTACCATGCATACTTGAAGTGAGGTTAAGGGCCAAGAAATATCAAATAATATTACAACTATATATTGTAATTTGAAAAAAAAAAAAGCACATCTACCAAAGGTAACCATATAGATGCCTTGCAAATTGAAGGACTCTTGGTTAGTATTGTTTATGAATAAATATTCAGATCAAACATCTTAAGCTTGTGCAATTTTCAGGCATTTGGTTACATGCCATGCCATTTCCGGAAGGCAGCTTGTCATTTAACAAAAAAAACCATTGAATACACATGCCTAGTAATTTCCCTACACATGCATACATGTTTAGTATTTTTACATATATATTTACATGTACTTATAAATATAAAATAGGGGCTTCCCTGGTGGCGCAGTGGTTGAGAATCTGCCTGCTAATGCAGGGGACACGGGTTCGAGCCCTGGTCTGGGAAGATCCCACATGCCACGGAGCAGCTGGGCCCGTGAGCCACAACTACTGAGCCTGCGCGTCTGGAGCCTGTGCCCCGCAACGGGAGGGGCCGCGATAGTGAAAGGCCCGCGCACCGCGATGAAGAGCGGTCCCCGCACCGCGATGAAGAGTGGCCCCCACTTGCCGTAACCAGAGAAAGCCCTCGCACGAACCGAAGACCCAACACAGCCAAAAATAAATAAATAAATAAATAAAGTAGCTAAAAAAAAAAAAAAAAAAATTGCCACAACCTATCCATATATTTAAAAAAAATATATATATATATAAAATATATGTGTTTAAATAATATTTATAAATAATACTCCCAGCATTAATTTTTTTCAAGAAATTCCTATTAACCGCTAATATAACACATGTTTTTCATGAAGCACACCTTGAATTATGCTAATATAAGGAAACGGGCATTGTGTTTATGCTATTTTCTTGTCTTTAAGATATTAGCTTATAGTTGAATAAAAATTACATTTTTGGAGTAATTTTGGAAAATTTCTTGGTTTAAGGTGACCTGAGTTCTAGACATGGCTCTTCCAGAGATCAGCAATGATAATTCTGTGGGTCATGTCTATGAATTTACCTGTCTTCCCCACTTTTCTTCCTGGTGTAAATTTCCCCAGCAGTGTTCCCTGCTCAGAGAAGCAGTCCCAGGCTGTTCTTTGCCCAGGAATGGCTTACTGAGCAGACTTGGTGTGACCTCATGACCTGAGAGAGGACCATAATGTGTGGCTTCACATAGAAGGGAAGAGATATTCATCAACCCACCAGCTCCCAATTTTGATAATGCAAATTAGAATTATAGGAAGATTCTCCATTGATAATAGATCAGAAAGCAGCTGACATGCAGAATGTAGACACAGCTGTTAATAAGGTTAACTTGGAGTGAATTTTTACTGGCTTCCTTTTAGGAATATCACTTTGAATTCAGATTTTAACATAAACAGCTGCTATTGTCCTCCTTTCTTTGTTGCTCTTTTGAATCTTTTTTTATGCCTTTTCTCACTACCCACATGCTTGCCCAGGATATTTTGTATGTTGAGATTATTTTAAGGAAGGCAATGTGTACATTCAGTATAAAATTATTGGGTAAAAGAAGCAACCATAAAACTGGATCCTTTCAAATCCTTTTTTTGTTGTTGTTAAATGAGGACCACTACTCTGTAAATGTGCATTGTGGTTATTCTTTTCTAATTTTCTAATGTATTAGCCAACTCATGCTGCTGTAACAAACTACCACAGACTGGGTGGCTTAAATAACAGAAACTTATTTTCTCACAGTTCTGGAGGCTGGAAGTCCCTGCTTAATGTCCAGCAGGGTCAGTTTCTGATGAAAGCTCTCTTCCTGGCTTGCAAACATCTGCCTTTTTGCTGTGTCCTTACCTGGTGGAGGCAGGGAAGGGAAAAGAGAAGGGAATAAGAAAGAGAGAGTGGGAGAGAGAGAGTCTTCTTCCTCTTCTGATAAGGCTACAGTCTTATGAACTAAGCTCCCACCTTATGACCTCATTTAACCTTAATTACCGCCTAAAGACTCAGTCTCCAAAAACAGTCACCTTGGGGGTTAGGCCTTCAGTATATGAACTTGGGGAGAAGACACAACTCAGTCCCCAGCATCTACTAACTTTTCCTCTTGATTCCAAAATGTTTCAAGAAGTTATTTTTTAGACCTATTTGCTTTTGAGTAATTGCCACTGAAAAGAAATTGAGACCATCCATCAACCACCCATCTCTCCCGCTGACCCTTTAAAAAGGCCTTTCTGTCATTATGTAATCCCCTTGAGGGAGGGAATCCAAAGAAGGATGAGAAAAAAATAAAGAAACAGGTCAAGCATGGATTTAAAAGAAAAGCTTTCTGTCAGCTTCTTTGTCTTCCTTTTTTTAAAACAAGAACGGTTGATTCACAGTTAGCCTGCCCTAATGCTATTTTGTTATTGTTTCCAACTGCCAAGTCATGTCTGAGCTGCCAACCGAAGTTTCAAACTTTTAGAGAAAGAACTGTTCCACGTTGAGCCATTTGTACTTGTTTAATTTCACATAAAGAATCCGCCTTAAGAATTCTGGAGAAGGAAGGTGCCTGAGTTTGAGGATCCAACCCCCTTTACTTAACTTCTTACCCTGTTGTCCGTTAAAATACCTAAATGGGGGAAAATCATCTCACAGGGGCACCAAAAACCTCTATAAAGGATCGAGCAGATACGGGGTTCAGACAGGTGTTCTTATGGACAACAATACAGAAAACAGGGAACTAAGAAACAGCATCGGCCTGTTTCCTGAAGCTCCAGTCCCAGAAAGGATGTGGTATAGCTTTGATGCTCTGTGTGTGTCTCTGCTGTGGGACTTTAAAAGTCTGAAAAATCCTTAATATCTTTGTAAATTTATTTATTTATTTATTTTTGGCTGTGTTGGGTCTTCGTTTCTGTGCGAGGGCTTTCTCCAGTTGCGGCGAGCGGGGGCCACTCTTCATCGCGGTGCGCGGGCCTCTCACCATCGCGGCCTCTCCCGTTGCGGAGCACAGGCTCCAGACGCGCAGGCTCAGTAATTGTGGCTCACGGGCTTAAGTTGCTCCGCGGCATGTGGGATCTTCCCAGACCAGGGCTCGAACCCGTGTCCCCTGCATTGGCAGGCAGATTCTCAACCACTGCGCCACCAGGGAAGCCCAATATCTTTGATATCTTAAACCTCTGCATGCATCTGAATCACCTGGAGGGCATTTTTAAATTTTATTTATTGTTTTATTGAAGCATAGTTGATTTAAATGTTGTGGTAGTTTCTGGTATACAGCAAAGTTATTCAGATATATGTGTGTGTGTGTGTGTGTGTGTGTGTGTGTATTCTTATTATTTTCCATTATGGTATATTACAAGATATTGAATATAGTTCCCTGTGCTATACAGTAGGACCTGTTGTTTATCTGCTTTATATATAGTAGTTTGTATCTGCTAATTGCAAATGGAGGGCATTTTAAGACGCATATTTTGGGTCCTACTCCCGATGTTTCTGATGTATTGAGGTGAGGCCTGAGAATTAGCATCTCACAAGTTCCCAGATAAGGCTCATGCTACTGGTTTGGGGACTAAGTTTTACTGTATTACAGGGCTCCTCTCCTCCGTGGCAGCTGAGCTGAAATCAAGGAAAAGTAGGGAGCAACCCAAGTTCAGTGGTTCCCAACCTTGGCTATTTGTTAGAATACCTTGAGGAACATTTAAAAATAGTGATCTCAGAATCTCTGAGCTGGGACTGGGGCATCGATATGTTTTAAAGCTCCTCAGTTGTCTCCAGTGTACATACTTTGTCCTTTTCTGATTAGATATCAAGATGGTCACTTGCTCCAAATGAATAGAGTTGGTAGTGCCTGAATAAACCTCTGGAAGGCAGAGAGGAGACTTAGTGACAAACTCTTTCAACGTACCTTCTAATCAGGGCTCCGAGTAGACATAAAACTTCCGAATATGAAGATAGGTATCCCACAAAAAGCTGTACTAGTGTCATTTAAAATATATTGTAATGATAAGAAAAATATATCAGATTGGTGATCTGGTTCTAGTGTTTCCACCACCACTTGCTGGTTGTTTGACTAGTAAAATATGTGACTAGAAAACAATGATAATAGTATCTTTCCCGCTAGAAAGATTTTTAGAATATCTCCAAACCCGTTTAGCTCTATGATCACATTGTCATGGTAACTGGAAAGAAAGTCTTAATAATAGTGAATGATCTGCTTAAAATTCTATATCTCATATTGCTTTTGTTCAACAGGGTGTATAGCAGGCAGTTAGCTTTGAGATAGATGACTGAATCACCAGTATGGTATGAACTTTAAAAAGAAATAAAATGAATATCTTCACGAAAGAAATCTGTTATCCCCATTTTTAAAATCTAGTTTATGTTAAAAAAAAAATTTTTCACAGAGCAGATAAACAAGGTCACTGTGACTTCTTTTACACAGAGACATTTCACTGCTAAAATTTAGTATTATTCCAATAAACTAAAATACCAATGAATTGTCTTTTAAGTGACATACTATGTACAATTTCAATGTGACTGTCCTACGTGAATTTCAGTGTGGCAAATGGAAGTAATAATCACATATTTGCTTATAAATTTTCCTTGCACTTACTAATATTATGAAAATTATGGAGGGCCAATGTGGAATTAATTTATATATTTCATTCCCTGGTTATTCCAACTTGTCTCATACTCCAAATTAACTACTAAGAAATGCCTTACAACATCAAATATAGTACTCGTAAAATATAGCACAAGTTGATACGTGTTACCTTTATTAGTCCAAATTTCAAGCGGCTGGGTACCTATGTGCAAAATAATGAATTGCACCCTTACCTCATACCATATATAAAAGTTAACTCAAAATGGATTGAAGACCTAAATATTAGAGCTAAAACTATATAAAACTCTTAGAAGAAAACATACAGGAGTAAATCTTTACAACCTTGGATTTGGCAATGGTTCAAATGCACAAGAAACAACAAAAAAATCAGACTCCATCAAAAGTTAAAGCTTTTGTGTGTCAAAGGACACTCTCAAGAAAGGGAAAATAATCTACAGAATGGGAGGAAATATTTTCCAATCATATATCTGTTAAAGATCTGGTATCAAGTCTATGTAAAGAACCCCTTCAGCTCAACAACAAAAAGACAACCTAATACAAAAATGGACCAAGACCTTGAATAGACATTTCTCCAAAGAACGTATTCAAATGGCCAACAAGCACACGGAGAGACACTCAACATCATTAGTCATTAGGCAAATTAAAACCACAGTGAGAAACCACTTCATATCCAGTAGGATGGTTGTAACCAAAAGAGGAAAAATAAGTGTTGGCAAGGATGTGGAGAAATTGAAATCTCTGTGCATTAATGGTGGGAATATAAAATGCTGGAGCCATTGTGGAAAACAGTTTGGTGGTTCTTTAAAAAGCTAAACAATTCCACCACTAGGTATACACCCAAAAGAAATGAAAACAGGTGTTCAAACAAAAAATTGTACACGAATATTTATAGCAGCAATGGAATATTATTCAGCCATAAAAGGAATGAAATACTGGTACATTTTACAACATGTATGAACCTTAAAAACATTATGCTAAGTGAAAGAAGCCAGGCACAAAAGACCACATACTGTATGAATCTGTTTATGTGAAATATCCACGAAAGGTAAATCCATAGATACATAAAGCATATTGGTAGATAACAGGGGTTGGGAGGAGGGGGTATTGTTGGTGACTGCTAATGGGCATAAGATTTGTTTTTGAGGTGATGAAAATGTTCTGGAAATTAGTGGTGATCACGCATAACATTTTGAAATGTATTAAAAACCACTGAATTATATACCAGTCCTTTAAAATGACATATGAAATACCCAGAATAGGCAGATACATAGAGGTAAAATACAGATTGCTTGCTGTCAGGGGCTGGGGTTGGGGGAAAGAGGGGATGGGGAGCGATTGTGTAATGAGTTTCCTTTTGGGGTGATAAAAATGTTCTGGAACTAGATAGTGGTGATAGTTGCACAAAATTGTAAATGTACTGAATGCCTCACAATTTAGCACTTTAAGATGATTAAAGTGGTGAATTTTATGTTATGTGAATGAAAATAAACAAAATAAATAAATGAAAAAAGAAATGGAAGAACTGTTCTAAGTAATAAAGTCTATTAAAAAGGGCAGTTAGAAGTCTGAAATTTGAGTTGCCCCTTTAAAAAAATCTCTGATCTCATTTTGTGCAAAATTCGCACATAAAGTTCACCCAATTTCTGCTTATTTGATTTTTTGGTTAGTTCAGACTTTAAGCAAATAAAAAAGGATCGGGGATACGTTGACCTTTATATGAAGAAGGAATTAAATCCTCTTGTAATTGAACCCAGGAGGTTCAAATATGATGTTCCACTTTGTAAAAATACCCTCTTGCTGAATTATAAATAGGATCTCCCCTGCATTTATTTTTACAGCTACTTTTTTTTTTAATTGAAGTATAGTTGATTTATAATATTATGTTAGTTTTAGGTATACAGCATAGTGATTCAGTATTTTTGCAGGTTACACTCCATTATATTTAGGTTATTATAAGATAATGGGTATAATTCCCTATGCCGTACAGTATATCCTTGTTGCCTATCTATTTTATATATAGCAGTTTGTATTTATTTTGTTTGTACCTGTTAACAGATACAAACCTTCATTTCTCTCTCCCTCCTTCCCTCTCCCCCATTCCCTCTCCCCTTTGGTAATCCACTGCATTTTCTTGTGAATTTCATGAGAAGAATTTCAGAAGCTATGTAGTGGGAGGGAAATTGGTTATGTTTGTTTAGAAGAGTTTTCCTAGATCTGTGTAAGGAAATTTGCCAAATCATTTGTAGATTAATGGCTGGGAGAATGAGGCTATTTCCCATGTTGTTTGAATTATCAAGATGACCTTGTATCCCTGGATACAATTTAAAAATTATCTTACTTTATTTAACCTTTGATGAGTTAACAGGGCACACTGTGAAAATACAAAAGTTCAAGAAGATGTTCTTCCTCCTTGCACTGGCTATCAGTGACTCAGTTCTCTTGCTCAGATTCTTGGGAATCCCTCCAGAGATTTCAGTGCACATCTGAGCAAGTAAGAATCTTTTACACTAATGGTATCTATTATATAACACTTTTCTGCACTTGAAAATCATTTAATACATATTTTTACAGATTGTTACATACCTGATTTTATTGGTCTGCTTCACTAAAAAAAAAGAGGGAAGGACAACACTGTATCTAAATATTTGTTTAAATCTCTACTCATTTGAATTGATTTCAAATGTAACTTTTGCCTCTGAATTGTCAAAGATGAATATCATTGCACTATCCCTGTAATGTTATCTGACATTTTGGGTACCTTTTGTTCTCGGATTAAACATTTGAGTTTCTGAATAATTTAGTGTAAAATTATGACAGCTGTTTCTTCCAACTCATATTGATATATTCTCTGTGTAATGATTATGTGACTGTGGTTTGAGATTCAGTCTCTTTCTATATGAAGTCAAAATAAGCATTCAGTTTACAAATTCTCTCGTTTCAATGGTACTCACTAACCAACTGACTTTTATTTTAAATGATGGGGTTTTGGCATTGTGTAGCCCTAGTTGTCCTACATATTTGGAGAAACTGAAACAAGATAACAAAAACAAAACAGCAACAACAAAAAAGAGAAAGAAAAGAACAAAAAGAAATTTTAACTTTTCTAGTCAGCTTTTTAAAACAATGTTAGAAACCTTTTCAGAATTCATCAGATTCAAACACATTTTCCAAAGCTTTCACCCCCTTGAAGTAAACATTATTCTGTACTAAACAAATATTCATTTTTTTAAATTTTTGTAAGTTTTATTATAAATGGCATGATCGCCTAGAATACTAATACTTTTACTTTGATCCAAGTATTTAATTTAATGTTTAAAATTTTAGCTAATAGCCAAAAACCTGTGAAATGGAAAAGTGACAAAAAAAAAAAAAACACAAACCCTAAGCCATTTTTCTCTAAAGAAATAATGCTCAAAGTCAAGGATAACTTCAGTTCCTCATAAAACTCTTAACACACTGTGTCTTTATTTGCATGTATAGAAAAAAAATCTGAATTATATTTGTAAAAAATAAATAACAGAATGCCAGAGATAAATATAATAAAGTGATGTAAGTTAGTATACAAGAATTTATAGTTCTTCAGGGCATAAATTGACTACCATAAATGATATCTTAAGAGTTATCTTGGGGCTCTTTTGTTGATTTTCATATTAATCATCTTGTAACGGAATGCAATCTAGTTTATCATGCTTTCATTTAAAAATATATGCAAGAACATGGCATAATTTATAACTAAATGGTAATTTAATGGTTTATACCCATTGCCATAATTCCATGGCAGTTCCTTAAATGTAGAAATCATTTAGTCTTTGTAAAGTGTGTCAACTTCCTAACTGTAGTTTAATTCTTCCCATTTATTTTAGTTATTGGTGTTGTACAGAGTTATGTAAATAAAAACATAAATGAAAAGTTTATACTTTTAAATAACAATAGTTAACTTTTACCGAACACTTGGCATGTACAAGATACTGTTCTAAATGCTTTACGTGTCATGACTCTTAATACTTGTAAATATTACTTTGCTAGGACTACCCTATAACAGAGCATCACAATCTGGGTGGCTTAAACAACAGAAGTTTACTGTCTCAGTTCTGGAGGCTGAAAGTCCGAGATCAAGGTGTCAGCAGGGTGGGCTCCTTCTGAGGGCTTTGAGGAAGAATTTGTTGCATGCCTCTCCCCTAGCTTCTGGTGGTTTGCTGGCAATCTTTGGCATTCCTTGGCTTGTAGAAGCATCATCCTAATCTCTGCCTTCATCTTCACATGATGTTCTCTCTCTGTGTATCTGTCTTCAAATTTCTCCTTTTACAATAACACCAATCATACTGGCGTAGGGCAGGGCATCTGAATTAATTGCATCTTCAGCAAACCTGTTTCCAAATAAGGTACATTCTGAGGTTCTAGGGGTTAGGACTTCAACATATCAATTTTGGGGGGACAAAATTCATAACAATAGCCAACCCAACCCTACAAGGCAGGTACTATTGCTATTTCCAATAATTATATAAGAAAACTGAGGCAGAGAGAGGTTCAGTTATTTGCCCAATCTTACACAGAGAGAAAGTAACAGCTGGGATTTAAATGCAGGCAGTTGAGCTTCAGAGTCTACAGAATTTTTTTTTCTAGTTGGCTTTTCCTTTAGTGTGCTTCAGGATATATTTTATTAATGTTTTATATTTTTACGGCAGTATTCAAGTGTGAGCTTGTTCTATCAGAGGCCAATCTTTCCACTTGAGTACTGGCTTTTCTTCCTCAATGACTTTCAGAGATTGCTCTTTCCTACTAGCCACCATCATCTCTCTTAATGTTATCAACAATTCATGGCGGCCTGACTTGGCTTATGATCTGGGTAACAATTTGTGGCCCTATTTAGATGCCCAATCTACTAAATTATCTAAAATATCTATAATCGAGGTAATAAAATATATTCAAGTTTACAAAGCTATATCAAACCCATATTCTGGTCACATCATACTTGTGTTATCCTTGAAGAACAATTTGGAAAAGAAACAGAGCAAATACTATACATCTTCTTCTGCTCCTTCTACCATGATATGTGAGGGAGAATTCACATTATTTTTCCAGAAAGGAGAAAGCCACTGAGTCATATGCAAGCAGGTAAGCCTCTCATATACCCGATATAGACAGGAGACCTCAGTGACGTGTATTTCAACTTAAAAACTGTCAGAAGTGCAGAGGGGAGGCAACTGAAGGAGTTGCTGTTTCAAACACCAGGAAAATACTCTTAGTAATGAAGAGTGATTTCGGCAGGAAAAGACGCTCCTCCTGCATCCTGGGGTATCGCCTTTGTCTATGTGGTCCCTATAGGTTGACCACAACTTCTGAATTCCATCCCTCAGGAAGGGGGATGGGAAGGGCTGGGTGCAACCCAGAAGTTGCACAGATCACTTTTGCTTACATTTTATTAGCAAAATCTTGCCGTGTGGCCAGCTGCAAGGGAAGCTAGGAGAATTCTAAGCTGAAAGTTTTATTAGTAAGAAAGAAGAGAAAATGAAAATTGAGGGATGACCAGTGGTCTCTGCCACAAATGGGTAAAAATAGGCTGTGTGGCAAGACAACTTGACAGTAAAGGAGCACTTTTACATTGAATAGAAGGAAATTGAAACAATCTGTCATTTATAATAAAGAACAAGACATAGTAAAAGTTTCAACTACACGGGAAAATGGAGAAAATGGTATGATAAACCTTCATCTCCATCACCTATTTTCAATAATTCTTAGTTCTGACATGGGTTTATCTTTATCCCCACTCAAGTACCACCATCCCTCCTCCCACCAATTGTTCTGGAGCAAATTCCAGGCATCAGACAATTTCATTCGTAAATATATAAGTATTTCCAAAAGATAGGGACATTACAAACCCATAATCATAATACCAGTGTCACATTCCAAAGTTAACGGTAATACTTTAATAGCACCAAATATCTAGTCAGTGTTCAAATATTGCTGAATTTCATGACTTTTTTTTCCTTTACTTTGTTCTTGTTTTTCTTGTTTATTCAAATTAGAATCCAGATTAGGTTTGCTCTTTGGTGGCTATATCTTAATTGTCTTTTAATCTATAAGATCTGCTTCCATTTCCTTTCTTTCCTCTCAATTTCTTTGTTGAAAATGTTATTGATGTAGATTTCTTATATTCTGGGTTTTTTGATAGTATCCCCACAGTGTTACTCAACATAGTTCTCTCTCCCTTGTGTTTTCTTAAATTAGTACATGATATTTGATTGTGTATATATATATATATGTGTGTGTGTATATGTGTGTGTGTGTGTGTATATGTAGAGTTGATGTATAATATTATCTAAGTTATAGGTGTACAATATGGTGATTCACAATTTTTTAAAGTTATAATATTTGCAGTATTCTGTGTGTTGTACAATATATCCTTGTAGCTTATTTTATACCTCATAGTTTGTACCACTTAACCCCTACCCCTATTCTGCCCCTCCTCCCCTTCTCTCTCCCCACTGGTAACCGCTAGTTTGTTCTCTGTATCTGTGAGTCTGCTTCTTTCTTGTTATATTCACTAGTTGGTTGGATTTTTTAGACTTCACATGTAAATGATGTTAGCAGTCATCGGTGATCATTGCCTAGATCCATTAATGAATCATTAGATATTGCAAAATAATGATATTCTAATTCTATCATTCTTTCTTCATTTATTAGATGGAGTACTTCTACAAAGAAGTACTTATATGTATAAGTACTTACATACTATAAGTACTATAAGCGCATATATGTATAGAAGTATCTTATAGCAATCTTTTATTTAGATATTTGTAATTAATTTTTATTGGAGTATAGTTGCTTTACAATGTTGTGTTAGCCTCCACTGCACAACAAAATGAATCAGTCCCCTCTCTTTTGGACTTCCCTCCCATTTAGGTTACCACAGTGCATTAGGTAGAGTTCCCTGTGCTATACAGTATGTTCCCATCAGTTGTCTATTTTATACATAGTATCAATAATGTATATGTGTCAGTCCCAGTCTCCCAATTCCTCCCACCCCACCCCTTTCCCCCTTGGTATCCATACATTTGTTCTCTATGTCTGTGTCTCTATTTCTGTATAGCAATCTTTTGATACACTGAATTATATTCTACATAGGAAAGAGAATAAATTTTTGATTTTTCCACCTTATTTGCCAGCTCAGAAAATAATGAGTTGGTTTCCAAATCTCATGTAAAGGTATCCAATGAGATTTTCTTTTTTCTATTTGGAGTATCATTGCAGACTCATAGATTTAAACATATTTGGTATCTTTAAATCCTTTGCAGATATTATACTTATTGATGCTCAAATTTTTCCATATTTTGCCAGTGGAAGTGTCCTTTCCAGATTGTTCCAAAGTCCTACAAAGACCTTAGTAGTCTTTAATAGCTTCTTGGCTTCTTGATGATAAAATGTTCCAGAATTATCTTACCTTGTATATTTTCAGCTCCTCATTTTTAAATAAATTAATGAATGAAATCAAATCTTTTTGTTTTACTCTGTAATATTCCACATTTCTTATTAAATATCTCATAATATATTTTTATACAGCATTATTTTAATATTTGCATAGTCATCTCATTGTATGACCTAATTTGTTTAAATATTGCCATTGGTAATTTCCAACTCAGAATTATCAGAATTATCACCAAGATGAATATCCATGTAGCTAAATATTTGCATATATCAGTACTTATTGCTGAGACAAACAAAATGTACATTTTAAAAAATTGAAGTATATTTGATTTACAATGTTTCAGGTATACAGCAAAGTGATTCAATTAAACATATATATATTCTTCTTCAGATTCTTTTCCATTATATTACAAGATATTGAATATAGTTCCCTATGGAATACAGTAGGTCTTTTTTGTTTATGTCTTATATATAGTAGTGTGTATCTGTTAATCTCAAATTACTAATTTGTCCCTCCCCCCTTTCCCCTTTGGTAACTATAAGTTTGTTTTCTATGTCTGTGAGTCTATTTCTGTTTTGTAAATAAGTTCATTTGTATCATTTTTTTAGATTCCACATATAAGTGATATCATATGTTATCTGTCTTTCTCTGTCTGACTTACTTACTTACTTACATACTTACCTTAGTATGATGGTCTCTCGGTCTATCCATGTTGCTGCAAATGGCATTATTTCATTCTTTTTTATGGCTGAGTAATATTTCATTGTATATATATACCACATCTTCTTTATCCATTCATCTGTCAATGGACATGTAGGTTGCTTCCATGAATTGGCTATTGTAAATTGTGCTGTGATGAACATGGGGGTGCATGTGTCTTTCGAATTTTTCATCTTTTCTGGATATATGCCAGGAGTGGGATTGCTGGACCATTTGGCAACTTTATTTTTAGTTTTTGAAGGAACCTTTGTACTGTTGTCCTTAGTGGCTGTACCAATTTACATTCCCAGTAAAAGTGTAGGAGGGTTCCTTTTCCTCCACACCCTTTCCAGCATTTATTATTTGTAGACTTTTTGATGAAGGACATTCTGACTGGTGTGAAGTGATACCTCATTGTGGTTTTGATTTGCATTTCTCTAATCATTAGCAATGTTGAGCATCTTTTCATGGGCCTGTTGGCCATCTGTATGTCTTCTTTGGAAATATGTCTATTTAGGTCTTCTGCCTATTTTTTGATTGGGTTGTCTGTGGGTTTTTTTTTGATATTGAGCTGTATAAGCCATCTGGATATTTTGGAAATTCATCCCTTGTCAGTCGCATCATTTGCAAAAATTTTCTCCCATTCCACAGATTGTCTTTTTGTTAAACAAAATGTACATTTTAAAGATTTTGATACATATTGCCAAATTGTTTTCCAGAGTATTTGCATTTATTTGCATTTCAACCAAAAATGTTTTAGTCTATATTCTTGTACCATTGGGTTGATTTTTGTTTAAAAATTGTGGCCAAATTGATAGATAAAATTTTCATTCCCTTTATTACTAATCAAGATGAAAAGTTTTTTATTGTCCTTTGAACATTTGATGTATTCTTTTTTGATCTGTCAGTGCATAATCCTTGCTTCCATTTTTACTAGGTTATTCTGTTTTATAATTTTATGGAAGTCCTTAATATGTTAACTCTTGGTCAATTTCATAGTTTGCTAACATTTTTCTCAGTTTCTCATTTAACTTCTCATTTTATTTTTCATAATTTTGACAGCCAGTTTTAAATGTTGATATTCATATTTCTCAGTTTTTACTTATATTGTTTTTGCCTTTCACTTCAAACTTAAAAAGACCTTCTTACCCTAGCACAATTCTTGATAATTGAACCACTTCCTTCAAAGTAATACACTTTCAATGGCTTTTACCTTACACTGTCAAGGTAAGTGAAAGTTCCTATTGTTCCAGATCTTTGCCTGTCAGATTTCAAAATTTTAGCCATTCTACTAGGTGTGTGATGCCATCTCATTGTGGTTTTAATTTGCATTTTCCCAATAACTATTGATTTGAGCACTGGTTTTTAGTGTTATGTCATCTGTGTCTCTTCTTTGTTAAAATATCTTGTCCTTATTTTTTTTTTTTTTTTTTGGCTGCACTGAGCAGCTTGTGAGATCTTAGTTCCCTGACCAGGGATTGAACCAGGGTCCTCAGCAGTGAAAGCACAGAGTCCTAACCACTTGACCACCGGGAAATTCCCTTGTCCATTTTTACTGAGTTGTTTTTTCCTATTATTGACTTGTGAGTTTTTTAAATTTTAGATACAAGCCCTTTATTATATATATGTTTTGCAAATATTTTATTCCATTCTGTGACTTGTATTTTTATTCCCTTAATAGTATTATTCAAAAGGCAGAGGTTTTCATTTTTTTCAATAAATTTTAAATTTTAGAATAGGTTCAGATTTACAGCAAAGTTGCAAAGATTTATGCAGAGAGTTCCTGTATACCCCTCACCCAGTTTTCCCTCCTGTTAACCTCTTATATTATTATGATACATTTGTCAAACTAGAAAACCAACATGGGCATGTTACTGTCAACTAAACTCCAGGCTTTATTTGGATCTCTTTCTGCCTCAGGATCTTTTAACATTTGTTGTTTGTGGAGACAACTGGCAACAAATGCTCCCAGAACTTGTTTGTCTGAAAATGCTTTATTTTACCTTTAATTTGGAAATTTATTTTCTCTCTCAGTATGGAATTCTTGTTAACATTCTTTTTCTTTCAGATGTTGTTCCATTGTCTCCTAGCTAGAATATTTTCTGAAAATGTTTCTAATAATTCTTAGCTTTGTTCCTCTAGACAATGTAATCTCTTTTCTCAGGCTCCATCTTAGAAGACTTCCTCTTTGTCAGTAGTTTTCAGCCATTTGATTTACTTTGGCATGGTTTTCATTAGGTTCATTCTGTTTGGGGTTCATTGAGTTTCTCAGATCTGTGGATTTATAGTTTTCAGCAGATTTATCAATTTAGGGGCCATTTTTCTGCAAATATTTTTCCTGCCTTCTGAGACTCCAGTTACATGATGTCAGTATCACTTACATTCTCTTAATTCATTTCTGTCAATTTTCTCTCTGAGTTTCATTTTGGATCATTTATATTGTTATGTCTTCAAGTTTACTGATCTTTTTCTGTGCCATATCTAATCTGCTCTTAATCAACTGATGTGTTGAATTCAGATAATTACATTTTTCCATCTCTAGAGATTCCATTTCATGAATTTTTTAAATCTGTAATTCTTTTCATATAATTAAAACCTTATGCATGTTGAACACATTTATAACAGCTGTTTGAACAAGCTTGCGAGATAATTACAAATTATCTCTCATTTCTGGATTCGTTTTATTTATTGATTCTTTTTCTGGTAATTGTCCTGCTCCTTTACATAGGTAATAAATTTTAATTGGTTTCTAGATAGGAATTGATGTTTTAATTTCTGTGTTTTGTTGCATTCCTTTAAAGAATGTTAGATTTTGGTTTTGCAGGCAGTTAACTTGTAGGGTTGGTTCCTTTGTGCTTATATTAGGACTTGAAGCTTTTTACAGGGCGGGTATAAAGGATACCTTAGGGCTAGTTTCGCCCTGCTACTGAGGTATGAGCCTTTCAAACTCTCTGTTAAACGTGTTGTGTATTCAAGGAGGTCTCTCCACTCTGGCGCTTGAAAACTCAGTCTATTTGCAGCCCGTTTTCTGCCTACAGTTCTCCAGTAATTGCTCTTTTCTTAGAATTTGCACTTCCCCAGCCTTGTGAGGTTTTACTCTACACATACTCAGATTGGTATTTAGCCGAAGACTCATGGGGACTCCTGAATAGATTTTTGGGACTCCTGCATGTCATAATTGTTTCCTCTCTAGAACTCTATTCCACAAATTCTGGTTATCTAGGCTTCCCTGAACTCCTTGTTCTGGAGTTGTCTGAGTTGTTTTGAGTTGTCTGTTCAACTCAGCAAGACCTTGCTGAGCTCTGCTTGGGCTTCTCCTTCATGGGCTAGAAGTTATCTCAATGCAAAAAGCCAAGACTATCTTAGGATTCATCTTATTTATTTACGTTATCCCAGGGACAATGGCCCCATGTTGTCTGTTGTCTAATTTTAGGAAACAGTTGCTTCATATATTCTGTCCAGTTTTCTAGTGGTTTAGAATGGGAAATATGTTGTTACTCTTTCAAGGCCAGAAGCACCAGGTTCACTATTTTTTTTTTTAAGTCAGACTTTTTAATGAAGTAAACAAAACTCACTAATTCACATTAAATTGTTTTTAATGGATTCTCATATTTAAACACATTTAAAACCCACTTCACTAAATTGATTGGAGAGCTTGGTTTGCTGGCCTTAGTTACCATAGTACCATGATTTTTATTTATAAGGTCATTTGTCTATTTGGTTGTTCTTTCACTCACTGAATGCATTTTATTCAGATGGTAATTGTATAGAAATTCTGGCCTAGTTATGGAGAACACAAAAGAAAGTCTCATCTAAACATCTAAATAGTTTAATAATGAAAATACCTTAATTTTTTTATTATAAATATGATGCAGAAATAAACATTTAGAAACAGCTTTCCCTTCTTTTCAAATGGTATGTGCTCATTTATTATATACATATCCACTGTTTATATTTTTCAAAACGCAGTTTCTGAATCTTGTGAAATCTTCTAGTATATCTTTCAAGTCAACAGACTTGAGTTTTCTGTAGTTGAAGATTTGATTTCAAAAATGGAATGAATTGATTTGAAATATATTTTGATGGTAGTAACTGTCTTCTGTATTTAAAAAAAAAATTTAGATTCATAGCTGTTCCAGATTTGTCACTTAGATTTTTGTTTTAAATCTTTTTTTTTTTTTTTTTTTTGCAGGAGAAAGAAAAGGGGTCATTTAACAATATTTATCTAGGAAAATATACTTATTCTTTTTTTACTAATATTTCTTTTATGAAAAAATTTCCAATTAAAAATGAAGAGAAATTGTTTTGATTTAACCTCTCTGTTTCGAACAGCCATTTGACTTTGGGATTTAAAGAAAAATTTCTCAGAGTGCAAGTAATGAGGATGAAAAGCATCTATAGAATATTTAGAAATTTGATTTTAAGGAAATAAAAAGAAACTTGTGCTACCAAATTTATATTTTTTAGTTTTTCCTTCCCAGTAAGTAGATGTCTTTAGAGATTTGTTTGTTGCTTATGAAGTCAAAATAGCCGTATGTTTTAAACTTTATTATAGGACATAAGAAAAACTGATGGCCAGAGCCCTTCTTGGACAAGGAAGGAATAGCAATGACACAGCAGACTCAGATGTAAATTTCCACTCTCTGATTTATGGTGTAAGGAGACTACCAAGAGCAATTATGATTTGGCTGTTACAGGAAAAGATGAATACATAGAAAAGATCCTAATGAACCTCAATTCATTCTACTAAGAATAACAATTTTTCTTCAAACATCTTTTGTTTGGCTCTTTAAGGAAGAATTAAAAAAAATGCATTTTATTTGTTGTTCTGAGGGGGCCATTTGTAATTGATAAAAAGTAATAGAAGAAATACAGGAAAAGTTCTGGCACAAAGCAGTAGGTTGCCCATGACTCATAAGAAAACTGAAAACAGAGACTAAAAAAAAGATACTTTTTAAATCTTGACTTTTTGTTTTTACCTTGGCTTGAGATGATATCCATTAAATGTTATCTTATAATAGTCAGCTAACTAACAGCATAAAAATCACACTCACACTTTGGTAAAGAAACATGTGTGTGTGTATGTGTGTACTTGAACCTTGAACTTGTCAGGAAAAAAGGTCCATAGGTATCACTCTCAATAGCATTGGGTTATTTTAGACTAGTAGGACTACAGTGAATAGGGAATAGTCGTACATATATATTTTTCCATTATTGTAAAAAATTAATAAGTTTTAAAATCTTCACTTAGCACAATTGGCATCTTATTGTTACAATCCCATTTCTTTTGAAATCCTGCCATTTGTTTATTTTGCAGCTACTGCTGATTCTTTCCCAGTTTGATGAATTACTCAAGGCTTAAAAATTGGTCAAGAGCAACCTTTTGAAATTAGGAAATATTGAAACTCTATAGCTAGTTCTATTTTTGTTTTGAGTCTACAAACCCCTCCTGTATCTGGACAACATCTCATTTTTTTCATCCTATGCAGTTTTGGGTAATCAAGCATTCGATCATTGAGTACCTAACATCAACCACTTAAACGGAGCCAGCTCTACTGAACACGCTGGATGACATGTGTGGCTAAAAAGTTTAGGCCCGTGTCATTCCCTGACTCTTTTTTTTTTCTTCCAAATTTGCATTTTTGTTTTTCTGCTGAATACAAACTGTACTGGCAGTAGAGGCAGAGCCTGCTTCTGGAGAGGTTCCGCTGTATATATACTCAGCTTGTGGAGTTGGCTAGGGTCTTGACAACGAGGCCTGATTTCTATGAGGCTGGCTTTAATAAGTGTTTTCATACTATCCCCTCAGACTGTCACTCCAGCAGCTTCCAGATGAGGCTGAATGGATGCCACCAGACAGTTGCTTGAAGATGGAGATCATTTTTTACCATGTCATCTGCCAGGTACAAAAACTGGCTACCAGATGAAGTGAGATCTAATACTCCCAAATTGACTTCAAATTCTTTGGGATGACCAACTAACTCATGGGAACCTGAGGAGAGGAATCTCATTTATAATAACATATGTTTTTGGAGGATGATGTCTGGCCATCTTTTTTTTTTTTTAATTTCAGTAACACTTGAAATTTTCTCCTATTTATTGCAAGTTATAGAATAACTAAAAACTCGACTTTAATAATTTAAGAAAAAATCCATTCAAAGTAATGATTATCAGAATATTAATCTATTTATTGGACTGGCCAAAAACTTCGTTTGTGTTTTGGTGTAAGATCTTATGGAAAAACCCGAACGACTTTTTAGCCAACCCAATATGTCTCTTTCAGAAAAGTAAAAAGTGACTCTGGGATTATTAAACTGTAGATAACAAATGATTGTTTCTCATATTGTTTTTGTCTAGTCTCCAGGTTTTACCTTTAATATGAGGAACTTTTGTCTTTTTTGAGGGTTGTTGATAAAACAGACTAAGTAAAGGAAAAATTTTACTTTTTGACCTTAAGCTATTCTGTGATTTTCTACTGGTTTGGTTTTAATTGAGTTATTCAGCGAGAAAAGGAAAAAACTTATTTAGCTGGTGCATGACATTCATCAGTAAAATTTTATTTTTGTAATAAAATAATCAAGTTAGGTTCAATTTAGCAATTTTATGTTATTTATCAAAAACTCTGTGTTAATTTGTAAATCCGATGTTTGAATCATACTCTCAAAAACCACTGAAACATTGGTGAATTTTATTACATTCGTGTTTTCTTTCAAAGCTCTTATTTTTGGTGCACACTTTGGAGGCTCTTACAGATTTTTCCTTTAGTGAGCATTTCTTCTGTTCATTAGGAGTTATTTAAAAATGGCGTTTCCTTGATTGCTGTTATGTATGCTAGGACAGTAACGTAAGCATATCTGCAAGGTTGTCTCAGTAAGGATCAGTTCAATGGGTGACTTCAGCAACTATTTTTTAATGAAAATCATGGTGATTCATAGTTATAGAGCATTAGTTAGAAAGACTCAAGAAATTAAGAAAACACTTTATGTAGAGTTTTAATTTACCATCATTTTGTTGTCAGAGTAATCATAGATAGCTATAAGTAATAGCTATAATAATATCTTTACTACATATTTATCCAGTCACTAATTTTTGCCAATATGATGTGCTCACCACAATGAGAAATAATAAGGCATTTTTAAGATAATACTACTGCCCTCAAAGTGCTTAGTCTTGAATATGAGATAAGAAATGCTTGCCAATAAGTTTAATTATGAAAAAGAGAGTGATAAATTGAGTTATAGAGCTTCACAGAGATTATGCTTATGTCAGAGAATGCTAGATTATGCTAAGATAACAAACAGCCCCTAAATCTTAATGGCCTATAATGACAAATGTTTACTTTTCATGCACATTATGTGCTTGTCATGGTCCTACTAGAAGCTCTGTTCCATGTCTTCTCACTCTTGGACCCAGCCTGAGGGATGTTCCAGCATCTGGAATGTTACTGGTATTCCAGGGTAAATGGTGAGGGTGGGAAAACATGAAAATCATGTGCTGGCTTTTACAGTCTTTTGCCAACATTCCATTGGGTCAAACAAGTTACATGGCCAGCCTGACTTCAAAGGGATGAGCAAGTGCAATTATACCAGGGGCCTGGAAGGTGGAGAACCAGAAGGTTTGTGAACATCTCTAATGACTACAATAAAGAAAGCAGAATCGTACCTTAATAGAAAGACTAGGGAGGGCTTCATGGAGGAGGTGGCATTTGAGTTAGAGCTTTATTGATGAGTAGAATTTCAGCATCTGGGATTGAGGTAGCTTTGTGAAAATCACATGTCTTGCGAAACTACCCAAAATTTGAAAACAATGTTACTTGAACATAGTTGGCTCGGTCTATGACCTATTTCAGCAGAGCATTGCAATGAAAAGAATTATTAGTCTTACACTGAAAAAATATTGAAGCCTTTGTGTGACACAAGAATGGGAGATTCCTTTCAAAATACTATAGACAAACTTAAAATTCTTTCTTATTCTCTCTCTTTCTCTCTTAGTAGCTCAAAAAGCATGGAAGCTGCTTCCAGAAAGTCCCCTGCCTCTGCCTCATCAAACTCACCCCAGACTGATTCCCCGCTGGCTTGATCATTCCACACTTTCCCTTTCAGAATCCCATTTTCTTTTCCTGAGCTTTTCTCCCTTTACTCATGTAGATAAATCTAGCCTTTCTGGACTTTTTCCAGTTCTCCTGGCTCTTGGTTTTCCAGACAAATATACCCAAAATACCAAGCCCAGTAGTCTCTAAAGCAACAAATGCTCCTTCCTTTTTAAAGATGGGGAGGAAAGAAGGCGATGAATACCCATACATTGATATCTTTGTCTGTTTTTCACAGTGTCTTGTATGTGACTACACTGCTTTCATGGAAACATGCCTCTTAGAGCTGTATAGAATCTCAGGTTGTCAGCTGGTCCAGCTTCTTGCTTCCAGTCATTAAGGAAGCAAGAAGTACTCTCATATTATTAGTACTCTCATATTAGTACTTTCATATTATTTGGAGACTTGAAGAATTGGTTTGATATTCTAAGGGTTATGGATTTATGGAAAAGAACATGGATAACCTCCTAGTCATTGACATTTTGATATGCTCTTCCAACCACACTACACTACCTGAAATTTCTCCACTCTGGCTGTTCTGCATTGTTAATCTCCAAGAGTTAAATTTCAGTATACTTCAATTTAATATCTTAATGTTGAACAATCCACCAAATTCTGGACCCTTTACTCAGTGCTGGAGATCTTAAAAGTTACTTTTTACATCGTCCCAACCTCAAGGTGCTCACGGTCTTGTGGAGAGGCAAACGCTCACTCCTATACTCATACAATCTAGTTAGTGGTTGACAGGCAGAATAAACACAAAGAAATGAGAATAGAATGGAGCACAGAGGACAAGATGCTGTCTGAACATTGAGTAGTGGCCACAAAGGTGGTACGTAGTATTTTTTTTTTATACATACAAACAGAACCCATGGCATAGCAATTAGAAGATATAGTTTTAATGCACAGTAAATATTGAATCTTGTTTAATAAATGTTCGTTCCCTTTCTCTTCCTCATTATTATAAATGGGTCATCATTAATTTGTCACTGAGGCATTTTCATTCCTCTTGTCTGCTTTCTTTCTAGCCAGTTTTTTTCAGAAGGTAAGCAGGCTAGCCAACTAAGCAGTCATTGGGGGAACTACTTCAAATTGTTTTTTTGGAAATGAGCAGGTTGTTAAAAAAAAAAAAAAAAAGAAGGAAAGTAGACTCTGCTCTTCCTCCTCCTCCCCTTCCCCCTCCTCCAAGCCGGTGGTGGCTTAGCTATCTTTATCTTTTCAGGAGTGCCCCAGCTGACTAGATAAAGCACCTACTTAGTGCTTCCTTAATCTCTATCAGCTCTGTCTCCTCTAACTAAACTGGGTAGCATTTAAATTTAAAAAGAAACTCATTCAATTGCATGGTTCTGTTAAGGTTTATATTGGGTATTGCACTGCTCATTTTCTTTTAAAGGTCATGTTTGTGTTCATTTGAGAAGTATCACAGTAGGCAAGGATCACAGCTATTTTTTCTTTATGAGTTACATGGATCTTTGTGAGATAGTCACAGACCCACCTCCAATACATAGACCGTCATTTCTGTAGGAAATTGTGAATCATGTTCCTAACAGCTGACCTCCTGGAAAACTTAAGACACCAACTAAATACTGACATCTGAAGGATGAGAATTTTCATTTTTCTCTTTCCCTTCTTCTCTCACCCCCACCCCGTCCCCTCCCCCTCATATTGCTACCTAGCTAATATCATCTATTACCTATCATCCTGGAGCTCTCTCTTTCTTTCTAGGTATTCTTCCCTACTTTCTGAGGCAAATGGTTTCCATGTGTCTTCTTTGAACCACCTGACAAAAGACTGTGTTGACCTGAAACAAATAGACTGCCAGATATTTCTCCAGCAAAGATGGGTTTATTTGAGATCAGCAGAGACTTGCCATTTGGGGTCTATAATTATGATGAGACACTTGCAAATCCCTGCAGGGCAAGGGAAGGAGAACGTTTTTGCAAAGGGAAAAAGGAAGCTGGGAGGGTAACCATAAACAAAGAGTCCCTGGCTTTTCATTGGCTGAGTTCTTGCCAGGAAAGAAGAGTTTGTGTTCTTCCATTGGGCTCTGCTATCCTTGCAGGGCAAGAGAGCTTCCCCTGCTGGTCTCCCAACTCTATTTAACTGAGGTTTCTGTTCGTTTATTCTTTTTTTACAACTGTTTAACTTTTATTTGCCTTTTGGCTAAGATTTTTTTTTGTATCTTTTAAATCTCTGAATTTCTTAACCACTGCCTTTATTTTTCTCGCCATTCCTGCCTTCAGTGACTTTAGACAAAAGACCATCTCCCTGTTCTTGTTCTTTACACTTATTTGATGTACAATATTTCTCACTTCCTTCTTTTTTTTTTTAAATTTTATTTATTTATTTATTTATTTATTTATTTATTTATTTATTTATGGCTGTGTTGGGTCTTTGTTTCTGTGCTAGGGCTTTCTCTAGTTGTTGCAAGCGGGGGCCACTCTTCATCGCAGTGCGCGGGCTTCTCACTATCGCGGCCTCTCTTGTTGCGGAGCACAGGCTCCAGACGCGCAGGCTCAGTAGTTGTGGCTCACAGGCCTAGTTGGCTCCGCGGCATGTGGGATCTTCCCAGACCAGGGCTCGAACCTGTGTCCCCTGCATTGGCAGGCAGACTCTCAACCACTGCGCCACCAGGGAAGCCCCCTTCTTACTTCTTTAAGGGTTAATTTTTTTTGTCCACTTCTTTTGGAAACTTAAAACATTATCCAAAATCGTTTCCTAACTCTGGGGTTATTCTTTCTTTGGCAACTTTTCTTATTCTTTTTTTTCTCCCCATCCCTTAACTGTGGCTGTGAATTCAATGTCTTCGTTTACAATATACGGCAGGTCATGCACTAGCTTTGTGGTGAAAACCACCAGATCCAGTGTCAGAAAGACCAGCGTTGGAATCCTGGATCTTTGACCTTGGGCAAGTTATTTGATCTCTCCAGTCTTAGTTTTCCCATCTGTGAAAAGGATACAGTAATATTTACAGTAGAAGGTAGTTGTAAGGCTTAAATCAGATCCTTTATAAGGAATGCTGGGCACAAGGCCTGACATGTAGTAAGCACTCATGATTGAGATATTAGCATCCTTTGAGATTCCTTCTTTGCTTCATATAGCATCATCCCTGTTAATAATTCCCGGACCTATTCCCAGATATCAACCCTGATGTGTCACTCTCAGCTTAGTGCTGGAGCTTTCACGGCCTACAGCAATCTCCATACAGATGATGTCCAAAATTGGCATACCCCAAACCAGTTGGATTAAGGATGTTCTGGAGAACCCTGATATCATGTCTTAGTAAGAATTTCTGTGACAATGTCCTTTTGGGAGTTGACGTTGTCAAGCAAATACCACTTTATAGTGAGATGATCTCTCTTTGGTCTTTGGACTCTTTCCTAAATTCATGGAAGTTTGAATGCCTTAAATATAAAGCTGACTGTTGCAACTGGTTTATAATGTAGTGCTTTCAGTCTAGGTGTCAAGGCTATGTTTGAAAATTAAAAGTAGCCATATTATCATTTTAAAGGACATTGGGGTTATTTATGCCTAAGTGCCACACACACACACACACACACACTCTCTCATATCTCCTACTTATTTCAGGGAATTGGCTTATGTGATATGTGATTGTGGGAGCTGACAAATCCAAAATCTGTAGGGTAGGCTGGTAGGCTGGAAATTGTGATAGGAGTTGAGGCTACATCCTTGAGGCAGAATGTTTTTCTTCTCAGGGAAACCTTAGCTTGGCTTTTAAGGCCTTCTGACTGAGCAGATGAGGCCCACCCACATTACTGAGAATAATCTACTTTACCAGTCAACTGATTACAGATGTTAACCACATCTACAAAATACCTTCACAGTAACATCTAGATTGAGGTCTGATTGAATCAGTACATACTATAAACCAGCCAAGTTGACACATAAAACTGACCATTACAGATACTAACAAATTATCCCCAGGAACCAACTCTAACTTTCCAATTTTTACACTTCAAAAATTTGAAAATTCTTGATTTAAGATTCTTTGTTAAATAATCCATTAAATTCTCTTGCTCTTGTTTTTTCCCACGTGCTTCTGGATTTACTCACTATAAACCAGTCAGGTATAAGGATACACATATAAATATGACAGCGCATCTGTCCCCTGAGGCTCTCTGCCATCATCCTTGTGTAGGTTCTCAGCACCCGATGTTAGAATTATTGCAATAAAACCATTCAATTTGATGTTACCTCTCCCTTGCTCTCTTCCTTTTATTATTTTGGGAGGTGATTGCATAGTTTAATAGGCTGTCAAGGATCAGCATTAGTTTGTACACAATTGATCTGAACCATCATTCCTGTTTCAGCTTGACAGAGATTTGTCTGTGGGAGTGACTAAACTTGCATGTACAGAGGTATACCTATACTCACATTTACTTAGCTGGTTAAATACATATTCATATTCAGTGCCTTTATTGATACTGGATTTGTATCCAGTTTGTGTTCATATGTTTAAGAGTATTATTGAAATAAAAAGTAAATTTGCTTGAACCAACTTAATAGCAAACATAAATTTTCACTGAATGTCGCCATCCTAGCTTTCTTTCAGCTCCCAAAGATCTACCAGTGGTTCATAAAGCTGTACCCCTACATGTGAAAGAATTAATTTCTAATTGAATGAATGAATATGATACTTCATCTAGAAATCCTTCTCAATTTATGTCTAAAAGTCTGAGTAGTTTTCCACTATCATTTCTAAGTCCAAATATCAGTGTCTTCCTAAGGGGCTAATTTGCAAGGGGAAAAACAAGGAACAGCAGGGCTGTTACAAGCTGCAGAGGCAATTTACTGACTTAACTATTGCTAAGGGCAGGAGGAAAAGCCAAGCCAAAACTGTCTGTGCTTTTGCATAGCAACATGTTGATTAGAAAATGGGTCTGGCACCCAAATTTAAAAACTGGGGGAGAAATAAAATGATAAAAAGGCAAGTAAAGGAAAAGATGAAATGCAATAAGCATCTTCAAGACAACAATCAGGATAGAATAGTTCTTGACTCAGCAAGGTGCTATTCAGTTCATTGCTTTTCATTTTAAAACAATTTTGCTACTGTGATCAAATAATGTAACATTTTTTGCCCTCCCTTTAATATCTAGCTCCTTGGTAATATAGACTGTCTTAAGATAAAATGTTCATTAAAAATAAATTCTCATATGGCAGGTGCTGGGTTTTGGGGTTTTTTTTTTTTTTTTGTCCATTTGTTTTTCTTAAGGGTGTTAACTCCATTAATCTGACATCTAAGAATGGTATAATTATGGATATTGGTGAGGGCTTGCACAGATCTAATGTTTATTGATGTAATACTCTTTTCATATTATATGATTAGCAAGCGTTTATTATCTCCGTATTGTGGGGAATGACCCAACATTAACTTCTTCTTTGAGTAGTTACAATAATTTTTTAATAATAAATAATTCTGGGCAATAAACTCTTTTTCTAGGCACTGTGCATATAGCAGCCACAGATTGTTTATTATTATTTTAGTTCATGGCAACCTTAACTGAGATGGAACATTTCACAGTTTATATCTTGTACCAAGCGACAGGGTTTAAATTTCTTAACCCTTCATCATTTCAAATAACTAAACCATCCATCAAAGCTAAATGTTATTAACATAAAAATCAGTGAGTCAATAAAGAAAGGGGATAGAAATCATATGTAAAAGGCAGTCTTTGGCTCTCTCCTAGAAAGTTTATATATACACATCATTACTATTATATTTTTAATCTTAAAGTTCTGCTTCAGCATCTAAATTCTTTTAGCTGGGAGTATATTTTTTTAAATGTACTCATCACTATAAAAATTAAACTACAGAAAAGCTATTCAGAAGCCATAATAATAGAGTTGCAGTGAGTACAAATCTCAATCCACAAGCTCAGTTGGAAAAGCACATGTTAAAATGTTCTTTAAATGGTCCTAATTCTGACTCTGGGCCCCCATGGGCATATGTTCCTATCGGTAGGGCCACCCTAATGTCCTGGGGCTTGGGAAGGGCCACAACTTCAAGGAGGGGTCTTGGGGCCCTACTGATCATTGATAAGACACCTCGTTTTCCTGCCTGTTGGGTCTCTTTGAGTTTTGTGGTCATCTTTGGCATGTCTAGGAACCTGGGTGCTCGATGCG
Source organism: Balaenoptera acutorostrata (assembly GCF_949987535.1). Taxonomy (NCBI): domain Eukaryota; kingdom Metazoa; phylum Chordata; class Mammalia; order Artiodactyla; family Balaenopteridae; genus Balaenoptera; species Balaenoptera acutorostrata. Next base: position 15,689,270 of record NC_080076.1, read on the forward strand.
GATTCTCAAATAGGTGCCCCACAAAGCCACAGCACTGAGGTTTGACCACACCGGGTGTGCGGTGGGAGGCAGCACAGGCTCACGCTACTCCCCGAACTCACAGACTTCCGCTCCCTTTGGAGCCTCAGACTTGGATTCCTTTGGAGCCCCTGGAGCCTCTCTTGACTTCTCATAATGCTTCAGAGGTGCCCTCCCACTTCTCTCCAAAGGACCAAGTTCTTTAAAAGAACTTTACAAAGGACTTACACTTAAAAAAAAAAAAAAAAATCTGTGCATTCCAAAAGCCTGGACACAAGAAATTAAAAAGCCAAGCTACCTTGAAATGGGTGGGGATGCAAGGGAAAAATAATTAATTCATTAACATTAAATGAATTACCATTTTAGTGTTAATGCTTCAACAGATCAATAAGTCAACAACTTATCCTGCCAAAAGATTTTTTTTCTCTATACGTAAAAAGTGCAGAGAAAAGGCTTCCCTGGTGGCGCAGTGGTTGAGAATCTGCCTGCCAATGCGGGGGACACGGGTTCGAGCCCTGGTCTGGGAGGATCCCACGTGCCGCGGAGCAACTAGGCCCGTGAGCCACGATTGCTGAGCCTGCGCGTCTGGGGCCTGTGCTCCGCAACAAGAGAGGCTGCGATGATGAGAGGCCCGCGCACCGCGATGAAGAGTGGTCCCCACTTGCCACAGCTAGAGAAAGCCCTCGCACAGAAACGAAGACCCAACACAGCCATAAATAAAATAAATAAATAAATAATTAAAAAAAAAAAAAGTGCAGAGAGAGATTTGTGATTTTTCAACACTTCTAATGTTCCTCTTCTGGTTTCAGTTTTTTCTATTCCTTCACATGTCCAGCCTCATGAACCTGAATTGATGCTAAAACAAGAGGAAGCATCTTTTAGTACATCAAATAGATGATTCTATTCAAATTAAGAATGAAGGGAAAGCAAGCACAAATAAATAAATACAATCATGACATAGATACTATTGATATAAGGCTTGCCTGATTAAGGAATATAAGATCCCTGAGCCATAGACATGCGAGAAGGTGAAATGTTATGACGGTCCTGATGCTGAGCCAGAGGAAGAGCTGCGATGAAATAACAAGTGTGACGGCTAAGTACGGAGGACGTGCATGATTCCAGACTGTACTTAATATTTGGTTCCGTGGCTTGAAATATTCATGCTTTTGTCTCTTACCTACTCTTTTCCATTCCTTTTATGAATTCATAACATATGTTACTAAGTACATCTTTATGTATTTTTCAATGATGTGAAGCACTCTCCGTGTATTTTATTTCATATTTTGCTTTTAAGGGAGGTAGGTGAGAATCAACATTTAGTGAGTTTTGCTTTATCTTGGGTGTTTGCTAGTCACTCCAAATAAGTTGTTTTATTTCATCTTCACAACCACCATATGTGAATATTCCCACATTACAAAAATGGTACCCACAGCGAAGGTAGGTTTAATAGCTTGCCGAGCTCGTACAGATTTGTACTCCACTCTGCCTTGATGTTCAAAATCAAAACATTTTGACTTTGTCGTGTAGGTTTGAAGTTTTACAGGTCTTCAATCCTGCTGACTCATTTGTAAAGTGAAAAATTTCTAATCTTAAGAGTGTGTTATGTACTTTATTTAGATATTCCATACTTAACTTTATTGATCTACAATCCTAGAACTAGACCAATATTTCCAGTACATACCCGGTTGTCAATATCAATTGACATTTCTTAAAAATACAGATATTTGGGGAAGACCTACTGAATCAGAACCTCCAGGTGATTCTTATGACTGTCATGGTCAGACTAGTTTGCAGGTGCTCTTGGGCCAAGCTGAGTGGTGCCTGGCAAGGGCCGTGTGTATACATCCTGTTAGCTGAGCACTGACCCTGTCGTGCCCCACTGGTCTCTTTACATCTGTGCTGGGCTAGGAAAGAGCCTCACGGTTTCTCTTTTAACACACTGAGTCTGCTAAGTTTTGACTAGAGTATGAAAATCACAAAATCTATAGCTTCTGATATTTAGTATGAGAAAGAGAACTTCTAGGTAAACACAGTGCTTGGTGTTTAACTTTCCTTTGGGTGTCTTTATTTCATTGACCTCTCACCTTCCTGAATGGTGTTGCCATTGTCACTGCTGCTGCTCTGGACCCTCCCGTGGAGACTGGTGGCTGCCAGAGCCACAGTCGCTAGATCCCAGGGCAGTGTTATCCTTTAAGAAATGACCCCAAAGTAAACAGAATCAGCTAATCATACATCAGAGAAGTGACAAGGGGGTCCTTGCTACATATAAAGTTAACCTCAAATCAGTTTCTTACCGACAAGCTCTTTGTTACCCTCTTGGTCTGCCATGGTTTACCTCTCGATTGCCCATTTGCTTCTGCCTTCCGATTTTGCATTCTGCTGGTTAGGGTCTCTCATTCTTAACCCCTGCTTCCTTGCTTTCTTCTTCCCTTTTATTTCAATAACCACCTCATTCATTTCACAACATCAAGTCTTATTCCTTCAAAACTATATTTCCCATTCTGACTGGAGTAATTTCTCTAAAGTTAAAATTTCAAAACATAATCTCCCACTCACAGTATTTTTTTTCAGTTTAGATGGGTCTTTTTTCATTTATTTTATCGAAGTATAGTTGATTTACAGTGTTGTGTTAGTTTCTGGTGTACAACAGAGTGATTGAGTTATACATATATATAATAGTTTGCATTTGCAAATCCCAAATTCCCAATCCATCCCTCCCCCACCTCCTTTCCCCTTTGGTAGCCATAAGCTTGTTTTCAGTGTCTGTGAGTTTGTTTCTGTTTTGTAAATAAGTTCATTTTTGTCATATTTTAGATTCCACATATAAGTGATATCATGTGGTATTTTTCTTTCTCTGACTTACTTCATTTAGTGTGATAATCTCTAGGTCCATCCATGTTGCTGCAAATGGCATTATTTCATTCTTTTTTATGACTGAGTAGTATTCCATTGTATATATATACCACATCTTCTTTATCCATTCATCTGTCGATGGACATTTAGGTGGTTTCCATGTGTTGGCTATTGTGAATAGTGCTGCTATGAACATAGGAGTGCATGTATCTTTTTGAATTATAGTTTTGTCTGGATATATGCCCAGGAGTGGGATTGCTGGATCATATGGAGATTCTATTTTTAGTTTTTTGAGGAACCTCCATACTGTTTTCCACATTGGCTGCACTAATTTACATTCCCACCAACAGTGTAGGAGGGTTCCTTTTCTCCACACACTCTCTGGCATTTGTTTTTTGTACACTTTTTAATGATGGCCATTCTGATTGGTGTGAGGCAGTACCTCATTGTAGTGTTGATTTGCATTTCTCTAATAATTAGTGACATTCAGGATCTCTTTATATACCTATTGGCCATCTGTATATCTTCTTTGGAGAAATGTCTATTTAGGTCTTCTGCCCATTTTTTGATTGGGTTGTTTGTTTTTTTGTTATTGAGTTGTATGAGCTGTTTGTATATTTCGGAAATTAGTCCTTTGTCGGTCACATCATTTGCAAATATTTTCTCCTAGGCTTTTTGTTTTGTTTATGGTTTCCTTTGCTGCACAAAAGCTTATAAGTTTGATTAGGTCCCATTTGTTTATTTTTGCTTTTAATTCTATTGCCTTGGGCGACTGACCTAAGAAGACATTTGTACGATTTATGTCAGAGAATCTTTTACCTATGTTCTCTTCTAGAAGTTCTGCGGTGTCGTATCTTCTATTTAAGTCTTTAAGCAATTTTGAGATTATTTTTGTGTATCATGCACTGCTCACAATCTTTCTATGGCTCCCTTGTGTCAAGAAGATGAAGCCAAAGGTCTTTTATGTGCTATTCAAAGCTCTTCATAATCTGGGCCCTCCCTAGAGCCTCTTCTCTCTCTTTCATACCGATGTTTGATCCCTCACGAACTCTTTTTAACTCTCACCACACACCAGGCACATGTTCTTCCCTCTTCCTAGAGTGCATGTCTCCCTCCTATCTGCCTGGAAAATCCCTGCCGATCATTAAAACACTGTGCAGGCATTAACTTTTTCATGAAGTGCTCCCAGCTCTCCAGACTCTGTTAATTGCTTTCTCCATGGTACCTCTTATGTTCTTATATAGAATTTGCTCTTTTGTGCATTACACAGTGCAGTTTTATTTGTTGACAAGTTCGTCCTTACCAGACTTTGTCTATGAAGGTGGATACTATGTCCTTCTCAGCATGGTGCTGGGCAGACAGTAGACACTGAACTCAACTTCAGTACCTATGATGGGCTGAACCAAATCCCAAGCAGAGAGCCATGGGGAATGGATAAGACTCCCTTCTCCACTGTGACCTCAGGACCTGACCTACACTAGCAATCAGACCTGTAGGGTATGGATTGACATTTCTAATCCTAACCCACCTCTTCCCCTCTTGCCAATGATACGCTGGCAGAGGACAGGGATTGACAACCTCTCCTCAAAATTCCTTGGATGTTGGGTACTTGAGCTATTAGAAAATCAAATGCTTACTGCTCTTCTCTTACTTGCCACTAATGCCCTAAAATAGAGATTCTAGCCTGATCTTGTACGTAAGATTTCTCTGGCAATTTTTGGGCAGAGCATTGGGCTTCACAAGATGACTTGTGTTATAAATCTATTACTTACATAAAAGTGGCTGGGAGAGGTTGTAGCAGGCTATTCACCAGGTGTGTTATACTGAGAGCACTCCTTTCCTAGGGCGCTTGAAGTAGAGCCCATAGACCGCTTCCGCTGAGGGTAGAAGACCTACCATGACATCCTGGTGGCTGTCTTTTTCTTCCTTTTGGGAGTATTCTTCCCAGCCTCTGTTCTATTCTTTCCTTTTCCTCCTAAATTCCAAAAGCTCTGTTCATGCTGCACGTTGACCTGCCAAATCACCCTTCTTGTTCACTTTATGTCATTAGTAGCGTCATGGACTTCTGGTCTTATCTTTGAGCTGTCGTTTTATTTTCTAATTTCCCAAAAACTTTATAGAAGTTCGTTTGATATACCCAAGAAACTGTTATAACTGCTCAAAGTGTAAGCTTACAGATATAACACGTAACTTCAAAAAAGCCTACAGTGCCTAACCCAAGAGAGTGTCTAGTGGTGGGAATATCTAGTGGGATGAGTAGATGTTGGGTAGCAGTTTTCATTCTTTTCATAGGAAGTGAACTTCTAATTATTTTAATATTATATGAAATAAACCACTTTCCCCCAAACATGTTTATGTCACGGCACCAACAGGAAAGGATGTTATTTGCCTATCACAGTGGTATAATCAGATGAAAACTGCCCATGGATAGAAGCAACCAGCCTGGGGCTCTGGCCATGTAACTTTCCTCAGATGCATGGGGGGCAAAGGAGAAGATTAACATCTCAGCTCACCAGTAACCACACTGGTTGGAAGGCTCTACATCAACAACTACCTACCCAACTATGTGTAGGACAGCCCTTATCTGGCCAATTAATGTTGCTTATTTTTAAGTGATAGAGGAGGAAGCTGCAATGTTTACAATTATTGGAAATTGTGCTGTGATACAAAGCTTCCTAAAAATGGTCTCATGTGCTTTAAGAAAGCCATCTACTCTTATGATAAAAGCCTTCTTTATCATTCTCACTGTCTATTATTAACAGCTTTGTAATTTGCGGTTTTGGCTTATTTAAGTACATTTTATTAGTTTTCTTAGAATTAATTTCATGTGGGTAGCCATGTTATTCCACTTGTGTATTTTCAGGAGAAAGGTTTAAAACTATGTCTTATGGAGAGTACCTGAATATGACCAACCTTGAAAAGAGAAAAGTCTGGAGCAAGCTTTTATTATGGAGCAAGATTGTTTCTGAAAGGTCATATGTAATGGGGGCACCAAATTCTTATGATTTGCTTTACAAAGCTGAGTTGGAACCAGTAGTTATAGAGAGAAATAATTTAGGCTCAATATTTTTTAAGAAAGGACAAAAAGCAATTGGGAAGTAGACTAGGCTTTCTTAGAAGCAGTGGGCATTCCTTTATTTGAAATACTTATAAGGCAGCTGAAAGACAAGGATTCTGAAGATGGGCTTGCAGAGAGCATGTGTTTGGTTGATGTATGTGATGTTTGATTCCACCGCTTGTCATCTTAGCTTGGTATATTTAATATGTTTTACTGGCTGCTGATTGGTAGTGAGTTGTCTTGTGTTCTATTTCCTGAAGTATTTCTTTTAAGATATTTAGGAAATCTGTTAGCGTTCCTAAAGTTCAAAGGCCTTAGTGTGAGAAGATTTATTGAGAAGGAAAAGACTGGTTGGTGGTGACCAGAAACTGGAGAAAACACCCTGAGAAAAATGAGCCATAGCAAATATACTTTTAAAAATGAGCAAAAACAATGAGTTATGTTCATTACATATTGGCCAGAGGGAATGATGAGAAGAAAAATATTTTTATTACAAAATTATATTTGTACAATTTTTTCAGATGTCAGAAGTCATCTTCAGCAGGATTGCTACTATCTGTTCAGCAGCATGAGTCTGTACTGTTACCTCAAATTATGCATGACGCGACCTTGATTAGATAACCCACCACATATACAGCTAGTGAATGGGAAAGTCAGAATCTGTAAACAGATTTCTCTTTCTCTCTCCTTTTTAAAATCCGTGATTTTCGGGGCTTCCCTGGTGGCGCAGTGGTTGAGAATCTGCCTGCTAATGCAGGGGACACGGGTTCGAGCCCTGGTCTGGGAAGATCCCACATGCCACGGAGCAGCTGGGCCCGTGAGCCACAGCTACTGAGCCTGCGCGTCTGGAGCCTGTGCCCCGCAACGGGAGGGGCCGCGATAGTGAAAGGCCCGCGCACCGCGATGAAGAGCGGTCCCCGCACCGCGATGAAGAGTGGCCCCCACTTGCCGTAACCAGAGAAAGCCCTCGCATGAACCGAAGACCCAACACAGCCAAAATAAATAAATAAATAAATAAATAAATAAAGTAGCTATAAAATTAAAAAAAAAAAAAAAAAAAAGAAAGCAGGATATGAACCCTGCTTCAAAAAAAAAAAAAAAATCCGTGATTTTTTTTCCTCTGAAAAAAATAAGTGCTCATTTGGTTACTAGGGCGAGAAATTGGGCACGTATTTTCTTTCAAATGTGGATTTTCAAAATATCTTTTTACTTGATATTTTACTCTGAGCAACACTTCAGTGAGTGCCTAAATTTAGACTAAATACTTGAGTGTACAAGGGCTTTTATGCCTTTATTTTAAAAGTGTTAATTAATTTGATTCTTCTGGGAACTAGATAGACCATTTCAAGGGCAAGTCTTCAATATCATCAGAATTTAATTAAACTGATTATGTACTCTTTATATCGAGCTATTTGTTATTGAGCCATTGTAATTAGTATTAGGATAAAAGAAAGTATACTTAAGGAGAAGCAGGGAAAGATGGGGAAACAAACTGATAATGATATGAGGGGAGAGGCTGCTTCTGAATTTGGATGAGTGTTCACTAAACTTTGAATATTAAGGCTGAGCTGATTAGAAAACCTGCTAATACATTTTATAATGGGATTTTCTGTGCAGCTTAGGGGCAGAAAGCTCCCTGATGCATACTCCTGTTGTTGCTCTGTAGATCTTAATCACTTCATTTTAACAATTTTAACCCGAAATTATTCGAGTGTTCTTTAAAAAATAAAACCTCTCCAAAGAAGATATACAGACGGCATATAAGCATATAAGATGTTCCACATCTTACGTCATCAAGGACATGCAAATTAAAACAAGGAGATACCATGACACACCTATTAGGACGGCCAAAATCTGGAACACTGACAACACCAAATGCTGGAGAGAACATGGAGCAACAGGAACTCTCATTTATTGCTGTTGGGAATGCAAAAGGGTACAGCCACTTTGGAAGACAGTGTGGCAGTTTCTTGCAAAACTACATGTAGCATTAACCACACGATCCGGTAATTGTGCTCCTTGATATCTACCCAAAGGAGCTGAAAATGCATGTCCACACAGAAACCTGCACATGAATGTTTACAGCAGCTTTATTCATAATTGATACAACTTGGAAGCAACCAAGATGTCCTTCAATAGGTGAATGGAGAAATAACCTGTGGTACATCCAGACATTGGGATATTACTCAGTGCCAAAAATTAATGAGCTATCAAGCTATGAAAGCTTGACAGAACCTTAAATGCACATTACTAAGTGAAAGAAGCCAGTCTGAAAGCCTACGTACTATATGATTCCAACTATATGATATTCTGCAAAAGGCAAAATTATGAAGACAGTAGGAAGGGCAGTGGATGCCAGAGGTTAGGGGGAAGGGAGGGATGAAAAGGCAAAGTGCAGAGGATATTTAGGGCAGTGTAACACTCTGTATGATACTATAGTGTTGGATACATGTCATTATAAATTCGTCCAAACCTGTAAAATATACAACACGAAGAGTGAACCATAATGTAAACTATGGACTTCGGGTGATTATAATTTGTCAACATAGTTTCATCAGTTGTAATAAATGTACCACTCTGGTGAGGGATGTTGATAATGGGGGAGACTATGCATCTGTGGAGGTAAGGGGTATATGGGAAATCTCTGTATCTTCTGCTCAGTTTTGTTGTGGACCCAAAACTGCTCTAAAAACTGAAGTCTATTTTAAAAAAAGTAATTAGTATAGGTATAGAATGTGATATACTTAAACAATCAATCAAATACAATACTCAAACATAAAACCCAACTAACATAGAAGGACTTCAGTTTGCTGTCTAATTATTTTGAAAATGCTTTAAATTAAGCTGTGCAGGAATTAACAAAAGTAAAAATGGTTTCATTGATTACTTTACCACTGTCAAAGACACCGATAACTGCTATTTTCAACTTTGACCTAGTTATAACTACCACAAAATGAAGTATGAATAAATCATGATACGCAAAAATACAGTTGTTATCTCTTTATTGGTATCAGGTGCTGGTTTATTTTTTCAATTCTTTAATCAGATGTATAAACACAACCTATCTGAGTCAGTTGGGAAGTATTACATGGAAATATCGCCACGTGGCTTCATGGTTTATGTATCTTTAATATCTGTAATTTAGGACAATAATGAATACAGACGAGATTGTTTCTTTGGCCCAGAGGTATCCTTCTGGTGGAAATAGCCATTGGAACTGCATCAGCATAAAATTAAAGCCTCAGACTTGAGAGACTTGACTGATAGAAACATAATCATTAAGAGTTTAGAATACAAATTATCTGGTTTATTTGTCAAATATCTGTGAATATAAACTATTGTACAAAAAGGTATTCTTTGAAAAGTAAGTCTAAGTGCCCCAGGGGCTAACTAGTCTTTCAGAGTCCTGAAATGACTGAACATTTTATAGGTAAACCACAAGTTTCTAAATAAAATGGTTATTACACACACACAGGCACACACAAATATATTTTTATATGTATCTGTGTGATATGTATATTCCTTATCAGCTGATGTCCTGAACCCCAACATAACTATATATCTCTATCTTTAGTATCTATATATAATATGCATGTACATATTATATGTATATCTACAAATTATATACATGTTCTATACTAATACAGTTTTTTAAAACATATGCAAATATTGACATTTTAAAAGTATAAGAGAAAAAATTTTAAACCTAATATTTAACTTCTTTTTTATTCATTTACGGTATAGAATCATTTTCTCCCACTAAAATCTTATAAATGCTGTTCTAGAGGTTTACTTTTTAAACGTCTTGCTCATTGTGACAACCTCATGCTACCATAGACTATTAGTTGAAGGCAGAATATGTATTTAGTGTGAGACATCATTATACAGGATGCACATTCATACTTTAAATAGTCTTGTTGTTGATATTAGTTTGGGGCTCTTGCCTGATCTCATTAGATTATCATTATATTAACCCTCAAATGGATGAAGAAGAGCTTGTTTTAGTAGTAGGAAAAGGGTCAGTTCTGACATTTTCTTGTTCTTCTCATGTACTTTTATTATAAATCTTTACTGGTTACCTATGGTTTCTTCATAGGCATATTTTTAAACTTTGTGTCCATATTGTGAAGATTATTTGAGTTAAAATAATTGAAATAATATATCCTATAAACACATGTAACCAGAAGCCCATCTTTTTTTTTTTTTAAAGGCGAAGAGGAGGAAATGAAGTCTTTTTTTTTTTTAATTGATTGATTGATTGATTGATTGATTGCTATGTTGGGTCTTCGTTTCTGTGCTAGGGCTTTCTCTAGTTGCGGCAAGCGGGGGCCACTCTTCATCGCGGTGCACGGGCCTCTCACTAACGTGGCCTCTCTTGTTGCGGAGCACAGGCTCCAGACGCGCAGGCTCAGTAGTTGTGGCTCACGGGCCCAGTTGCTCCGCGGCATGTGGGATCTTCCCAGACCAGGGCTCAAACCCGTGTCCCCTGCATTAGCAGGCAGATTCTCAACCACTGCGCCACCAGGGAAGCCCCCAGAAGCCCATCTTGTAATACTCCAAGGACAAATAGAGTCAGGTGCGATGGCTCCCATAATGGCTCCTAATCTTTTTAAGGTCAAAGGTTCACAGATCTTCAGTTGTAATAATCATGACAGAGAATTTTCAACATAGTGCTGAATTCCTTCTAGGATCCTAGGGTTTACTTTGCTAATTTTTTCTAAAATATGAAATATATATGCAACAACCATGAAACAACAACCCAAAATACTCCAAGTGTTTTGGTTCAGCATAAAGGGATTCTGTTAGGTCCTTTGATTTGGCCCTTGTACTACTATTAATGTAGACCCGGGAGTACAATCACTTTTTGCAGGAGGTAAAATTTGATGATTGTTCATAATGCATGAGTCCACCAAACATACCTACTGTTTTTAAGAATGTTTGTAAGCATATCTGCTAAGAGCCATCCCTCCTCATTTCTTTGAGCTCTGACTTTCGGAAAGAATGGAATCCTAGAGTCTTTTTGCCTGTTAGTTCATGTTTTGAACCATCACTCTATCGATGTGCTTTGATTTTGCATTCTGGCTATCTGAAGAATTAGCTCTAAGTTTTGTATCTTATTTGTTGCTTTTCCCCCACAGCCTGCTCCCCTGATTTGACTTGAGTTTTCTCGCAGAGACCCTAAAATTATGCATCATTTTATTCAGCAAGGCCTGTGATGTACATTTTGTAATATTAGATGTTTAATTTGTTTTGATTTGGTTGCCTAAGTAATACAAAATTATGTTGCAGCAGGACTATCCTTTTATAATTTGGAATGAGGTCAGGCTGGGTATTTATTAGTAATGAAAGAAGGAGGAGGTGTTGAAGGACAGGGAACATGGGAAGAAATTCACAGTGGCAGCACAGGAAAGTGAAGAATTAGAGTCCAGGCTGTAGGGAAAAGTCTAATCATGAGCAGCTAGATTTCACGACCTGGCATGGTCTGGGAAGGACTTGTCTACATGATCCTTAGACTGAGATTATTTGAATATTAGGATTAATATTAGCATCTCTTACCCTAAGGTTAATTTGTGCAGGTATCACTTATCATGTTTATAATTACCATGAGGACAATCCCCCCACTGTCCTGCCCCTGCACATACACACAACTCATAAACCCCCTTCCCTGACATCTGTCAGGCCTATGCCACTCCATGGGCCTGATGACAAAATGGGCTTTGATGGCAGTTTCTGTCTTAGAGTGAATGAAGTTATTCAATCCTTTACTGAAGCAGGTTTTAATCTATGAATCTAATTTTCCATTGGAGTGGCATAAAGAAGGCATGTGTTACAGGAACTTGTGGCCTCTATAAAGCAAATCTCATGGTATTAGCCTTTCTGCCTGGGGCTATCCTGCCTATTAGAAACTTGCAGACTGGTCAGGAACCCTGGATGATTTCTTCCTGCCTCTGTTTCAGAGAGAGCCTTGATGCCTTAGAACAATAGAAATTGTCAAACTTCATCAGAAATAAAGACAGAAATCTTTCCCGAATGCTTCAAGTAAACTAAAAAATAAGATAACAGAAAAAGTGGCATTGCTCTGCTTAAAGGAACGGCTTTCAGAAAGGTGAATGTAGCTTTGCATCTTCCTGTCTTTCTTGCCAGGACACACTGGGTGGCAGGGAATTGTGAAGGTAGAGGGCCAAATAGGCTGCTTTTGGATTTGCTATGGAGAGATCAGAAGCAAATAATGTAAAGAGGGAGAAATCAGGGATTCAGTCTATCACAGCGGTCCCCAACATTTTTGGTACCAGGGACCAGTTTCGTGGAAGACAATTTTTCCACGGAGCGGGCGTTGGGGGGGCGGATGGTTTCGGGATGATTCAAGCACGTTACATTTATTGTATACTTTATTTCTATTATTATTACATTGTAATATATAAGGGAATAATTATACAAGTCACCAGAATGCTGACAGGAGGCGGAGCTCAGGCAGTAATGCGAGCAATAGGGAGCGGCTGCAAATACAGATGAAGCTTCCCTCGCTCGCCTGCCGCTCACCTCCTGTTGTGTGCTTCCTAACAGGCTGGGGGTTGGGGACCCCGGGTCTATCACTTCACAACAGAGGGCAATCGGGACTTTCTGGGTACTCCATCTTTTTGTCGCTGCTAGATATTAAGAGACAGCATTGGTCAGCTGCTGCTAGGAAATCTGCCTCCTCGCCTGGAATCTCAAAAATTTGCCAATTTTCTATTGAAGCAATTTTAATACCCCAGATTCAGTCAATAAGGATTATTCCTTAATTCCACATTTGTTAAATGTTTACTGTATGCCAGGCACATTGGGTATAGTTTAAAGAGAAGCTGAGGTCACATGGTAGGACTGATCCATCTCCTTCGAGCCTTAGTTTAAGCTCCCATTCCATCTGATGGCCATGACTCCACTCTTTGATTTATATTTTGGTCCTTACTGTTTACTTCACCATTCTCTAAAGGTGTAGTATTTGTTGAGCTCTTAATCATATGTCAAGCATTGTTCTAACACTAATAATATAGATTATTTCATCTAAACCCTTTAAAGAACCCTACGAAATAGGAACCAGTATTGTCATTATCGTCATTATCACCATTATTTTCACTATCTGAAGCTATTTCAGTCTAGTGATATTATCTCACTTGTCCAAGCTCATAGATCTATTATGTGGCAGAGCCAGGAATGACTGAATCTCTTGAGAGCCCGTGCTGTGTGCCATTATGTTTCTAAGAAGTGGTTTAAAGGGGGTTGCTGGGGAAAAAATCATGACTATAAACATATTTTCTTCTAAAATGTATTTTAAAAATTAGTTTGTCCAATAAGTGGTGCTGGGAAAACTGCACAGTTACATGTAAAAGAATGAAATTAGAACACTTCCTAACACCATATACAAAGATAAACTCAAAATGGATTAAAGACCTAAATGTAAAGCCAGACACTATAAAACTCTTAGAGGAAAGCATAGGCAGAACACTCTGTGACATAAATCACAGCAAGATCCTTTTTGACCCAGCTCCTAGAGTAATGGAAATAAAAACAAAAATAAACAAATGGGACCTAATGAAACTTAAAAGCTTTTGCACAGCAAAGGAAACCATAAATAAGACCAAAAGACAACCCTCAGAATGGGAGAAAATATTTGCAAATGAAGCAGCTGACAAAGGATTAATCTCCAAAATATACAATCGTCTCATGAAGCTCAATATCAAAAAGAAAACAACCCAATCCAAAAATGGGCAGAAGACCTAAATAGACATTTCTCCAAAGAAGATATACAGATTGCCAACAAACACATGAAAAGATGTTCAACATCACTAATCATTAGAGAAATGCAAATCAAAACTACAATGAGGCATCACCTCACACCAGTCGGAATGGCCATCATCAAAAAATCTACAAACAATAAATGCTGGAGAGGGTGTGGAGAAAAGGGAACCCTCTTGCACTGTTGGTGGGAATGTAAGTTGATACAGCCACTATGGAGAACAGTATGGAGGTTCCTTAAAAAACTAAAAATAGAACCACCATATGACCCAGCAATGCCACTACTGGCCATATACCCTGAGCAAACCATAATTCAAAAAGAGACATGTACCAAAATGTTCATTGCAGCACGATTTACAATAGCCAGAACATGGAAGCAACCTAAGTGTCCATCGACAGATGAATGGATAAAGAAGATGTGGCACATATATACAATGGAATATTACTCAGCCATAAAAAGAAACGAAATTGAGTTCTTTGTAGTGAGGCAGATGGACCTAGAGACTGTCATGCAGAGTGAAGTAAGTTAGAAAGAGAAAAACAAATACCATATGCTAACACATATATATGGAATCTAAAAAAATGGTACTGAAGAACCTGGTGGCAGGGCAGGAATAAAGATGCAGACGTAGAGAACGGACTTGAGGACACGGGTGGCAGAAGGGAAAGCTGGGACGAAGTGAGAGAGTAGCACTAACATATATACACTACCAAATGTAAAATAGATAGCTAGTGGGAAGCAGCCACATAGCACAGGGAGATCAGCTCGGTGCTTTGTGATGACCTACAGGGGTGGGATAGGGAGGGTGGGATAGGGAGGGTGGGAGGGAGGCTCAAGAGGGAGGGGATATGGGGATGTATGTATACATGTAGCTGGTTCACTTTGTTGTAGAGCAGAAACTAACACAACATTGTGAAGCAATTATACTCCAATAAAGATGTGAAAATAAAATGTTGAAAGTAAATAAATAAATAAAAATTAGTTTGTCTTGATTGTTGTTGGGCCGCCATGATTATCCATCTGCCTTTAAGAAATGGCATGGCTTCCCCATCCCCCAGTCCCAAGTCTCAGTACGTGGTTTGGGAGATAAACATGTCGAGGACAAATGAAAGATGTTAGGTTTGACGTTGCAGAGGCTGTGTTGACTGTATAACCTTAGAGATGATATATTCCTATATTGATAATACTTGTCAGTGTTATGTATGTTGAACTATGAATTAATATTTGCTTTTTTAAATTAAGCTTTTTCCCCTGCCTACTCTCATAAACTCCGGTTGGATCAGCATATTGAAACTTTTACCATGTATCTCAGTCAAATTACTTTACTAAACTTTATAACATATTCTCACACATTATTTATCAATCGATATTTGTTTTTTGAGAACCTAATATGTATTTATAGTTAGGCTAAATGCTCAGGAGGCTAAAGGATTTCCTGTTTTGCTTGATGCTGCAAAAATTGTCCTCCACCTGTCTTTTACCCATACGGTTTTCTTCCCTCTTTCAGTGCAAGAATGGTATCTTCTACTGATTTATATTCCCTGGTAATGGAGAACACAGTGTTAAGGATACAAAGAACATTCATAAATATATTCATTCTAACAAAGAGCAAAGATAAATTGATCCATCAGTTTTCTAAAACTGATCCATCAGTTTTCTAAAATTTCTAAATCTAAATTTTTAAATCTAAATTTCTAAAATTTCCAATCATTTATTCAGCATGACTATGAAAGTGAATTTTCAGCCACATGGAAGCACTTTTAATTTAAGCTGTGTTCTCACTCCAGCCAGGTTGATAACTTTTGCCTAAATTGACTGACCCCAGTTAATATTATGTGTAGCCACAGTGGGTAGCATTTTAATTTAGAATTATTTTCTAGAATTTGAATGATGTCTCATCAAGACTTATATACCAACTACTTATCGCTTTTTGCTGCTACCATGTCTCTTTCCACAACAGATAATGGGGATTTTAAAAATCAACTACCTGCAGTTTGCTTTTTACATTGCTCATTATGTCTTACAAGTCATGTGCAGTACCGACGAATTTCACAGAGTAGTTTTCACTCTTTCTTGCCAAATGATATATTATTACAGCTTAATGATTCCTTCTTAAAGTCTCAGCGTGCCACACTATAATGATAAAAGAGAATAATAGTAAGAGTGAACATTTGAGGGTTGGAGAGAACAGAACTGGTTTCCAAAACAGTTCCACGCTAGTCATTGGAATAGGCTTCCTGTTCTTTAATTGAACTCCCTAACACAGAGATCAGAAAAACAGGGTTTTTAGAATAAAAGACTAATTTAAATGAGGCAACTTGTTAGGTTGATTTATTAAGTATGTCCATCAGATCGAAAGAATGAAGAGAGGTCATCACCAAAACAAATTTAATTTGATATCATGGCTCCCTGTATTGCCTGAGTGTTAGTCAAGGTTATTTTGGTTCTAGGCAACAAATACTGACTCTGGCTAAAAAAAAGCATAAACAAAAAAATTTCCCAGAATGATGCTGGTTAGCTCTATATTCAAAGGGAGAATTGGTCCCGGGTCAAAAGGGGCAAGGCCAACCAGGACCAGTGTCTGCAGCACCATCGCGATTTGCCACGTCTCCTTTCTGTGCATCCTCCTATGAGGATTCTTTGAAGCAAGTTTTCCAACTGGTGGTGGAAATGACCAGGAGCACGCTCATTAGCTTTCAACTCTGGGATCAGAGAGGAAAGGACAGTCTTTCCCCAGCTCGAAGACTCCTAGGAAGAAAGTCTCAGTGGTTTGCCTGGGGTCATGCGATCCTCCTTTACAGAGATATCTTAGAGGGTTGTGGCTAAAAGCACAGGCTCTGGAGGTGGACTTCCTGCTTACTACCTCTGTGATCTTGGCAAGGTTATTTAACCACTCTGTGCCTCAATATTCTCATCTGTAAAATGGGGATAATCAAAAGCTTTTAAAATGAAATGAGTGTCGCCTATAGACCTTGGCAGGAGAGACTCCCGGCTGGGTCCACCACTGAAGAGGGCTGTTATAGGCTGAATTACCCTTCGAATTCAAATGTTGATGCTCTAACCCTGTTTTCAGAATGCAACTGTATTTAAAGATAGTCTCTTTAAAGAAGTGACTAAGTTAAAAGTGGCTGTTAGGGTGGACCCTAATCCAGCTTATTGGTGTCCTTATAAGAGGAGGAAAATAGGACACACAAAGATACATCAGGGGTGCAGGTGCACTGAGGAAAACCATGTGAGGACACAGCTAGACGGTGGCCATCCACAAGCCAAGGGAAGAGGCCTCAGGGGGAAAGAAATCAGCTTTATACAAAGGAGAACAAATCTATTCTTCCTAATAGAAAGAACAGGAATATAGAAAATTTTTATCATTAACGTGACATTCACCTCTGCCCTGCATTGCTGGCTGAAATTCCAAAACATACATGCACTTCAGCCGGATCACTGAGGAATGTGTTGAATGGGGTGGAGGAGGCCTGGATGAAATTTAAGGTTACTCTGCAGTGGTATAAAACATTACAAATAGGTAATAAAACTATAGATTGGATTAGGTAACCTATAAGAAGTATTTAATTTTATGTCAGAAGGACGTATTTCTTCTTATCACCTCTGTCAAAATCACTCTACAAAAATTTCTCACTTTAACCTGACATTTTATTTTTCAACAGTATTTTTGAAACTGACTCAACTTTAAGCTAAATAGTTTTAAATTGATCACCTGTATAAACTGGCAGGTTTCAGTGATATTTTTTCTTTCATCTTAACTATAGGAATGAAGGGCAATAACACTCCAGAGATGATGATTGTTAGAGTCATATAATTGAAAATTGAGTGTATCTGTAAAAATTGTACCCTTAGTGATTCTTGGGTTTATACCGTTTCTAAAAGTAGAATTTTAAGGCTATGTTTTAGTTCATTACTAAGCTTTAGGAAGAGCTTGTGGGAAAAATAAAAAAATATTAATGACAGTAAGATTATAATATAAAAGTTATTATATTTTGTTTTTATAATAATATTATTAAGGACAGTAATTCTTCCATTTAAAAATACTTATGGACCTCTCAGGGTCCATTCTTTAACAGCCACTGTACTAGGTGATGATAGTCAAAACCAGGCTTGATCTCTGCTTTCACAGTGTTGATGTCCTTGTGAGAGAAGAAGCATTACGTTTACCATGGTTCTTATGACACTTGGAACCAAGAGGTTCGTGTCAATATTAGTGCCTATGCTGTGGGTATTGGACATAGACAGATGGTCCCAGCAAAGTTTCCCTGAGAAAGTGATGCTGGAGCAGAGATCTGAAGGATGAGAAGGAATTAACAAAACAAAGGGAAAAGTAAAGAACTTTCAAGGCACAGGGAACAGCATGGAGCCCTGAAAGTAGGTCAGGAGACCGAGATAATAAAGGGAATTACGATGTCATCTGAGGCTGAATAAGTCCTTTCAAAGGATGGTTAGAGTGTTAAGAGTTTCGGAGTGAAAAGTCTCTTTATGAAGTGATGCAATTTGCTGCACATTCTGCAGCTGGCAATTGTAATCCAAGTGCATAAAAGAATGATGGATTAGATGTGCTGATTTTTAAAATGGCTCTCTCTGCCAATCAATTACATGAAGTGTTTGCACTGATGTCTGCAGGATCTCTATGATGCATTAAGCCAAATGAGGAATGCTTTTGGTACAGAAGTATGTGGATGGTTTTTCCCATGTAATGATATATGATGTCCATTGAAAGTCATAGAATGTTAGCTATAGAAGAGATTATAGGGATCCCACAGATCAGTCTTAACTTCCTCTAACAGAGAAACAGAGGCAGAGAAAAAGGAGCATTTTCCATGGTTTCACAGCAACTTAGTTACAGGGGTGATATTAAAATAGAAATTTATTAATTTCTATTCTATCACTTTTATTCATCATAGGCAATTGTAATTACAATATTACCTATTTTGGATTACTCACAGAAGTAATATTTTTCCACTTCTGCACAGCCTTGTAAAGAATGATGACCAGCTGTCGTAATATTAACAGTAGTACATATTATCATGGCAGAGATCCAAGTGGACAAAAGAGATTTTAAATATAGATTGCTGAAACATAGATTAAATACTTCATGCAAATGGAAATCCTTTAATACTAGACTTAAAAGCAGCATGAATTGGTTTCTTGCTGCCAGTTACTGTGGGTAGGCAAGTTTGATGAAAAGGTACAGAAAATGAATCATCTCTATGAAATAGAGATTTGAATCAGCTTTGCTTCTTCTTAAAGATCACATTCTTGCTTTGCACTCACACATACATCCACTCACACAAACACACAAAAAATTTTTTCATCATGCTTCTTTCAAATTGGTGGCACAGTGCAGCTTTTGGGAAGCTCAGCTTGAACGGAAAACTACTCAACCATGTATCACAAATCTACCTTGTTTATTTTATTTATTTTGAATTTTCTTAAATATTTATTTCCTTTAAAAAATAAACAGAATAGCTAAAAGGAAAATAGAAGGTGTTTATAATTATGCTTCAGTTCTATAGTCATTCTTTATTTTCATTTTTTATTGAAGTATAGTTGATGTATAATATTATATGTTACAGGTGTACAATACAGTGATTCACAATTTTAAAGGTTATACTCCACTTATAGTTATTTTAAAATATTGTCTATATTCTCCATGTTATACAATATATCCTTGTAGCTTATTTTATACATAATAATTTGTACGTCTTAATCCCCTACCTCTATACTGCCCCTCCCACCTTCCCTCTCCCCAATGGTAACCACTAGTTTGTTCTCTATATCTGAGGGTCTGCTTCTTTCTTGTTATACTCACTAGTTTGTTGTATATTTTAAAGTCCACATATAAGTGATATGGTATTTGTCTTTCTCTTTCTGACTTACTTTCACTTAGTATAATAATCTCTAGGTCCTTCCATGTTGCTGCAAATGGCATTATTTCATTCTTTTTATGGCTATGTAGTATTAGATAGATAGATAGATATAGATAGATATAGATACAGAAATATGCACCACATCTTATTTATCCATTCTTCTGTTGATGGACACTTAAGTTGCTTCCATATCTTGGTTATTGTAAATAATGCTGCTATGAACATTGGGGTGTATGTATCTTTTCAAATTAGTGTTTTGGGTTTTTTTGGAAATACACCCAGGAGTTGAATTTCTGGGACATATGGTAATTCTATTTTTAGTTTTTTGAGAACCCTCCACACTGTTTTCCAAAGTGGCTGCACCAATTTACATTCCCACCAACAGTGTATAAGGATTCTCTTTTCTCCACATCCTCACCAACATTTGTTATTTGTGTTCTTTTTGACAATAGCCATTCTGACAGGTACCTCATTGTTGTTCTGATTTGCACTTCCCTGATGATCAGTGATGTTGAGCATGTTTTCATGTGCCTATTGGCCATCTGCATTTCCTCTTTGGAAAAAAGTCTATTCAGTTTCTCTGCCAATTTTTTAATTGTATTGTGTGGTGTTTTTTTGATGTTGAGTTGTATGAGCTCTTTATATATGTTGGCTATTAACCCCTTATCAGTCATATCATTTACAAATATTTTCTCCCATTCAGTAAGTTGTCTTTTCATTTTGTCAGTGGTTTCCTTTGCTGTGCAAAAGCTTGTAAGTTTAGCTAGGTCCTATTTGTTTATCTTTTGCTTTTATTTCCTTCGTTTTAAGAGATCGATCCAAAAACATATTGCTATAATTTATGTCAAAGAGTGTTCTGCCTATGTTTTCCTCTAGGAGTTTTATAGTATCCAGCCTTACATTTAGGTCTTTAATCCATTTTGAGTTTATTTTTGTATATGGTGTTAGAGAATGTTCTAATTTCATTTTTTGCATGTAGCTGTCCAGTTTCCCAGCACCACTTATTGAGAAGACTGTCTTTTCTCCAGTATATTCTTTCCTCCTTTGTCAGAGATCAATTGGCATAAGTACATGGGTTTATTTCTGCACTTTCTGTTCTGTTCCTTTTGATACTCAGTGCTGTGCTTAGTAAGATGTGATTTCAAGTGTTTCATTATTTACTTTTGTAAAGGTTACAGATTACTTTGTTTCAGTTCTGGCTTTTGTTTTGTTTTTCTTTTGAGGGGGGTGGGGAACATCTCAAATAGTGAAATTTCAAATGATGGGAGAAGTCACTGAAGGTTTAACTGTCATAACAATCATTTCCATGAATGAAGCACTAGGGTGTTTTTCTGCAATGCTCTTCATTGCAAATTCAGTGCTTGATGAGCTTATCTTAACGCATTGTTCCCCTGAGCTGGGTTTGGGAGACCCCTCTGTGTGACCTTCTCTCTTCTTTTCAGTCTCTCAGAGGACTGTGTGATCGATCACAGTGCTGCAATGAGGCTTAAATTGATCCATTGAACTATAAGGCCAGTAACCAATTTTAAGTTGAGGGCTGTGTGTTTCATGCCCAGTATACATAAAGAAGCTTTCTTCCTTTTCCCATTCTGTATTCCTCCTAATACTATTTATGTATATTTGTCCTTTCTACTGTATGATAATATATCATTGTCTCCCTGGAGTACAGACACTCTGACTCATATATTTCCATTCCCACAGTACCAATTTACCAAGTTAATTTCAAAGAAATGTATGATCTAAACACCAAAAGCTGGCCTAAAAACAGACTTCTAGAACAGACCATTTTTAAGTTGAGGGCCTCCTTAGCATATGTGCACACATGTACACACACACACGCATGATATGACACAATATGGTCAATCTGCATTTTGTATAAATACAAGTGTGTGTGTGTATTTGATCTTTATAAATAAAAATGTATTATTTCTGAAATATCTATATTCATATGGTTCATGTTGGCAAAGATATGAAGTAAGACATTTAGTTGGTGCTTTGTAATTAGTTCCACTTGAATTAAAATGTTATTTTGATTTTTTACTTTACCACACGTATTCTTAATTTTCTTGAGTTCCTTTAAGAAATACATTTATTCTTTCATCTGCAATATGTTGACCTGAAATAAATAGACTGCCAGATGTATCTTCAGCAAAGATAGGTTTATTCAGGATCAGCAGAGAATTGGAATTTGGGGTCTGTAACCATGGCAAGCCACCTGCCATGCAAGTTCCAGCATGGCTAAGAAAGGAAAATACTTTTTTTGGAGGGGAAAAGGAAGTTAGGAGGGCTATAGTAAACAAAGAGTCCATGGATTTTTACTGGCTGAGTCCTTGCCAGGAAAGAAAAGTGTGGTTCTCCTTCCTGTTGGTCTCTGCCTAAGTCCCAGGATGTGAGAGCTCCCCCTTCTGGTCTCCTGACTCTATTTAATTATGGTTTCTATTTATTAATTTTTTACAAGGAACATGAAGGGAATAAACTTCTAAAGTGATAAGAGGATATTTAGCTCAGAGTAAGTATAAGTGAAATGTAGATAGAAAACTGTCCTAATGAAAACTTAGTTTGCTGTTGTTCAAAGTTGGATTTATTAACTGATAGGTTTGAAGGGATATAGCTTTGATTTGGGGGTTGTGAGAAGGTAGTGGTAGGAGTTGTAGTTTTTACTAGAACCTGAATTTAATAACCAAGTTATCAATGGTTCCCTCATCCTGGAAATAGCTATGTAGTAAATTCCACTCATGTGTTTCCTGAAATTTATCTCAAATAAAAATTCCTACATTAAAGGAGTGTGGATATGCCTTCAGTCATTATTTCATCCAGAATTTTACTGAGCACCAACTTTATCCAAACACTGTCTCAAACTCTGAGAACACAGGATAAATCGGTTGTAGTTCCTCCTCCCAAGGAACTCTTTCGTAGCTGAAGAACCTATTCCTACAGATTAAACTGTAGGTGATCTGTCTTATTTAATTATGAGTATTCTTGTAGCATTTTTTTCAATGCAAATATATCCTAGGGAAAAAGATTTCTGAGAATTTAAGAGGCCCCAATAACAACTCCAAGGCACCATAAGGAAGCAGTCTTGGAGAACAGAAAGTACTTGGCTTTAAAGCCATTGAGACCTTCGTTGAAACCTTCTATCTAGCAGGTTTCAAGTCTCAACCTCTGGGCTTTGCCAGTGACCTGAAGATGATAAAAACTCCCTCCCAGTGGCGTGCCAAAGATTTGAGATCGTTTAGGTACAGTGTCTGGTACATGGTCAGCACTTAATAGTTGCCTAGATTCATTTGAATACAATTGTAAATTAATACTATCAACATTTTGGTATGGGAGAGCCAGCCTGCAATTACGGTCAAGAGCCCTATTCTGGGGCCAACGTGCCTGATCTAGCTTATTTTATTGTGGTGAATCTCTCTGGGCCACTTTTCTCCCATCAGTATTTTAAATAAAGGGTGAGTTAGTGTTAAGAACAGAATGTTAAGAATAGTTCTTGGTACATACTGACTACTATGTGAGTATTTGTTAAAATCAGATACACTTGCTTTATTTGATTCTATGGAATCTACTTTACACTGATTAAATTAGACCCAAACTTTCAAGATTTGGGAAACATTTTTAATAATATTTCAATAATGAGATGATAGCAATAATATCAAAACAAACTACTGACTAGATCTCTAGTCATGTGTTTGATGTGTCTCTTACTAATAAAAATTACTAAGTGTACTAAGAAGATTTTATAGAAATAATTTTACTTTCACTCTTGTTTTGGGTACTGTTCTTTATTTTTGTTGCTAAATGACTTCAAGCTTACATTTTAAAAACAGATTTGTAGAAGTACAGATTTTCAGCATTTAGCGATGATTTATTTCAACCATCACATTTCATTGCTAGGGTGATAAAATTCCAGGGTGATTAACGCTCTTGTTTGCCACCTTGGAAATGTCTGAAGGTGAGAGATGTTAAAATTACTGGTTAAAATGTAACTTTTAAAAATACCACGGTGGATGTCAAGATTTCTGTAGCCTCTTTTGCTCATTATTACCAATACTGTTGGGTATATAGTTTCAAAAGCAGATTCACCAATATGACTCACATGAAATTGGCAGTGACATTTTCTAGCAAAGAAGCACAGCTGTCATGATGTTGGAGAACCAGATGTCATAGTTGATAAGTTGCTGAAGTTATTTGAGAGTAGAACAGTAGTATTGTTCGGAATGTTAAGGTCAAGGAGATTCTCATCCTTACTAGTGTCAGTAATGCAAATGTCAAAAGCCTAATTTATGTTTGTGATTTTTCCCTCCAACGATTTTAGAGATATTTTTAAAAAGCATCAATAAATTGTCATATATTCTGTTATCAGAAACATTTGGAAAAGATAATGTTTATGATATGCATGGTCTATTCTTATAAGAAATTTTTAATTGTCTGGTTTCTAATGGTAACTATATCATTTGATATTTAACTAATTTTGTCTCTCTCCACACTACTCTTTAAATGATACTGATAAATAATTAGGGTTGCCAGAAAAAATACAGATGTCTGTTCAATTTAATTTCAGATTAACAAAAATAATCATATGTATAGTATAAAATTATTCAGTGTTTATCTGAATATAAAATCAAACTGGGAGTCCGACGTTTTTATTTGCGAAACCCGACAATCCTCTAAATAATGTTACAAGGCCAAGAAGAAAACTTTGAAATCTGTGGTTTGAAAGTTTAACACCCATTTCAAGGCAGAGATCAACCATTATTTTTGTGAAATACCCTTGATTCCTCCAGGAAGATTCAGGCTTCTCTTCAGCATCCGCATGCCTTTAATGTACCCATACCGCGGCACGTATATGTTATTATTTGTCTTTACAACATCTCTTGTATACTAGCCTGTGATAGTAGGGGCTCTGTTTTATTCAACTTGGAGTCACCAGAATCTAGCTCTGTGCCCGACAGATAAAGTAGATATTTGTTCACAAATAATGGAGGCTCTTTGGTGCCCATCCTGCAACCTCCTACTGAGGTCCAGAGAAATGGACATCCAAGGGACCTTAGTTTGTCCTTAGGCTCTTCCAATTCAACATATCCAAAATTTAACTTGTCATCTCTTCATAAAGTCTGATTCTACCCCTCCACTTTCTACCGTGGTTAATGGCAGCACCATTCCATCAGTCAGCCAAGCAATAATCCTGGAAGTCATGCTAGGTGTGTCCCTTTCCATTCCTGCTTCTTTCATCTGTTCAGGGCATAAGATCCTAAAGGTTCTCCTTTAATATGTCTTATATACAGCCCTCATTTCCAACCACATTGTAAAATAATGGGGAAGAATAGCAGTAACAAAGACAAAGAGGAACTGAAATTCAGAAATAATAAATTACTTCTGAATATAAGCATTTTGACTTCAGCATCTACTTGTAGTCTAAAGTATCATAATTTTATTTATAGATAGTGATTACTACAGAGTAATTCAATATAAATGAATATTTTTTTCTATTTCTATTTTTTCATGTTTTCATAAATATTCTGAGTGGTTTCTGTTGTCCTCCTCAGATGGGATTATGTGGCTCGATCTCAGCCATCCAAGTGGCGGCAGAGTCCAGAATGAATGTGTCTTCTACAACCTAAGCCAATGCTTTTCCGAATGTGTGCTTGAAGTTGCTCATTTTCTTAAATTCTAAGTTTGTTTACTGCTCCACCAATAACCCTTTTAAGAAGGATATTATCACCTCTATTTTTAAAAATCAGTTTTATAATTGTATAGTCTTAAGTATACACACACACAGTCGTCTCTAATGTCTCGTCTGAAAAATGCCATAAATGTGGGTAAGAGAAACTATTTATCGGCATTGTTTTCTGCTTATTAGCTAGCTGTCTCCCAGGAAGGATGGTATGGGATTTGAATGAAGAAGAATGGAATTCATACCCTAGTTAGGCTCCTTTCTGGCTATTTGGCATTACATAAATTATCTGACCTCTCTAATTCTCAGGGGTTTTTCTGTTTGTTTGTAAGGTGGGAAAAATAAGACCTATTATGCCTACTCTGTACACAGCAATGTTGGTTTACCTTCATTTTACCAACCCTTAAATGTTAGATGATTTACTCATATGAATAAAATTACTTTGTTCTCTTTGTTTAGCCTAAGTTTTTTAATATCTCATTAGAATTATCTTTTAAGAGAGTATATGTTCACTGCTATCTGGCTATTTTGAACTCAGACACCTGGGCTATACAATATAGGTGCTGAAACATTGATCTGTGAAAGTTTTACTACACTTTATATAGTACATACTTTAAATTGTGTGTTAGTGAATCAATTGAATGTATCATTATCACATTAATTTACATTTGTAAGTTTCCTGAAAAAATTATGCAGATCCATGCTGTGTGCTCAACACAGGATAGGAAAGCCCACTGTATTTGAATAATGACCTTTGTGAACAGAACTAATTGTTCTTTTTTCATTTATGCTGATGGATCTTTGCAAATTAAGATTCTGTGTGTCAGAAGCTTTGTGAAGTGCACGTGTTGCTTTACTTCTTCGGGCTGGAAAAAGAAATGCCTCAAAGGATAAGGGCTTCCACATGAATACATTTTCTAGGAAATTTAACCTCCTGTAATATTTGCATTTCTGTAATTATGAGTGCGGGTAGGAATCTTTTAAAAACTACTATGACAAGTTCAATACATACAGAAAAAGTTTTAAATATGATGCAGTGAATCTCTGTACTCTACAGCTCAAGAAATAAAACATTACTAATTACTTGAAGTTCCATTCACCCTCTTACTCCATCATGCTCCTCACCCTTTTCATAATCCAGAATCAGTAGTTTATCCTGCCATATGTTCTTTCTTAAGTAGATTTTTACTATATAGGTTTGCATTCCTAAGTGATACCTCCAGCTTAGATTTGCATGTTTTTAAACTTGATATAAATAATACGATATTTTTTTTCCTCTTATGCTACTTTTTTCCCACTCAATATTAGTTTAGGGAGATCCATCTATGCTGATACTTGTATCTCTAGTTCGCTTATTTTCACTGGCATTATAAGTTTGTCATTATTCAGTTGATGGATAATTAGGTTCTTTTCAGATTCACTTCTTCAGTCACACAAATTACTGCCTTGAACACACAGGTGTGAATTGTGTTTGTCTATATACATACGAGTGGAATTTCTGGAGCATGGAGTATACATATCTTCAACTTCCATGAGACATTGCAAAACTGCTCACCAATATGATTATATCAGTTTACACTGGCCAGCGAAGTATAAGAATTCCCTTTACTCCACATCCTCTCCAATGCATGATTTTATGACTTGTGTGTGTGTAGTAGCATTACCTTGTGGCTTCATTTGCATTTCTTAGACTACTAATGACTTTAAAATATTTTTACTTTTTTTTAAAATTTATTTATTTATTTTTGGCTGTGTTGGGTCTTCGTTTCTGTGCGAGGGCTTTCTCCAGTTGCGGCAAGTGGGGGCCACTTTTCATCACGGTGCGCGGGCCTCTCACTATCGCGGCCTCTCTTGTGGCGGAGCACAGGCTCCAGACGCGCAGGCTCAGTAGTTGTGGCTCACAGGCCTAGTTGCTCTGCGGCATGTGGGATCTTCCCAGACCAGGGCTCGAACCCGTGTCCCCCGCGTTGGCAGGCAGATTCTCAACCACTGCGCCACCAGGGAAGCCCTATTTTTACTTTTTTTTATCAGTCATTTGCAATTTCTCTTCTATGAACAGCATTTTTTTTTCCAAATTACTCTTTGTGAGGGCTAATTTTATGTCAACTTGACTAGGCTAAGGGATGCCCAGATAACTGGTAAACATTATTTCTGGGTGTGCCTGTGAGTGTGTTTGTGGAAGAGATTAGCACTTGATCTGGTGAACTCAGTAAAGCAGATGGCCCTCCCCAATGTGAGTGGGCATCATGCAATATATCGCGGGTCTAAATGGAACAAAAATATTTTCTCCCAGTCTTTTTGTTTTGTTTATGGTTTCCTTTGTTGTGCAAAGCTTTTAAGTTTAATTAGGTCCCATTTGTTTATTTTTGCTTTTGTTTCTTGTGTTTTTTCTAAGAATAAAAAATTGCTTCTTGTATTTAGATCTTAATCCAATGGGGATGGATTTTTGTGTATTGTGTGAGGTAGGGCTCCAGCTTTAATTTTTTTCCATATGGTTACCCAGTTATCCTAGTGTCATTTATTGAATAATCCACCTTTTTATCACTAATCTTTGCTGCTATCTTCATCAACTCTTCATAGAGATCTGGGTTTGTTTCTAGGCTTTCTCTTCTGTACAACTGGTCTATTTGTTCAACTATAATACAACATTATCTCAGCTTTATAATATTCTTTTTCATGGTAGGAGCAAGCCTCTGACCTTATTCCTTCTCTTCAAAATTCCTTGGAACTAGACTAAAAATAAGTTTTATGTCATTAGTCTTAATTTTATACACAATTCAGAAGAAAGCAAAGGAAAATGTGCTTGATAAAATGTAGTGAGTACTTAAGTAATTTTAGTAAATATGTGCAACTTTAAAAGAACTCTTGGGAGTAAATATTTTTATCAAGAATTTTTACTGCTGAAACAAACTCAAAAAAATTAAGTAATTTAGCCAAGATCACACAGCTAGCAATTGGAATATTCAGCATATAAATCTAGGTCTGTCTAAAGCTGGACTTAAAATTTTCCTAGAGGAAAATGTGACTTTTGTGATGATAGCTATTTTTTTAAATGTCCATATTTCTTTTCACTTATTGTATTAGAACAATTTCTTGGATGGCTGAGTTTGTTAGAAGGTTGCCAGTGTTAAAGATATCACATTACTGTCTGCTAGACAAAAACTGGGTTGGCTGCCCAGATCACAAGGATTCCCTTAGCCTCTGAATCCATGCTACATGTCTTGCCCCTTGGCCATTGTTATAAATTGAATTGTTCATATGTTGAAGTCCTAACCCTGAGCACCTCAGAACATGACTGCATTTGGAGATAGGGTCTTTAAAGAGGTGACCAAAATTAGGCCATTAGGCCCTAATCCAGCTGATTTGGTATCCTTATAAGAAGAGAAAATTTGGACACACAGAGACACCAGAGGTGGAAACCCACAGAGGAAAGACAGTGCCAGGACAGTGAGAAGGCGGCCATCTGCAAGCCAAGGAGAGAGACCTCAGAAGGAACCAATCCTGTTGACACCTTGATCTTGGACTTCTAGACTCCAAAACTGTGAGGAATAAATTTCTGCTGTTTAAGCTTCCCAGTCTGTTGCAGTTTCTTACGGCAGCCCCAGCAAACTAAGCTAGTCATGAATGGTGTATGTAATGATAGAGACACTTGTTACAACCCATGGTGGGACAAGCAGATCCCATTCCTAGGAATTTGAAAATATTCTTAGAGTTACACTGAAAGAACAAGCAGTTGGAGGTGACTTGTTTGGTAGGGAGGCTGAGCGAAAAAGGCCATCATGTTGTTCTCCTGAGAGGTCTGAGCCTCTCGGATTTCTGCCCTTGCCCTGGGTTAATTTTTCAGCTACTCTGTGAACGCCATCCGTATCTTTCCACTAAAAGCCCATTGCTCACTGGTGAGTCAGAATCAATTTCTTCCAACTGAAGAAATATGCCGAATGTGCCTAAGGGAAATTTATTTAAGGTGATATGAATGGGTAAATGTTTTGTTAAATAACTCTTTTTTTTTTTTTAAGTTGTGGGTTTGTTTTTCTTTTTGGTTTTAATGCACAGGTTTTATTTATTTAGTTAGTTAGTTAGTTTTGGCTGCCTTGAGTCTTCGTTGCGGCACGTGGGCTTTCTCTAGTTGCGGCGAGCAGGGGCTACTCTGTGGTGCATGGGCTTCTCATTGCAGTGGCTTCTCTTGTTGTGGAGAATGGGGTCTAGGCGTGTGGGCTTCAGTAGTTGTGGCATGTAGGCTCAGTAGTTATGGCTCGCGGGCTCTGGAGTGCAGGCTCAGTAGTTGTGGCACACGGGCTTAGTTGCCCCGCAGCATGTGGGATCTTCCCCAACCAGGGCTCAAACCCTTGTCCCCTGCATTGGCAGGCGGATTCTTACCCACTGTGCCACCAGGGAAGTCCTAAATAACTCTTCTTGAAATGGACTTGAATTAGAAAATTTTCAAGTAGGAATGGTTAATAACAAGCATGTCACCAAAATCCTTCCTTTTTGTAAACAAGAAATAATTTCTGGTTATGTGGGTTTTCATTTGAATCCTCTTTAGCAGGGCTTTCTTTGTGAGTCAGTAGAGTATGCCTTACATGGCGTGATAGCCACTAGGGATTCAGTAGGTAGCTTCTTTTTTGGAGAGTGTAGGGAAAGATGTTAGTCCATGAGCAGGATGATGTGTTTAGTTGTCATCTGTGATCCCTGTGAGTCCTCTGCTTTTCCTTACTCCCTCCATCCTCCCTTTCCCTCTTTGGAATATTGATAAGTACTTGAACCAAGCCTAGACACCATAAGTTCGCATGCTTCTGCAGTGAGGAGAGACCTAGGTGAGGAGTTAGACTAAGGGCTGCAATACTGTTTTAATTCACTTGAAACAGAACCCTTTCATGGCCTACGTATATCTTGTATCTTTCAGATAAAAGCCCGTGCTTTCTCCAAAAAACATAATTTTTTTTGTTGACTTACGTGGACACTTAGATGGATATTTCCAGGCTGAGTCATTTTAACTTATAATCTTAGGCATCACTTATAAAACTGGAACAAAAACTAAATATTACTTCTCCTTGGTTGCTCTTATATTTTCTTCCTTTACAAGACCTATAGTTAATTAACAAATTTCTTTAAAAGATGATCTATGTAAATATTATTTTAGAATTAGATTTTTGTTCAATAAGGTTCATGGAGGAAATTTTAACAAACACTAAAGTTTTATTTTTAAATAAATATGTACACCTTGACTAAGATGTATTTTTTAAATTGTCCTTTGCTATCAGCTGATCAAGATGGCCTTAATGCTCCCTTCATTTGACAGAATTTTAGACAAGTTTCTTCTTGACTATAGGCACCCGCCCTCTGTTTTCTTAGAGTTTTTTTTTTTTTTTTTTGGCTGCACTGCACAGCTTGCAGGATCTCAATTCCCTGACCAGGGTTTAAACCCGGCCACAGCAATGAAAGCGCCGAATCCTAACCATTAGACCACCAGGGAACTCCCTAGAGCATTTATTTAGGAAAGATGTAGTCATAAATTCTTTCTCTGCTCCATTTAAAATGAATAAATCTTAAACATTTCTTGCCAGGGAATGTTTTTCTCAAGGACCTGGGAACAATTATTTTGAAATGTAATCTTGCCATGCTCCTAGTTGTAAAACCATGGGGATAGGAGAAAGTTTACTTTTCCTCTGTTGCCTGGTTCTCTCATCTTTTTTCCAATCATCTTATCCTTCACTTGAACCCTCCATTCCCATAGTCACACCTTGGATCTTGTCATCACGAGGAGTTACTGCACTTTCAAAATTACTAATTCAATCAGCTTGTCTCTTGACCACAGCCTCTCTCTCTCTCTCTCCAGCTTGCTTGCCCAAACAACCCCATTGTAATCCTCCTCCACTCTCTTCGAGCCATCAGGCCACTAACCTAATTCCTCCTAATCCCTCTGCTACCTACTTTCTTCATTTCTCTCCTGATCTAATTAGAAACCCTAAATGCCTAGTCCTTCTGTCTTTTTTCTCCCCCAATCCTGGATGAACTTAGCTCTTCATTTACTTCTGTGCCTGAGTACAGTTGTCATTCTCTGAGTGCTTCTGGAGAAAGTTCCAATATATTCAGGTTCCAGTGATTTCTAATAGGCTTTTCACTCTCTTGACAATCCAACTAAATTACTAATGTATTCTCCAATTTCCAAGATGACTATTTCAAACTTTCCTTACTCTCTTGAACATTCCAAACTCCATAATCCATCCTACTCCATACTCTTAGCAGTTTCATCTAACTCTACGTTTCAGAGAAAATAGAAGACATCAAATAGAAACCCCTTTATTCTCCATATCAAATATACATACCTACTTACACCTGCATTCACCCTCTCATTCCCTTCTACTACATTATGTGAGTTTAACTGTGCAAATAATACTCTTGAATATTTTTAAGCAGCTTTATTATATACAGAAAGCTTCATGTATTTTGAACAGAAAGCTTCATGTTCAAATGTCTACAATTTGATGAGTTTGGACATATGCGTACACCCGTGAAACGATCACCACAATCAAGGTGATAAACATTTCTATCACCTCCAAAAGTATCCTTGTGCCATGTTTCGTGTGTGTGTGTGTGCTGTAATAACACTTAACATGACATCTACCATCCTAATACATTCTTAAGTGCACAGTGCAGTATTGTTGGCTATAGGTACTGTATTGTACAGCAGATCTCTAGAAATTATTCATCTAGCATAACTGAAACTGCACACCCATTGAACAACTCTGCATTTCCTCCCCCCGCCCCAGCCCCTGGCAACTACCATTCTATTCTTTGCTTCTATGAGTTTGATTATTTTAGATACTTCATATAAGTGGAATCATGCAGTATTTGTTCTGTGGCTGGCTTATTTCACTTAGCATAATGCTCTCCAGGTTCATCCATGGTGTTACATATGTCAGAATTCCCTTCGTTTTGAAAGCTGGATCATATTCCATATACGTATTTACCACATTTTCTCTATCCATTCGTCTATCAATGGACACTTAGGTTGTTTCCATATTTTGGCTATTGTGAATAATGTTACAGTGAACATGGGAGTGCAGATTATCTCTTTGAGATCCTGATTTCAATTCCTTAGATAAATGCCCAGAAATGGATATGGGGTAATGCATATGAATAAATACCCAGAAATGGGATTGCTGGATTATATGGTAGTTCTATTTTTAATTTTTTGAGGAACCTCTGTACTGTTTCCATAGTAGATGTATATTTTACATTCTCACTAACAGTGTAAAAGTTCTCCAGTTTCTCCATATCCTGACAACGTTTATTATCTTTGGGTTTTTTTTTTTTTTTTTGATAATGACCATCCTAACAAGTGTGAGATAATATCTCATTGCAGTTTTGTGTTTCCCTGATAATTAGTGATGTTGAGCATCCTTTCACTTACCTGTTGGCGATTTGTATGTCTGCTTTGGAGAAATGTCTATTCAAGTCCTTTGTCCATTTTTAAATTTTTTTGGCTATTGAGTTTAGGAGTTCCTTATATATTTTGGATAATAATCTTTTACCAGATACACAGTTTGTAAACATTTTGTTTCATTCCGTAGGTTGCCTTTTCATTCTGTTGACTGTTTCCTTTGCTATGCAGAGCTTTGTAGTTTGATGTCATCCCATTTGTGTATTTTTACTTCTGTTGTGGACCCTTTACAATTAACATAAACTGATTGGCATCCTGGAACGTTGGAAACCAAGAACACTGACTCTGTCCCTTCACCTTCCCTCTGCTACCACTGAATGTTTGTTGTGGCCTTTGGCAACATTAAGTACAGGCTTCCAGGAACTGGATTTGCCTGGAATTTTAAGGGGGGGGGGGGATCAAGCTGTGGTAGTCTTAAGTGGACTACTGACACTTTGAACTCCTTAAAAATGAGGTTTATGAGAGACTTAATATTGAACTAGTACCACTAAGACCTGAAGAAACCCATTTCATGGAGGGACAATTTAGGACATAACTGCTCATAGAACCGCCCCCCTCCCCATACATATGGGCTGCAAAAATCCCCTCTGTTGAGACTGAACAGGGTAAGAAATTGAGGAAGATACTCATTTCTTTAGATTTTTAATTCACAAAGGCAAGATAATTTAAGATCAGGCTTTAAATTTCTAAAATTTTTTTTTAAAGATTTATTGATTGATTGATTGCTATGTTGGGTCTTCGTTTCTGTGCGAGGGCTTTCTCCAGTTGCGGCAAGCGGGGGCCACTCTTCATCGCGGTGCGCGGGCCTCTCACTATCGCGGCCTCTCTTGCTGCGGAGCACAGGCTCCAGACGCGCAGGCTCAGTAATTGTGGCTCGCGGGCCCAGCCGCTCCGCGGCATGTGGGATCTTCCTAGACCAGGGCTCGAACCCGTGCCCCCTGCATTAGCAGGCAGATTCTCAACCACTGTGCCACCAGGGAAGCCCTAAGCTCAGGCATTATATTTTGGGGATTTATATATCTTTGGACTTTAACCTGCAAACAGATTTAATCTTCAGATCTTATTTTTTCCATGGGAATTTGATAGAATGGGCTTCATAGCCAAATTTGGAACATCTTGAGTTTGCTATCTTTTATTATATGAGATATCTTTATATTAGCATTTTATCTCATTGCAGTAATTCTAATGAGTATTGGGCAGTGTGGCTATAAATATAATTTAGGAAAATAAATAGAACAGACTTGGGAAGGAACCTCCTGAACTGATTTAATTGATAGATACTTCAGAGCATTGAGGGAGTAAAACCTACCCTCTGACCAGTGGTCAGCAGTGGAGCAGGGGTTGGTCTGGGGAGCGTAGCCTCATGCAGGTGGGAACGGCACTGCTCTGATAGGCTCCTGACCTTCTCGTCCAGTAAGATGACCCATATTGTTGCTTAATCGTAGGTTTAATGGTTAAACTCAATGCATTAAGTGAACCAAAAGCCAGGTGGGGTGGGGAGGAGTACATTCTTCCCTTCTCTTGATTCCAAGTGGAGGGGTCATTGCCACAGCACCTTGCTGGCTTTTCTCAACACCTCATGTACTCCTCTCCAGGGGAAAAGGAGTAAATTATATCATTGGGACAAGGAATCTGGCTTAGCCCTTTTCTGCCTTCCCCTTACCATCTGTCTGCTAGAGGAGAGCATGTGTTTTGGTCTGCCCTTGCCTACCCTGCAGGCTTAGTTTAGAACACTGTGGTTGACCAGTGTTCCCTGTGATTGGATGGGTAGACATGGGATTCGGTACAAGGAAACTCACTGTTGTCCTCACTATCTCCAGCTGGGTTTTAACCAACAACAGTGCTGATAGTTTGACCTCCATATTCCTGACTCCCTTGGTTAATCCCAACTGGTTAATCATCTCTTGCCTGGGTTATTGCTGCTTCCCTTCTTATCTCCACTGCGTGTTCTCAACACAATATCATGA
The DNA here is from genome assembly GCF_949987535.1 of Balaenoptera acutorostrata. Classification (NCBI taxonomy): domain Eukaryota; kingdom Metazoa; phylum Chordata; class Mammalia; order Artiodactyla; family Balaenopteridae; genus Balaenoptera; species Balaenoptera acutorostrata. The sequence goes on from NC_080076.1 coordinate 15,723,940, forward strand.
GCAATTCTTCTAACAGAAGTCAGATCAAATCACTACCCTGCTCCACACTCTGATGGCTACAGACCTTGCATAGAGTAAAAGCCAAAGTCCACACCACGGCCTATCAGGACTGCACAGACTGCACAACTATTGCCTCTGTGACTTCATCCCCTAAGCCTATTTCCACAACCATTTTCCTTCTCACCCTCTCTATCCGGCTTTGCTGCCTGCTTCCTGTTTCTTAAACACACACCAGGCATTGTAACTTAGAGCCTCTGCATTCTCTGATCCATCTTCCTGGAACATTCTTCCTCTCAGCTGTTTGCATGGTCAGCTGCCTCACCTCCTTAGGGTCTGAGATCACACAGTACCTCAGCAAAGCCTCCTCTAACTGTCTTATTTAAAATTGCAACCCCTTCCATCATACACATCCTATCCTCCTACTTCACTTTACTTTCCTTATAGCCTCTGTCACTCTCTGGCAAACTACATATTTTAACAATTTACTTATTTACTGTTTATCTTTTTAAAGTAGAAAGTAAACCCAGTGAAGTCAGGGGGTATTTTTGTTCACTGCTGTACCTCTGGCACGTAAAGTGGGCTCAGCAAGAATATAGCCATTAAGTGAATAAACCACTCCTGGTAGTTTCTTCTTATGTAAGGAAATGAAATCAAGAGAGTCAAGTTACTGAGAAGAAAGTGAGTAAACTCAGATATCAAATATAAACACTCCTTGCTCAGAAATGATGCTTTAGCCAACAATTTATTCAAATCTAAGCCGGCTTATAGAGAACCTATAACTTGTAGATAACTTAATGATCTAGCCAAAGAACTTATTAATTCATAGATAGCCCAAACATTAAAAAAAAATTTTCAGCACTGTACAATCATGCTGTCCCTAAAAGCAGCCTTGAGGCACTGAGTGATTCTGAAGATTTTTATGAGCATTTCAGATGATAAAAGAAAATGGTGAAGAAATGCTTAGGGGCTAAAAGCCATTTCAGCGGAGCCTAATTCCTTGAAAACTGGCAATCCACATAGGGTTTGTAATATAAATCTTAACGAGTCAGGAAATTCAGTCCACCAGAACACTTTATGCATGCACTCAAAATTATTTACCAGGTGTCTACTAAATGACAAACTCAGGTAAGACATTGTGATACAGAATTGGGTGGACACGGCCCCTGCCTGTGAGGGCTGAGAAGTCTGTAAATGAGAAAGTTTACTGTATTTTACTTCTTATCTCATCCTCTGCGTTGGAGACTGGTATTCTTGTGTGCCTGTCAAACAGACTCTTGCATTTAGCAAAAGCATGTGTTAAACTTAATTCTCTTTCTCAAGAGCATCACTTCCTAGTAGAGAATATTCTCAATTAAAAAATGACTATTTCTAAATATGCAATATTCTCTGTGTATTTACATGTGGCCTCTGCAACTACGACTTTTTCTTTTAGATCCACTTACTTCCTATATCTGACACAATTTCCTCTTTTTAAAAAATATAGTAGTATTCCTTTGCTGTGGAACAATGGCCCCAATTGATGTAGGTCATGTTGCTTAGAGCATGAAACTGGTGTGCTGATGAGAAATTTATCTGACAAGTTTCTTCCCAATTTGGGGTTTATCATATCATCATAATTACATTCATTTCCTTTGTTAAATCAATTTCAGTTTACATTTTCCCTTCCTTATTATCAGCCTCTGGAGATACTGATTTCACCTGTGATACAATATAACTGAAAAACTTGTGGCTAACATTCTTGCTTTGGCTAAAGGCAATGTTTTTAAATGTGTGGTTTCTTCTTCTATGTGTAACTAATAAAGCAGGTCAAACACTACTGAGTTTGGAATATAAAAAAATATTTGTTAGATGCCAACAGATTAATTCTTTCAGATTGTATGTCTGTCCCCAATCTCTGCTTATCTCCCAGAATTATTACATTGCTTGAAGTGACAGGTGAACACTATCAAAGACAGGCTTGATTTCTTAAAAAGTATAATTAGTTCAACTCATAATATGAGTGATCTGATTAGTTATTAGGGATCTTTTATGCAGGGGACCCTATAAACCTGGGGATTATTATAGATACAAGAGAGGCATATTGAGATACTAGCAAGAGCTCTGGATTAGGAGTTGGGAGATAAAAAACAATAAGTGGTTTTGTAGTCTTGAGCCAATCTTTTAATCTCTGTTACTTAGTTTCCTCTTTTGAAAAATGGAGATGTCTCTTGCCCAATGTATCTTGTAAAGATTCTGAGAGAATATAAGGAGGGAGACCTTTGAACATTATAAGAACCATATCTATACAAATGCTTGAAAAATTGTTAAAAGTAATATTTGTGCAAATATAAGTTATCATACTTATGTTTTCATTCCTTTTAGGCAAATGTTAGCATTAGAAGAGTCTTTAAAATTTTGCAGATTAATAAAAAGACAAGATTTGCTGCAATCAAATGAGTCAAACAGGATATTTGTAGTAAAACATTCTATAAATGGTGCTTGATAATGATGGATTTTTATGGGGTTAAAACATGCTAGCTCATTACTGATTGCAAATTAGGAACTGAAAATAATTGTTCATGCTTTCATTTCTCAAGTAGAAATACCTCTTTCTGGCCATGCATCTGTGAAGACTTAGTGCACTTTTTTTTTTCTAACCTATTCAGGAAGTCCCCAGCTTATAAACAGATTAGGTTGCAAAAGTACATTTGAAGTAAGATTTGTGGAACAGAGAAAACCCTTTTCTTCTTCCAATTAAAAGGAAAAAACACTACATGCTTGGGGATGTTCCACCTTCTTGCCTTTGCTCATAATTTCCTGCCTGCCTAGAACAAGTTTGAATTCTACTCATTCATCAAAACCCCAAACTGTGAGTCCTTTGAGAGCAGAGAATATACCATATTCATTTATGGGAACTGAAGTGTCCCCAGTTTTCCAGTTCATTGGAGCCATCCTTTCCTTTAATGTGCAAATATAAAAGCAAGACTCCCCCCTTATCCCCGCCCCCAGCAAGACCGTGAGGTCCAGCCTCATCTCTGTTACCCAGAGCATCCAGGGGAAGCGCCTTTGGTCCAGGTCGCTGCTTGTTCTCTGGTCTGCCGCTCCAGGTCGCTGTGTAAGTTTCCCCTAAACACTGGCCCAGCACCACCAGTTATCCAACAAGGGGCCGTAGAGACTGAGCAAATGTTAGTGACCGTAACACTGCAGAAAAGGAATATTTAAATTGGGTGTCAGATAACGTGTTCCCAGAGGTCACTCGCTGTGCCTGTCACAGGGTGTTCACTGCAATCTCTTCACGTCCATCTTCTATTGCTTTTGCGTCTCTGTGACCCACTTTTCTTTTCCTGTTGGGAATCCCCATCAATCCTGTCCTTGGTTCTTGAAGCCCAAGCCCAATCCCCATTCATCCTTTTTCAGGCACATTGATAAACAAATAAACCAACAAGAAAAAAACCAGTTGACATAATCGCTCAGAAATCTGCTGCCATCTGTATCCCCACTAATTGATGCACTGAAGAGAAACTTTACAGAATAGTTAGCATATCGATCTGAAGCTTTGGATTATTTTACCAGTGTTTAGGGCTGCCTTAAAACCGCAGAAAAAGGGGACTCATGGTTGCAAAACTACAAGTGCTTGCTAGAGTGGTTCCTGAGAGCAAAGAGGAAATGGCCTTTTCTGACCTGAGAAGTCACAAGAAATAAGTTGCTTTTTAGCCATTTAGAAAAAGTAATTTTGTCTTGTTTTTTTAATAATCAAGGGTTCAGAAAAATTTGCTAGATTTTATCTCCAGCATATACTCAGCTGATACCATGCACTGGGTACATGTTTGTTGATGAATAATTGAGTGAATAAGCAATACGTGGTGTTCATCAAGCCTTTCCTAATCGTCCTTGTTGGAAGAAGCTTCACTCTAACATTAACATTTTATATTTATCACTTTCTAATTTATTTTATCACTTTCTAACTTGTATTATGATTATTTGTGTCCATTTCATGTTCTCTACTCTAAGTGCATTGAAAAGAGTAAACATGTTTTCATTACTGTATATTTCATCCATATTCTATAACTTTCCATATATTCTATAATATATGTTTCAGTGATTATGTTCCCAGGTAGACCTGTTTGTCCATCCTTCTGTCCATCCATCCATTTCTTAATTAGAATGGCAATAACAAGAGAGGCATTCTGGCATGTTGCTTCAGGATGCAAGCATTGGAACACCAGTTTCCCCATATATAAAATGAAAATAATGAATGAATATACCTATATCATAAGGTTCTTGTTCAGAACTGAATGAGTGGATGCATGCAAAATGCTTAGCACAGAGCTGAATCCATAGTCAGCCCTAAGAGAACGTTAGTTATGATGGTTGTTTTTATTAATTAAAGGGAAAGAAAAGGAAAGTGTCTACTTGTCAGGACCTGTTGGGTGTTGAGGACAGAAAAGGGTTCATCTTTGGCCTAAAGCTGTGCACAGTCTAGTGGGAGAGACAGGTATAGAGAAATACTTTAAGGGTGAAGAACCCTTCTGCTTGTGTACAGAGTGAACTATGAGAGCACAGAGGTGGGGCTTTTAACCTAGCGCAGGGAGACGAGGCTGGGGTCAGAAAGTTTTCTTGGATTCCTGAGTTATATAGTCAAATTAAAGCTGAAATGTAGTTAGTTACCTATGATAATCAGTGGGAAAGTACTCATTCAGTAATGAGTAATTGAGCAAAACAGGAAAAAAAATGCTGAAATTGAATAAACAGTCCTCTTTCAATGTAGATTTAAAGTTGGCAATTGAGGTAATAATTATATAGAGCATCTTGGTGTTTTATGTCATTTGGCAGAAAAATTGGGGTTCCAGGGAAATGCAGAACCCCAGGTGTGGCACAACCCAGAGGAAGCACCTGTTATGAATATGGTGCAAAGTTGGGTTTGGTCAGAATCCACACCCATAATGTTCATTCATAGCCAGACCCCCTTCAGCTTCATGGAGCAGGGACTGAAAACCAGTTACTTGAAGCCAGCCTACAGGGGAGGGAGCTCAGCGTGGAAGCTCTGGCCTTCTGTGCATCTGGCCACCTCGATTTAGGGCGTAGACAGACTCCAGGTAGGAAAGAAATCCTTTATAAATGGACAAGCCCTGGGTATCTTGGCTGAGACACTGTATAGGTCTGGCAGAGCCCAGCCTGCCGGTAACAAGATTTTATAACTGAGAGACAGACAAATAAGAATAGACAAATTTGGTTAACAATTCCTGATTCACCTGATATGCAAAGAATAAAAGGTAAAGAAAGATGCCTCCATAAATACTCCATATTTAATATATACAGAATTAAATTCATTTTCTTCCTTTTCTTTTCCTTAATCAGCCCTTCTTCTTGCTGTCTTTAGTTTGGATATGTCATTGTTATCTATACATTTGTGGTCCATGCAATATCTATCTAGGCATCCTTTGTCATCATTGATTCAGCTCTTTCGCTCATTTTTTGACCAATCCATCAAGAAGTCGTGATGACTGTGGTACTTAGAAGTTTCTCAAGTGCGTGCTTCCTCCAGCCCACCCTGCCACTTGCCCTGGTACAGGCTCCAATTCCCATGAACATCGCAATAGCTTTCTTACAACGTTTTTCCTGATTTCAGTTTCTTCTCTGCCTCACATCATCTTTTATATGGGACCAGATGGTAAACACCTTAGGCTTTGTGGCCCTATAGTCTCTGTCATAACTACTCAACCCTGCCATTGTACCATGAGAGCAGAAATAGACAATGTGTGAACAAATGGGCATGCCTGTGTTCCACTAAGCCTTCCATTACAGGCATTGAAGTTAAATTTCATGTGACAAAATATTCTTCTTCTTTCCATTTTTAAAATCCCTTTAAAGTCATATAAACTATTCTTAGCTCACAGGTTGCAGAGAAACAGGTGGTGGGCCAGATTGGACCTGCAGACTGTGGTTTTCTATCTGTTTTGTACTGTCATGAATGATCTTTCCAACAACTGCAGAATCAAGAACGAATTGCTCATCAGAGAACCCTGGCCTCTTCATTGAATGAGTGCCTACAACCTATATTTCTATTCTCATCTCCAACCTTTTGCCCTGACTCGGATACTCCCTGTGTTTCCATCACACTACATTGTCATTTATGATTCTAAAAATACTTCAAGGATTTTAACGCCTTTATGCCCTTCCGCACGTTATTCTATCTGTCAGAAAAACTATTCTCCATAATTTGTCTAATCAGCAGACATTGTAGAACACACATCAGATGTCATATCTTCATTATTGTTTTCTCTGAATCTGCAACTCAGCAGAATTCATCTCTCTTTTATTTGTATTCCCATTGCACCTCATACTCATCTTTTTCTCCATAGAGATTATCACATTGTTAAAGTTTCTATTTTAAAAAATTACTTAGCTTTACTCGTCTTGGTCATGAGCTGCTTCTTTTTTATTGTTTTCTCTTTTTTTTTTATCTTAAATTTGCCTTTTATTTTAAGGGTGATTTGTTTGATTTTTTAAATTTTATTGGAGTATAGTTATTTACAATGTTATGTTAGTTTCAGGTATACAGCAAAGAGATTCAGTTGTATATACATACATATATACAGCTCATGAGCTTCTTAGCATAGGAAACTGTCCAATAAGTCTTTGCTGAACAAGTGGATGACTTATCCGTATTATCCACTGTTCCTAAGTCGACATTACCACCATTATTTTATTTCTCAGATAACGCATGAAGAAAACAATGATTTGCATACTCACAAGATGTGTCAATAACCAAATTAAAACAAAGAACTCAAAAATTATTCTGTCTTCTTTTCTAATTCAGTAAATTTTAATATAGCTCTTTTTTTTTTTCTGAGGATTTACTCTAATTCTTGCCTCATCTTTCTTGGAAAATACTCCTCTAGCTCAAGTATCTGCTATGTATATCGACCTTACACAGAAAATCATGAATGCTCTGAAATTGTGATTTGAGGGCTCCTGGAGATATTCCCCCAATTTCTCTTTTATCTGCTGGTTGGTGTCTTACACTTCACATTGGTATATTCATTATTTTAACTAGAGGTGTTTTTTTCTTTCAAAATTGGTCTAGCAAAAGGGAAGATACATCTGAGAGAATTAACACATTTGAATTCTATTAGTCATGCACACTTTAGTATGAACTAGAGAGGAAAAAAATAAGTTTCATGGAGGGTTTTGAACACATAAAAATCCTAAATTCTTCTGTGGTTGGATACAGACCATTTTCTTGAAGACAAACTCTGTCATATAATGTTGAGAACATCTCTATAGGGTAATAAATTATAATGGTGCTCTATCTCTTCAACAGGCAGCATCCCTGAATACTAAAAGTCTCAAGAGTAAATTTGCATATAATGTTTCTTCATATAACAGAATGTTGCAACTGTCATATAAGATGAACTTTATAATAATGCCTTTTATGAAAAGAGTTCCTCTGTTAATTTCCCTAGTCACTTTGGAAATGATCATCAATTATCCTAGGAGCTGCTACATGCAGTATTAGTCTCTTTGTTATCTATATTCATGGCATGTTTGACCTGAAGAAATGAATAGCAATATACCTGCTTTCAAGAGTAAGAGTTTGAGGGGCAAAAGTAAGAAAGCCTTTGTTTACCTCTTTGACACTTTACAGTTTTATAGCTGATATTTCTAGGCTACTAGATCCAGTAATGTGTTTCTCAGTTACTTGGGTATGAACACATGATAATATTTTAGTTATTCTTTAAAGCAGATACATTTTTTAAAAACTTTTTTGTATCTTTACTAGTGAGAAGAGTTCTTAAAAATGCTCTTTGGTGTTCCATATCCCTTGATTCTTTCAAGATGTGTTATATCTTACTGTTATATTTGCAGTCTCTGGAGTGAGACTGCCTGGGTTACTAGCTCTGGCACTTACTAGCTTTGTAATCATGGCAGGGATTCCTAAGCTTTCTCTGCCTCATCTTATTCATCCATAAAATAGGATATAGTATGTCATAGCATTGTTGCAAGGACTAGGTAAATAAAAGTACTTAAAAGAGTACCTGGTAATAGGAAAGCTCAATAAATACTTATTATTATTGTTGTTGATTTGTGCTTATTATTTTCTCCTTAACAAGTTTTTTCAGTGAGTTACTATATATAACATCCAATCAGCTGGTCAGAAGTGTGAAAAATATGTAAAGACGTTTATTTGATATTGTAGAAATAACAATCTCATATTTGTTTTATTGCAATTCTAAATTTTCAATTTGTTTTTCCGAGCCATGGGTATGCTATTTCTACATCATTACTTCTGCCTTGGTTTTTCTGTTTGTTTTAGGTTTTTTTCTTGTACTTCCAAATCCATTTAAGTTTCTATAATACATTATTGTCTATCAGTAGACTTCTACTTTCTTATTTGCATGTATTCCATAAGCATTACTTTCTTATTTGCATCTATTCCATAAGCATAGCTCATCTTGAATCAATGAGGGTTAGGCAGGAGAAAGAACACCATGAAAATGTTATGTCTGAGACAGGGTGAGGTTAACTTCAAAAGAAACATATGAAATTAGAATAATCTAGTTAAATCAGTTATTTGTCATATAAGGGAAAAGAAAAGAGTTTACAGAACCGAACTGAGGAAGTTTTCAGACGTTATTTCTTTGAATATCTTTCGGCCGAATCTTCTTTTTCCCCACTTTCTGTATTTCCAATGACATGAATGTTAAATGTTTTCTTAGAGTCCATCAAGTCCCTGAAGCTCTGTTCATTAATTTTTTCTCAGTATGTTTTCTCTCTGTTGTTCAGATTGGATATATCCTTCTGTCTTTCATGTTCACTAATTCTTTCGTCCTCTCCATTCTACTCTTGAGCCCATCCAATGTGTTTTTAAAATTTCAGTTGTTATATTTTTCACTTTTCAAATGATCCATTTGGTTCTTTATGTTCCCTATTTCTTTGCTGAGAGTATTTTTTCCCTTGTTTCAAGTGTGTTGGTAATTGCTTTTCGAAGCACTTTTATTCAATATAATAGTTGCTTTGCAATTTTTGTTAGGAAATTCTGGTATCTCCCTCATCTTGGTGTTGGCATTTGTTGACTGTCTCTTGCTCGTTTAAGTTGTGATTTTCGTGGTTCTCCTTAAGGGTATCATGGCATGGAACTCTGGATCTTATTTACATCTTCTGTCTTATCTGGCTTCCTTTTACAGCCCTCCAGCAGGGAATGGGGGGCGCAGTGCGGCAAGGGCTCACTGCCCATGAGGGTAGAGGTCCAGATTCTCCACTTGGCCTCCATGGCATGAGGGTTTTGGAGTGGGATGGGAAGAGGATGTCTTCATTACTGCTGGACAGAGCTGGGAATTCTGGCACCTCAATAGGCCTCAGCTGATACCACCCCAGCTGGAAGTGGGCAGGGGTACTGTTTTTTTACTAGGGTGGAGGGAGAGGGGGGTTGGAGAGGGACTGGCCTTGTTAGTGTTGGACGGTGGTGAAAGTCTTGGCTCTCCATTAGGCTTTCTTGACAACATCCAGCAGCAGGGAGGAGGAGGGTTCTTTATTACTCATTATAGCTGGTGCTGTGGAGGTGGGAAGAGTGATTGTCTAAAAGTTTTCCTTCTCACTAGGCAGCCCCTTTCCTCGTACACTGGCTTGAGAGAACCTTTTTTTTTCTTGGCCAGCCGTGCTGCATGCGGGATCTTAGTTCCCCGACCAGGGATCAAACCCATGCCCCCTGCAGTGGAAGCGTGGAGTCTTAACCACTGGCCCACCAGGGAAGTCCCTTGTTGGGGCTTTTTAAATGTCTAATTTCATCCATGTTTCTGAGTTGCTTCTTCAGCTCCAAATCTAGGATATGTGAGACCAAAATCCCAGGAAGCTCACCACTGTGTCATTTCTTGGGACCCAAGATCACTAGCTGGTCTGACTTCTCTCCACTTCTCAAAGTCTTCTTATTCTTGTTATATACATCTAAGATGTCCAGAGTTTTTAGTTGTTCTTAGTGGGAAGAATAGGGAAAGGCACTTCTACTCCATCTTTTAAAAGTAGAAGTCAGGCAACCCAGAATTCTAACTAATGTGAAACACCTCTGAATCTTCGAGGTTGTGCACATTTCCAGAAAAATTAGACCAAATTGCTCAAGTAAATTTAGTAAAACTCTTATTCTTCCAACCTGTGAAATAGATCCATTATATGACAGAGGTAAGAAAACAGCTTCCAAATTTCTCATGTAGCAAGTTGACACTATCTTAAGAATGATTTTTATTATTTTATCATCACATCTTATAAAATACTTTTAATGTTTTATATCCCAGCTGGATATAAAGTATACCTTGGAGATAGTCTACATATCAGTGGGTTGACTCAGTTATATTAACAGTGAACTTAAATTTAGGTGCCTACATTTCTTTAACCAGATGGACCCTTTTGCCCTTCCACCAGTAGCCCGAGAACAAACTAAGACAAAATTTCTATAAGAATGAATCAGCGAACCCAACACAACATATAAAGTACAATGAAGACAGGGCATGACAAGTTTTCTGCATATTTCACATCAATAGTATTCTTTTTTAATCTTAAGTTCAAATATATGCAACAGTAGTTACTAAGTATTTATCAAGCAACCACAAAGTACCTACAACTCTATTGGAAATTGTACAATACCAGGTAAGCATTTGTCGTATGTATTCTACTTAGCCTTTAGGTCATCCTTTTAATGTGTCTGTGGCATGTAAGGGTTTGGGAAGCTGTCTGTAGCTATGGAATAATTTTTTGAGTTGGAGTGCTGAATGATCCAATCTCCCATTTGGATGGAGTGTCGAAACATCACTGTATAAAACTAAGGCAGATTGTTTTATATATCAGGTCTTGAGGAGTCAAGCAAGTGTGCCTTTGGGAGGTTTTGATGATATGAGTAGTTATACCAAATTGCTCTTGGCCACAGGTCTCTTGGGCACTCCAGTGAGAATGCTAGAAATTAATCCTGTGGCTAAAATTCAGTGGATCAAACTGAACTGCTGATTACAAGTCTCAGAATGTAAAAGAAAAAGAACTAAGAAAGAAAAAGAGAATAACTTCCTGGTTAAATTCCCTGAGAGCCTTGTCAACAAGGTGTTGAATTTTTTTTTAAACTAGTCCCTTATCAGCTCTATAGATGTGGTCCATGAGTTTTGGTGGACGTGTTTTCATGCCTTCTTTTAAAAGCAAAATAAAGTTAGTCCCTTCTGGCCACTGTTAACTTCCACTGAGAGGCTATAAAAGTGCTAGCAACTGCAGATACTTTTTTAATGTGCACTGACTGAAATCCCAAAGAATAGCAAGCCCTTATTTTATGAGGCTTTCACTGATACTGTGTGTCCCCCCACCAAATGCACACTTTATGTTACGAACAAGAAGATCCTTTGCCTGGTGTGGATTCATTGCTAATCTATACTAGGAAAAAAAAGATACCACTGGAAAAATGCATTGAGGAAGTCAGCTGAGAATAATATACTCGTACTTATGGTTTTTCTTTTCATTACTACTCAGTATACTGAAGCATATTGTTCATGTTGAGGACGAGTAGATTGGTAAAGGGAATGAATTAAAAGACATTTATAGGTCTCATATTTTATCACTGGTAAATTACGTCTGTTTAAAATCATATGCTTTGTGGCCACCTTGAGGGGTGGGATAGGGAGGGTGGGAGGGAGACGCAAGAGGGAGGAGATATGGGGATATGTGTATATGTATAGCTGATTCACTTTGTTATACAGCAGACACTAACATACCATTGTAAAGCAATTATACTCCAACAGAGATGTTAAAAAAAATCATATGATTTCATGAAACAGATTGTTTTTTTTATCTCCTTTTTTAAGTTTTATTTTTTATTTGAGATATAATTGACATAACATTGTGTTCCTTTTAGGTGTACAACTTAATGATTTGATATATATATTGCAAAATGATTACCATAATAAGTTTCATTTACATCAATAACCACACAATAAGTTACTTTTTTTTTTCTTGTGATGAGAACTTTTAAGATGTACTCTTTTAGCAGCAACTCTGCTTTTAAACAAATGTATCAAATTAGTATTATTTCCTATGAAAAGACAGTGCTTGAAAATGCTGCCATTACAGAAATACTTGGGAACTTTCTGGTTCCGAATTGCTTTTATAATAAATGTAAATTAAAATAAACATCCTCCTCTGTAGCAAATCTTCAGGTTTTGAAGGTGGGTTGCTAAGTCACCTGAAACAGTCTTTTGAATTAAATAGACACAATATTTGAAAATCAAATAGTGTAAATTCTAGGAGATGGAATACTGTCGTATGGTGGAAGGCAACCATTAAGCCAGTGTCCTACTTTTGTGTTGCATTATGTAAAAGTTATTCAATTTTCTACATGATAAAATTGACGCTTTGATTTTTTGTGATGAGTTAAGCATCAGCCATTCCACTGAAGGTGTGTAGAATGTCCTTTAGAATTCCTTCTCTTTAGAATTCCTTTAGAATTAGATTTGGAAACACTTGCTCTCTTGGTCTTGGGCAAATTATAATTTCTACTGCTAATGGGGACTCACATCCCCTGTAAACACCATACTATCTCAACACTACTCACTGCCTTCCTCAGGAATACACTCTTTTATGCCTTTTTCTTTTCTTTTTGTTTTAGTTTTTAAGCAATCAAAAATTCAATCCCAGTCTTTATGGAAAATATTCTAGAGTTTGTCATCTTTGAGTATGTCTTGAGCCATTATTTTAAAGCAGTAATTGTGCACTTGAAAGTACCAAATCTCTGACCTTTTCAAGTTTCCCTCTGTCTTCTGAGTGAGATTGTGATCATGTATCTCCTAACTCTTCTTTTTTTTGCCAAGCACTCTGGTCCCTGACATTATGTTTTTGTAATCTTATTTCTGTTATTCTAAATACACTGCTTGTGTATTTTACAAGTTTCCCCTGTAAATAATAGTGAATTTTGTATCACTATGCAGCAAAGAACTTGATGATATTATGTTTCAGATGTTGCAATAATTTTCATTTCTCTTCATTCAAATAAAATAATCTGATGCACGCACAAATGCCAGAGTAGAAATGAGAATTTTATAAAGAGAGAAACAAGAGTTAATATCTCTGTACTCATGATATGAAGAAGCCATATGAATAAGTTTAACATGATTTAGGGAAAGCAGTAAAAGCAAAATGAACAGTGCAATGGAGGTCAAAAGAGGGAATGTGTCACCCTGCCTGCTGGGATTGGGAAAAGTGTCACAGAGACAATGCCATTTAAACTAACTTCCCCAACAGCAAGAAAATGGGGAGAAAGAGACATTCTAAGAAAAAGGAGTAGCAGGTGCAAAATCAGAGAAGATTGAAAGTAAATAATTTTTTGGATAATGAAAAACTGTGTCATAAAAGGGAGTAAACCATGGTATGTGTGTGTGGGCATGTGTGTCTGTGTTTGTTGTGGAACTGGCATATAGCTCTTGGCTGTGGATCTTAGGGTGACAGGAAATACAGAGAACAGAAGCTGGTGATCTACTTTTTTCCACTGAAAAATTTAGCATTATAGCAAATTAAATGGACTCACCTGCATCGGGTTTAAGTCAGAATGGACACTACCACACCCTAGAAATCCCCTATCTGCTCCCCCGATTGCATTTTCCTTCCTCTATCCCAGAGTTAACCAGAATGCTAAATATGGTGTTCATCTCCCAAGTGCATAACCCTAAATTTCTGTGTTGCTTTTGCCTGCTTTTGAAGTTCTATAAATGGAATTATGCTATGTGGAGTCTTTTGTGACTTGCTTTAATTGATAAATAATATGTTTTTGAAATTCCCTTGTAAGGATATACTCTAAGGAGTAGAATTCTCTTGTAAGGATATAGTTGTTTTTTTTTTTTTTTTTTTTTTTAATACTTTATTTATTTATTTTATTTATTTATTTATGACTGTGTTGGGTCTCTTAGTTTTCGTGTGAGGGCTTTCTCTAGTTGCGGCAAGTGGGGGCCACTCTTCATCGCGGTGCGGGGGCCGCTCTTCATCGCGGTGCGCGGGCCTTTCACTATCGCGGCCCCTCCCGTTGCGGGGCACAGGCTCCAGACGCGCAGGCTCAGTAGTTGTGGCTCACGGGCCCAGTTGCTCCGTGGCATGTGGGATCTTCCCAGACCAGGGCTCGAACCCGTGTCCCCTGCATTGGCAGGCAGATTCTCAGCCACTGCGCCACCAGGGAAGCCCCAGGATATAGTTTTATTAGTTTCACAATTTTACAGTTGATGTGCATTTGGGTTATTTCAATTTCTATGAACAATGCATGATCTTCTTACGTATGTACAAGAGTTTAGAGTATACATTGGAGTGGCTGAAGGGAGGGAGGTTATGCACATGGTCAATTTTCCTAGGAAATTGTTTTTTCTTAGTGGTTAAATCAATTTATACTCCCACCAGCAGCGGTGAGGATTTATGTTGTTTCTTACGCAAATGTACTTGGCACTAATTAGCCTAAATTGTTTGCTAATATGGTAAATGTGAAATGGAATCACTGTGGTTTGTCTCCCTGACTACCCATGAGAATGAACGTCTTTTCATATGATTATTGGTCATTGGTGGTCCTCTCTGAAATTGCTGGCCAATTCTTTTTACCATTTCCTATGAAGCTACTTTTTTCCTGTGGCTATGTGGTTCTTTATGTTTTCTGAATACTAATCTTTTACCCATTTTACGTGTTGCAAACATTTTCTCACAGGTTGTAGTTCATTTGTTTCACCTTCTATATGGTGATGTTTTATTTATTTTTTTGGTTTGTTTGACGGTTTTTGCTTTGTAATGGGTGATGTAGGTTGGTTTTATATTTCAAGGTCCTTTTTACAATTTAGACTTTATTCTGATTCTAGATACGGAGTCATCAGGAGAAATTGAACCCAGAGATGAGAGACCAGTTTAAAAGCAATTGCAAAAATACAGATTATGAAGGCTTGAAAGTAAACAGTTGCAGTAGAGTTTAAGCTCTTAATGGGAGGAAGCAAGCTGGAGTATTATTTTGGAGGTGGAATTGACAGCCACAGATATGTGCAGATGAGAGTGAGTGTAGAATTTAGGGGACTGCTTCCTTTGTTAATAGTGCCACTAACTATAGGCGTTATTAGGGTAGATACTAAAAATATGTTAATTTTGAGACAAGTGAATTAGAGGATTTTCCAAGCACGTAAAAGTATGGATCTAGCTCTCAGTAGTGGTTTGTGCAAGACTTGATATGTTAATCTAGGAATTATTAATTCATAGGAAGTAACTAAAGCTATGGGAAATCACTTAGGAAGTGTGCCGAGTCTTAGAGAAGTTCTCATTTCCACAAGAATTGGGACAGTGTATGTTTTATTTTGCTTTGTTGCCAGTATCCGGGAAAATACATGATACATTATAGGTGCTTAAAAAATACATGTTGAACTAATGGATACCTTGAGCCATTATTTAAGAGCATGAGAAATAGGGAGTAGGTAGCCGAGGAGCAAACTAAGTGCTCAGGAGAACCAAAAGAAAATGGTGTGGAGACGTGAATGAAGAAAACCTTCAACAGCATTAAGTGACACAGTGAGAGGGTAGTTTCAGTTACCCAATTGGAGTAGATGTCGGATTTCAGTGAGGAATGAGGAAGTAGATATCATAAGGACAGTTCATGCAACATGGTGATACAAGAGGGAATATAGTGGTACCAGGTTCCCTCTGGTGAAGGCATATTGGTATATTAGTTCAGTTCTGCCTGAGTTAGTACCCATTAAAAAGGGTAATTGCTAAGCATAGACATTGTCCAAAAGAATGCATTAGAGAATGGCTGGAAAAATATTAATAAAATGGAAGGGGGCTGGATACTGAAAAAGCAGGAAACCAAGCAATGAAAACGTTACCGAGTCCAAGCTCGCTCTGCTTGCCGCACGACAGGCCAGTAAATCGGAGACAAGGTGTTGAGGTAAGGAATACGACTTTATTCGGAAAGCCAGCACACCAATGTCTCTAAATAACCATCTTATCAGGGTTTGGATGCCAGTTTCTTTTATAGCACAGAGAGGGAGAAGAGATGAGGAAGTAAAGTAAAAAGGCCCTAAGTTTTGCAAATATCCTCTGGAATGGCCAGCCTTGGGGAAGGGATGTGTTAATTTCTTCTTTCTTGCAGCCATCCACAGCTGGACAGGGTCCAGATGTTTCCCTGAACAAAGGCACTTTGGTTTAACATTCAGGCAGAGGGGCAGGGTTCCCCGAGGCAGGCCATTAATGTATAGACAGTATACTTTTAGTGAACAAAAGCAATGAGAAGCAAAGATTAAAGTAAAAGAAACAGATCCAACATGTAGTCAGATTAGGCTCTTCCCTGCTACAAGAAGCATTCCATGAGTTGGACTGGGGAAGGCTTTTCTGTAACAGAAACTGGAGACAGTTATTTGTATGTGTGATGAGGAAAGTTCTAGTGAACAGTTTGCTAGCAGATGCATGTTATTTTAAGGGGCCACTGAAAAACTTCTATATGCATGCTTAAAGTATTTCTATGATCCCTGAGCTCTGTTTGCTTAAGGTATATGTTGGCTCAGAGGAAGGCTGTTTCTAAGTTAGAAGACATTCAAGTATAATAACTGTCCAAGATGAATGATTTTGGTAAGGATTAAGATGTACCATTTAGAACTAGTTTAACATTTTTCAAAGAAAAAAAAACTTTCCAGCAGCCTCTGCTGAATTTAACTCAGTTAGTGAAGGATGGGGTTAGCAGGTCTCAGGGAGAGTCCTAGGGCTCAGGAAATTTCAATGAGTTGCTCCAGGGCTCTGACGCTGGGGAAAAAAAGTCACCCACAGGCCAGTGGAGATTTGCATTGCCACTTACATAAGACTTAGCAGGTAAATGCTACCAAATTGACCTTAATAATTAGCCTGAACAATTAAGCCAGGGCTAACTTTTACAATTCATTGTGTAAAGAATTTTTTTTAAATAAGGAGATTGCAGAAAACTTTCTACAGTTATTTCCTGAACAAGTTTTTTCCGTTTTCTTAACTGTAAATGCTGCCTCATTCTCTGTCCAGTCTTTGTTTAGCTTTTTGTGATCTTTCCGAACCTAGAGTCAGAGAAACAAGACTCACAGTTGTTCAAATACGGCAAAGAAAAAGTATCTCAGATCTTGTCAATCATCTGTCAATATCTGGGATGGATATCTGCTCTTTTTAGATGTTGTCCTGGTTTCTCATTCTTACTGGAGTTTCAGAATATTTGGCAATAGGGCTGTTGCAAACGTAACTAGGTAAGCTCATACTCGAGTAGGGGGAACCCTTAGTCCAGTGTGACTGGTATCCTTGGAAGAAGAGAAGAGACACAGAGAGAGAGAGACATACAGCCACATGGTGACAGAGGCAGAGATGAGTTATGTGTCTACAAGTGAAGGAACGTCAAAAGTTGCCAGCAGTGCTTGAAGCTAGGAGAGAGGCATAGACAGATTCTCCCCTAGAGCTTTCAGAAAGAGCATAGCCCTGCTGACACCTTGACTTCAGATTTCCAGCCTTGTGAAGTGTAAGAGAACAGATTTCTGTTGTTTTAAGCCACCCAGTTTGTGGTACTCTGTTACAGCAGCCCTAGAACACTACTACATATGCCATTGGCTTCTTCAAACAATTCAGAACTAAAAGCTCTTTGATCCATTGCAAACATCTCTAGACATTTGAGAGTTAGGTAAAAACAGCATTGGGAAGGGTGGTGTTTGAGATCAAGGGAAACATAATCAAAATCTGCTTAAATTAATGTGGTCATTTTAGACTGCTACCCCCAAAATCAGAAAGTTAAATAAATCAGGGTCTTCGCCTGTTCTTCAAGATTTGTTGACTGTGGGAGGTGGACTCCAGAAAGTTGATGTGATCTAGCAAAATGTAGCCATTTGTATCTTGCTGTGGGATTATCTGTACTTGGAGGCTCTGCCCAGGTAAATCATCAAGGCTGAGTATGAACTGAGACAGAGCTTGGCTGACCAGTTGAATCTGGTGCAAGAGTTAGCAATTTCATGAATGGGGTACTGTATTAGTTTTTCAGGGCTGCCATAACAAAATACCACAGCCTGGGTGTCAAAAACAACAGAAATATATTTTATCACAAATAGAAGAAGGTGATCAAGGAGATTAGATGTTAGAGATTAAGGTATTGGCAGGGTTGGTTTCTTCTGAGGTATCTCTCCTTGCCTCCCAGATAGCCAACCTCTTGCTGCCTATTCACATGGTCTTCCTTCTATGCACACCGGCCTCTGGTGTCTCTCTGTGTGTCTGAATTTCCTCTACTTACAAGGATACCCGTCAGAATGGATTTGGGCCCACCCTAATGGCCTCATCTCAACTTAATCACTTCTTTAAAGGTCTTATCTCTAAATATAATCATATTCTGTGGTACTGGTGGTTAGGGCTTCAACACATGAATTTGGGGGAGGGGGAGACAATTCAGCCCATAACAAGTATCTAGGAAGGGTAAATGATCAAGATAGTTGAGAAGTATTTCTGGGAATAATGGAAATTTGAAGAGGAATACTATCACAGAATGAAAAACATGTACAGTTACTGAGGATTTCAACTGCACACGTTCCATGGTTAAAAGAGTGTTCCTGAGTTGATACTCAAAATAGAAAAAGCTACCATTGGATTATCCACGGGTAATTTTGTCAGCCATTCCCCCATAAATGAAACAGCAGAACAGTAATTGAAGGTTTGAAATGAGATCAGTGCCACTGACATTTACTTCAGAAAGAATTTAGTTTCTTTCTTTCGTTTAGCTTTACTCTTTTCTCTGATTTCTTATCAGAATTGTTTCGTTCATCTGTACAAATGCTAAGAACAATGCAGGGATGTTATGTTTCTCACCCCTATCTGGAAATATAAAAGCAGTGCACAGCGTCTGCCCATAAGGAACAAATACTAATAAAGTTTCTGAGAGGCAGAATAATTTAAAGTGCCAGCCTGAGGATTGTGAAATGTGGATTCTACTATTTTCTTCATTAAAGGCATGTGGTAAAACTGATCCCTGACCCTTTTTTTCCCATTGCTGGAAAACGGAAAGACCACGTTCTAAATAAGATTTTAGTGTGATAGTAAATATATTCCCTTTTTGATTGACCCATCAAGATTAGGCCATAATAGAATAAATGTCACCCGAGGGCAGCAGCAGCAAAGTGGCAGAGATGATGGGGATGGAGAGGAAGTATCAAAACTCCAGCTAGGTAAGAGATGTCTGAAAGATAGTACGGGTCTAGAAAATAGGAAACCTTTTCAAGAAGAGTGATACTAGCTCATTTTTATGGAGTGTGCCAGACATTGTTTTAAGTTCTTTACAAGTATGGACCTTGTAAGATATATCCCTCTTATTTGTACTGATAGAAAGTAATAATAAGGAAATGGAATCAGTGAAGAGTCAAGTAAATTGTTCAAATCACACACCTAGTAAATGATAAAGCTGGAATTTGAACACAGGCAATCCAAGTCTGCATTCATAACCACCATGCAATACTGCCTCTCATAAAAGCAAGGCTAAAAGTCTCTTGTTACCACTGTAAAATAGATCAAGGGAGCATCAAGTCCAAAGACAAGGAAAGAAGAATCAAGAGGTCTCAAGTTGTTTGTTTGGCCATGCCACATGGCTTGCAGGATCTTAGTTCCCCAACCAGGGATCGAACCCCTGACCTCAGCAGTGAAAGGGTGGAGTCCTAACCACCGGACCACCAGGGAATTCCCAAGAGGTCTCAAGTTTAGAATGATACAATGAGTTTGAAATCTGGGTGGTCTACAATAATGTATTATTAACTTCTTCAAAAACTCTAGTCAACAGGTGCCGGAAACTCTCCACAGGAAGGAGGCTTGGAAATGAGTCTCCTCCTGGCTTCTCACCAGTGATAGAACATATTCCCAGTTTGTGGAAGAGCTGAAACCTGAACATTATTCAATCTACCCATTCAAATGCTAATCTCGTCCAGAAACACCCTCATAAACACACCCAGGATAGTATTTGATTAAATGTCTAGGTACCCCACGAGGCCATCATAGCTGACACATAAAATTAACCATCATCCCTATGCATCCCTATGTTCACAGCAGCACTGTTCACAATAGTCAAGACACAGAAACAACCTAAATGTCCATCAACAGATGAATGGATAAAAAAGATGGGATACATCTATACGATGGATTACTACTCAGCCATGAAAAGAATGAAATGATTACATTTGCAACAACATGGATGGACCTAGAGATTATCATACTAAGTAAAGTCAGAAAGACAAATACCATATGATATCATTTATATGTGGAATCTAAAATATGACACAAATGAACTTATCTACGAAACAAACAGACTCATAGAGAACGGACTTGTGGTTGCCAAGCGGGAGGGAAGTGGGAGTTTGGGGTTAGCATATGCAAACTATTGTATACAGAATGGATAAACAGCAAGGTCCTACTGTATAGCACAGGGAACTATATTCAGTATCCTATGATAAACCATAATGGAAAAGAATATTAAAAAGAATGTAAATATGTGTATAACTGAATTGATTTGCTGTGCAACAGAAATTAACACGACATTGTAAATCAACTATACTTCAATAAAAAATGATCATGAAATTTTTTAAAAAAATTAATCACAAGGGAGAAGACTCAAATAAAAATAGAAATGAAAAAGAAGTTACAACGGGCACCACAGAAATACAAAGGATCATAAGAGACTACTACAAGCAAGTATACAACAATAAAATGGACAACCTAGAAGAAATGGACAAATTCTTAGAAAGGTACAACCTTCTAAGACTGAACCAGGAAGAAATAGGAAATATGAACAGATCAATCACAAGTATTGAAATTGAAACTGTGATTAAAAAACTTCCAACAAACAAAAGTCCAGGACCAGATGGCTTCACAGGCGAATTCTATCAAACCTTTGGAGAAGAGTTAACACGTATCCTGCTGAAACTCTTCCAAAAAATTGCAGAAGACAGAAAACTCCCAAGCTCATTCCACAAGGCTACCATCACCCTGATACTAAAAACCAAAAATATTACCAAAAAAAGAAAATTACAGGCCAATATCACTAATGAACAGAGACACAAAAATCCTCAACAAAATACTAACAAACCAAATCCAACAACACATTAAGAGGATCATACACCATGATCAAGTCAGATTTTACATCACGATCAAGTCAGATTTATCCCAGGGATGCAAGATTTCTTTAAGATATGCCAATCAATAATGTGGTATACCACATTAACAAACTGAAGAATAGAAACCATATGATCATTTCAATAGATGCAGAAAAAGCTTTTGACAAAATTCAACACCAATTTATGATAAAAACTCTCCAGAAACTGGGCATAGAGGAAATTTATCTCAACATAATAAAGGCCATATACGACAAACACACAGCAAACATCATTCTCAATGGTGAAAGCTGAAAGCATTTCCTCTATGATCAGGAAAAAGACAAGTATGTCCACTCTCACCACTCTTATTCAACATGGTTTTGGAAGTCCTAGCCACCAGCAATCAGAAAAGAAAAAGAAATAAAAGGAATCCAAATTGGAAAAGAAGTTAAACCATCACTATTTGCAGATGACATGATAACTATATACATAGAAAATCCTAAAGATGCTACCAGAAAACTGCTAGAGCTCATCAATGAATTTGGTAAAGTTGCAGGACACAAAATTAATACACAGAAATCTTTTGCATTCCTATATACTAACAATGAAAGATCAGAAAGAGAAATTGAGGAAACAATCTGATTTACCATTGCATCAAAAAGAATAAAATACCTAGGAATAAACCTACCCAAGGAGGCAAAAGACCTGTACTCAGAAAACTATAAGACACTGATGAAAGAAATCAAAGATGACACAAACGGATACCATGTTCTTGGATTGGAAGAATCAATATTGTGAAAATGACTATACTACCCAAAGCAATCTACAGATTCAATGCAATCCCTATCAAATTACCAATGGCATTTTTCACAGAATTAGAACAAAAAATTTTACAATTTGTATGGAAACACAAAAGACCCCGAATAGCCAAAGCAATCTTAAGATAAACAGAGCTGGAGGAATCAGGCTCCCTGACTTCAGTCTATACTACAAAGCTGCAGTAAGCAAAACAGTATGATACTGGCACAAAAACATAAATATAGATCAATGGAACAGGATAGAAAGCCCAGATATAAACCCAAGCACCTATGGTCACCTAATCTATGACGAAGGAGGCAAGAATATACAATGGAGAAAAGACAGTCTCTTCAATAAGTGATGCTGAGAAAACTGGACAGCTACATGTAAAAGAATGAAATTAGAACACTTCCTAACACCATACACAAAAATAAACTCAAAATGATTAAAGACCTAAATGTAAGGCCAGATACTATAAAACTCTTAGAGGAAAACATAGGCAGAACATTCTATGACATAAATTGTAGCAAGATGTTTTGTGATCCACCTCATAGAGTAATGAAAATAAAAACAAAAATAAACAAATAGGACCTAATGAAACTTAAAAGCTCTTGCACAGCAAAGGAAACTATAAACAAAATGAAAAGACAACCCTCAGAATGGGAGAAAATATTTGCAAATGAAGCAACTGACAAAGGATTAATCTCCAAAATATACAAACAGCTGATGCAGCTCAATATGAAAAAACAAACCCAATCCAAAAATGGGCAGAAGACCTAAATAGACATTTCTCCAAAGAAGACATACAGATGGCCAAAAAGCATATGAAAAGATGCTCAACATCACTGATTATTAGAGAAATGCAAATCAAAACTACAATGAGGTATCACCTCACACAGGTCAGAAAAAGTCTACAAACAGTACATGCTGGAGAGTGTGTGGAGAAAAGGGAACCCTCCTGCACTGTTGGTGGGAATGTAAATTGATACAGCCACTATGGAGAACAATATGGGGGTTCCTTAAAAAACTAAACATAGAACTACTATATGACCCTGCTATCCCACTACTGGGCATATACCCTGAGAAAACCATAATTCAAAACAAGTCATGTACCACAATGTTCATTGCAGCTCTATTTACAATAGCCAGGACATGGAAACAACCTAAATGTCCACTGACAGATATATATGTATCTATATACAATGGAATATTACTCAGCCATCAAAAAAAGAATGAAGTAATGCCATTTGCAGCAACATAGATGGACCTAGAGATGGTCATACTGAGTGAAGTAAGTCAGAGAAAGACAAATATCATATGATATCACTTATATGTGGAATCTAAAAAAATGGTACAAATGAACTTATTTACAAAACAGAAATACAGTCACAGATGTAGAAAACAAACTTATGGTTACCAGGGGGGAAAGCAGAGGTGGGGGGAAGGATAAATTGGTAGATTAGGATTGACATATACACACTACCAGATATAAAATAGGTAACTCATAAGAACCTGCTGTATAGCACAGGGAATTCTTCTCAGTACTCTGTAATGACCTACATGGGAAAAGAATCTAAACAAGAGTGGATATATGTATAACTGATTCACTTTGCAGTACAGCAGAAACTAATGCAATATTGTAAATCAACGATACGCTAATAAAAAAATTTTTTAAATAAAAATAATGTAATTTTCCAAAAAAAATTAATCACAGGGACTTAAAGGGGACTTGACACAGTGACCCTGATTGGACTCCACAGGCCCTATCTGGAGAATCAAAATTGGGCCCTATTAGCTTTATCAGAATGCCTGATATTTCTTGTTATAAAAAACAGAACAAACACGAGTGAAGTTGTAGCTCGCCAATTTTCATACAGTTCCTTTCCTAATTTTAACACTAAAAAACAACGGGAGTTTCAAGGGTTAGATTTGGTAGCGACAACGAAGGACACCAGTAGACTGGTGGGGGAACTCACTGTTCCTTATTTGAATCCCACGGCAGCAGCGCAGAACGTCCTTGGACTTGGGCTGGTGCACTGACTCCATGCCCAGAGAAGCGAGTTCTTCACATCAAGTCCTGTCCACCAGCTCACACTGGCGTCCTTGACAAGGAAATCCCTGTATGCAAAGCAAAAGTCATGCACGCTGAGCAGTATCCGTGGCTCAATTCCAAAAAAACCAAAACAAACCTACTTCTATGTGTGTTCTTCCAAAGTTTAGTTTATGTAATGGGACCGAACTGCTACCAAAAAATAAAATGTATTCAGGTATGTAAACAACGATGACAAAGTACAGTAGTCAAGGCCTCATGAGCTTTATTGGTATTTTAACTTCCATGTACCATATTCACTTCATTGTAAATCTTTAATGACTTGTGGAACTAAAAGGTATGTTACAGAAATATTTAGAGATAAGCCAATAAAGTGTACTTTTTAGTCAGCTTTTGCTTTCATCTCTTATTTTCTTGTGTTGTACTGTCTCTCTTATTAAAGAAGGGAATATAAGGGACTTCCCTGGTGGCGCAGTGGTTAAGAATGCGGCTGCCAATGCAGGGGACATGGGTTCAAGCCCTGGTCCGGGAAGATCCCACATGCCGCAGAGCAACTAAGCCCGTGCGCCACAACCACTGAGCCTGCTCTCTAGAGCCCACGAGCCACAACTACCGAGCCCGCATGCCACAGCTACTGAAGCCCGTGCGCCTAGAGCCCATGCTCCGCAACAAAGAGAAGCCACCGCAATGAGAAGCCTGCACAGCACAATGAAGAGTAGCCCCCACTCTCCGCAACTAGAGAAAGCCCGTGCGCAGCAACGAAGACCCAACGCAGCCAAAAATAAATAAATAAAATAAATTTTAAAAAAATAATAAAGAAGGGAATATGAATTTCACTTCTTGCCAGGTGATGGGAAGAAAATAATTTCCTTTCAATAAAGAAATATAAATACCCAGGTACTGTCTGAAGATTTTTTAGTAACTAAAATGACTGGAGACAGCCTAGGAAAATGTATTTAGCTTTTGGAAGTAAACATTATCCTTGGATGTGATCTTGGGAATAAAACAAAAAAATGAGCTTTGTTCCCCCCTTATCGGTCAGAAAGAGCAACTGCATAATGCAAAATGAAACTGCATGTTTTGTAAAGAATCATAATAGCTATTGTTTTTTCAGAGCCTCCTTCACATGAGGTACTGTGCAAGTTTCTTTAAATAATCATTTAATCTTCACCATGTAAATTTTGTGTGTATTACTCTCTCTACACATAGAAAGGAAATTAAGAGAAATTAAGAAGATCTTTAGCTCATAAAGCTAGTAAGTGGCAAGGATAGTATTTAAACCTTGGTCCATTTGCATCTAAACTAGATGTTTATATCACCCTACTACATGAATATCTAAATTATACATTTATCAAATCTTTGGGCTTCATCCTAAAATCATATCTAAAACCTCAAAAATAAAATTACAAACTTATAGTAGAAAAATTAGATATGAAGGGAACTCTGCATTAGCAAATATTTGAAAAGAAGCTGTCACGGGTAAGGACGTTTTCTCCAGACACTGTAGGGAATATAAAGAGTTATAATCGAGAGTCCTCATCTTCAAGGAGAGGATCAAGGCAAACACGGGATTTATTACAAATGGGATAAGGCAATACGAGTAATAAGTCCTACCAAACATAACTGGCGAAAATGTATGAGGAGAAAGGATTCATGTGGTCTGAACTGACCGAGACAGACAGATCTCAGGGCAGAAGGGGAACTTACATGTAACTTGAGTGCTACAATGGATGGGAGTCAATTTTAGAGGGTCTTAACCCAGCGGCCATGGGGACAAAGCAAACTTCAAGGAGCATGGAAAGGCCCTGAAACTGTATGTGAATACTTCATGCATCTGAACATTTTTCTAGGAAAGAGCCCATGGTCTTTAGCAGATTCTCAACTCTGTCCATGACTCAGAAGAGGTTAAGAACCACTGTGGTGGAAAGGGAATAGCAGGGGTGGGGAAAAGGTGGAGGGGAGAGATAAATTAGGAGTTTGGGATTAACATATACACACTACTATATATAAAATAAGTAAACAACAAGGACCTACTATATAGCACAGGGAGATATACTCAATATCTTGTAATAACTTATAATGGAAAAGAACCTGAAAAAAGATAGATAGATAGATGGATGTATAACAGAATCACTTTGCTGTACACTTGAAACTAACAAAATTGTAAATGAACTATACTTCAATTTTAAAAAAGAGGAAAAAAATAACTGTGGTGAGAAAGGAGACTTGGAAGGGAGACTTCTAGCTGTGGCAAGACAAAGAAACAAAAGCAAAAGGTGGGTTATTGAACAGTGAGCCCACGTCCTGCCAGGGTCGGGGGGTTCCCTTCTGCAGAGAAATAAATGGAAGTAGATTGAGCCCATGTCTTAGCAAAACCCAAATTCCAGATCAAGGACTTTGGAAATGATACTTAAGTTTTTGAGGAAGTTCATTCCATGAGATCTGTGCTCAGGAACAATTCATTGTGTAGTGGTTTCTAAAAAAGGAGAGAAGATGATTGCCGACATAATCCAATTTAACAGGGAAGGCTCCAAGCATAATTTTGTTTAAATGTTTCAAATGTTCCGAG
The DNA here is from genome assembly GCF_949987535.1 of Balaenoptera acutorostrata. Classification (NCBI taxonomy): domain Eukaryota; kingdom Metazoa; phylum Chordata; class Mammalia; order Artiodactyla; family Balaenopteridae; genus Balaenoptera; species Balaenoptera acutorostrata. Next base: position 15,750,434 of record NC_080076.1, read on the forward strand.
TTTAAATAGCAACAGCAAATGACATGCATGCTTATATTTCCATCAGATATTTCTCATTTGGTCACTGAAACAATCTTGTTTTACAAGTAGAGTGGATATCCTGATTTTTTGGCTGGAGCAAGTAAAAGATAATCCAATTTAAGGCATAGTTTTGTGCTTAAAACAAAGAGAAAAGCTTAGCATATAAAAGTTGCAGCTGAGTATAAACTGCATTAATTTGCTATGAAACAATGTTTAAAATAACTTTGGATCATACAATAACTGTTCTTTGGAAAAAAATAGAAAATTGATATTAGTAAATAAGAATATAGAAATTACCTATAATCCTATGACCCAGAGGTAACCACTATTTGCCTTTTGACATATTCCTTTCCACACTTATAAAAGTATCTTTATATACACGTATATTTTAAAATAAGAAATATTTTAATACATACTGTTTAGTAACTTACCTTTCCCACTCAAAGATATATCATTTCCATAACTTGAAATATATCTCTCTACCTAATTTTAATGATTACATAGCAAACACTGTAGAGAGAAACTATCATTCCTTTAACTAGTCTACTGTTTTGATTGTTCCTGACCTCATCAATGGTATATAAAGTGATCATTGCAAAGAGCCACCAAAAAGAAATCTTGGTAATAAAAATAGGTTGGTGCTAGAAAAAAATTGCAGCAAACTCTTGACTGTTCTCAAAATTCATATGTGTTACTTTCCTAGGGCTGCCATAACAAATTAATACAAACTGGGTGGCTTAAAATAACAGAAGTTTATTCTCTCACAGTTCTGGAGACTAGACGTCTGAGGCCAAGGTACTGGCAAGGCCATGCTCTCTCCAGCAGCTCTAGGGAAGGATCCTTGCCTCTCTCCTCACTTCTGTCAGTGGCCAGCAATCCTGGGCTTGCAGCTTCATCACTCTAATCCCTGCCTCTGTCTTCATAAGGTGTTCCCCTGTGTCACTCTGTCTCTTTACGTGGCATTTTTTTTTTCCTCTGTGTCTCAGTGTCCAAATTTCCTTCATATAAGGAAAGCAGTCATTGGATTTAATGTCTAGCCTAATCCATTATGATCGCACGGTAACTTGATTATATCAGCAAAGATCCTATTTCCAAAGAGGTCACGTTCACAGGTACCAGGGGTTAGGGCTTCAACATATTTGGACAGATGGGGACAGGGGACACAATTTAACACACAAAACATGCAAACCTTGAAATAAGGGAGTGTTCTAGTTATCACCAGGACATCATATTCTGGACCTGTTCAGCGGCAAAGGAGATCTGAAAACCTTGCAGCAGATAAAACCTCAGAAATGCCCCTCTCAGGGTGGCCCAGGAACTGGGCCAGGGCTGCGTTCACAGGAGGCAGGATCAGTGGGCTGGACGGTAGGGAAGTGGGGACAGGGACCCACCTACCCTATTTATTCATCCTCTCTGCACACAAAAATCCCACCTATCCCATAAAGTCGAGTCTATAACCCCATCACTTATAACTCATCTTACAGTATGTCTAAATTCCTGTGATATATTCCATCCAGCCTACATCATTTAAATATTTTATTACAACCTGTCTCATCAGATTTTTTAGTTGTCTTATCTCTTCAACAAGCCTGCAATGTACTTGAGATTAATCGTTGCACCTAAGATTTCTTTGCTCTCCCATGACAGTGGTCATCACAGGGCTGGGTGTTTAGGGAAAATCTGTTGCACATAAAATCCTTATTGAAGTAAACAATTTTTGATTTGACCTGAGAGAGGGTGACACAGCCACAGCATGAGGAGAAGAGCAGGTGACCTGGTGCCCGATCTGTAAAGCCCTCACCCCTGAACTTGGAGGAAATCCAAGTTGCCTCTCCCTTGTATCCATCTCTGACCCACTGCTACTCTTCAAATCTGCTCTCTGCATGTAACTTTTGTCTGACATTTCTTTTCCCCAAGGAGGATTTTAATCACACATCTCGAGATTTTATACAGAAGCTGGACCCAGAAAATGCAAAGGGTTGCTGTGAGAACCAGCATCTTTGTGGTCCAAGCCCAGCCTGTGATTTTGCACTCAATTAGCATGCAAGAGGGAAAGCCCTGAGCACTTCAGATATGTCTTCCTAGCCTGCCCACATGGCCACCCTGGAAACCAGACTTCCCTGTGAATGAATAGGCCAGCGGAGATTCACTGAGTCTTGAATACAGCCTGGATTGCTAGTGGAGACCTGCCTAAACTAATTTACAGTCACTATCTGACTCCAGGCCCATGCCTTTCAGCTAACAAGGGCATTAGCTCACAGCACTTGTAAGAACTAAATTCCTTTTTTTTTTTAACAGCAATTATAAGAGTGCTAACAAAAAGCTGAGGATTTGGAACATCAAGGTACTTCTTTTACTTTGGAATCACTGTATCTGATTTTCCTCATTGAATTCTAATTTTATGCCATGAATTAAAAAATTGCTTCCTTTCAGAGCACTGAGTAAGAAAGATATGTCTTTACAAATTCTGTGCCTTCTATAAAGAAACATCACTTTCATCTTTCTATTGAATGGGCATAAAGAGGGAAATAATATTTTGAATAATTAAAGGGAACAGTTTGATATAGGTAGCATATAAAAAAATCTATTGCTTATAATTAAGTAAACATTGCGGGGAAATCATAAAAAGGGCAAATTTTGCAATAAAATGTACACATCATCTTCCAAGTACATACACAATTAATAGAGAATATTTTGGAATATGAGCATGAAGTCATCTGTTTTTATTTCAACTGAAATCCTCAGCTCATACTGTCCTTGATTTGAGGTTCTGTTTGTTCAAATTACATGTGGAATAGATCTCCATTTAGTATCATCCATGACTATACTACTGGTATTACCTATTAGAGTTGTTCTTGTGCAATGAACAGAAGCCCCCTAGGAAAGCTGGACAGCAGCATGTAAGTCAATGAAGTTAGAACACACCCTCACACCATACACAAAAATAAACTCAAAATGGCTTAAAGACTTAAATATAAGACATGACACCATAAAACTCCTAGAGGAGAACATAGGCAAAACATTCTCTGACATCAATCGTACTAATGTTTTCTTAGGTCAGTCTCCCAAGGCAATAGAAATAAAAGCAAAAATAAACAAATGGGACCTAATCACACATAAGCTTTTGCACAGCAAAGGAAACCATAAACAAAATGAAGAGACAAGCTACAGACTGAGAGAAAATGTTTGCAAGCGATGCAATCGACAAGGGCTTAATTTCCTAAATACACAAACAGCTCATACAACTCAATAATAAGAAAAAACCCAATCAAAAAATGGACAGAAGACCTAAATAGACACTTCTCCAAAGAAGGCATACAGATGGGCAAAAGACACATGAAAAGATGCTTAACATCGCTAATTATTAGAGAAATGCAAATCAAAACTACAATGAGGTACCACCTTTACCAGTCAGAATGGCTAACACCAAAAAGTCTACAAATAACAAATGCTGGAGAGGGTGTGGAGAAAAGGGAGCCCTCCTACACTGTCGGTGGGAATATAAATTGATACAGCCTCTATGGAGAACAGCATGTAGGTCCCTTTAAAAAACGAAAGAATTGCCATATGATCCAGCAATCTTACTCCTGGGCATATATTTGGAGAAAAACTCTAATTTGAAAATGTACACACACCCCAGTATTCATAGCAGCACTATTTACAATAGCCAAGACATGGAAGCAACCTAAATTTCCATTGACATTTATAGATAGATAGATAGATAGATAGATCTACAGATAGATAGGTCTATAGATAGATAGATCTATAGATAGATAGATCTTTAGATAGACAGATAGACAGATAGACAGATATAATGGAATATTACTCAGCCGTAAAAAAGAATGAAATAATGCCATTTGCAGCAACATGGATCGATTTGGAGGGTGTTATGTTAAGTGAAATAGGTCAGACAAAGACAAATACTGTATGATATCACTTATATGTGGAATCTAAAAATACAGCAAATTAGTGAATATAGCAAAAATAGAAGAAGATTCACAGATACAGAGAACAAACTAGTGGTTACCAGTGGGGAGAGGGAAGGGGGGGCAAGATATGAGGAAGGGATTGAGGTACAAACTATTATGTACAAAGTAAGCTACACAAGAGGGAAGAGATATGGGGACATATGTATATGTATAACTGATTCACTTTGTTATAAAGCAGGAACTAACACACTATTGTAAAGCAATTATACTCCAATAAAGATGTTTAAAAAAAAAAAATATATATATATATATATATATATATATATATATATATAGTACAACACAGGGAATATAGCCACTATTTTTTACTAACTATAAATGGAGTAAAACCTTTAAAAATGGTGAATCACTATATTGTACACCTGTAATTTATATAATATTGTGTAGCAACGATACTCCAATTTTTAAAAAAAGAAAAAAAAAAGAAAGGCTAGCCTTCCTTGGTTCTGAGGATTTACCCCAGTCACACTGACAACTGTGCCTATAGGAGATTTAGTCATTGGAGACCATTTACTTTTGAAGATGGATCTTACGTATTTCAGGATTGACTTAAGAAGTGGGGCAGAGGGATAATGAGTGAGCCAGAAGCAATAAATGAATGGTCATTGATTCCAGAGGAAAATATATGGCTAATTACATTGTGATGAGGAAAAGGAAAATGACGGTATATACCACTCAACACTACAAATGAAACAAAAATTATTTGATTGACCTTTGGAACATGTCTCATAGGTGACTCATCATGTTATCAATTTATGGTTTACATTCAGCCTACTCCCAAAGGAAGAGAAAGCTCTTATGTATGTGCATATATATATATATATATATATATATATATATATATATATATATATATGGAAAGGTCTCCCATGGTCTCCAAATATATACTTGACAATCTACCATGTGAGTAAAACATAGGTGGAAATAAAATACATTTGTAGGTATTTATTTTGCATGTATGTATTTATAAAGTATATACACATTTAAAATAAATCTGTATTCTTCTATAGGCATTAAAAGATTGGCAAGAGCAATAAGAAATGGGGGAATGGAAATTCAATACATAGAGGCAAGGATGAGAGGGAGACTTCTCACTGTATATTCATTTTATAATTTTGGATATTTGAATTATGTGATTGTGTTACCTATGTTTAAAAGTAAAGAATTTTAAAATATAAATATCTTTATATATTTAAATATGTAATAATAACAAATATACAAAGTAAAAATTTTAACATAAAGCCATATTATAAGAACAAATCATAGAGATGAAAGTACTAAAAAAAAAAAAAAAAAAAAAAGTTACTGTTTGCTGGCACAAAATTTTACTTGAATTCCCTGGAAGTCAAAGAATGAAGAAAAACAAGATGAGCTACATAACTAGCATTATTTGTAACCAGAAGCATATTGTCCAATTTCCTCACTAGTAAAGTATGGGCCCCACAGGGCAAAGCCTGAGGATGGGTTCTGAGTACATTAAAATATACAGCTGAGAAAAAATAAAAGGTAGGTAGGATGGTACTTAGCACTTGGCTAAACTGGAACCAAATCGCCCAGAACCCCTTCCCTATAGGATTTCTTATATTTGGCCAAAAGAAAAATTGAGATTTGGATGCTGGAAGTGAAGTAGCACCCAGACTCCCCAAAGGTCAGTGTAGATAGATGTGGGGAGAGACAAAGCAGAGGTGCTGGTGGGTTCCAGCTTCTCCCCCATTCTCCTCCAAGCCAAGTTCATCTCTTCTTCCCACCTGCCAGCCTGCTTATCAACAACCACCCCAGAACCACCACCAGACACAGAGGCAACAGCCTTCTATTGACCTCACCAGCTCCCCTCCAAGGTCCCATCCCAGCAGCTGGCCCTGCCTGGCTTCCCAGAGTCCTTTGTGAGTTCCAACTTGTCCTCCCAATGCTTCAGAAGAACTCGTTAGAAACTTTTTTTAACCCTCTAACTCCCTCTTTGGATACTTATTTCCCCACCTTTTTCCAGTAAATCTATTCCTAAAAGTCCCTTATTCCATAACCTTCATAGTGGTTCTGCTTCCCTAACTGACAGATACACTGGCCTGGGCAGGGTTAGCGATCCTAAAGCACACATCCAGGTAAGTTTCACTATAGTGGCCTGAGTATTCAAGTAGGTAAGAATCAGAGAAGAAAGACCCAGTGAATGGAGAAACAAGGAGACAAGAAAGAACAAGGAACAGAGGATCAGGCAGACAAGCAAAAAGGCCAACCAGGAGGGAAGCAATTTTTATGGGCAAGTGGGAAACCAACAGACAAGAGACACAGCTCCAACATATGTTGCCACCTTAGCCTGGACCCACAGTGAACACTGCTTCCAAAAGTTAGGTTGAAACTCACAGAAACTTTCTTCCTGCCCATTTCTTATATAAACACCTGATTTCAACCTGAAAGCATCCTATTCTATCATAGTTTGAGTACTTCAATCAGAGACTTCAGTAATTTAATCCAAGAAGGTAGATTTCTGTTGATCTAATTTAATAGCGAGTTTGAGCTCAGAGAATCCAAGGTCATGGGTTTACTCCTTTTGGTACTCACTGACCTACTTAGAATGATACTGATAATGATAATTAAGTATTTACCGGATCCTTACTCTGTGCCATGCCCTGTGCTAAGAGCTTTACACGTATCATTTTGTTTAAGCCTCAGCACCCTATGAAAAACAAATATTATTATGCTCATTTCCTAAATTTAAGAAACTGAGGCTTAGTGAAGTTAAATAATCCATCCAAAATAACACAACCAATGCCATATGATCCAACAGTCTCACTCCTGGGCATATATCCAGACAAAACTATAATTCAAAAACATGCACCTCCATGTTCATAGCAGCACTAGTCACAATAGCCAACACACAGAAACAACCTAAATATCTAGTCAACAGATGGAAAAAGAAGATGTGGTACATATATACAATGGAATACTACTCAGCCATAAAAAGGAATGAAATAATGCCATTTGCAGCAACATGGATGGACCTAGAGATCATCATACTAAGTGAAATAAGTCAGAAAGAGAAAGGCAAATACCATATGATATCACTTATATGTGGAATCTAAGATATGACACAAATGAACTTATCTAGGAAACAGAAACAGACTCATAGATATCGAGAACAGACTTGTGGTTGCCAAGGGGGAGGGGTTGTGGGAGGGATAGATTGGAAGTTTCGGATTAGCAGATGTAAACTATTATATATAGAATGGAAAAATAACAGGGTCCTACTGTATAGCACAGGAAACTATATTCAATATCCTGAGATAAACCATAATGGAAAAGAATATGAAAAAGAATATATTTTATATATATATGAATGACTTTGCTGTACAGCAGAAATTAACACAACATTGTAAATCAACTTCCACACTGAGAGGTAGAGTTGATTTCACCTCCCCTGTAAAGAGGCCTCTCCTGTACCTGGGTGGTGTGACCAATGGAATGCAATGGAAGAGACCTTCTTAGTCCTGGCCTTAAGAAGATGGGCACCTTCCCACTTACATCCTCTTGGAATGCAGCTACCGTGTTCTGACAAAACCGAGCCACAAAGAGAAGCCACAGGGAGGAGAAGCAAGGTGATCCAGTCAACAGCCAGGACCAGCTAGCAGTCATGTGAGTGATCCACCTTGAGATTCCAGCCCGGGAGAGCCTGACAGGACTCCAGTGCCAGGCAACATCATGTAGAGAAGAATCACCACCTGCTGGAGCCCAGCCCACATGCAGAGTCTTGAGAAATTATTAAATGGTGGTTGTTTTAAGCTGCTAAGCCAGTAGATATGTCTACTTTGCAAAAAAGGTACCTGCAACAGAGTTTAAAGTTTGGTCTTTCACCTTTCAGGGCTACTGATTAGGAATAAATCCATATACATTATGTTAGCTACCAGATATCTAGCTGGCAAAGTTCATATGTAGCTATAAAACCAAATAATTTGATTTGTTGTCCGACATACATGAAAGGCCATTTCATCTGTGAATTAAGATGGACTGCTGGAGAAATAGAGACACAGACAGAGAACAAACGTATGGATACCAAGGGGGGAAGTGGGGGTGTGGTGTGGGATGAACTGGGAGATTGGGATTGACATATATACACTACTATGTATAAAATAGATAACTAATAAGAACCTACTGTATAGCACAGGGAACTCTACTCAATGCTCTGTGGTGACCTAAATGGGAAGGAAAGCCAAAAAAGAGGGGATATCTGTATACATATAGCTGATTAATTTTACTGTACAGCAGAAACTAACACAACATTGTAAAGCGACTATATTCCAATAAATATTAATTTTTAAAAAAGATGGACTGCTGGAGAACATGTAACATGCTGCTTTGAATCTTTTCCAATACTCAAAACATGTACTTTAAAGAAATAAACATTTGCTGTAATATGGCGAGGAACATATATTCAGTTCTTCTAAAAACTGGCCTGAGTTTTGAAAACAAAAGTTTTAAATAAGGAGATCTAAGATGCAGCCCTGTTTATAACACTTAGTTCTGGAATTTTATCTTCAAGGCCCTGTTCCTTTCACCTTGGTTGTGTGGGAATTTCACAATAAAAGTTTCTTTGGAGCACATGCACTCTAGAATATAAATCAGTGTCATCAAGATTGGCACATAGGCTTTTATCTAAGCAATAAAAAACCAAAAAATTCCAAGGAATTAAAGATAATAAATTCTAAATTTATTTCAATAATAAGTCTAAGGGGTCAACAATCAATAAATTCTAAAATTAATCTTAAACTGGACTTTTCTCAATTAAGTGAAAGAGGGGAATTAAAAACTATAATAGCAAAATATCTGTGCCCAAAATCAGCTTGGTCCTCATCTAGGATATTAGATTGGGAGTCCCAGACCTGCCGTTTACTGAGAATAAAGCCAGACCACAGATGCGAGAGGATATGCAGAAGACTGATGAGTCAGTAATTTAGAAGCGAGAACATCATTTTTTCCTTTAATTTACCTTTAGTATGCTTCTATTAAAGCATATTAAATTTCTATATTCGAAATTACTCTGTGTTCCATGACACCGCAGAAATTGATAAGATATCTAAAATCAAGTTAAATGGCAGAGAAAAGCCATTTTGGAAATCAAATTTGCCATAGTTGTTGACAATACTAAAATTTGGATAATCAACCATTCACAAAATTTCTTCACTAACACTTCATTTATTCGACCAACATACACGGAGCCATGATACAGAGTGAGGTTTCAGAAATGAATTAGACAGATTCTCCTGAAGCAGATCTGAATTTGACATGACCAAGTATTTATAGAGAAAGATGCCCCAGATGTGGCAAAAGAGAGGCAGTGGGCAGGTAAGGCTGGGAAGTCTTCATGGAAGAGGAATAATTGTTTTAGTCTGATCTTACAGATGGTCTGGGATTTACGATGTTTCAGCTTAGGAGTTTTCGACTTTACAATGGTGCAAAAGCAATGTGCATCCAGTAGAAGTCATACTTCAAATTCTGAATTTTGATCTTTTCCTGCCCTCTCTCACGATGCTCCTAGTCAGCCATGCGATCACGAGGGTCAAAAACTGATACACTCACAACCATTCTATACCCATACAGCCCCTTCAGTACAAAATTTAAGAAGCTACATGAGATATTCAATACTTTATTGTAAAATAGGCTCTGTGTTAGATGATCTTGCCCTACTGTAGGCTAATGGAGGTGTTCTGAGCATGTTTAAGGTAGGCAAGGCTAAGCTACGATGTGCAGTAGGTTAGGTGTATTCAATGCATTTTCAGCTTATGATATTTTTGAGCTTACAATGGGCTTATTGGGACGTAACCTCATCATAAATTGAGGAAGATCTGTATTCTTAAAGGATAAATAGTTTGGTCTTGAAAAACAAGGACATTCTGGGAAAAGAGAATGCCACATACAAGAAAAATCACCTGGAGCCATGTGGAAGATGAAAGATGAATGCAAAAGGGAGTGGACTCAAGGTAGGGAGGGAAGAGAAAGACACAGAAAGAAACTGAGAAAGAGAGAGACTGAGAGACGGAGTAACACAGGGAGAGGTAGAGAAGGAGAGAATATGAATATATGTTTTCAAAGCACTAACTCATGGAATCCCTGGAAGAATGGCTCTTGATTGATGGATTATCGACCCCAGACTGTCCTTATTCCAGTTAATATTATGTTGTGTATAAGATTAGAAGATTCAAACACAAGAGGTTGTCCATAAGTTTTGTTGAGACAATACTGAACAATTTTGCTAAAAACACAAAACTTTTAACTAGACTAGTTCAGCTGCAACAAAGAGAAAATATAAATTTGAGGAGATAGGGAAGAAATACAGGCTAAGACTTCTAATTAAATAAGGAAGGCAAATTAATGACATTTATAATGTATTCTTACAATATGGTATGAGTACCAATGCCACAATTTTAAATCTGAGATTCTGCCACTCTGCTTCCTTTTGCAAACCCCATAAATTAAGATACTGTATTAGAATACCTCCCTTAGAAGTGCTATGAGATAAACTGGAACTCTGTAATGTTAGTGACTATATCGTTTGAAAACCACATGGCACACAGAGATGACTTTTCCCCTGGAAAGTAGATCATCTTTGTTTGTTTATTTGTTTATTTTAATAGGCAAGAAGGTCAGAAATCTGAGAATTTTTTTTCCCAGTATGTTCTAAGTGTTAGTGGATCACCTCATCACTCTGACAAGAATGACACACAAAGTGTGGCAGTTAATAACCTTCTTTCTTTTCATGTTTTGGAAAGTAGAAGATAATTCCAATGGCATAAATTAAAAAGTATTATTGAAACAGAAACATATCATAAAATGCGTTCATTCACTCAAAAGGCCTGACCACAGCAATAGCAAGAGTACATCACAGAGTCCATCAATTGCACTGATCTAGGACAGAGGAGCTAGGTGAATAAGGCAGTGGGAGTGGAAATGCGGAGTACGGCCAAACAAAGAGATGTTAAGAAGAAAGAACTGGAATGGCTAGTGTGGTAGTTTGGAAACATGAATTAAGGGAAAAGGAAGAGTCAAAAGTAATTTCCAGAATTCCACCTGGGTGACAGCCAAAGAGAACCTATTTAAACTTCAAGCCAGATCTTGTCACTTTCTCTGTTCAGCACCTTTTGCTATTGTTCCTCAAGTCCTGACTCCATCTCCTAATACTGTCCCTTGCACTCACTCTGCACCAACCACACTAGCCTTCTTGCTATTCCTAACACGCTGCAAGCATGCCTTGGGGTTTGGCACTGACTGGTCTCATTGTCCGAGATGTTCCTTCCTCAAACGTCTGCTTGACTAACTCCCTTCCCTCCTCCAGGTCTTTACTTAAGTGTTAACTCCCCAGTAAGACCTATATTCACTACTCTTTAAATGTTAATTATCCCCCTTCCCCAAAATTCTCAATTACACTTTCCCTGATTTGTTTTTCATAGCCCTTATCTTATGACAATATTTCATTTATTCTTTTGTATTATACTTCTTTTCCCTTGTCTTTCTGAGACTGAGAATAGAAGAGCAGAGAAGATTTGGAAGAGAAATAAATAGTTCATTTTTTAACAAGTTGTGGTGTCCACAGGTATTTAGATAGAAATATACAGTATGCATTTGGATGTAGTGACCTGGAACTCAGTAGAGATTTACGGAGTTATGAGTTGGAAGTCATCAACAAGTAATAGTTTAAGCCATGGGTACAGATAAGATCACCAATAAAAGTCTGTGTTATTCCAGTAAGAGTTCTTTTTTTTTTGTGGCCACGCCACGCAGCTTGCAGGATCCTAGTTCCCCAACCAGGGATCAAACCCAGACCCCAGCAGTGCAAGCACCAAGTCCTAACCGCTGGACTGCCAGGGGATTCCTCCAGTAAGAATTCTTGAATATAAGCAGAAGAATTTCTAGTTAACTTAATAAGAAAAGGACCTTGTTGAACCTCTATCAAGGACTCACAAATTTCTCTGGAGTTCGGAAAACCAAAATCGAAAAATGGGCGGGAACTAAGGGGACTACAGAGGCCCAAGAAAGAGGAAACAAAAGCAATGATCTTTTACCACTTCCAATCCTGCCAGATCCTAATGCCAAAACAAGACACTTCCCTTGCCCCTGAATACCACTTCTAGCATCGCAGATAGATTATCACCATTCCTCCACCTTTACACCACTTACTCAAAGACCCAGAATTAAACACCAAGTTTGCTAAGTCGAGGTCACTCATCCATGTCCTGTCTATCAGTGTGTAGGAAGAGGGATTATTCTCTTTATCCAGATCTTTCCTCATCACTCATACAAATGGGGACTTCCCCAGGCAAGAAGGAGATTTGAAGGCTGACATGCCACATAAGCTCCACACCTGTCCATCCTAAGGTACAGCATGAAAAGAGTAAAAAGAATGGAAGTCCAAAGATGAAAACTTGGTGCTCTCTACATTGTAAAATATGGATAGTAGCATAAAAGCCAAGGAAGAAGTCTTAGAAAGAACAATCCAAAGAACAGAAAGTGAACAAGGAAAAGTGGTTTACAGAAAGCAAAAGAAATAACTTCAAGAAGTAGTCAACAATTTCAAATGCCACAATGAGTTCCAGTAAGATAAAAACTGGGACGTCATCAAGTTAGCCTTAGAAAGAAAAGCTTCAGTGGAACAAATTCAGACAGAAATCAAAATTCAGTGGTCCAAGAAATAAAAAGGGTGTTTTCTCTTTTTAAAGAGAAAACAGTGAATATAGATAATCCTTTCAAGAATCATTACTTTAACATCACAATTATATGCCTTAACATTTCTACTTATTGAAATAGATGCAAAGTAAATAAGCATGTATTCATGCAAACAGATAGCCACCTGAATCACATTTTACATGCTGTTTATATTAGTGAAAAATGTTATGTGACCTATATATCCAAAGTTAGGGGATTGATTATATGCACATTAAGTCGATAGAATATTATATAACCATTTAAATAATGGGTAGGAATAAACTTATTCATGCAGAAATCTGTCCATGATCCACTGTTGGGTTGATAAAACCTGAAATACTATGTTTGTTAGGATTTTGGTTTTAGAAAAAATTAATTTATTAAAAGAGAGACAGACTGTGTGTTTGTGTAACATTTAAGATGTTTTGGGCTATAAATAACAGAATAACAAATTTACATAGAGGATTAGATAAGACCATTTCTTATCTCATCCATGTGGAGAGAGTCTTTCAATTGGGCAATATTAACTTGTTCAATGGCTAATTCAGTTGCTCAGTGATAGTGTCAAGGAGATTTCTATCTCTCACCTTGATCTTGAAACTCATTATGGTCGATTGCCCCTTAAAATCTATTGACCCTTCTCTCTTCAAGGGTATTTCTGAAAGAAAAAGGGTTTTGTCCACACTATGTCAAAAAACCAACTCTCATCACTCTCATCACTCTAACTCCCACAAACACAATGATTCTTTCACTTAGATATGTGCTATGTAGACACACTTGTCAAAAAGACTAGAGTCCCCACGCTAGAGCATAAGTACCTCGTTACAGACTGAATGTTTGGGTCCTCCCAGACTTCTTCAGTTGAAGCTCTAACCACCCCCTCAATGTGATGGTACTAGCAGGTGGGGCTTTAGGAGATAATTAGGTGAGGTCATGAGAATGGATCCCCCATGATGGTATTAGTGTCCCTATAAGAAGAAGTAAAGAGACCAAGTTCTCTTTCTGTCTCTCTTCACTCCCCACCTCCACCCACCATGTTAGGACACACCAAGAACACAGCCATCTGCAAGCCAAGAAGAGTGCCTTTACCAGGAACTGAATCTGCCAGCACCTTGATCTTAACCTTCCCAGCCTCCAGAACTGTGAGAAATAAATGTTTATTGTTTAAACCACCCCGTCTGTGGTATTTTGTTATGGTAGCCTGAGATGACTAAGACATACCTAAATATCTAAATTAACAACTCTTTAATTTTACTTTAGGATGTCACAAATTTCAGGAAATAGAGTGCATAAAAACATACAATAATATGTATATTTCAATAATATAAAAGCTATAAAATTTTCATTAAATTTTTGCCTTCTCTACATTAAACTCAATTAATGATTTGTGTTTCTTATAGCACAGCTCATTTCTATAAATCAAGAACTCATTAGCAGAATTTTGCAGTAATTTAATTTCTGCTTTTATTTAACCAATAAAAATGCAAATTAATGTTCAAAATGTTCTTGGCAAACTAGAGAAACTAATTTATGTATGCCTTAAATTATAAAACAGCAGTGAATTAAAGGATCAAAAGAACTTAAAATGGTGATAACATTTTAATGCAAAAATTGAATACCCAAAGCCAAATTGGAAAAATTAAAATATTATATTTTATACTTATTGCATTCTTCTGGAATGGGCTATCATTATATAAAAATACATCCTATATACAAGAAACAAAGCAAGTAATACTGAGCATATGCTTGTATATTTGTTGCTTGTATCTCTCTTAACTTCCAAAAAGTTAGAAGAAGCTGACAGTAGAAGACAACTATAAAAGAGGAGCATTAAAATAATTTAGAAAAACAAACAAAAGCCACTGATGAAAAGGTGAAGATAATGCTACCCAAAAATTTTCATTAAGGATAGTTTCTGAGACTGAGCAATCAGAGAAGCTCTGAGCTTCAGCCGGGACACAACAGACTCGTATGAATTAAGTCACTATCTTTAAGGTACTAAGTGTGTGTAGCAAGATTGTGTAGAACTGTGTATTGCTTTCATGGAAAGAAAATGTTTTCTGGTCTGGGAGTAGCCCCCAGTTGGATAGTTACATTGTTTTATACCAATTTCTCAACAAACCAGGCAACCCTGGATGAAGGTGTGGAGCAATTAGGGTTTCTTTTGTTCTCCAAACCCCCCTTTGAACATCTCCATGAATTTGGGACTTGGCCCTCTCAAAAGTTTAATAAAGTTACACACGTAACGCAGTGGTTCCCAAAACTGATTCAAGGATTCACGTGTGGACCTACAAGAGCTCCATTTTTGATGGTAGCTGCCCCACATGGCTGTGAAGCTCTGCCATTTAGCTAATAAGCTTACTTGTCCTTTGGGGATATCTTTACCTAACAGGGTAACTCTGGAGCATCTAACGTCTGAGGAAAAACAAATATTTTAACATTGTTTTTCTAATTATTCAAAAACACATACTTATTTTAGAAAAGAAAGAAATGCATGAGAAAAAAAATTTAAATCCCCTATAATCAATCCCACCACATGGAATTAACCCTTGTCAACACTGGATATCTTTCATAATTTTTTTCTATGCATGCATATGAACAAAAGGTAGGATTTAATATATATATTTACAAAATGGAGATAATGCTTCTTGTACTCAAGATAAACGTTTTTGAACATCATTAAATATTCCTGGGAAATGTGACTATTAATGGCTGCAAAAGACTTCATTACAGGTGGTCCCTGACTTAACAATTTTTCGACTTTACAATGGTGTGAGAGTGATACACATTAAGTAGAAATCATACGTGGAATTCTGAATTCTGATGTTTTCCTGGTGATGGGCTTGTCCAACGCTCTATGTGATGCTGGGTGGCAGGCAGGCACAGCTCCCAGTCAGCCATGAAATCACAAGTGCGAACAACCGATACACATACAACCGTTCTGCACCCATAAAACCATTCTGGTTTTCACTTTCAGTACAGTATTCAATAAATTACAGGAGATCTTCAACCCTTTATTATAAAATAGGTTTTCCACTAGATGATTTTGTCCAACTGCGGATTTAGGGAAGTGTTCTGAGCACGTTTAAAGTGGGCAAGGCTAAACTGTGGTGTTTGGTAGGTTAGGTTTATCAAGTGCATTTTTTTTTAATTCAAAGGTCTATAATGTTTTGCGGGGGGGTTATTTTATTTTTTAATTTTTTGGGCCACACTGAACGGCTTGTGGGACCTTAGTTCCCCGACCAGGAATTGAACCCGGGCCCGGGGCAGTGAGAGCGCAGAGCCTTAACCCCTAGAATGCCAGGGAAGTCCCTAAATACATTTTTGACTTAACGGCATTTTCAACTTATTGTGGGTTTATAACCCATCATTAAGTCGAGGAAGATAGATATGTCAATATGCTACACATTTTTTTTACTAAAACTATTATTACTGAAATTTGGTTTGCTTTGGGGAGGGTGGGTGCGTATTTCTGTTTGTTTGACCAGGCAAGTCCTAAAAGGATGGAGAAGATAACCTATACATCAGAAAAAAAAAAAGACCAAGATAAGTATGCCCACTTCTTCATGTAAGTAAATGAGGAATATCTTATCCATTGTTCCCCACTCATCTCTTGGCATCCAGGGCCTCCTTCCAGGCACTCAATTGCCAAAAGTCAGACTGAGCCACAGAGCAAAGAAGAACAGGTGTGGCTCTGGAAACTAGCAAGGCACATTTTCTTAATCATTTCTTTTCTAAAATATGTATGTGTTTTTGAATAGTTAGAAAAAACAATGTTAAAATACTTGGTTTTTTCCTCAGATATTAGATGCTCCGGGGTTGCCCTGTTGAGTGAAGATGTCCGCGAAAGGATAAGAGAGCGTGTTAGCTAAGTGTCAGAGCTTCACAGCCACACAAGGTAGTTACTATTGCAATGTGCATGGTCTCAATTGCTGACCATTTTTATTATTCTCCAGGGAGATGCCAAGAAATGAGTGGTGAGCAGCATTCCTACACTTTTATAAATATTCACTGAGTAGCGCTTTACTGAGTCAGATACCTCCAAAAGAGTGAGCAGGTGAGTTTTGAAAACAAATTTATAAGTGAACATTTAGATATCGAGAAGCTGCACATAAGCTGAGGGCTTAAGCTGAAACTCCATTTGTTTCCTATGCAGAAAGGAAATCTGGCGATTAGGCTGCACCTTGGATGACCTTTTACAGTATGCTGGGTTAGGCAAACCTTTACTGAGAGAGTTGTGAGGACTCACAGGAAATGGGATCAGCTGAGATGAGACAGGCATTGTCCTTACTCAGCGTGACTCATCAACGCCCTCAGTCAGAGTCTGTAAATTACAGGCTGGCATTTTTTTCACTTTGGGTTATTACACTGTTTGCTTTCCCAGAACAAGGAAAATGAGTTAAAACATTGAGGGGAGAAAATTGCAAAACTTTTTTTTTTTAATCCCTTGGAAACATTTTACCACCCAGGCTAAACTGATATTCAATATCAAGAAAAAACAAAGATAGAAGATTATCATAGGTAATATAAAAGTTATGGAGTCCAAACCAATGAAAGGAATAAAGGAAAGGTGACATCAAATGAGAATGACAGTAAGCTGTTCCAGATATCAGGGAGGAGGAAGAAGGAAAAAGGGATGGTAGACTTAGTGGGGAAAATTACTGCAGTGAAAGATTCAAGACAATTATGGTATTGCTCTTACAGAATATAATAAATATCTAAATGGGAATTTTCTATTCATGCAGTGAAGTGGAATAGTCATTATTATAGAATTTTAACTGCAGTGCGTAATAGCGGGTGCAAGTCTCCCCTTCCTCATTTCTGTGGGGCTGACTTGTTTTCTGTCCTCTGCTCAGTCATAAATCAACATATTAAGCTCCTGTGATGAACCCAGCTCTGTCACCCACTCACTACTTATTTCTTTATGTACATGATTGATAGAAAGACATGGAAAAGAACCTCATTCCTTACATATCTTAAATTTGCATATTAATTAGATCAGGGAGTTAGGGAAATGGGATAAAGCATTCAAAAATCTTTTTTTTTTTACGTGTGAAATAAAATTTTATTATTCCTCTTAATCTATTTTGTCAATAAACAAAAGTTCAGAATTGATCTATTTCTCATTTTCTCCTTCATTGCCCCTATCCCCTCCTCTTAAATTTAAGAATTAAGGTACTCAGCAACGGTACTCCTAGGACTTTACACCCAAGGGACATGTATAAGAATTTCATACCAACACTATTCATAATTAGCCATATTAGCCATAATTGCCATACATTCATAATAGTACTGGAAACAACCCAAATATCCATCAACGAAAACTGTGGTATATTCCTCCACTGGTATATTTAACAGCAATGAAAACAGAATAAACTACACTTATGTACAGCAACATAGATGAATTTCACAATGTTGAGGGAAAGAAGTTAGAAAAGATTACATATTGTGAATTTCCATTTATATACAGTTCAAAATGGGTAAAAACTAAACTCACATTTAGGGATGCATACTTACATACTTAAAATATACAGAAAAGCAAAAAAGTGATTTCCATGGAAGTCAGTGTGTTGCAGAATTATAGGTGATTATTTTCTTCATTATGCATTTCTGTAACTTCAAAATTTCATACAATGAACATATGTAATCAGTAGGGGAAAAAATAGATGTTATTTTTAATAGTGAATAAAAAGGACGAAGATAAAGTACCACAGTGAAACTGAAAAAAGAATTATCTTGTGACCAGCACTCTATAATTATGTCAGACCTACGACTTAGGTTTAGGGAAATGGGATAAAGCATTCTGAAATCATTTTTGTT
Source organism: Balaenoptera acutorostrata (assembly GCF_949987535.1). Taxonomy (NCBI): domain Eukaryota; kingdom Metazoa; phylum Chordata; class Mammalia; order Artiodactyla; family Balaenopteridae; genus Balaenoptera; species Balaenoptera acutorostrata. Next base: position 15,768,952 of record NC_080076.1, read on the forward strand.
TTTTGACTGAAGCAGCACCAGCTGAAAAAACTAATAAATGATGAGATGAGTCTAACTAGAAGAAAAGTAGAACAGCATTCTACACTGGGAAATTATGATGACTAAATTAACTTAGTCTAGAATAAACTTTCCTATGATCTGGGGACATTGAGAATAAACATGACTGAAAGGAGAGGTTCTGCAGGGAGATATGGAAAAATAATAGAAATAAGGAATAGACAATATAGACTTTAGAAGCAAGAAGATTGAAATGTACCTTAAAGGCAGTACAGAGCTTCTGTATATTGTCGAGCAATAGTGAAGTTATGCCGACAGTATTTTAGCCTAGGAAGTGTGTATAGGACAGATCTGGAGGATCACCAGGAGCCTTCAACAGTACTACAGCTGTGACTGGATAGTGGTCTTATTTGGAGTACTGGCAGAAAGAAGACAGAAAAGAAAGAAAAATTTTTAAGTTGCTTCAAAGTAGGAAAAGATAAAGGTTGATTACATATGAAAAATCGAGATGCAAACCCAATTGTTCCCATGTTTCTAACCTAGGATATGACCAACGTGTTAGCTACTAGTAAGTGTAGGAGAAAAAAATGTCTTCCCATCACAACACAAAATCTAACTTTTTTGGCCTGGCAGTCAAAATCCAAGGTTGGCTCTTTCTCCCCATAATGGATTATTTTAATCATTCAACTTATACGGTACGTATTTAGTTGTCACTATGTGCCCACCCTGTGCTAGGTGCGAGTTTATGGTATTAATCCAGACGTGGTTTCTGTCTCAAATGTTCTACTTCGTGGTATTTGGTGTCCCAATTTATATACCAAGAGACCATGTACATTATTGTCACCGGTTTTTACCCCACCATGTGTTCACCTTCCTCTGTCGATTCATAGCAAATCCATCAATATGCTCAAATCCCACCAATATTATGAAGGATACCATAAATGCTTCAGTTCTATGTATCTCTCCTTTCTTATCCATAGCATATCTGCTTTTCTCATCATAGCACACAAATTAATCCTTACATTGTTCCATAGTTATTTTGTGTTACTAATCTTATCCTTCCCCTTCAATTGGATTGGAAAGCCATTGAAGACAAATCTCTATAGTCTATCTCTTTTGAGATAATCGGTGCTGAACAAATACTAGATATATTGATACCACTTGGTATTGATAAAGAGAAATTCATAGCCAAAAATACATCCAAAAATATACTTTATTAATTCTCTCATATCATGAAGAATAAGAGTGTTTGCACTATAATTGCAAAATTAAAACAGCAAAATACCAAAACCAAAAAAATTTATTTTGGGGTTTCCCTGGTGGCGCAGTGGTTGAGAATCTGCCTGCCAATGCAGGGGACACAGGTTCGAGCCCTGGTCTGGGAAGATCCCACATGCCGTGGAGCAACTGGACCCATGAGCCACAACTACTGAGCCTGCGCATCTGGAGCCTGTGCTCTGCAACAAGAGAGGCCGCGATAGTGAGAGGCCTGTGCACCGCAATGAAGAGTGGCCCCCGCTAACCGCAACTAGAGAAAGCCCTCGCACAGAAACGAAGACCCAATACAGCCAAAAATAAATATAAAAATAAATTAAAAAAAAAAAGAAAAAGACCTAAAGAAGAAATACATGGTGAATATCTTTTAAAAAAATTTTATTTTGGATTTTTCTAGTCTAGAAAGACAAATATAAATTGTCTCAATCTCCTTTTAGAATTTTCTTTAAATTATTAAATCTATAAAAGAAAAAATCATTTAAAAAGGATAGATAAACTTTAACTAACATTAAAGCTTCTGGGAGTGACATCAGCAGCATGGTGGAAAGAATTGTTCCCTTTGTCCCCTTCAACCTACAGCTTGTAAAACATCCACAACTCAGCAAAGGTGCTATTGCCCAAAACAGCAAGATGCTGGAGAATTTCACACACCTGTACATCTAAAGTTGGGTGGATTGGAACACTTAAGTGAGGCAGAATCCGGGGAACAGCTGCCTGCAATTCCAGCCTTCCAGCCATGGCAGCTGAGCCCACAGCCCCAGAGAACGTGGTAGTAGCAGGGGAGGTGGTGCATGTGACCCTGGCCACAGTGGTACCCATAGCCACAGGTAACTGGGCAGCAGTGGCAGTGGGGCCTGGGACTCCATCCCTCCAGCTGCTGAGGTGCCCATGACTCCAGCCCCTTGTCCCCCCCACCACCTGCAGTGGCAGAGCCCATGAACCTTACAACAACGGACACAGCAGAAGCACTCATGTGAACCTGTCCCCCTCCTGCAAGAAGCAGAGCCTGCAACTCAAGGGATCCTGGATGTGACAGAAGAGCCCACCATCCTGGTGCCCCAGGAGGCAACACCAGCAGCACTGGCGGTGACAAGGCACCCATGGGGCACAATAAGGGACAACAAGGGCGTGGGGAGACCCCTCTGACAGAGGCAGTGGAGGGGGAAAAGTGCTAACTCTCAAATATAACCAGAGGCAGCTGAGGTAAGAGAAACCAAAAGCCTGGGCTATAGCATCACTTACTAGGAAACAAAGGAAAGGTGTTTCATTTCTTACCTATTGAATCATTATAATCAAGTAGAAAGATGTTTGCTACTTCAAATGCACCAGCAGAGGAGCAACCCATCAAGCACCATGAAGAACCACAGTAACACAGTACCACGAAAAGAAAATGACAATCCTACAGAAACCAAACGTAAGTCACAGAACATTGTAATCTAACTGACAGAGAATTCAAAAGAGCTTTCATGAAGAAACTCAGCAAGCTACAAGAAAACTCAGAAAGGCAGTTTAATGAGCTCAGGAATAAAATTAATGAACAGAAAGAATACTTTACCAAAGGGATTGAAACTCTAAAAAAGAAGCAAACAGAAATCCTGGAGCTGAAGAACTCAATAAACCAGATGAAAAATGCATTAGAAAGCACTGGAAATGGAGCAGGCCATATAAAAGAATTAGTGAGACTGAAGATAGAAAACTAGAAATGATACAAGTAGAAGAAGGAAGAGAAATAAGGTACCAAAAATTGAGTAAATCCGACAAGAGCTATCCAACCCTTATAGAAAGAGCAACATTAGGATAATGGGCATCCCAGCAGGGGAAGAGAGGGAGAAGGAGGCAGAGAGTTTATTTAAGGAGAAACTAACACAACATTGTAAATCAACTATACTTCAATTTAAAAAAAGAAAGAAAGAAAGAATAGCTGAGAAATTCCTAGACTTAGGGAAGGAATTAAAAGCTAAGAGAACACCTATACCTCAATGCAAAAAGACCTTCTCCAAGACACATTATACTAAATATGTCAGAAGTCAATGACAAAGAATTTTTTTTAACATCTTTATTGAAGTATAATTGCTTTACAATGGTGTGTTAGTTTCTGCTTTAAAACAAAGTGAATCAGTTATACATATACATATGTTCCCATATCTCTTCCCTCTTGCATCTCCCTCCCTCCCACCCTCCCTATCCCACCCCTTTAGGTGGTCACAAAGCACCGAGCTGATCTCCCTGTGCTATGCAGCTGCTTCCCACTAGCTATCTATTTTACATTTGGTAGTGTATATATGTCCATGCCACTCTCTCACCCTGTCACATCTCACCCCTCCCCCTCCCCATATCCTCAAGTCCATTCTCTAGTAGGTCTGTGTCTTTATTCCCGTCTTGCCACTAGGTTCTTCGTGGCCTTTTTTTTTTTTTTCCTTAGATTCCATATATATGTGTTAGCATACTGTATTTGTTTTTCTCTTTCTGACTTACTTCACTCTGTATGACAGACTCTAACTCCATCCACCTCATTACAAATACCAATGACAAAGAATTTTAAAGGCAACCAGGGGAAAAAGAATGGTGACCTACAAAAGAACCCCCATTAGGCTATCCATAGATTTCTCAGCTGAAACTCTATAGGCCATGAGGGAGTGAAATGACATTCTCAAAATACTGAAAGATAAAAACTGTCACCCAAGAATACTCTATTCAGCAAAGTTGTCATCCAGATACGAAGGAGAAATCAAGATTTTCCCAGACAAACAAAAGCTGAGGGAGTTCATCAATACTAGACCTGCCTTACAAGAGATGTTTAAAAGAGCTCCGCTACCAGAAACAAAAAGGCGGAAGTACACGAAACTGTGAGTAATGTGATAAACAGACAGACAGACTCAGAAAATTGAAACTCTTTATCAGGATAGGTTTTTAAACACTTTCTTATGTCATAAAGGTTAAAGGGAGGGAGCAGAAAAAATAAAGAGCTATTTCCATTTAGTAAAAAACTCACAACATAAAAAGGGATAATTCGAGACAACAAAAAAACAAGAGGGGAAGAGGAAAAGAATGGAACCCATATAGGTAAATGAAGATAAGATGCTATCAGCAGAAAAAGGACTATTTTGTTTATAAGATGTTTTGTACAAACCTCATGGTAACCACAAAATGTAAATATAGAGCAGAGACACAAAACATAAAAAGGAGGAAACAAAAAAAATCATAGAAAGCCACCAAACCAAAATGGCAGAGAGAAACAGAAAGAAAACACATATGAAAGGATGCTCAACATCACTAATTATTAGAGAAATGCAAATCAAAACTACAATGAGGTATCATCTCACACCAGTCAGAATAGCCATCATCAAAAAATCTACAAACAATAAATGCTGGAGAGGGTGTGCAGAAAAGGGAACCCTCTTGCACTGTTGGTGGGAATGTAAATTGATACAGTCACTATGGAGAACAGTATGGAGGTTCCTTAAAAAACTAAAAATAGAACTACCATATGTCCCAGCAATCCCACTACTGGGCATATACCCTGAGAAAACCATAATTCAAAAAGAGTCATGTACCACAGTGTTCATTGCAGCACTATTTACAATCGCCAGGACATGGAAGCAACCTAAGTGTCCATCGACAGATGAATGGATAAAGAAGATGTGGCACATATATACAATGGAATATTACTCAGCCATAAAAAGGAACAAAATTGAGTTATTTGTAGTGAGGTGGATGGACCTAGAGTCTATCATACAGAGTGAAGTAAGTCAGAAAGACAAAAACAAATATCTTAAATCTCTTTTAATCCATAGGTTTCCCTCCACTTATTTTTCCCTTGCAATTTCTATATTGAGGAAATGTGATCATCTATCCTGTAGGGTTCCCCACAGTCAATTTTTCTGATCCCATCCAATTTTACTTGTTCTTCTGTTCCCTGTATTTGCTGTAATTGGTTATTACATCTAGAGAACTGATCAGATTCAGTTTGATGTTTGACAAGAATACTCCATCAGTGGCTTTGTATGTTTCCATAGAAGTACATAATTTCTGTTTTTCTCTATTTTTGTGATGTTAACAGTACTTGATTATTGTTTTCTAATCCTTTAATTAATTAGAGGTTATAAAATTGTGATTCTATAATGCTATCACTCCTTCTTCGTTTATTAACTGAAACTCTTATTTAAAGAAAAACTTCTCCTCATCAACTATTTGGTTACCCTTAGGCACAGTTCATGCAGGAAGGAAGAGTAAATGCTTAATTCTTACCCTTTACTTAAGAATTAGTTGGTTTCCTACCATCCTCCAAAGGCATTTAACGATGGTTTTTTGGTTGTTGAAACATTTCATTAAAAGTATTTTAATGAGTGAAAAGAAGATCACACTAGTTGTGTGATGAATAAAATAATCCGCTGGAGAATTTTTGGAGAGGTAGAAAGGCAGAAATAAGATAGTAATTTAAGGAACTAACAGTGTTGAGGGAAGTACTATCTTTTAGAAGAGAAAAATAGAAATTGGTCTTGTAAATGTTGTTTCCTTTGAATGTAATTCAAAATGGATCAAAAAATAAATATTTATCAGTTGTATTTATTAAATGGAAAATTTGAAAAACAGAAGAATAGAAAGGCAAACCAAATATTTATTTACTGACTGACTTACAGAGTAAATGCAGCTTACATAAATTCAAAGAAAATGTAAGAAAAAGGGTATCATAAAACAAGGATTATGGGCTTCCCTGGTGGCGCAGTGGTTGAGAATCTGCCTGCCAATGCAGGGGACACGGGTTCGAGCCCTGGTCTGGGAAGATCCCACATGCCGCGGAGCAACTGGGCCCGTGAGCCACAACTACTGAGCCTGCGCGTCTGGAGCCTGTGCTCTGCAACAAGAGAGGCCGCGACAGTGAGAGGCCCGTGCACCACGATGAAGAGTGGCCCCCGCTTGCCACAACTAGAGGAAGCCCATGCACAGAAGCGAAGACCCAACACAGTCATAAATAAATAAATAAATAAATTTAAAGTGAGGTTGATCCAGCTCTGGGCCTCAGCACAAAACCAATGAAGCCACTGTCTTTCATTCCATTGCCTTTAAAAATAAAATAAAATAAAATAAAATAAAATAAAATAAAATAAAATAAGGATTATTATTGGAGTACAGTGTGCATGCTGAAAAGCCCTGCTTATTTGCTTGGGGTGGATCACACATCTGTTGCATGATTCATACTATCCATAAACTTTTTTTAAAAAAATCAGTGACTCAGGAAACACACAATCATCCCTCATAAGATGATTAGAGAAAGTTCTCCAAGGATGATAATAAATAGCACATCATGAAATGTAATGTACTGAACACATTTAAAAGAGAATTTCACTGCCCTCCACCTATTATCACTTCTTATGAGCTCAGAGTCTATCTTATACATCAACCTGCCAGGTGAAGGTCTGTGCCCTTTCAAGGAGGAATATGGTGTACCACTTTTTATTGCCTCATTTCCAAGTTTTGGATATATATTTTTTTAACATACATTTTTCAGAACAAAAAAATTACATGATAAACCTAGGGGCAGGACAGGAATAAAGACACAGACATAGAGAATGGACTTGAGGACACGGGGAGGGGGAAGGGTAAGCTGGGACGAAGTGAGAGAGTAACATTGACATACATACACTACCAAACGTAAAATAGATAGCTTGTGGGAAGCAGTTGCATAGCACAGGGAGATCAGCTCGGTGCTTTGTGACCACCTAGAGGGGTGGGATAGGGAGGGTGGGAGGGAGACGCAAGTGGGAGAGGATATGGGGATATATGTATACATATAGCTGACTCACTTTGTTATACAGCAGAAACTAACGCATTGTAAAGCAATTATACTCCAATAAAGATGTTAAAATAAAATGTTACATAGATAGTACAGAAAGTTTCAATGTACTTCATACTCAGTTACCCCTATTATTATCATCTGAGATTAGCATGGTAAATTTGTTACAGTTAATGAACCAATACTGATACATTATTATTAACTAAAGTCCATGCTTTATTTAGATTTCCTCAGTTTTTGCCTACCGTCCTTCTTCTCTTCCAGGCTCCCATTCACGACACCACATTACCTTTAGTCATCATGTCTCCTAAGACTCCTCTTGGCTGTGACAAGTTCTCAGACTTTATTGATTTTTGATGACTTTGACAGTTTTGAGGACTATGTGTCAGGTATTTTGCAGAATGTTCCTCAATTGGGATCTGTCTGATGTTTTTTTCTCATGCCTAGACTGTGATTATGTGTTTGGGGAAAGAAGACCACAGAAATAAATATGCTGTCATCACATGTTAAGGGTACTGAACAAAGTTAAAAGGGAATTCCACTGAGCTCCTCACATCCTCATCTTTCATATGCTCAACATCTATTTCGGACGTCAACCGACCACATAAAGGTCTGTGCCTATCAACATGACTGCTCACTGATGACGTTGACAACAGTCACCTGGCTGAACAGTTGTCCAGTTTCTCCACAGTAAAGTAACTTTCTTCCCCTCTGCTAGAGAGTGAATATTTATGTTCCCCCCTCAGAAAAATTCATATGTGAAAAATCCAACCCCCAAGGTATTAGGAAGTGGAGCCTTTAGGAGTGATTAGGTCATGAGGGTGAAACCCTCACGAATGGGATTAGTATCCTTATAAAAGAGACCCCAGAGAGATCCCTCACCCCTTCTACCATGCAAGACTTGTTGGCCTGAAACAAATAGACTGCCAGATATTTTTTCCAACAAAGATGTGTTTATTCAGGGTCAGTAGAAAATTGTTAGTCCGGGTCTGAAACCCCATGTACGCACACGTGCCCACACAGGGAAGGAGAGCGCTTTTACAGAGGGGAAAGGGAAGTTGGGAGGGCTATAGCAAACAAAGAGTCCATGACTTTTCACTGGCTGAGTCCTTGCCAGGCAAGAAGAGAGCTCTTTTTCTCCTGTTGGTTCTGCTATCCTCATTGGGTATGAGAGCTCCCCCTTCTGGCCTCCCAACTCTATTTAACTGAGGTTTCCGTTATTTTTATTATTATTATTATTACTATTATTTACAGATTACAGGGAAAAGACATCCAGGAAGCCCTCTCCAGACACCAAACCTGCTGGCCCTTGATCTTGGATTTCCCATTTTCCAGGACTGTGAGTAATAAATGTCTGTTGTTTATACAGCACCCACTCTATGGTGTTCTATTATAGCAGCCCAAAAGGACTAAGACAGCCTCTTTCCATTCTGTACCTTTTGAAAGGAAGCTGCTATGCACATCCCACACTTCAGAAGTGGAGGAGTTATGCCCCATCTCCCTGAAGTAGAGTATCTACATAAATTCTTTGGAAATCTGCACCATTTTTTTAACAAGAGATACCAATGAGAATTCAGTGTCCTCCAGGGGGGTTCCAATGTGTTTGCATTTCACTCCATTTCTATCTACTTCATGATTGATATCCTTGCTTTTTCCTCACAGTCTCCTGCATAACATGGCATCTGCTATGCAGCTGGTCTCAAGTTGTGGGTCCCAGACAGGCATCATCAATATCACTTGAGAATTTGTTAGAAATGCAAATTCTCGGTCCCCACTCCACCCTAGAATCAGAAGCTTGGGGTGAGGCCCAACAATCTGTGTTTTAACAAACCTTCCAGGCCATCCATGTTTGTTATGGTATTAGAAGCAAGGAGTAAGGATAACTGCTCTCATTTTTTCATGCCTAGGCTTCATGCCTGATCTCACAGCCAAAACCCCACTCCTTCATCCTGTGGCTCCTTAGCAAGTCTCAGCATCAGTGTTGCTTTAAGTGACCACCTAGCATTGAGACCTTAACCCCAGGACTCTTTTCTTATTAAAGTGGCCCCACCGACGTCTCTGCAAACCTGGAAAGTTCAGGTATTACATCCTCTCGTTTCATTACTAGCACACTCCATCCAGTAGCTTCCATCAGCTGGCTGTTCTTGTTCCTGTTCTCCCTGATCTAAATTTCTGGCTGAATTCCTAAGAGGAATTTACTTTGACTGACACCCTCCTGTCTCCACTCTGTCCTTCTTAAGCAATAGCAACAGACTCGCTGGGAACCCCTGCCAATGTCTTTGATTGTTCCAGGTTTCTAGCCGTTTCCTGCTATCCCCCTGTTTCCTGGGCTTCCATCTGGTACCAGGAAGCCTGTCCTGCCTCCTGCGGGACATTCTCAAGTTTCCCGGTTATTGCTTGTGCCAGGGTTCATTTACACAGCACACTAAATGACAAATGTCTTGAGACACTTTGAGCCGTTCAGCAGCTGTATAGCAGTTCTTAAAAATGTAGGAATAAAACAGAGTGGTACTAGTGCCCCCCATTATCCATTTTAACTTCACTCTATTATAAAATTACTATATATAAAATTTTCTGAGCTATAAAATATTCATTTCCTTATTCATAGGCTATTTATATGCTTTATGGGGAGGCCTATTTATATCACAATGTTTGCATGGAAACTGCTTGTAAGAGGATAACTATTGAACTATTGGATAACTATTGATAATAAATGCTAAATGTTCATTTTCATTGAAATATCATAAATCCAAGCCATGAGGAGTTCACTAAAACTATGAGTCGCCCAGAACCTATTCTCTGATGTACTGACTCACTCATTTGAAAAACATTTCCTGCCATATGCATACTACCTAACCACTCTGTAGTGTCCTTTGCTATAACTGCATTGACACATCTTTCTGTTTTTATGATGTTTTGTAATTTTCTTCAATGGACATGTATTACTGTCATAAAAAATGGGAAGAAAAACAAACTTTTAAAAAAAAAAGTTCATTTGCAAGAATACTTTCCTCTAAATTCCACCACAAATTCAGTCAATAAAATAGTGAAGTATAAATAGGCAATTTTTAAAACATTTTGTATAACTTATATCTTCATTCAAAAAGATGTAATGAACTGACTTCTATATTCTTTGTCCATGTTTCAGATGTAATCATTAGAATAGATTTTTAGAGTGGAATTACTGGCTTAAAGGGTATGAAAAACTTTAAGACTTGATATATATTGCCAAAATTCATTGACTTTAATGCTCAAACATATTTTTGTATTATACTACACTTATCTACTTCTTTTGCAATTATTGAAGTAATATAAATTTCATGTCAAGTATAAGGAAAATGCAACAAGTTTTAAAGACAGAAAAGGGAAAAAAAATCACTCATAATCTCAGTCCTAGAAATAACTACTTGATGTCTCCACTTCATTCTTTTCTCTGTGTTTTGTCTTTTTTTGTTGTTTTTTTCTGGTTGTGCCACCTGGCATGTGGGATCTTAGTTCCCCAACCAGGGACTGAACCCGTGACCCCTGCATTGGAAGTGTGGAGTCTTAACCACTGGACTGCCAGGGAAGTCCCCTGTTTTGTCTTTTTTTTAATATATAGGTTTAGAAGATAGTCATTCCATTTTCTTATTTTATGAATATTTATATTTTGAAATTCTAAACACTTTATTTTCCCAAATCATATCAAGAAAAATTATCTATTGACTTTCATCTTATAAAATTATAAGTTAGCACATTTTTATCCCTTGCACTTCCCTTCCCACAACTTCCTACTCTCCATTTAAATAATCTGGAGATTCTTAAATTATTTCTAATCATTTAAGAGTTAAGAGTTACTTTTTAATGGTTCTGAAGAACCTAGGGGCAGGACAGGAATAAAGACGCAGATGTAGGGAATGGACTTGAGGACACGGTGGGGGAAGGGTAAGCTGGGACGAAGTGAGAGAGTGGTATGGACATATATACACTACCAAATGTAAAATAGCTAGCTAGTGGGAAGCAGCCACATAGCACAGGGAGATCAGCTCGGTGCTTTGTGACCACCTAGAGGGGTGGGATAGGGAGGGTGGGAGGGAGACACAAGAGGGAGGAGATATGAGCATATATGTATATGTATAGCTGATTCACTTTGTTATAAAGCAGAAACTAACACACCATTGTAAAGGAATTATACCCCAATAAAACTTTTTTAAAAAAGAGTTACGTTTTAATTGTTCCATTATTTTATAACCATAATTGCAATAATAATTTAGACCCAATTCTAACGTTGTCTAAGTTCTTACGCCATAGTCGTTTCAGAATGACTATATGGATAGCACACAGGCTAAGCCTTTGCATCTTTAAGAATAACTCTCACTTTAATCAACGTTTTGTCTTTAAAAACTGTAGATAAAATGTCCCTGTCTTCTGGCATTTCATTTATTCAGCTTCAATAAATATGTTTGAACTCATCTATATTTTTTTAAAAACCCTTCCTGGATGCTGGTGTAGAAGGTATAGATAGATGGAGACAGAAATAGAGATGGTAGAGATCAAGATGATAGAGATATATAGATATATGGAAAGTTAACAGTGTAGCCAGGAAATGTCTACGTCATTGTTTCATCAAAATAAGTTCTATGCAACACTATTACAATACATGTTTTTAGTGTTACCCCCCGAAAGTGGTCATATAAATTAGAGACATACTGGGTTAAAATAAATTCTGAATAAATTCTTTTTCTGAATTTTTCTAAATTTGTTTTTCCTGATTACTTCATTTAACTAGCAAATATACAATGTAAATCTTTCAGAAGCCATTATATTATGCAAATCTCTCACACTTTTCAGGCCATGAAACCATTTTCCAAATGAGCATGTAAAAAACTAATAAACAGAAACCTCAGTTAAATAGAGCTGGGAGACCAGAAGGGGAAGCCCTCACACACTGCAACATTGACCAAGCCCAACAGGAGCAAGAAAAACTCCTCTTCTTTCCTGGCAAGGACTCAGCCAGTGAAAAGCCATGGACTCTTTATTATAGCCCTCCCAACTTCCTTTTCCTCCCTATAAAGGGGGGTCTTCTTCCCTTCCTGTGTGGGGCTCGCCTTGGTTGTAGACCCTGAATTCCAATTCTCTGCCAACCCCGAATAAACCCATCTTTGCTGGAGAAGTATCTGGCTGTCTGTTTCTTTCAGGTCAACAAGCATCAAATAAAAATATTGTTCTGTGGAACACACTTGAAGAAACACAGTTCTAGGTGTTGGTGCATATGTATTAATTTTGTTGAACACTTGGTGACCGTTTTTTCATTAGTAGATTAGTATACGTTTCAGGTCAATTTCAGGTCAATTTCTCTTATTTCTATGATTATTGCTACTGATTTTTCCATCTGCTCTATTTTTCCTTCTGGGATTCTGATTATAATTTAGATTGAAATCTCTAAATATGAGTTTTCTCTGTCCTCTTTTCTTTCAACTTTTTCCATTCTTTTCTCCTAAATCCTATTAATGTTTTCCATTAGAATCCAATTTACCATTGTGGTATTTTTATTTATAATAAGAAATTTATACATTTGGTCTTCAACCTCGTTTCTGCCACAGAGCTCTTAAAACCCTCAAACTTTCCTGAAAGATGTCTTTCATTATTCATAATAAACTCCTTTCAAACACACCTTAGTTCATGTTAATGCAGTAACTTTTGGAAAGCCCCTAAGGATGGAGGCTATTTGCCAAAGAAATCAACCTTGTGATTAGAGGTTTGGAACTTTCAGCCCCACCTCAACTCCATCCCTCTCCCAACACACATCCTACCTCTGCGGAGGTTTCACTAATCACTGATGGCCAGTGACTTAATCAACCCTGGCTGTTTAATGAAGTTTCCATGAAAATTCAAAAGTATGGGTTCAGAGAGCTTCCAGGTTGCTGAACAGGTGGAGATGTGAAGAAACCAGTGACCTGGAGAGGGCATGGACCCTCCATACCCATTTCCCCATCCCTTGCCTTATGCATCTCTTCCATCTGCCTGTTCTTGAGTTACATTCTTTTACAATAACCTGGTACTCTAGGGAGTAAAATGTTTTCCTGAGTTCTGTGAGCCACTCTAGCATATTAATCAAACCAGGGGAGAGGTAAAGCAATTATACCCCAATACAGATTAAAAAAAAAAATCATTCACCAACCTGAAAAAAAAAAAACAAAACAAAACAGAGGAGGGGGTTGTGGGAATCTTCAGTTTATAGTGGTTTTCAGAAGCACGGGTGACAACCTGCACTTAAGATTGGCATCTGGAGTGGAGGAGTTGGAGGCATGGGCAGACTGTGGAACTGAGCCCTTAACCTCTGGAATCTGATGCTATCGCCAGGTGGATAGTGTCAGAATTGAGTTAAATTGCAGGGTACCCAGCTGGTGTCCCAGAATTGTTTGATGTAGGAAAGTCCACACACGTTTATTTGGAGTACAGAGGAACCTCTGAGTAGTAAGACTACAGAAAAACAGGAGAAGGGGTGTTTTTTCTTTATAGCCATTCACCATCTCCACCCTGATTTTACATTTGGTGATGATATTTTCCATCATCCCACCATAGTTCCTGATCACAGATTCTTGGTCACACAGTCTTATATTATTATATAGATGCAGATATTTTTCTCTGTTGGATTCATCCTTCCAGCAGGAGAACAAGAATTCCCCAATGGAGGCTCATGATCAAACCTATGTAAAACCTGTGAGACTTTGCCTTAATCAAACAAGTACTGGAAACATATGTATGTAGTGCAAATATCTCACAGATTCAGATTCAGCAGCCCAAGTAAATTGGGGAAGAGTCAGAACCATGAAAAGTGCCGTCAGTAGATTATGATCTCTGGCCATTCTTTCTAGCAATCTCTGCAGCATCTTCCATACACACACACACACACACACACACACACACACACACACACACACACACACACACACACACCCCACAACTGGAAGCTCCATCAATACAAGCTCTGGGTCCTGTTCTCCATTGTTTCTCTAGTACCTACCTAGAACAGTGCCTGACTCATAATAAATTTACTTATCAGCAGTCTATTTGTTGCAAGAGACAGAAACCCAAATGAAACCAGATTTAGAATCAAGGGGAAAGTTTGGCCTAAGTAACAGGGAAATCCAGAAGTACATCTGGTTCCAGAGATGAGTGAATCCAGGGTCAGAAATAATGTTGTCAGGGCTCAGAGTCTCTCTGTCTGTCTCCAAGTGAAAGTCCCTTAAATCTTAGAGTTCTCATAGGTCAAGTTTAGGGTCATTTTCTACCTCTAAATCAAAATCTGTATTTAGAGGGCTGGAGTAAACTTAAGGAAGAGTCTGCTACACACAACCAACTCTGTTAACAAAGTTGGGAGGAGGGAGCACCATGATACACAAGCCTAGGATGGCAACAAGGAGGAAAGAAGGGCTTAACAGAAGGAAGGGTTGGGGTGACCTTACTAGGTAAAGGAGGAAAGGATTCTACGATTCACTACCTCCACAAAGTAGATGCTCAAGGAATATATATTGAAGGAAAGAATAGGTTTGTCTCTCACAAATGTCACCCAAGTTTCTCTCAGTCATCGTGTTTTGTTATTTCCCTTTCTGTGCCAAACTCAGTGACAATTTTAACCGGGTACAGTTGAGCGCAAGCCAAACAGGATGCTTTGTCCTGGATCCTTCCTTCCTATTTTTTGGGAAGGCTATGAATGACCTTCCCTAAAACTCTGCTACTGTGTAAAAGCTGTCTCATAAATATTATTAATAACTGCAAACTTTATATTCACATTTGGCTAATTCAATGATTTTAAGCCACCTAAAACACTGAGGATTAGTCCCAAACTTAATATTTAATGGATTTGCTAAGTTTTCTATTAAGCCTAGCACAGCAGTCAATGTGGATTAGCTTAAAGTCAGTTGTAATGTGTGACAATTCTCATGCCTTGCACCTAATAGCAGGTGCCAGTTCAGATGAGAGAGAGGAATTAATTCCAATGATTGGCAAACTATATTCAGTTTATAGTTTCATCAGTGACATTTTAATTTCTTTAAAAAGACATATCTTGTTAGCCCTACCCATATTCTGCCAATTGTAATTCCTTCCACCAAAATAAAATGCTGGGCTCCAAACCTACCTATGATAAGAAATTGTGCCAACACCTAACAGAGAGGTATACATAGTTCAACAAAGAAAAGTAATCTCAGAAGGAAGATGCACTTCCTAAAATTTCTCTATGTGTTATGTAACAGTCATTGGAGGGTCTGAGAAATCTTCCTGTGGTAGGGTTTTATTCAGAATCTGAAATAGATTTCAGTCAGTTTTCCTACTATTTTGCTAAGGAATGGTTAACTTTCTAACTAAAAAGCCACCATGTTTAGGCAGTCATCATTATGCTAAACCCTTATATTTGTACAGAGTTTTAAAGCTTAAGTAGTACTTTCATCTATATATTTCTGAGCCCTGTAGCACACAATACTACTTACTCATAATATGAGACCTGAACTGTTCTAGATTAAACTGTACCTAAAGTTTGTCTCTTAAAACCAGAAGACCAACACACTTATGGTCAATTAATCTACAACAAAGGAGGCAAGAATATACAATAAAGAAAAGACAGTCTCTTCAATAAATGGTGCTGAGAAAACTGGACAGCTACATGTAAAAGAATGAAATTAGAACATAATCTAACACCATACACAAAACTAAACTCAAAATGGATTAAAGACCTAAATGTAAGACCAGATACTATAAAACTCCTAGGGGAAAACAGACAGAACACTCTTTGACGTAAATCACAGCAATATTTTTTTGGATCTGTCTCCTAGAGTAATGGAAACAAAAGCAAAAATAAACAAATGGGACCTAATCAAACTTATAAACTTTTGCACAACAAAGGAAACCATAAACAAAATGAAAAGACAACCTATGGAATGGGAGAAAATATTTGCAAATGGTGTGAACGACAAGGGATTAATTTCCAAAATACACAAACTTATACAGCTCAATATCAAAAAAAAAAAAAAAATCAAAAAACGGGCAGACCTAAATAGACATTTCTCTGAAGAAGACGTACAAATGGGCAACAGGCACATGAAAAGATGTTTAACATTGTTAATTATTAGAGAAATGCAAATCAAAACTACAATGAGATAGCATCTCACACAGGTCAAAATGGTCATCATAAAAATGTCTACAAATAACAAATGCTGGAGAGGGTGTGGAGAAAAAGGAACCCTCCTACACTGTTGGTGGGAATGTAAATTGGTACAGCCACTATGGAGAACAGTATGGAGGTTCCTTAAAAAACTAAAAATAAAGTTACCATATGATCCAGCAATCCCACTCCTGGGCATATATCCAGAGAAGACAAAAACTCTAATTCAAAAAGATACATACACCCCAGTGTTCGTAGCAGCACTATTTACAACACCCAAGACATGGAAGCAACCTAAGTGTTAATCAACAGCTGAATGGATAAAGGAGAGGTGATATATATATATATACACACACACCTTAAAAAGGAATGAAATA
Organism: Balaenoptera acutorostrata; assembly: GCF_949987535.1. Lineage (NCBI taxonomy): Eukaryota > Metazoa > Chordata > Mammalia > Artiodactyla > Balaenopteridae > Balaenoptera > Balaenoptera acutorostrata. Next base: position 15,785,537 of record NC_080076.1, read on the forward strand.
ATGCCATTTGTAGCAACATGGATAGACCTGGAGATTATCATACCAACTGAAGTAAGTCAGACAGAGAAAGACAAATATCATATGATATCACTTATATGAGAAATATTTTAAAAACTTATACAAATGAGCTTATTTATGAAACTGAAATACAGTCACAGGCATAGAAAACAAACCTATGGTTACCATAGGGGAAAGGGGTGGGGGGGTGGAGGGATAAATTAGGAATTTGGGATTAACAGATACACACTATATAAAATAAATAAACAAGGACCTACTGTATAGTACAGGGAACTATATTCAATATCTTATAATAACCTATAATGGAAAAGAATCTGAAAAATATATATATATGTATATAACTGAGTCACTTTGCTATACAGCAGAAATTACATTGTGAATTACATTTACAATTTACATTGTAAATTATACAATTTACATTGTAAATCAACTATACTTCAATAAAAACAGAAGAGCATAAGGGATTGAGAGAATTACCATGTGCACATAATTACAATGCAATTATTTTAACAGAGGTTTTAAAACTCCACATCACTAGCAAGAAAGCAGCACTTTGTCAGACTAATTAATTGAATTAATTTAACATCACTAAAAGTCACTTTCATGTGGGTAGATTATTCCATCACCAAATACTGCCACTGTGAAAGATCCTGCCTCAATTATTGCCATAGAATTTTATAAAATCAGTGATGACTGTTTGATAAAGTGGTCTTTTATAAAAATTCCAATGTTTGGGTGTTTGAAGTATTTAGACTCCCACTTAAGTGATGTTTTTCTAATATATTTGTAACTTTGGAGAGTAACATTGGTAATGAAATACAATTTTCAAATATCTCTCATCCTCTCCTCATTTCACACACACGTTCATTCAAATGATATTGATTGACTTCTGGCTTCTGATTAGGATGTAAAAAGATGGAAAGACTGTGCTCCTTCTTTAAAAAAAGCTAGATAATTTGCAAAATCACAGCTGTTAAAACCCCACCAAAAAGCTGATCACCAGACAACTAACTCACCCAAATCCAAAGAAAGGCAGATGTGTCCAATAAAAGACAGGACATGAGCATTTGTGTATGTGGGGTGTATACTGGAAACCATTCAAGCTGGTAAGAAGTGTTCAGCTGAAATTCTTAACAAGTTACTACAGTCCCACTGTGGGATAGCAGGAGTGTACGGAAACCCTGATAGCCACAGATGGACCAGCACCATGATGGAGGCTTTTTCCAGGATCTCTCCCTGCCCCAGGCTTTCTCATGATCACTTCGTAAGGCCTGCAAGGGGATATGAATTCTCCTGTGTCTACAGCTCCCAGGGGTTCTGTCCTCTCCTGTTGTTAGAGGGTGATATATAGGCATATGACCAGCTATTCAACATCATTAGTCAGTAGGCAAATACAAGTTAAAACTATAGTAAGACATCATTACACACCTATTAGCATGACTACACTGACCCTACCAAGTGTTGGTGAGGATGTGAAGCAACTGGACGTCTCATACTCTGATGGTGGAATGCAAACAAGGTAAACCACTTGAATACAGTTTGATGGTTTCTTTAAAAGTTAAATATATACCTACCTTATGACATAGCCATTCCACGCTTATGTATTTACAAAGGAGGAGAGGGGAGCAGGAGGGGGAGGAGGAGGAGGGGGAGGAAGAAGAAGAAATCATATTCCCAGTGTTCATAGCAGTATTATTCATAAGCTAAAACTGGAAACAACCCAAATGTCCATCAGCTGGTGAACAGGTAAACATCCAGACAATGGAACACTACTCAGCACTAAAAAGAAATGAACTATTGTTGCAAGCAACAATATGGCTTAATCTCAAAATGGTTGTACTGAATGAAAAAAGACAGATAATGAGAAGAGTACATACTGTATGATTCCATTTGTATAAAATTCTAGAGAAAAAGAGAGAAAGCAGATAACTAGTGGTTGCCTAGAGAAGGAGGGGAGGGCAGGGAAAGACAGAAAAGAGAGATTACAAAGGAGCACAAAGAAATTGTGGTGATGGTTTCAAGGGTATATAAATATGTCAAAACTTACCAAATTGTATTATTTTAATATATGCAATTTATGGTATGTCAATGATACTTAAAACTCTTAAAAATGACAATTACAGCCACTCTTAAAATGTGATATAAAATATGAAGACATATGTACTCTTTTGTAATCTGCTTTTGTTTTGGTAGCACACTATCTCCCCTGCCTCAACCTATCAGAAAACAATCTGATCAAAAACTAATCAATAGGACCATTTTATTAAACATTTGACTTAACATGATTATCTTTGTCATGCTTTTTTTCTTTTCCATTATTGGTAGTTAGGGTGTGCCAAAAGGGATGGTGCTATGACATGTATATATCCTTCAACATTAAATTTCACATACAATTTCACATACAGTGTCAAAATTTTTATCTATACTTTGACCTTTCATTTCTAATTAATTTTTAGCCAATATTCTTGCTCTGCATTGTTTGTAATAGTAGAAATGTGAAACACAAGATGTCCATTGTTAGAGGATCTACTACAGAATATCATGCAGCATAATAATTAGGAAAACAGCAATTTAAAGTAGCAAAAGCAAAAAGGTTGTTTGTTGTTACTTTCTTAGAACATTTTGCTTAGCTCATTATTTATTCTTTCTTTCTAACAATAAAACAAAATATTTCAAATGCGAATTTTTTTCTTAACACTGGTTTGTCAGAATTGGTATAATTTTATACGACTGTCTTTCATATCTAAATATAATATGAATTTCAAATAATTAAATTTCTGAATAATTAAAGTTTTCACCTAACCTTTAATCCAAAAATGATCAGATTTTAGTTAACCATGTGAGATTTTTTTTTTACTTACAGTTCCTTTCATATGGAAAGAGAATGATGTCTGTTTGAATTCAGTTTTGACATTTATTGAGTTTCCTCTGGGTTTAATATATGAATGATTTTGTAAATGTTACAGTGACATGGAAAAGGTAAAATGTTCAATATTAAATCAATTGATTATGATATTTGAATCCTGCTTATTTTTCCTCAAATTTTATTTGAAAAATTCCAAACCTATAGTAAAATAAAAAGAATATCCCATATACCCTTCACCTAAATTCACCAACTGTTAGCATTTTACCATATTTGTATATAGATAGGTACAATTGTGTATGTTTTTATGTCCTTAATATAGAGATAGATACTATTTTCACAGAATAATTTAAAAAATAAGTTTTAGATATAAAAACTTTAGCATATACCTCCTAAAAACTAGAATATTATTATAAACATAATTCTATTACCAAAATGAAGAATTTGATTGATTTATGTTTTCTAATACACAGTCCATATTCAAATTTCCTCAATTGTCCCAATATTGTCCTTTGTAGCTTTAATTCTACCAAATTGATAGAATAAGAGAAAGTATATGTAGAAAATGCATTTTTATCAACATTTCATGATTAAAAATAATTCTCAGCAAACAAAGTCTAGAAGGGACTATCCTAAAAAAAGTTATTTATAAAAAACTATTGCTAATATCACATGTAGTAGAAAATTATTGCAAATTTTCTTCCTGAGATCAGAAACAACACCTGTATATTCACCACAACCACTTCTAATTAGAGGAGATCCTAGCCAATGTAATAAGGCAAAAAATATATAAATGGTATAATGGAAAGAGAAAGAAGTAAGCCTGTCATTCACAGATGGCATGACTGCATACCTAGAAAAGCTAAAAGAACCCAAACTATCAAAATTAAAAAGAGAATTTAGCAAAGTTGCTGGTTATAAGCTCGATATAGTATATTTCCACATATTAACAATTAAAAAAACTATTGGAGAATAAAATTAAAATCAATACCACATACAATAGCATCAAATAATATCAAATACATAGGAATAAGTTATTGAACTGATATGAAGAAAACTTTAAAACATTGCTGAAAGATATCGGAGAATGACTAAATAAAAGAGGAACTGGAAGACTCAAATTGTTAAGATGTCAGTTCTCCCAAATCTATTTATATAGTCTATGTAATTCCAACTACCCAGCAGGTATTTTGTGAACATTGGTAAGCTGGTTCTAAATTTATGTGGAGAGGAAAAGAACCTGGAATAGTCAAAGCAAATTTGAAGGACAAAGTTGGAGTTTCTATACTACCAGATAAGATTCATTACAAAGTTACAGTGTGATGTTGATTCAATGATGAACAAACAGACCTAGGAAACAGTGGTATTTTGTTATAACAGCCAAAGGAAACAGTAAACTGGGACAACTGATGCTCCGCCAGGCTAGCCGCCATGCCCATCCCCACAGGCTATGTACATTCTACCCTCTACGTCCCATATCTGCTCATACATTCCATCACTCTCTCCCCTGATGTTGTTAGGATACTGTAGTTTCTTCCAATATAGACTCAAAACAAACCTCTGTCTTTATCTGTATCTAGTCAGCTGTTAGCTCATCTATCAAGTATTTGTTTAATTTCAGTGATTCAAGTATTCATTTCTAGGAATTTATTTTCTAATTTCTCCTGTTATTTTTTCATCTTTTTTTTTCATTTGAAATCTCTTTATTATTTTAAGTATATTTTTGGCCAATTTCAAATTGTTCTAGTATTTCCAATTCTTAGGGTGTTAACACTCATGTATACGGCATTGACTCTTTTCCTCCCTTGATTTACCGGTTTTCATTCGAGTTTGTCTTCAGCAGTGATAGATTATTTTATGAGAGTCTCCTATACCTTGAGTTATAAGAAAAGTTTCATGTTTACATCTGAGAGGGAATCAGATTTTTCGTGGCTGACTTTTCCCCCATCCCAAACCCTGGAGAAGCAGCCACTTCCCAGCTCCACTCAGGAACAGTGTGTGGAATGTTTCCATTCCCTTAGAGCAGCAGGTGGTTATTGCTCCAAAATTCACGCAGGACACTCAGTCCTAAATCGTTCACTTCATGTGCACCTGTGTCACTATTTGACTATTAGAAATGCAGTCCCCAATTAGTGTGGGCTTTAGCTATTCCTTATTATTCTCATTTTTATTTCCATTTTTGTTTTGAGTATGGGTGATTATAGTCTTTTCCTTTTTGAATTGTAAAATGTCTTTTTTTTCCTTATTCAGCTTCTATTCATTTGCCAAAGGATTTTTGGATTTCTTTTTTTTTTTTTTTGACATATTTATTGGAGTATAATTGCTTTACAATGTTCTGTTAGTTTCTGCTGTATAACAAAGTGAATCAGCTATACATATACATATATCCCCATATCCCCTCCCTCTTGTGTCTCCCTCCCACCCTCCCTATCCCACCCCTCTAGGTGGTCACAAAGCACCGAGCTGATCTCCCTGTGCTATGCGGCTGCTTCCCACTAGCTATCTATTTTACGTTTGGTAGTGTATATATGTCCATGCCACTCTCTCACTTTGTCCCAGCTTACCCTTCCCCATCCCCATATCCTCAAGTCCATTCTCTAGTAGGTCTGTGTCTTTATTCCCATCTTGCCCCTAGGTTCTTCAGAACCTTCTCTTATTTTTGAGATTCCATATATATGTGTTAGCATACAGTATTTGTTTTTCTCTTTCTGACTTACTTTACTCTGTATGACAGACTCTAGGTCCATCCACCTCACTACAAATAACTCAATTTCATTCCTTTTTATGGCTGAGTAATATTCCATTGTATATATGTGCCACATCTTCTTTATCCATTCATCTGTCGATGGACACTTAGGTTGCTTCCATGTCCTGGCTACTGTAAATAGTGCTGCAATGAACATTGTGGTACATGACTCTTTTTGAATTATGGTTTTCTCAGGGTATATGCCCAGTAGTGGGATTGCTGAGTCATATAGTAGTTCTATGTTTAGTTTTTTAAGGAACCTCCATACTGTTCTCCATAGTGGCTGTATCAATTTACATTCCCACCAACAGGGCAAGAGGGCTCCCTTTTCTCCACACCCTCTCCAGCATTTATTGTTTGTAGATTTTTTGATGATGGCCATTCTGACTAGTGTGAGATGATATCTCATTGTAGTTTTGATTTGCATTTTTCTGATGATTAATGATGTTGAGCATCCTTTCATGTGTTTCTTGGCAATCTGTATATCTTCTTTGGAGAAATGTCTATTTAGGTCTCCTGCCCATTTTTGGATTGGGTTGTTTGTTTTTTTTGATATTGAGCTGCATGAGTTGCTTGTAAATTTTGGAGATTAATCCTTTGTCACTTGCTTCATTTGCAACTATGTTCTCCTATTCTGAGGGTTGTCCTTTCGTCTTGTTTATGGTTTACTTTGCTGTGCAAAAGCTTTTAAGTTTCATTAGGTCCCATTTGTTTATTTTTGTTTTTATTTCCATTTCTCTAGGAAGTGGGTCAAAAAGGATCTTGCTGTGATTTATGTCATAGAGTGTTCTGCCTATGTTTTCCTCTATGAGTTTTATAGTGTCTGACCTTACACATTTAGGTCTTTAATCCATTTTATTTTTGTGTATGGTGTTAGGAAGTGTTCTAATTTCATTCTTTTACATGTAGCTGTCCAGTTTTCCCAGCACCACACATTACAAATGCTGTCTTTTCTCCATTGTATGTCCTTGCCTCCTTTGCCGCAAATTACATGCCCATATGTGCATGGGTTTATCTCTGGGCATTCTATCCTGTACCAGTGATCTATATTTCTGTTTTTGTGCCAGTACCAGACTGTCTTGATTACTGTAGCTATGTAGTATACTCTGAAGTCAGGGGAACTGATTCCTCCAGCTCCACTTTGCTTTCTCAAATTCTTTGGCTATTCGGGGTTTTTTGTGTTTCCATACAAATTGTGAAATTTTTTGTTCTAGTTCTGTGAAAAATGCCATTGGTAGTTTGATAGGGATTGAATTGAATCTGTAGAATGCTTTGGGTAGTAGAGTCATTTTCACAATGTTGATTCTTCCAATCCAAGAACATGGTATATCTCTCCATCTGTTTGTATCATCTTTAATTTCTTTCATCAGTGTCTTATAGTTTTCTGCATACAGGTCTTTTGTCTCCTTAGGTAGGTTTATTCCTAGGTATTTTATTCTTTTTGGTGCAGTGGTAAATGAGGGTGTTTCCTTAATTTCTCTTTCAGTACTTTCATCATTAGTGTATAGGAATGCAACAGATTTCCATGCATTAATTTTGTATCCTGCTACTTTACCAGATTCATTGATTAGATCTAGTAGTTTTCTGGTAGCATCTTTAGGATTCTCTAAGTATACTATCATGTCATCTACAAAGAGTGACAGCTTTACTTCTTCTTTCCTGATTTGGATTCCTTTTATTTCTTTTCTTCTCTGATTGCTGTGGCTAAAACTTCCAAAACTATGTTGAATAATAGTGGTGAGAGTGGGCAACCTTGTCTTCTTCCTGATCTTAGTGGAAATGGTTTCAGTTTTTCACCATGGAGAACGATGTTGGCTGTGGGTTTGTCATACATGGCCTTTATTATGTTGAGGAAAGTTCCCTCTATGCCTACTTTCTGGAGGGTTTTTATAATAAACAGGCGTTGAATTTTGTCAGAAGCTTTTCCTGCATCTATTGAGACGATCATATGGTTTTTATCCTTCAATACACTGTATGTTAATATGGTGTTTCACATTGATTGATTTGCGTATATTGAAGCATGCTTGCATTCCTGGGATAAACCCGACTTGATCATAGTGTGTGATCCTTTTAATGTGCTCTTGGATTCTGTTTGCTAGTATTTTCTTGAGGATTTTTGCAGCTATGTTCATCAGAGACATTGGCCTGTTTTTTCCTTTTTTGTGACCTCTTTGTCTGGTTTTGGTATCAGGGTGATGGTGGCCTCATAGAATGAGTTTGGGAGTGTTCCTTCCTCTGCTATATTTTGGATGAGTTTGAGAAGGACAGGTGTTAGCTCTTCTCTAAATGTTTGATAGAATTCGCCTGTGAAGCCATCTTGTCCTGGGCTTTTGTTTCTTGGAAGATTTTTAATCACAGTCTCAATTTCAGTGCTTGTGATTGGTCTGTTTATATTTTGTATTTCTTCCTGGTTGAGTCTTGGAAGGTTGTGCTTTTCTAAGAATTTGTCCATTTCTTCCAGGTCATCCATTTTACTGGCATAGAGTTACTTGTAGTAATCTCTCATGATCCTCTCTATTTCTGCAGTGTCAGTTGTTACTTCTCCTTTTTCATTTCTAGTTCTATTGATTTGAGTCTTCTCTTTTTTTTTCTTGATGAGTCTGGCTAAGGGTTTATCAATTTTGTTTATCTTCTGAAAGAACCAGCTTTTAGTTTTATTGATCTTTGCTATTAGATCTCACTCGGATTTGACGGAGAAATGAAAACCTTTACAGACAAGCAAAAACTAAGAGAATTCAGCACCACCAAACCAGCTTTACAGCAAATGGTAAAGGAACTTCTCTAAGTGGGAAACACAAGAGAAGGAAAAGACCTACAAAAACAAACCCAAAACAATTAAGAAAATGGTAATAAGAACATACATATCGATAATTACCTTAAATGTGAATGGATTAAATGCTCCAACCAAAAGACATAGACTGGCTGAATGGATACAAAAACAAGACCCGTATGTATGTTGTCTACAAGAGACCCACTTCAGACCTAGGGACACATACAGACTGAAAGTGAGGGGATGGAAAAAGATATTCCATGCAACTGGAAATCAAAAGTAAGCTGGAGTAGCAATTCTCATATCAGACATAATAGACTTTAAAATAAAGACTATTACAAGAGACAAAAAAGGACACTACATAATGATCAAGGGATCGATCCAAGAAGAAGATATAACAATTATAAATATTAATGTACCCAACATAGGAGCACCTCAATACATAAGGAGAAGGCTAACAGCCATAAAAGGGGAAATTGACAGTAACACAATCATAGTAGGGGATTTAACACCCCACTTTCACCAATGGACAGAACATCCAAAATGAAAACAAATATGGAAACACAAGCTTTAAATGATACATTAAACAAGATGGACTTAATTGATATTTATAGGACATTCCATCCAAAAACAACAGAATACACTTTCTTCTCAAGTGCTCATGGAACATTCTCCAGGATAGATCATATATTGGGTCACAAATCAAGCCTTGCTAAATTTAAGAAAATTGAAATCATATCAATTATCGTTTCCGACCACAATGCTATGAGACTAGATATCAATTACAGGAAAAAATCTGTAAAAAATGCAAACACGTGGAGGCTAAACAATATGTTACTAAATAACCAAGAGATCACTGAAGAAATCAAAGAGGAAATCAAAAAATACGTAGAAACAAAGACAATGAAAACACAATGACCCAAAACCTATGGGATGCAGCAAAAGCAGTTCTAGGAGGGAAGTTTATAGCAATACAATCCTAACTCAAGAAACAAGAAACATCTCAAATAAACAACCTAACCTTACACCTAAAGCAATTAGAGAAAGAAGAACAAAAAAACTCCCAAAGTTAGCAGAAGGAAAGAAATCATAAAGATCAGATCAGAAATAAATGAAAAAGAAATGAAGGAAACAGTAGCAAAGATCAATAAAACTAAAAGCTGGTTCTTTCAGAAGATAAACAAAATTGATAAACCATTAGCCAGACTCATCAACAAAAAAAGGGAGAAGACTCAAATCAATAGAATTAGAAATGAAAAAGGAGAAGTAATAATTGACACTGCAGAAATACAAAGGATGGTAAGAGATTACTACAAGCAACTCTATGCCAATAAAATGGACAACCTGGAAGAAATGGACAAATTCTTAGAAAAGCACAACCTTCCGAGACTCAACCAGGAAGAAATACAAAATATAAACAGACCAATCACAAGCACTGAAATTGAGACTGTGATTAAAAATCTTCCAACAAACAAAAGCCCAGGACCAAATGGCTTCACAGGCGAATTCTATCAAACATTTAGAGAAGAGCTAACACCTAACCTTCTCAAACTGTTCCAAAATACAGCAGAGGGAGGAACACTCCCAAACTCATTCTATGAGTCCACCATCACCCTGACACCAAAACCAGACAAAGATGTCACAAAAAAAGAAAACTACAGGCCAGTATCACTGATGAACATACGTGCAAAAATCGTCAACAAAACACTAGCAAACAGAATCCAAGAGCACATTAAAAGGATCATACACCGTGATCAAGTGGGGTTTACCCAGGAATGCAAGCATGCTTCAATATATGCAAATCAGTCAATGTGATACACCATATTAACAAACTGAAGGATAAAAACCATATGATCATCTCAATATATGCAGAAAAACTTTTGACAAAATTCAACACCAGGTGTGATAAAAACCCTCCAGAAAGCAGACATAGAAGGAACTTACCTCAACATAATAAAGGCCATATGTGACAAACCCACAGCCAACATCATTCTCAATGGTGAAAAACTGAAACCATTTCCACTAAGATCAGGAAGAAGACAAGGTTGCCCACACTCACCACTATTATTTAACATAGTTTTGGAAGTTTTAGCTGCATCAATCAGAGAAGAAAAAGAAATAAAAGGAATCCAAATCAGAAAAGAAGAAGTAAAGCTGTCACTGTTTGCAGATGAAATGATACTATACATAGAGAATCCTAAAGATGCTACCAGAAAACTACTAGAGCTAATCAATGAATCTGGTAAAGTATCAGGATACAAAATTAATGCACGGAAATCTGTTGCATTCCTATACACTAATGATGAAAAATCTGGAGGAGAAATTAAGGAAACATTCCCATTTACCATTGCAACAAAAAGAATAAAATACCTAGGAATAAACCTACCTAAGGAGACAAAAGACCTGTATGCAGAAAACTATAAGACACTGATGAAAGAAATTAAAGATGATACAAACAGATGGAGAGATATACCATGTTCTTGCATTGGAAGAATCAACATTGTGAAAATGACTCTACTACCCAAAGCAATCTACAGATTCAATGCAATCCCTATCAAACTACTAATGGCATTTTTCCCAGAACTAGAACAAAAAATTTCACAATTTGTATGGAAACACAAAAGACCCCAAATAGCCAAAGCAACATTGAGATAGCAAAACGGAGCTGCAGGAATCAGGCTCCCTGACTTCAGACTACACTACAAAGCTACAGTAATCAAGACAGTATGGTACTGGCACAAAAACAGAAATATAGATCAATGGAACAGGATAGAAAGCCCAGAGATAAACCCATGCACATATGGTCACCTTATTTTTAATAAAGGAGGCAAGAACATACAATGGAGATAAGACAGCCTCTTCAATAAGTGGTGCTGGAAAAACTGGACAACTACATGTAAAAGAATGTAATTGGAACACTTCCTAACACCATACACAAAAATAAACTCAAAATGGATTAAAGACCTAAATGTGTAAGGTCAGACACTATAAAACTCTTAGAGGAAAACATAGGCAGAGCACTCTGTGACATAAATCACAGCAAGATCCGTTTTGACCCACTTCCTAGAGAAATGGAAATAAAAACAAAAATAAACAAATGGGACCTAATGAAACTTAAAAGCTTTTGCACAGCAAAGGAAACCATAAACAAGACAAAAAGACAACCTTCAGAATGGGAGAAAATATTTGCAAATGAACCAACTGACAAAGGATTAATCTCCAAAATTTACAAGCAGCTCATTCAGCTCAATATCAAAAAAACAAACAACCCAATCCAAAAATGGGCAGAAGACCTAAATAGACATTTCTCCAAAGAAGACACACAGATTGCCAACAAACACATGAAAGAATGCTCAACATCATTAATCATTAGAGAAATGCAAATCAAAACTACAATGAGATATCATCTCACACTAGTCAGGATGGCCATCATCAAAAAATCTACAAACAATAAATGCTGGAGAGGGTGTGGAGAAAAGGGAACCCTCTTGCACTGTTGGTGGGAATGTAAATTGATACAGTCACTATAGAGAACAGTACAGAGGTTCCTTAAAAAACTAAACATAGAACTACTATATGACTCAGCAATCCCACTACTGGGCATATACCCTGAGAAAACCATAATTCAAAACAAGTCATGTACCACAAAGTTCACTGCAGCTCTATTTGCAATAGCCAGGACATGGAAGCAACCTAAGTGTCCATGAATGAATGGATAAAGAAGATGTGGCACCTATATACAATGGAATATTAGCCATAAAAAGAAATGAAACTGAGTTATTCGTAGTGAGGTGGATGGACCTAGAATCTGTCATACAGAGTGAAGTAAGTCAGAAAGAGAAAAACAAATACCATATGCCAACACGTATATATGGGATCTAAAAAAAAAAAAAAGGTTCTGAAGAACCTAGGGGCAGGACAGGAATAAAGACTCAGACCTAGAGAATGGACTTGAGGACACAGGGAGGGGCAAGGGTAAGCTGGGACGAAGTGAGAGAGTGGCATGGACATATATACACTACCAAATGTAAAATAGATAGCTAGTGGGAAGCAGCCACATAGCACAGGGAAATCAGCTCGGTGCTTTGTGACCACCCAGAGGGGTGGGATAGGGAGGGTGGGAGGGAGACGCAAGAGGGAGGAGATATGGGGATATATGTATATGTATAGCTGATTCACTTTGTTATAAAGCAGAAACTAACACACCATTGTAAAGCAATTATACTCCAATAAAGGTGTTAAAAAATAAAATAAATAAATAAATAAAACAGGGGCGGTGTCTATTCTATGTAATATTTAGTTAGAGCTGATATATTTAGTCTTACATATGTCGAGGATGATGGTTTCTATTTTTTGGCCTCCTTGGAATTTCTTTTGCTTTCTTTCTTTTTCTGCATCCTCCTTGATATTTGATTTTATCTCAGGGGATATAAAAATAAGTTACTATAAGCCCTAAAATCTTTAATTCAACCATTGTAAAATTTTACTTTAAAATCTATGTTAAATATCATTTAATTTTTAAGTAAAGAAGCTGGTGATACATATCACATGCTTTTCATGCTACAAACACTAGGTTAGCCTTTAATTTGTTTAATTAGGGAAGAAAGAAAAGTTTTAAGTATTTGAATGACAATTTACACAAAGTTTATTTTAAATCTGTGTTTATTATAAACCTTGTCATCATAAAGTTAGGCTTCTGAGTATATCTACTTACTAAGAAGGTCAATGATCTCCCCTGCATTATTCAAAAATCTGTTTTAATAATTCTGAGGACTACTGACTTATAATAATGAAACTATAATTATCTGATACAGAAAATTACAATCAGAGAATAGTGTTTCTTTACTTAATGTTGAAAACTATGTCAGAAGAAGTTAATTTATTTTTTCAGTCTACAAGGCTCTGTGTGATCTCTTTGCCTTGTTCCCTGAACTGATCTCATTGCTTTACACTTTTTCTTATTCCCTCTCCAGCTACACTGGCCTCTCAGGTCTTCCTAGAACACTCCAGACACACTTTCAACAAGGCCCTGCTTGATCCTTCTGCCTGGAACACTCTGTTCTGCTACTGGCATGGTTAATTCCCTCACCTCCTTCAAATCTTTGCTTACAGATCATTTTGTCAATGAGAGCTACTTTCTCTGACCACCTGATTTAAATTGTAACCTGCCCACCACCCTGGCCCTTCCCATCCCCCTCACTCTTACCTTCTTTTTCTCTTCTACAACTTATCACTGTCAATTACCACTTTTCACCCTCTAAAATATGCTCTTTACTCATGTATGTCGCATAACTTATTATGTTTACTATTTATTTCTGTGCACACACACACCCTACCCTGGCTGATATTTGTGGTTCATTATTATTGCCATTTTGTTGTTGACACTCAAATACATGTCAAGGTAGGAGAATAATATATAGAACATAGTTAAGTGCTCAATAAATGGTTGTTGAATCTTTTGAATTTTTTCCCCCACTGACTCTGGCTTCACTAATATTACAATAAATTTTTCAATCAGTATAAAAGGGTTATAGTCTCTCAAAGTTAAGAAAAGCATTTTTAAACTTCTCCTCTCAGCATATATTGTATGAATAAAAATAAGAGTGGCAGGCACCATTTAAAACGACGTAGATGCTTGACTTTATGAAGATTAAACTCTATTAGGAAAATAGTATTAAGGGAATATTTAATTAAATAATTACAAGAGTAATGTTCTGTAAAGAGATGTTATTAGGAGTAAATTTATAACACCTGGGCCCTAAGAAGGACTCCATGAATCCTGCATTATGAGTCCAGGAAAGTAATACTGGCTGAAAGTAAATCACTTACTCACTTTGAACAGATGGAGTAGTCTATACAAGCCTTATATACTCTTGGGATTTATTTTTGAAATCTCCCAAATTTGTATATTTCAGAGACTATTACAGAGAAGAAATGTTAATAGTTTGAGGAATTTTCAGGATTTATTTTAAAATGTTTCCTCTGGACATCCACTTTGGCCATGAGGAAGACAGTCCAGAATCACCCCACACTACAAACAAATGAAAAACTAGACAAAAATGTAAGGAACAACAATCTTCAGACATCAGACAGTAGTCAGCACCAAGCTGTGATTCCTGAGAAAAGGGAGACACACCAGGTGGGCCCTCCCATTGCCCAGGCTTCCTGCCTGGAGGGAATTCCCCCTAAAACAGCACTTACCCCACAGGCACCCTCTACTGTAGCACTAGCCATGTTGTATTCTCAGTGTCTGTTTATTTCTCTTTCTCCTTAGACTATGAAGTCCTCCTGAAGAAGGTACGCTTACCCATCTCTATATTCCCAAAACATACCACAGAGAAGGATCTAAGTAAACATTTGCTAAATGAAATAAACTCTGCAAAGAATGGGGAGTGAAGGAACCAGCATTTACAGACTGACAATGCACCCAGTAGCAGACACGTCTGTATTGTCCCACTTCGCAGCCACAACAGGCTTATTGGAAATATGTTAACTCTCACATTTGGAAACTGGCTCATTAACCGGCCAGAGCCACAGAGATGATCAACTCCAGATCATGCACTCTTTCTGCCCCATCTTGTTTCCTCCTTGAAACAGGTTGCCTTCTGCAAATTCTGGTAAAAGCCCTTAGTCATAAAAGCATAACCTCTACAGCAAGGAGTTTTAAAGTATTCTTGGGTTCTCTAAGTGGGTAAAGTCCAGTGGAAAGATGAAATAGTTTTCTGAGAGAATTTTAAAATAAAGGAGAAAGGAGTGTATCCAAGAGCTATTGGTCTCTCGGAGGATGAGGATTCAGAATTCATTTATCCAAAGTGACAGTGCATATGGCCAGCTTGCTATCTTAATTCTCCAGACTCTGCCCAACTGACTTCACCACTCCCTTCCTGAAATATCTGCTTGTGTTGGTATCAGATTCCCACATGGACTGTAGTTCCTGGCTGTTGACTGTGTCTCCTGTCCTGATTTGCTGCCTGGGATTCAATAGCCAATCGGGAAAGTTTCACTCATTAAAGGATGTGTATAAATAGAACAATGCTAAATAGGCATGGACAGTGAGATTATTCACACAATTGACAATATAGCGTCTAAAAGGAATTTAAAATAAAATATAAACGTCTGAGCACCCATTTTAAAATAGGAGGTGGGTTGAAGGAGAAACTAGTTCGGGGCAGTAAGAGACTGCTTCATAAATGATGAAGGTGACTGTCTGGTGTAGTCCTCTTTGCTGACGTCGAGATAG
Source organism: Balaenoptera acutorostrata (assembly GCF_949987535.1). Taxonomy (NCBI): domain Eukaryota; kingdom Metazoa; phylum Chordata; class Mammalia; order Artiodactyla; family Balaenopteridae; genus Balaenoptera; species Balaenoptera acutorostrata. The sequence goes on from NC_080076.1 coordinate 15,801,174, forward strand.
AGGGGTCGGACTTCCCTGGTGGCGCAGGGTTAATAATCCACCTGCCAATGCAGGGGACACGGGTTCGAGCCCTGGTCCGGGAAGATCCCACATGCGGCGGAGCAACTAAGCCCGTGCGCCACAACTACTGAAGCCCGCACGCCTAGAGCCCATGCTCTGCAACAAGAGAAGCCACTGCAATGAGAAGCCCGCACACCGCAATGAAGAGTAGCCCCCGCTCACCACAACTAGAGAAAGCCCACGCACAGCAACAAAAGACCCAACACAGCCAAAAATAAATGAAATTTAAAAAAAAAAGAGGGGTCAAATATATTTAATTATTCGTGTTCTGTGTGTATTACTTTTCAACTCACTATTATTTCTTGTGGAATGGTTCTCTGGGCTGTTAGCTACAAGTTTTTCCTGTAGAGTGACAAGGTTGTTCCATCAGAAATATCTATATCATTTAAGCTTGCTTTTTGCAAAAACTATCTTATTTTCAAATTTCAAGTTTTCTGTAAAATTAAAAGTGTTCTGACTGCACCGGATTCCTTTAAATGCTCTTTAGTACTTTACCAAAATCCTTATCTAGAAAGAGAGAAAGAGAAAGAAATAGAAAGAAAGAAATTGAAAGAAAAAGAGGTTGAAAGAGAATGATTAAAAGAGAAAGAAAGACGTTGAAAGAGAAAGAGATTGAGAGAAAGAGGAAAGAGACCCTCTAAAGCAGTGTTTTCCCAGCTAGTCAAGGACATTTTAAAGATGGGTACATACCATTCCAAGAACGTGTGTCCCGCAGGCACACAGCAGATACTGCAGAGACATCTCCAGCCTGCTCTCCGCTTCTCACTCTTCAAAAGGCAGAGTGAACCTCTCTCCTTCTCAAACAACCACCCCTTTTCATTGTTTTCATTTAAAGCAGTAGTTCTCAAAGCGCTGACCCCGACCAGCCCACATCAGCATCACCTGGGAGCTTGTTATGCAAACTCTCCAGCTACCCCAGGCCCAGTGAATCAGAACCTGGGGGTGGGACTCAGCAAACTAAGTTTAACAAGCCCTCTGGGTAATTGAGAACCACTGATTGAGAGCGGCCCTTTCAAACTTAGCTGCACTTTGGGCTCCTCTGAAGAGTTTAAAACTACAGCTGTCAGGGTCCTGCCCTCAGATATTATGATGGAATTGGTCTAGGGAGTACCCTGGGCACCAGGACTCTTAAATAAAACTCAACAGGTAATCCTAATGTGCAGTGACATTGGAGAACCCTTGCTTTAGACCTTGTTATACTCCTTACCCAGGAAAATAAGTCTGTCTGGAAAGAGATGCCAGCTCAGTGGGCTGAACCCACTTATTAAGGAAACTGATTGCAGGTACCCTTCCTGGGGAGACCTTGGTCATATGTAAACACAGATGCCAGGCACCCAAGATTCCCCTAGGCCGTCTGAATCCCAGTCTTCTCCCGAGCACCCAGGTGTCCTACATTGTATCCAGAGCTCAATCCTAACCAACAACACCTGATGCAGCAACTAGGTGAAGATTGGTGGAAAATTACGAAATTAAACATGATTCTTATATTTGATGCTACTTATGAGTTTCAGATTTGAGGGTAAAGCTTTTTCTAATGAATGGAAGTTAGCACCTTGGTATCTAAATTTGTGTGTCATAAATACAAGCACAATTTAAGCTACAAAGCATATGTTCCTTTCTGTTCTATCAAGCAGCCTTGGTTGCACCTTCCCTGAGCTCCCATAGTTGCTTTATTTTCACACATATGAGGCTGTCTTCCAGGTAATTGCTCCATGTCTCTCGCTGCTGGTAGCCTGCAAGCAGAGAATGCATTTTATGCATCTCTGCAGCTGCAGGTCCAGGGTTGAGCAGACATCCTTTAATATTTTGAATGAGTCAGTGAATGAACTATGAAAGCTACTCTCAATTTCTAGGCAAGGATTTGTATAGTCTGTCAGCAGCCACAAAAAAAAAAAAAGACAGATTCATGGTTTTCAGCAAGACAGAGGCTATAAAAATGGGATCGACATGCAGAGGACTGAGTCTGTCTGCCTTTTCTCAATTTTCCCTTGTTCTCAACAAAGTAACTAGCTGATCTTTAGAAAACCAGAAGGTTGAAATTTTGTGAAAGAAAGGTCTGACCTTTTAGGAAAAGGAGAGTGGGATGCATTTAACTCCCTTCAAAATCAATTCAATAACAGGATAATATATTCTTCAGAGAAGCTTCCTCTGCAATATTTGTGGTTATGTGGTTTTGTCCACACAAATTACTCTGGCACGTGTGCTGGGGGCAACAGTGAGATACAAATACGGTTTTGCAAATAATCAAAGCCCTAAGGATACTTTCTTTCTTTTTTTTTTAAATTAATTAATTTATTTATTTTTGTCTGTGTTGGGTCTTCGTTTCTGTGCGAGGGCTTTCTCCAGTTGCGGCGAGCAGGGGCTACTCTTCATCCTGGTGCGCGGGCCTCTAACCATCGCGGCCTCTTTTGTTGCGGAGCACGGGCTCGAGACGCGCAGGCTCAGTAGTTGTGGCTCACGGGCCTAGTTGCTCCGCGGCATGTGGGACCTTCCCAGACCAGGGCTTGAACCCGTGTCCCCTGCACTGGCAGGCAGACTCTCAACCACTGCGCCACCAGGGAAGCCCCCAAGGATACTTTCTTAATAGCTTACTTAGGACCTATATTCTAAACACATTCTCTAAAACAAAAGGTGGGAGGTGGCCTCCTACACCGTTGGTAACATATGCTTTGTAGCTTAAATTATGCTTGTATTTATGACACAAATTTAGACACCACGGTGCTAACTTCCATTCATTAGAAAAAGCTTTACCCTCAAATCTGAAACTCATAAGTAGCATCAAATATAAGTTGGTGCAGCCACTATGGAAAACAGTCTGGAGATTCCTCAAAAAACTAAAAATATAGTTACCATATGATCCTGCAATCCCACTCCTGGGCATATAACTGGAAAAGATGAAAACTCTAATTCGAAAAGATACATGCACCCCAATGTTCATAGGAGCACTATTTACAATAGCCAAGACATGGAAGCAACCTAAGTGTCCATCAACAGAGGAATGGATAAAGAAAAGGTGGTGTATATATATATATATATATATATATATATATATACACACAGTGGAATATTACTCAGCCATGAAAAGAATGAAATAATGCCATTTGCAGCAACATGGATGGACCTAGAGATTATCATACTAAGTGAAGTAAGTCAGGCAAAGACAAACATTATATGATATCATTTATATATGGAATCTAAAAAAATAATACACATCAACTCATTTACAAACAGAAACAGACTCACAGACATAGAATACAAACTTATGGTTACCAAAGGGAAAAGAGGAGGGGGAAGGATAAATTAAGAGTTTGGGATTAACAGATACACACTACCATATATGAAATAGATAAACAACAAGGTCCTACTATAGTGCAAGGACCTATATTCAATATCTCATAATAACCTACAACAGAAAAGAATCTGAAGCTGTACACCTGAAACTAACAAAATATTGTAAATCAACTTTAAATGTTTTTTAAAAAGGGGTTGACACTTTTTTTGTAAAGAGTCAAATCCTAAATATTTAAGCTTTGTGAGCCATGTGGTCTCCTGTGGCAACCACTCAACTCTGTTGTAGCACAAAAGCACCCTAGACTATACAGAAATGAATGGGGAAGACGGTGTTCCTATAAAATTTAATTTACAAGACAAGGCAGTGGGCTGGATTTTGTCCATTGCCTTATTTTGCCCACCTCTGATCTAAATTAATACTTATATTTGGGCCTACTTCCCTTTCCTCTAAGTTACGTTTAAAGACAGTCTGGGTTTTCAGCTACCAGGTCGCTAAGGGCTCCAAAAGAGATATTTCTGACCTGTCCTGTCCCTAGCACTCTGTAGCAACAGTCAAATTCAGAACACAAAGCCAAGCAAAACATGCCTTTTCAGCCCTTGACCCTGAATCCTCTCATTCTTCAGTTTCATTTCTCATCTTCCCTTTGCATTCATGTTGGTTATTCTTGCCTATATAGCCCGGATTTTTTTAAAATGTGGAGTGCAGACCACTTGCACCTGAACCACTCAGAACTGCTTATTAAACATATGGACTCCCAGTCCCTCCATCTTCTTTCTGAACCTGAATCCCTGCATGCAGAGCCCAAGAATCGTGTTTGCATAGCACCCAGGTAGCTGTGATCCTGCTAAAGTTTGAGAATCATTGCCACCTGCACCCTCTCTCCCAGCACCATCTCACCTTGGGCAATATCACTTCCATGGAACCAGTAGGGGAGGGAAGAGATTTCCTAGCACCCCATTCCTTATATTCTTTTTTTTTTTTTTTTTTTTTTTGCTGTGTTCGGTGTTCGTTGCTGTGCGTGGGCTTTCTCTAGTTGCAGCGAGCGGGGGCTACTCTTCGTTGCGGTGCATGGGCGTCTCATTGCAGTGGCTTCTCTTGTTGCGGAGCATGGGCTCTAGGTGCGCGGGCTTCAGTAGTTGCAGCATGTGGGCTCAGCAGTTGTGGCACACGGGCCCTGGGACGCGTGGGCTTCAGTAGTTGCAGTGCATGGGCTCAGTAGTTGTGGCTTGCAGGTTCTAGAGCGCAGGCTCAGTAGTTGTGGCGCATGGGCTTAGTTGCTCCACGGCATGTGGGATCTTCCCGGACCAGGGATCGAACCCATGTCTCCTGCATTGGCAGGCGGATTCTTAACCACTGCACCACCAGGGAAGTCCCCCTTATAGTCTAATGTTGCTCTAATATTAATGTTTATGATGGTATCGATTGTTCTTGGCTGAGTTTAGAAAATGGTACCCCTAACAGACGGTCTATAACAGAAAGGCCTCCAGCTTTGGAGACAAGCCTACTTGAGGCAGCTCTACCCGTGTAGGCACATTATTGAACCTCTCTGGGTCTCTCTGGGTCTGAATTTGCTCAACTTTAAAATAAGGATAGTATTAGGGACTTCCCTGGGGGTCCAGTGGTTAAGACTTCACCTTCTAGTGCAGGGGGTGCGTGTTCAGTCCCTGGTTGGAGAGCTAAGATCCCACATGCCTTGTAGCCAAAAAACCAAACAACATATAACAGAAGTAATATTGTAACAAATTCAATAAAGACTTTAAAAAAACGGTCCACATCAAAAAAAAATTTTTTTAATAAAATAAGGATAGTATTAAATGCTTGAATGTTGTTGAGAAGATAAAGTGATATAAAATACATAAAAGCACCAAGCACCTAGAAGGCATTCAATAAAGGCTAATTATTTCAACCCCCTCTTTTCAGTCTATGAATGTGGCTCAGACATATTCCTTCCTTTCTCCCCTGTGGGCACCTTAGTTAGTCTCCACATTCATTAGAACTCAGAACCCCCTACTTAGCCATGTCATTTATTCAGTTAGTCAACAAATATTTGTCCAACATCTGGGAGGTACTAGGCACTGTAGTATGTTCTTGGGAATCTAGAAGTGAGAAAAAACAACAGATCCTGCTCTTCGTGAATTTACAGTACAGTGAGAGAGAGAAACTATATATAAAATAACCAGTGAGTTAGAGCAGTGGTTCTCAGTGGGGACTGGGGATAGGGGTTGCCTCCAGGGGACATTTGCGATGTCTAGAGACATTTCTGGTTGTCATACCTGGGAGAAAAGTGCTTCTGGCATCTAGTGGGCAGAGGCCAGAAATGCTGCAAAACATCCTACACTGTACAGGACAGCGCCCATAACAAAGACATATCCAGCCCAACGTGTCAATGGTGCTGAGGATTAGAAACTCTGATTTAGAGATATGACAAATGCTGGGGAGGAACAAGGATCCATGAGAGCACCTGATTAGATGAAAGCCTTCAGGAAGGTGTCCTAAGGAAGCAACAGGTGAGTCCTGAAGGATAAACCGGAGTTCACCAGGTGAGGGTGGCCAGGGGATAGAGGCCTGGGGAAAGCAATTTAAAAATACTGTTGCCTGCATGCCATACCTATCAACTAAATCAGAACTTTCCAGATTCTGTTGTTTTTAAAGCTTACCAGATTAGAACAAACCCATAAGTTTCAAAAACAAAAACGTTGATAATTGTTCTGAAGCATATTTTTAAGGCTGATGGCAAGATGAAGCAGAGAGAGAAATTGATGGTGCAGGACAGAGAGAAAATAACAGATGAAAGAGGTCATGAGAAGGGAAGGGAGGGGATCAAGGGGAGGTAAGGAGAGGAAAAAATAACTTGAGAATGGAGGAACCTGGAACATTCCACCTCTGTCAGATGATCAAGGTCAACATCAACACAGGTAAACATGTTGATAGTATTCACCCTTTATATGATGTGATAAAAATGGCACTACTTTACTTCCGTGGTCCTCCTCCCCCAAAACGTCATCCCAGTCTAATCATGAAATAAAACAGCAGGCAAATCTCAATCGAGGGATACTCTACAAGATCTCTGACCAGTACCCTTCAGAAAGGTAAAGGTCATCGAAAACAAGGGAAGTCTAAGGAAGTGTCACAGCCAAGAGCAACCAAAGGAGACATGATGACTGAATGTAATGTACTATCCTGGATGGCACCCTGGAACAATGAAGGAACATGAGGTGAAAACAAAGGAAATCTCAACAAAGAATGGACTTCAGCTAATAATCATGTACCAACATTGGTTCATTAACTGTAACAATTATAACATACTAAAGTTAGATGTTAGGAGGAGAGGAAACCAGGTGTGGGATATATGGGAACTCCACTGTTTTTGCAGTTACTCTGTAAATCTAAACTTGTCCTTAAAAAATAAAGTTTATTTTCAAAAGCAAACAAAATGACACATGGATGCATTCTCATACATTGCTAGTGGGAATGCAAAATGTTACAGCCACTTTGAAAAACAATTTGACCATTTCTTATAAAATTAAACATACCATATGACCTAGCGACCCCATTCCTAGGTATTTACCCAAGAGTAAAGACTTCATGTTCATGCAGAAAAACGTTACAGAAATGTTTATTCATCACTGCCAAAAACTGGAAATAATCCAAATGTTCCTCAACTGGTAAATAGGTAAACACTCTGTGGTACATCCATACCAAAAAATATTACTCAGCAATAAAAAGGAATAAACTATTGATGCACACAGCACCGTGAATGAATCTCAAATGAGTTATAAGAGAAAGAAGCCTTTGTGACCACCTAGAGGGGTGGGATAGGGAGGGTGGGAGGGAGACGCAAGAGGAAGGAGATATGGGGATATATGTATATGTATAGCTGATTCACTTTGTTACACAGCAGAAACTAACACACCATTGTAAAGCAATTATACTCCAATAAAGATGTTAAAAAATAAAAAAAAATAAAAGTCCAAGAAACAAAATGATTGTACAAGGTAAAAAAAAAAAAAAAGAGAGAAAGAAGCCTGATTCCAAAGCCTAATACTGTATGATTTCACTTATATAACATTCTGGAAAAGACAAAACTATAAGGACAGAAAAGGAGTGTGTGAGGCTGAGCATGAATCCTTTCTAAGTCTTCCTACAGAACACAGCCTAGGAGGTTGTCTTGATTCCGTCATTCTCCCTAAACGTACAGCCATCCAGGCATTCAAAGTCTCTTCATGTTGTTCAGGCTCAAATTATTGACTCCCTAAGCTACGTTGGTCAAGGTTACATTTTTTATTGTCACTAGATAAATAAAGCTCCAATATTTTGCTCACATTGTTCCCCATAATCAGAATAGGTCCTTCCTTACCTCACACCTTTCAAAATCCTACTAATAATTGAAAACCCTCAAACCGTTACAACCTAAGTAAACATCCCTGTGCAATCCTAGAACTTTGTCTGTATCCCACATTCTGGCTACTAATTATAATATTAGCTCTCATTTCAATAGATGATTTGCATGTTACCTGTTTACCCCCTTTACCTCCATTTGGCATATGGAGGTATATATGGTTTTCTCCATTTTATAAATGAGAAAACTGAAGTTCAGAGGTTACTGCCCCAAGATCGTGGTTACTAAATAGAGAAGCTGGGAAACCTAGAAATGCTGAATCCAAAGGTTGCCTTCTTCGTGCTATAATTCACTATCTCTTTTATATTGTTTTATATTTGAATGTCTTCATTGCACAACTAAGCTCCTTGAGGACAGGAGCTCTTCATATACTTATAAGAGTATATACATATATATATACATATGTATATATACTCATATATATATATAAAATATATACTCTTTTTGTATTCCTCAATGTGCTAAATAAAGAAGACACTTCTAAAACAAATTAGCTTAAGGATTTAGAATTATGGCCTGGGAGGAGATCCACTTGTCTCTGAGGCCGTTGCCCTCATTCAATAAATAGTAAATCAAGCAAGCACCTTTGTTGTTAGTCTATATGAGCAAGTGTTGACTTCACGGGTTTGGTGTACAAACTTTCTGAGCATGTTCTCATACAAAATAAAATAAAAATTCTGAACCCTAGAAAAAAATTGCTCAAAGTAAGACTACCCAACATAAGAAGAAAATACCCCCTTCATCCTTACCCAACCCAAGTCATATGTACTTGTAACATATTTCAAATATTCTTTGAGGTCTTGAACTACACCCCTTTCTCTTGGGTTTTTAGTTTTCTGTTACTTGTCTTTTCTTTGATATCTTCCTATTGATTTTTCCTGCCTTTTCTTTTGCTTTCATTTTTATATTTTATGTAAACAACTTTTCAAAACTAAAAAATTCTCTCAGATATCACAGATGTACCAAACTGAATTACAAAGCTGTGATTCTGGAAATGGACATTTTATAATACAGAACAATACTTCTGTGATAGCAAGATGGAAAAATTTAGATATCACTTCATCATCAGAATGTGTTTAATTTCAAGTTTTTTGTAAATCACTGGCTAGTTTGAATTTTATTAAACTAACATCGATTTTTGAAATTTTCCCACATTTTTCCATATGACTTATAGGATGGTCACTAGGTCTTTCCTTTCTCTATCATCAACCAAAGACAGTATGAAAAATAGTTTTCCATGCCTGCCTTTGCTTCCTGAATAGGCGGCAGCTTAAGTAAGATCTGAAGGTTCAAAATATATTGAATAGACAATATAAATTTTTTTCACAAGTGCATTCTTTATTTATATATATGAAATGGGACTCAAACTCCCTTCACTCTGATAGTCCAAAGCCTGAATCCTAGTGTTCTCACTAATGCAATGTTTTTTTGTTTTTTTGTTTTTATAAATTTATTTATTTATTTTTGGCTGTGTTGGGTCTTTGTTTCTGTGCGAGGGCTTTCTCCAGTTGCGGCGAGCGGGGGCCACTCTTCATCGTGGTGTGCAGGCCTCTCACTGTTGTGGCCTCTCTTGTTGAGGAGCACAGGCTCCAGACGTGCAGGCTCAGTAGTTGTGGCCCACGGGCCTAGTCGCTTGGCGGCATGTGGGATCCTCCCAGACCAGGGCTCGAACCCGTGTCCCCTGCATTGGCAGGCAGACTCTCAACCACTGCACCACCAGGGAAGCCCTACAATGTTTAATTAAATGTATTTTTTAGGTTTTTTAAAGTGAGTAAATGATATAATGTACATGAAACACCTCAGAATGGTGTAGAGTAGCTGCCTCAAATGATGGCTAGTATAATCTTCTAGGTCATCCAAAACTTGGAAGCATTCTCTGGGGTATCTGTGTTATCCCAAGGCATAATACTAAGTACTATGGTTTCTGAAACATTTCTTTAGGTATGTTTATTAAGCAATTATATCAATGAGTGATATCACTTTTAATATTTATTACATTGGTTTACTTTGTTGTGTAGAAGTCTTTTAATTTGATGTAGTCCCACATGTTTATTTTTGCTTTTGTTGCTTTTTATTTTGGTGTCAGATTCAAAAACTCATCACCAAGACCTATGTCAAGGAGAATGTCATCTATGTTTTCTTCTAGGAATTTTATGGTTTCAGACCTTACATTCAAGTATTTATTTTAATCTAATTAAAATCTAATTTTAATTTATTTTTAATAATTTTTGTGTATGGTATAAGATAGTGATCTAGTTTCATTATTTTGCATGTGGTTGTTCAATTTTTCCAACATCATTTATTGAAGAGACTCTCCTTTTCCTGTTGTATATCCTTGGCTACTTTGTTGTAAATTAATTGGTCATATATGCGTGGGTTTATTTCTGGGCTCTCTGTTCCACTCATCTATGTGTCCGTTTTTATGCCAATATCACAGTGTTTTAATTACTATAGCTTTGTAATATAGTTTGAAATCAGGGAGCATGATGCCTCCAGCTTTGCTCTTTCTTAAGATTGTTTTGACTATTGTGGGGTTTTTATGGTTCCATACAAATTTTAGGACTCTTTGTTCTATTTCTGTGAAAATATAATTGGAATTTTGATAGATATTGCTTTGAATCTATATATTGCTTTGTGAAGTATGGAAATTTTCACAATGTTAATTCTTCCTTTCCCATGAGCATGGATTATCTTTCCCTTTATTTGTGTCTTCTATTTTTGTCATTAACGTCTTATCGTTTTAACATACAGGTCTTTCACCTCCTTGGTTAAATTTATTCTTAGGTATTTTATTCTTTTCAATGCAATTGTATATGGGATAATTTTCTTAATTTCTCTTTCTGATAGTTAGTATTCGTGTATAGAAATGCAACAGATTTTTATATATTGATTTTGTATCCTGCAACTTTATTGAATTTTTTATTTGTTCTATTGGTTTTCTGATGGAGTCTTTAGGGTTTTCTACATATAGTATTATGTCACCTGCAAATATTACAGTTTCACTTCTTCCTTTCCAATGTGGACGCCTTTTATTTATTTTTCTTGCCTAATTGCTCCATCTAGGACTTCCAATATTATGTTAGATAACAGTTTAAATCTTAGGTGTGACCTTATAATACATGAGAAATTGCTGCTCTTTCCATTTGTGCCTCAGATTTATATCCATAAAGGGTTTGGAAAGACCTTAACATTAGGTTAAGTGTTCCACCTAGTGGCCCAATCAATCCTAGCCTATTTTCTTGGGATTCCTGAAATACCTAAAAGATTAAAGCAAGTTGGCAGGAACTACCTCCCTTTCTGTAAAAAAGGAAGTGTATATAGTGGGTAATCCAACCTAGGTTTGAATCCAGGCTCTGCCTATTTACTAGCTGTATGATCTTGGTTTAGTTAATTAACACCTGGGAACTGGGAAGCTTGAATTCTAGTCCTGGCTCTGACACTATAGCTGTATATAATCCCATGAAATTTCTGCCAGGCTGTACCAGGCAATGAAGCTTCCTACAGATGGTGTCTAGGCTACCGTCTAAATCAATGTATAGGACTTCCCTGGTGGCACAGTGGTTAAGAATCTGCCTGCCAATGCAGGGGACACGGGTTCGAGCCCTGGTCCAGGAAGATCCCACGTGCCACAGAGCAAGTAAGCGCGTGTGCCACAACTACTGAGCCTACGCTCTAGAGCCCGCAAGCCACAACTACTGAGCCCACACGCCACAACTACTGAAGCCCGCGTGCCTAGAGCCTGTGCTCTGCAACAAAAGAAGCCACCGCAATGAGAAGCCCGCACACCAAAACGAAGAGCAGCCCCTGTGCACCACAACTAGAGAAAGCCCGCGCGCAGCAACAAAGACCTAACCAAGCCAAAAATAAATAAATAAATAAATTTATTAAAAAATAAAACAAATCAATGAATGACCTGAGGCCTAAAATTGACAATTTTGGATATAACCATGAAAGTGTTGATTTCATGAGTGTGAGAGGCAGGGAGAGCTGAAAAAGTCAAACAGCTGGGTACATCTAGCTGAAACTAATGACAATTACAGCAGCAACAAGTTAGTCTCATAAAAATGGAAGACTTCCACTTCCTCTCTGGAGAGTTTCAATGTAGGAGCAGCAAGCCAAAAGGCTGTCCCAGATGCAACCATTTGGACCCTGCAGATGAAGTGCTGCCTCTCTCCTGACCAACAGAAGATGACCCAGCATCTCAGGGGAATGCAGGTTGCCAAGAGGAGCTTCTCCTTCCCTTTCCAGCCAGAGGCTTGGGTTAACTACTGCAGACCAGCAGATACGGGAGAGCATGCCCTCTGGAGGGGAGATTTCTTCTCTCTCCTTTAAGCCTTAGTATCATGGGAAGCATCAAATAAATGCAAGTTTCTGTGTTTAACCTAAATAACGTGCACATATTATGTGTACCTTCACAAGCACAAAGGCCAAGTGCCTGACATGAATTTGTAACCTAATCTGTGACCCGAGACATTTCCATCACCCATCCTCATTTAGTGGCAGAGCACTAAACACTTTAGGCTCCCTGAGAAATTGATAGAGGCATTGTTTAGTCAAAGACTGGCTGGTCATAGCAAAATATACAAATTTGACTGTAAACCTTCTGCAGTGTTATTTCTTTTGTAAAACAAGGGGTACTAGGTGATCCCTAAGTTCCTTCCAAGTCTGAACTTCTATGTGTACAGGGGTGTGCTGGAGCTAGCCCTACCACCTCTCAAGAGCCAATTGTTAAACATTTAGAAATTTTAAAAGTCAGTGGTTAAACCACAGATAACATGAAATTGCTGGGTTTGGAATATTTACAGCACAGAAATTGGCAAAGGATACAACTTAGGGCTTTTTTTTTTTTTTTTTTGAGAGCTAGCTTACCAGTGTGCCGCTGAATATGAGCCATTTAACCAAATACTGTGCATGTACAGGGCACAGTTTCAGATGCTGTAAGAAGGTATTTCTCAACCAGACACATGGCCAGCTTCCCAGGTGGCATTTGAAATGTGAGAATACATTTTTTTGGTCAAAATAACAGATGGGCACTACTGGCATTTAATGAGCATATGCTTGTTATGATAAATATCCCACAATGTGTATGATAGTTTCTCCAACTGAAGAAATATCATGTCTAAAATGTCAAGAGCAACCCCATGGAGAAGCAGTACAAGCAGAACAAATATAACACCAACTTGGGGTTGCCTTCTTTGAGCCTCTACAGGAAATCACAGTTGTATAAAAATTATTGTCTATACAACTAGCAAACAAAAGTTGATGAGGCTTCACCCCATATAGGAATCTGTTGATAATTTGTTCCCTTACTTCCTAATCTCAGTCTCAAAGTGTCATTTGTCCTTTCTTCTTGCATCTTTCTCTTTGTCTTATAGCTACCTCCACTCTAAATCACTGATGAAAAATTTCTTTTAGCCTCATTCTATTGAGACACTGTATAAAAAAGGGGTTGTTAATGGAACAAGAATATGGCAAAGAATATATATGTATGTATAACTGAGTCACTTGGCTGTACAGCAGAAATTAACACAACATTGTAAATCAACTACACGTCAACAAAATTTTTAAAAAAGAATAAGGAAGGGGTTGTGTTAGGCTGCAAGTAACAGAAAACCCAACTAGTGATAGTTTAAGCGTGTGATGATTTTTTTTTTCTTATACTGATGTCATGAGGTAGACAGTTGCTGGCTTTTTTTCAGCAACTCAAAGATAGTGGCCTCTTCCTAATGGTTTCAAGTTGCTTAGGAAGCTCTGCCAATCAAGACCATTTCCCCAGGAGGAAGATGAGGAACGAAATCAGAAAAAGGAGTCATCTGTATCCAAAAGCAAAGGCTTTCCCAGAGGTTTCTAGTAGACTTCTGCTTCACCCTCAAGGACCAGGCTCTATCACACAGCCACTCTAGTTGCAAGAGAGTGTAAAGTGGGATTTTAGCTTCCTACTCTCTATAATAAGAAGAAAGCAAGGGAAAGTGGATCGGATTGAGTGATGAGAGAGCCAACCCCAGTATGTGTCGCTGGCAGAAACTTTCCTGCAGACCTTCAGGGAATATCACAGTTAAATATAGGAATATTGAAGGTATAGAAATAGGCTTACTCAGAATGGATTCTTATTGTAAAACAAGTACAACATAGCCACAGGCTAGTTGGCACATTTGTGGGCCTTCATCCAGGATTGCTTTTTTCCACTTTGTTTCATTCTGAAGTTCCCTGTCAAAATGTTCACCCTTTGGAGTCCATAAACAATGTATATCAAATCATCACACTGTACACTTCAAATGTCTTACAATTGTTTTGTCAATTATAAATCAGTTTTTAAAAGCCATGGAAGCATTAATAAAAGAAGAGATACAGAAGCAAATATTGACAGTGTGCCCACAGGTACTCACCAGGAAAATTCTTCCCAATGGATTCTGAAGTCTATTTCCACTGGCTTCTATTTCTGCTGTGCAAAGATGAAGCAAGCTATTTCAACCATTAATCATTTTTTTTAAGTCGCCTTGATTTACAGCAAACATTCTGGGGAAACGATTTCATTTCTCTAGAACGTCTGCCTTCAGGGAGAGAATACACAGGTCAAGGGAACTTGGAATGTGAGAGCCTCAGGTTTTAGAGCAGTGATCCTGAAACTGTAGCATTCAGTAGGAGAACCTAGTAAATCATAGCTGATTGGGCCCTCCCCAGAGAATCTGATTCGGTAGGTTTGTGGTGAGGCCCCTGAATTTACATGTTTAACAAGTTCCCAGGTGATTCTGGTCTGGGGACCATGCTTTGAGAAATAACGGTTTCATTGAAATTCTTAGCAGAGTCACTAGCAGAGTCACTGCTTAATGAAAACTGTTACCATTATTACTTTGGTTAGGGTGTCAGCCTTGGGCGAGTGCTCACCATTCCCTGCGGGGCCTATTTTGCACCTTTTATGCTCTCCTCATGACTTCCTCTCTCCATTTCCATCCCCTTTTCCTGATAACCTGCCTTTTCCTTCACAGGTGAAATACTAGGTGTTATCCTTCTCAGCCTCCTAGCACCTTTAAGTTGATCTTCTACATCCTTTCAATGAAACCATTGTTTCTCAAAGTGTTCCCAGACACGTAGTAAATTGAGATCCTGATATTCAGCCAGTAGACCATGGTATGGTTAGGCAGGTATTTTCAGCCAGCATGCCTTCTGATATCTATATCCTTGCTATACTGGTTATTAAATTTTTTTTTATATTTAGATTACCTAAGTGATAAAACACACAAAGCCATAAATCACAGCTATTCTAAGGGAATATTTAGAAACAAGCAGCAAATAATAAAATGATGGCTAACACTATAAAGTAGAACATCTCTTCAAAGGAAGATATTATAAATATTTAGTATGTTTTGAAAGTAGGTAGATATCTAAGAAATTTTCAAGTGATATAGATTTTTTTAATGTTTACGTTAAACTGACTCACTGACATGCTGAACTGTTAACTTGGAGTAGTGACTAGATGGGTTCTATTCCATCCCCAAAGCATGGCATTTACTCAGGCACTCCCCATTCAGAGTTATTGCTACAAAAGGAAACAATCACCTATGAAGCAAGTTACTGTCTTGTTACTCCATCTGCACAAGACACAGAAGATTTGCCCATGGTGAGCCCTGAATTCAGAGTTCATGGGAACAGTATTAAAAGATGAAAACTTTTTAAAAAGCTAATAACATCAGCCTCACAGGAAACTGTACTCAATATTTTGTAATAACCTATAAGGCAAAAGAATCTGAAAAAAATAGCTATGTGTGTATAACTGAATCATCTTGCTGTACACCTGAAACTAACACAACATTGTAAATCAACTATATACCTCAATAAAAAAATTCAAATTAAAATTAAAATTTAAAAAATCAGCCTCATCCACACAAAGATCACAGGCAATTTTTTACTGTTATAATTCAAAAAGCAGTTCAAAACACTATAAATGCATACATTTTCCTTTAGCATGTAAGTACCTCTAAGAGTATTTTTATTTATAGATTTCCCCCAAGCATCAAGCACCTTCAACATGCCCTCAAAAATAAATATCATCTTTCAGCATATGGAATTTTAAAATGTAAAGCTTTGGACTATATGAAAGTTGAGCGAAAAAAAACTAAGACAATTTGTTATTCATCACAGAAATAAGTTAAGATGCTACCAAACTTATGAAATCCATTCACCAGTTTAAAAAATGGAATTTAAGGGAAACTTACCTGGCGGTCTAGTGGTTAAGACTCCGCACTTCCACTGCAGGAGACACAGGTTCGATCCCTAGCTGGGGAACTAAGATCCTGCGTGCTGCATGGTGCGGCCAAAAAAATATATTATGTATCTAATTTACAAAGGGGCTGATTGGTAACCTGGGATCTGGCGCCATCTACTGAGCAGCCATAGTAACTTGTCCCTACCTGTTTCAGCACATTTACATAAGAAATATGTACTCGTGTGAAAATGACTGGAAAGTAATTGGCAAAGGTAAAAATAATTCCTATGTTTATAGTGGAGCTTTGTTCTTTTTGAATGACTATATATATTTTTTAAGAAAATACGTTGATTTAAATATTTACATGACACAAGAAATACAGAAACTTGAAAGACATGGGCAAAATGAGAAAATGAATAGCGCCAGGATGGGGAATGAAACTCTTAAGGTCACTTACCACAGGGAGGCAGGCATTGGAGAATGTCACGGATCTGGTGCTGGTGACCAAAAGTCATCTGACCAGTCAAAATTCAAGACCTACCTTTTCTCTTACTGTCTACAGTTAAGGCTGGTTATCTAGCAAAACATAAATCAAGACCTCCTATGAATCAGCACTATGAGAAATTTATTCCAATAGATTTAACCCCTGGTGGTAGTGGGAAGAAACTCTGAAGGCATTCTTTGAATTGTCAAAGAAAAATAAATATATGGTTTAGCTAGACTAGAAGTTCCAGGATCAACTGTGTTGAGAGCGTGAGCTTCCAGAGCTTTGCCTGGGCCATGTAAACTACAACCTCGTAGGAGGCTAGGTACTGAAAACTGCGATGTGTCCCTGCAAACCGGTTCATCTGTACCATTTTTCTAGGTTCCACATACATGCTTTAATATACGATATTTGTCTTTCTCTTTCTGACTTACTTCACTCTGTATGACAGTCTCTAGATCCATCCATGTCTCAACAAATAACCCAATTTCATTCCTTTTTATGGCTGAGTAATATTCCATTATATATATGTACCACAACTTCTTTATACATTCGTCTGTCGATGGGCATTTAGGTTGCTTCCATGGCCTGGCTACTGTAAATAGTGCTGCACTGAACATTGGGGTGCATGTGTCTTTTTGAATTATGGTTTTCTCTGGGTATATGCCCAGTAGTGGGATTGCTGGATCATATGGTAATTCTATGTTTCGTGTTTTAAGGAACCTCCATACTGTTCTCCATAGTGGCTGTTATCAATTTACATTCCCACCAACAGTGCAAGAGGGTTCCCTTTTCTCCACACCCTATCCAGCATTTGTTGTTTGTAGATTTTCTGATGATACCCATTCTAACTGGTGTGAGGTGATACCTCATTGTAGTTTTGATTTGCATTTCTCTAATAATTAGTGATGTTGAGCAGCTTTTCATGTGCTTCTTGGCCATCTGTATGTCTTCTTTGAGAAATGTCTATTTAGGTCTTCTGCCCATTTTTGGATTGGGTTGTTTGTTTCTTTAACATTGAGCTGCATGAGCTGTTTATATATTTTGGAGATTAATCCTTTGTCCGTTGATTCGTTTGCAAATATTTTCTCCCATTCTGAGGGTTGTCTTTTCATCTTGTTTATGGTTTACTTTGCTGTGCAAAAGCTTTGAAGTTTCATTAGGTCCCATTTGTTTATTTTTCTTTTTTTCCCATTTCTCTAGGAGATGGATCAAAAAAGATCTTGCTGTGATTTATGTCAAAGAGTGTTCTTCTTATGTTTTCCTCTAAGAGTTTTATAGTGTCCAGTCTTACATTTAGGTCTTTAATCCATCTTGAGTTTATTTTGGTGTATGGTGTTAGGAAGTGTTCTAATTTCATTCTTTTACATGTAGCTGTCCAGTTTTCCCAGCACCACTTATTGAAGAGACTGTCTTTTCTCCGTTGTATATCCTTGCCTCTTTTGTCATAGATTAGTTGATCATAGGTGCCATGGGTTTATCTCTGGGCTTTCTATCTTGTTCCATTGATCTATGTTTCTGTTTTTGTGCTAGTACCATATTGTCTTGATTACTGTAGCTTTGTAGTGTAGTCTGAAGTCAGGGAGTCTGATTCCTCCCGCTCCGTTTTGTTCCCTGAAGACTGCTTTGGCTATTCAGGGTCTTTTGTGTCTCCTTACAAATTTTAAGATTTTTTCTTCTAGTTCCGTAAAAAATGCCATTGATAATTTGATAGGGATTGCATTGAATCTGTAGATTGCTTTCGGTAGTATAGTCATTTTCACAATATTGATTCTTCCAATCCAAGAACATGGTATATCTCTCCATCTGTTGGTATCATCTTTAATTTCATCAGTGTCTTATAGTTTTCTGCATACAGGTCTTTTGTCTCCCTAGGTAGGTTTATTCCTAGGTATTTTATTCTTTTTGTTGCAATGGTAAATGGGAGTGTTTCCTTAATTTCTCTTTCAGATCTTTCATCTTTAGTGTATAGGAATGCAAGAGATTTCTGCGCATTAATTTTGTATCCTGCAACTTTACCAAATTCATTGATTAGCTCTAGTAGTTTTCTGGTGGCATCTTTAGGATTCTCTATGTATAGTATCATGTCATGTGCAAACAGTGACAGTTTTACTTCTTCTTTTCCAATTTGTATTCCTTTTATTTCTTTTTCTTCTCTGATTGCCATGGCTAGGACTTCCAAAACTGTGCTGAATAATAGTGGTGAAAGTGGACATCCTTGTCTTATTCCTGATCTTAGAGGAAATGCTTTCAGTTTTTCACCATTGAGAATGATGTTTGCTGTGGATTTGTCGTATATGGCCTTTATTATGTTGAGGTAGGTTCCCTCTATGCCCACTTTCTGGAGAGTTTTTATCATAAATGGGTGTTAAATTTTGTCAAAAGCTTTTTCTGCATCTATTGAGATGATCATATGGTTTTTATTCTTCCATTTGGTAATATGGTGTATCACATTGATTGATTTGTGTATATTGAAGAATCCTTGCATCCCTGGGATAAATCCCACTTGATCATGGTGTATGATCCTTTTAATGTGTTGTTGGATTGTATTTGCTAGTATTTTGTTGAGGATTTTTGCATCTATATTCATCAGTGATATTGGTCTGTAATGTTCTTTTTTTGTAGTATCTTTGTCTGGTTTTGGTATCAGGGTGATGGTGGCCTCATAGAATGAGTTTGGGAGTGTTCCTTCCTCTGCAATTTTTTGGAAGAGTTTGTGAAGGATGGGTGTTAGCTCTTCTCTAAATGTTTGATAGAATTCACCTGTGAAGCCATCTGGTCCTGGGCTTTTGTTTGTTTGAAGATTTTTAATCACAGTTTCAATTTCATTACTTGTGATTCATCTGTTCATATTTTCTAATTCTTCCTGGGTCAGTCTTGGAAGGTTATACCTTTCTAAGAATGTGTCCATTTCTTCCAGGTTGTCCATTTTATTGGCATAGAGTTGCTTGTAGTAGTCTCTTAAGATGTTTTGTATTTCTGTGGTGTCTGTTGTAACTTCTCCTTTTTCGTTTCTAATTTTATTGATTTGAGTCCTCTTCCTCTTTTTCTTGATGAGTCTGGCTAAAGGTTTATCAATTTTGTTTTTCTTCTCAAAGAACCAGCTTTTAGTTTTATTGACCTTTCCTATTGTTTTCTTTGTTTCTATTTCATTTATTTCTGCTCTGATCTTGATGATTTCTTTCCTTCTGCTAACCTTGGGTTTTGTTTGTTCTTCTTTCTCTAGTTTCTTTAGGTGTAACGTTAGATTGTTTATTTGAGATTTTTCTTGTTTCTTGAGGTAGGCTTTTATAGCTATAAACTTCCCTCTTAGAACTGCTTTTGCTGCCTCCCATAGGTTTTGGATTGTCGTGTTTTCATTGTCATTTGTCTCTAGGTATTTTTTGATTTCCTCTTTGATTTCTTTAGTGATCTCTTGGTTATTTAGTAACGTATTATTTAGCCTCCATGTGTTTGTGTTTTTTACGTTTTTTTCCCTGTAATTAATTTCTAATCTCATAGCATTGTGGTCAGAAAAGCTGCTTGATATGATTTCAATTTTCTTACATTTACTGAGGCTTGATTTGTGACCCAAGTTGTGATCTGTCCTGGAGAATGTTCCATGCACATTTGAGAAGAAAGTGTAATCTGCTGTTTTTGGATGGAATGTCCTATAAATATCAATTAAATCTATCTGGTCTATTGTGTCATTTAAAGCTTCTGTTTCCTTATTTATTTTCATTTTGGATGATTTGTCCATTGGTGTAACTGAGGTGTTAAAGTCCCCCACTATCATCGTGTTACTGTCGATTTTCTCTTTTACAGCTGTTAGCAGTTGCCCTATGTATTGAGGTGCTCCTATGTTGGGTGCATATATATTTATAATTGTTAGACCTTCTTCTTGGATTGATATCTTGATCATTATGTAGTGTCCTTCCTTGTCTCTTGTAGCATTCCTTATTTTAAAGTCTATTTTATCTGATATGAGTATTGCTATTCCAGCTTTCTTTTGATTTCCATTTGCATGGAATATCTTTTTCTATCCCCTCACTTTCAGTCTGTATGTGTCCCAAGGTCTGAAGTGGGTCTCTTGTAGACAGCCTATAGATGGGTCTTGTTTTTGTATCCATTAAGCAAGCCTGTGTCTTTTGGTTGGAGCATTTAATCCATTCACGTTTAAGGTAATTATCGATATGTATGTTCCTATGACCATTTTCTTAATTGTTTTGGGTTTGTTTTTGTAGGTCCTTTTCTTCTCTTGTGTTTCCCACTTAGAGAAGTTCCTTTAGCATTTGTTGTAGAGCTGGTTTTGTGGTACTGAATTCTCTTAGTTTTTGCTTGTCTGTAAAGCTTTTGATTTCTCCATTGAATCTGAATGAGATCCTTGCCGGGTAGAGTAATCTTGGTTATAGGTTCTTCCCTTTCATCACTTTAAGTATATCATGCCACTCTCTTCTGGACTGTAGAGTTTCTGCTGAGAAATCAGCTGTTAACCTTATGGGAGTTCCCTTGTATGTTATTTGTCAGTTTTCCCTTGCTGCTTTCAATAATTTTTCTTTGTCTTTAATGTTTGCCAATTTGATTACTATGTGTCTCGGCCTGTTTCTCCTTGGGTTTATCCTGTATGGGACTCACTGCGCTTCCTGGACTTGGGTGGCTATTTCCTTTCCCACGTTAGGGAAGTTTTCGACTATAATCTCTTCAAATATTTTCTCAGGTCCTTTCTCTCTCTCTTCTCCTTCTGGGACCCCTATAATGAGAATGTTGTTGCATTTAATGTTGTCCCAGAGGTCTCTTAGGCTGTCTTCATTTCTTTTCATTCTTTTTTCTTTATTCTGTTCCACAGCAGTGAATTCCACCATTCTGTCTTCCAGGTCACTTATCCGTTCTTCTGCCTCAGTTATTCTGCTATTGATTCCTTCTAGTGTAGTTTTCATTTCAGTTATTGTATTGTTCATCTCTGTTTGTTTGTTCTTTAATTCTTCTAGTTCTTTGTTAAACATTTCTTGCATCTTCTCGATCTTTGCCTCCATTCTTTTTCCGAGGTCCTGGATCATCTTCACTATCTTTATTCTGAATTCTTTTTCAGGAAGGTTGCTTATCTCCACTTTATTTAGTTGTTTTTCTGGAGTTTTATATTGTTCCTTCATCTGGTACATAGCCCTCTGCCTTTTCATCTTGTCTATCTTTCTGTGAATGTGGTTTTTGTCCACAGGCTGCAGGATTGTAGTTCTTCTTATTTCTGCTGTCTGCCCTCTGGAGTTGATTTATTTTTAAATGGGCCTTGAGTGAGTCCAGTTCTTCCACTATTAGCTGTGGGATTTTTTTCACTTGATTTCTCTCTGGGCTAAATTTGAGAAATTATGTATTCTGACTACTGAGGAATTGTTTGCTGAAAACTGAAAAACTGAATAGATCAAACAGTCCTAGAAAATTTAAAAACTGTACCAAGAACAAGAGTGATCATTCAGCACTATGGGTGACAACAATATAATTATGTACAAAGGGGGTTTAGACTAATCCTCACAGCAGGGCATTCATAATGGTAGAAAGACCACATATTTTAACATTTTAATTCTAATTCACCATTGACCAAGAGCCCACTTATTTGCATTATATCATGACAACCCTCAGCCAGCATACTTAAGGTCATGGCTACCTCTTTAATCTTTCTATTTTTTATTATACTGTGCCAAAATTTTTCACCAAAAGAGAGAGGAAGAAGTTGACAGTGAGAAAAAGAGAAGAGAATAAAAGATCAACACCCACAGAAAACTACAGACTTTCTTCCTGCTTCTGGAGGTTAGAATAACTTTTATCATCGACAAAAAGAAAAGCTACTGCATTTGGATTTCACACATATAAATATGCAAGGAACATCTGCTATAAAAAGCTTTTTCACTGTTCTGGATCCTAAAGGGCATGTAGCTTTCACTTCTTCTTTACTCAGACATTCATTAAGACTTCCCCAGAATAAAGGACAAAATGAGTCATCATAACACAAGCAAAGTGGAAACCAAGAAAATGATTTTTATAAAATGTAAATGTTCTGTCTCTCTGCAAAATATTCATCATCTTCAAGTGTGTCATAGCCATTTGCTATGTCAAACTGTACAAGTGTGATTTCATTCTGGAAAAAAAAAGAAGAGCTTTTTTCACCATCCTTTAAAAAAAAACATTTAAAATCATTACAACAGAAAATGATATATTGTACTTGAAAAGTATGATTAGGAATAACTTTATGTGATGTGTTGGTAGTCGTGAGGAAGCTGTAAATGTGCTCTCAACTGGTTAAAATAAAAGAAAGAGCATCCAAATAATTGTGACTTTTTAAGTTAAAAAACCATTTTGCAGGTTGAAATTAGTCCTCATAAAGATGAGAAAGCATTTTCATAAATTTTATTTTTACCAGCAGAGAATCAAAATGCTTTTTGCCCATGAAAGTGGGAAGAAAGAGACAATGCTTTCAAGATATTAAAATGTCGGAGGACATCTTTACCGAGGTGGCATTTAAAACAGGAACAATGTTACCCCCTTGTTGTCTATTGTTCTTTCAGGAACAACAAAATGCAAGCAAAATCTGAGTGCAGTGACAGTTTTAACTTGTATGTTATATAACGGGGATGGGAATCTTTATGAACTTTGATAAATTCATTAAATCAACATTTGCTGAACATATGTATGAGGTATTGTTCTAAGCCCAATAGAAGAACTTGCTTCTTTCTCTAGGAAAAAAAAATGCTGTTAGTCTCGAAAAAGAAAAAAAAAAAAAGGAAAGAAAGAAAACTATTGTCTTAAGGGTATAGGCTTTCGGCATCTTTCACTAGCTCAATGAACTAAAATGAACACTTTAAGTTTCCCTCACAGCACTTTGACGTCATGCTTTGGCCTCTCTCTTCAAGTGTTGTGTCCTGAGTTTCTGCCTTTAACATTGTCCTTTAGTTTTCTCTTCATCTAAGAATCCCCTTCTGAGCCTCACCTCTGTCACACACCTCACAAGCCCTCTGAATCTCACATTTCTTGTTTGGGAAATTCAGTATGAGATGTGTCAACAGAGGCTTTCTCTCCACATTGTAACTGAATGGAGGTCCATTCAGTGTGGAGATCCTGAATAGACGGGAAATGAGTAAAGGGATCTGGAATGTCTTCTTCCAGAATTTATACTCCAGCAGATGCACTAGAGGTAAAGGATATTTTTTTTAAAAATCAACTCAGCTCAAAATATTTCCCAGGAGCAAGCCACCAATCAGAGACTGATTTATGGTGACAGTTCCATTTAATAATTGCAAACATACATTATGAGGGTTAATCTTACTAGTCACTCACATTTTAGGTCGATATCCAGTTAAGCTTAAACATAGCTTTGTTTGAAAAGAGAAGACAAGGTCAACTACGATGTCTGGGCAGGTCTGCGTGAACTTTCACACAGTGGCTAATGAGACTGGCATGCAGGAGACCTTTGATAAATATTTCTGACTGAATGAAAGAATGATTCAGAAAGGAAAAGGGAAAGAACAAAGAGAAAAATGGCCTTATTTGCAAATTCATCTCAAGTTGGAAGCAGGGACCAGAAATTAAGGAAGCTGCCAGTTAGATGGACCATGTTCATGGTTGGGAACACCCACTGTAATAAAGTCAATTCTCTCCAGATTAATCTATGAACTCAATAAAATTCATTTCAAATTTTATTAAGGTTTTGTGTGGAACTTGACAAGCCAATGTTAAATTTTATTTAGAAGAGCAAAGGGCTAAGAAATCAAACATTTTTTATTAAAAAGACAGGGGATATCCTTGCTCTAAGAAATATCATTATAAAGTCTAATAATTAAGACCTTGAGATTTTGACACAGTAAAGACCAAAAGGCAGTTAAAACATTTTATAAAGTAAATATAGAAATACAAAATATCACTGAACTAACATTGCAAATCAGTGGGAAAGGAGGAACTATTCAATAAATGCTTTGAGGTCAATCGGTTATCCATTTTAAAAAAGGTAACTTAGATCCCTAAGTTCACACCATACATAAAAGTCTATATTAGGGGAATTAAAAACCTAAATGTGAAAACCAAAATTTTTTAAATTCCAGAAGAAAATGTAGGAGAATAACTTTTTTGAATTGTGTTCAGGAAGGAAATCTTACATTAGGATACAGAAAGCATAAACAATAAAGGTGGAAAAAAATCAATGAGTTGAACTACATCAATCCCTGAAAACTCTGTATGAAAAAAGACACTATTAAAAAGTGAAAATAACTAAAACCACTATAAGCGTATGCTTTTTAAAGAGTTAGTTGTGTGGAATGTAAGTTATATCTCAATAAAACCGATATTAAGAAAGTAAAAAGTACTATATGTAAAATAGATAAACAACAAGGAACTTCTGTATAGCACAGGGAACTATATTCAATATCTTGTAATAACCTATAATGGAAAAGAATCTGATAAAGAATAGATACATATACGTATAACTGAATCACTTTGCCATACACCTGAAACTAACACAACATTGTAAATCAACTACACTTCAATAAAAAGTTGTTTGTTTGAAAAAAAAAAGAAGAAAGACAGTGATAAGACTGAAAACAATGACCTCTGACTTTGCATGCATAAAATTGACAAAAATTTTAAAGACTGAGAGTACCAAGGGTATGCAAAGATGTAGAGTACATGGTTGAATAAGCTGCTGGTGAGAGCATAAGGTGTTACAACCACTTTGAAAAGAAATTTGTCAATATCCATTAAACTTGAAGATCTCGGAACCCCATCACCCAGAAAGTTCACTTCCACGTATATACGCTATTGAGACTTGAGCACCTATGACCTAAAAGACGTATGTACATGTTCACAGCAGCATCTCTTTAGTATCAAAATTTTTTCAAAATCATCTGAATAATCACCAATAGGGAAACGTTTAAAATAGGAATACTCATAAAGGAAACGTGATACAGCACCCCAGATGAAAAAGCACAGCTACAGGAATTATCATGCTAATAACTGCTTGTTACCACTGGCGGAGGGGAAGTGAATCTGGAGGCGCAAAGGGACACAAACAGAGCTTCAACTCAACCTGCGAAATGTTTATTTTCTATTTCCAAAATCTGAGACAAATATAACAAAAATGTATGATCCAGCAGTCCCACTCCTGGGCATATACCCAGAAAAAACTATAATTCAAAAAGATACATGCACCCCTATGTTCATAGCAGCACTATTCACAATAGCCAAGACATGGAAACAACCTAAAAGTCCATCGACAGATGAATGGATAAAGAAGATGTGGTACATATATACCATGGGATACTACTCAGCCATAAAAAAGAATGAAATAATGCCATTTGCAGCAACATGGATGGACCTTGAGATTATCATGCTAAGTGAAGTAAGTCAGACAGAAAAAGACAAATACCATATGATATCACTTATATGTGGAATCTAAAATACGACACAAATGAACCTATTTCCAAACAGAAGCAGACTCACAGACATAGAGATCAGACTTGTGGTTGCCAAGGGGGAGCGGGGAAGGGAGAGGGTTGGAGTGGGAGTTTGGGGTTGGTAGATGCAAACTATTACATTTAGGACGGATAAACAACAAGGTCCTACTGTATAGCACAGGGAACTATATCCAGTCTCCTGGGATAAACCATAATGGAAAAGAATATTAAAAAAGAATGTATATATGTGTATAACTGAGTCACTTTGCTGTACAGCAGAGATTGGCACCACATTGTAAATCAACTAGACTTCAATTATATATATATATATATATATATATATATATAAAACAAAAATGTTAGTTGTAAGATCTGGGTAGTAGCACATGTGTGCTTATTATCTTATTTTCATGTTTTATATATTTGGAATAATGTCATAGGAAATAAAAGGCCTTTGATGTCTAATAAACATGGCTGGTTCTGCAATTATAGTAAATAATACTTTTGGTATGAAAGCATCAGTTCTATCCACACACTTCATTATCAAAAATGTTTAAATCAAAGGGATAGTATACCTTCAGTTATGCAGAATGAATAAGTCCTAGAAACCTGCTCTATAACATTGTGCCTGTAATTAACAATACTGTATTGTGGATTTTTTAATTTGTCAAGGGAATAGACCTCATGTTAAGTGTTCTTACAATAAAATTAAATAAAATAGATGATAGATAGATAGATAGATAGATAGGGATAGTGGCAAAGAATTACAGAATGCCCTAGAAATAGGTCCTGTAAAATGAAAAATTGGTTCTCTGCATTCTTACTAAAACATACATGTAAAGGTGACAAGCAGAATTCATATAACTGAATCCAATCTATTCCTCCTTATTTTTATATGGCACTCATTAATTATGTACTGATGAAATATTACTGATAGATAATTCCTTTTACTCTTTAGACAAGACCGTGCTACTTCTATGTCTTGCCTAATACATCATAGTAAGGTAATAATCCCAATTATGAGCCAGTTTTTTGATTAGGCTGTCAATTTGTTTTTTTAGATAAGACCCAGTTATCAGTGTCCTGAGAACCCCCTAAACAAGGAATCGTCAGTCTAGCTGCAGGTACATCAGTATGCACAGGGTTTGCCCCCTTTCTTGTTATCATTTTTGGGTGACTTCAGCTATCATATCTTTCTTTCACCTGTGAAGAGATATGACCAAATAAGAAAATGGGCAAAGAGGGGCATTGCAATTAAAGGGAGATGTCAGGCAGCGAGAGAGGAATTCTTGGCTACCTTCCATCCTTTATGCAAAACTGAGTCAGAGGAGCATATGCATATTGTCCTGGAAAAAGGATCTAAACCCATGTTAACAAGCTGGAACTTTGGCCAAATTTTACACTGAAAACATTAATAAGGGCAAGTATAAAAGACTTTACTTGTGTGCAAGAATCCCAGTGCCACATATACAGGCTAAGAACTAAAAGAACGAGCAGCCATGTGTTAAACTTTTTTAATTTGTATAGTTGACCAGATACTCATTGTCAGTAAACAGTGAATTACAGCTGGAAAAACAAAAACGCTAGTGCAGTTTCAGACAGAATCTGAAAGGAAGAAAGTATGTCCCAGCCAGGTCCATGGTGTATAATATCAGCATCTGGGCCATTGCATCTAATTCTGGACACCATGTTTTAAGAGTCGCTTGAACACATTTAAAGAACAGCAAAAATGGCGAGGAGACCAATAACTATTTTATGAGCAGGAATGGAAGAAACATAAAGAGAGCTGAGCTCCTATGGATATAAACAATGAGTGAAATCAAAGAGCAAACTAAATCCTGCTGGACACAGAAAACGTCTGTGGCACATTTACGGGGCCTGTTTCCATCACGGTGGGCCCAGAGCAAAAAGGATTTCTTCTACTAGTATTACAGAGAGTGAATGGCTCATCTATCTAGAATGTAAAATAAACTTTTAAGGTGCACCCAGTGATATAGATCAAGTGCCTAAGAATAAATAAAAATATAATTAACTTTATAAGATTGAATGTACAAAGGGGTAGCATGACAGAATATGGGGAGGTGATGGAATTGTTCTGCATCTTGACAGTGGAAGTAGTTACATGACCCTACACGTGGCAAAATTCATAGATCTGTACACCAAAAAAGAATAACTTTTACTGTTGTGAATTGTAAAATAAACAACTAGTCAAGACATTTTAAGTTTAAAATAAAACAATGCTAATTTTATCCAAAGAGAGCTTCTTGTTTATACTACATGACACACCAATTCCAGAGTAGAAAAAAGACACTCATGAGAGTCCAGGCCTTTAACCTCTTTGATGCTCTTTTGGTGGTTGATACACATCCTGGAGTTATTAAGAAAGGTCCATTTAAGTCTTTCCGGGCGGCAGGTGTTAGAGAAGAGAGATGAGCTTCTCCTCCCCCTCCTGGCATAAGACAGATGGGAATATGCTCTATGATGCCTGGACAAGCCCAGTTGGCCCCTCGGCCTCTAAACTGTCTAAACTGAAAACTAAAAATAAACAAAAAAGAAAGAAATGCGCCTTCACCCTTTCTCTTCCTCTTGTTTCTCCGTCTTTTAACTGTAGAACTTATTTATTATTGAGTTTCTAGAATCTTAGCCTGACCTGGAAGTCTAAACGTAAGATCATTTATTTGCTTAGAAAAGAAAAATAAATCTGTGTATGCATTCACATGAGCTTAGAGTTACATTTTCAATGTGATATAATTCTCATTTTATGTCTTTTTCTTACATTGTGTTTCATCAGCTAAGAAATGATGAAAAAAGTAAAAGTCAACTTATGAGTTTTCTAAGTTGGTGTAGTTTAAAGACACTGAGAGGGTTCAGTTATTATGCCAGCAGATGGAAAGTTTCACATTTCGCGTATGAGTTCCAAGCTGTAGATATAATAATTCGTAATAACTCATAATTCGTAATAATTCATAATTCCAGTGCCATTACTACCCGACACATGAGCAGAAAAGGCTGCCTGCAATAGAAGAGGGTTTTGTAAACAGGAGGCTCATGCTTCATTGTTTGACCAAGATGTGATGCCTAGCTTCTTGCTCCAGATAAAGCCAGCCCCCGGCCAGCCGTCAACAGGCCCAGGGCCCCTTGCCCCCTAAAGAAGACATCTGGGAGGAGACCTTGACTCTCTTCTGCTCCACCACACTCCTTGGAGACTGCAAGATAGAACAATTGCCCAGTGGCTCCCATAGAAGATATATTAAACCGGGTACCTTCCACTCAGGGATGATCATACAAATCCCTCAGGCTTTATGAACACCTCAGCTCAGCCATCGGCAGAAGCCCAAGCCCCATAAGTCAGCCGTCATCACCAAAACAACTAGGCACCTGCACTAATGTGACCCAATTCCCCTTCCCCTCCACACTTACGAATCCGCCAGTGTGCTCTGTGGAACTCACAGAGTATCATCAGACACTCCCTTCCCATCACTGGCTTCTCTAAGCTTTCTCTTCTCCCATGCCCTGTCTCAAACGTGGTTGTCCCATTAAAATGTCTCTTCCTCTTTCCCTGCTGCCCTCTGGACTGGTGGCTCTCTTTCCTCCCCCACCCCATTAACTTGGGGTCTGGAAATAAGGGTGTTGTCCTTCTATCTTCCCATTGCAGAGATAAAACTCTCAATTTTCTTCTCTAAACCTGTTTCTCCCCTAGGCTTCCTCAGCCCAGGAAATAACAGAAATATCTACCAGATTGTTCAAAACTCTAGCAGTTACGTTTGATGAACTGCTTTAATCACACCAGCATTCGGTCCCTCAGAAAACCTATCAGTTCTATCTCCAAAACACATCCCAACTCTGTCCTATTCTCTCCACCTTCACCTTCGCCACTGTAATCCCAGCCCTGCCAACTCCCTCCTACCCTCTTTCCCTCCACTCTAACCCTCCTATGGTCCATCTCCACATAGGAGTCATCTTTCCTTTAAAGGACCATGATATCACATCTCTCTGCTTCTGAAAACTCACCAAGAGGCTCATTCCTTGCCTTACCTTGCAAATCCATGTGTGATCTGGGCCCTGACAACCTCTCTGCTTCCTCTTGTACCACTTCCAGCCTTGTCCACTGCAGTGGGTTCACTTGTGTCCCCAGAAAAGATATCTTGAGTTTCTAACCACCCCTCCCATACCTGTAAGTGTGAACTTATTTGGAAATAGGATCTTTGCAGATGTAATCAATTTAGATGATATCAACACAGGATGCCCTTCTCCAATGACTGATGTCCTTATAAGAAGAGGAAAAATCCAAGTAAAGACAGAGACACATGGACAACACCACGTGAAGAGAGAGGCAGAGACTGGAGTGCTGGGTCTACCAGCCAAGGAACACCACGGATTTCCAGCAAGAACCGGAAGCTAGAAAGAGGCAAGGAAGTATCCTCCCCTGGGGTCTTCAGAGGAAGTATAGCCCTGCTGACAGCTTGATTTTAGACCTCTGGCCTCCAGACTGTGAGGCAATAAATTCCTGTTATTTTAAGCTACTTAGTTTGTGGTAATTTGTTAGGAAGCCCTAGAAAACTAACACACCCACTAAACTCAAGTCACCTTGGCTCCTTTGGGTTTCTTAAACACACCAAGCTTATCCCAGACCTAGGGACTTTGTTCTAACTTTTCTCTTTGCCCAGAATGTTCTTTCCTTCTGTCTTCATGTGACCATCTCCTCCGTGTCATTCAGCTCTCAGTTCAAATGTCACCTCCTCCATCACAAGTGCTCAACCTAAAAGAGCCACCAAGAGACTTTCAATTACATTAACCTATTTGGTTACCTGTGTAACTTATATCTGATATGTTACATGACTATACATCATCTGTGTACCCTTCCAACAATAACACACACTCCATAAATAGTGACTTTGTCTGTCTTATTCATTGCTACATCCTGAGTGCCCAGACAGTGCTTTATACTTAGTAGGTAGGGGACCGATTGGTCCCGGTTTATCTGGGACTGTCCTAGTTTAAAACCTTAAGAGTCTAGTGTCCCTGGAGGCCCCTCAGTCTTGGGAAAGCAGGGATGGCTTATCACCCTATTGGTAGACACTGTCAATCCAATTACCCATAACGCCAGGAACTGAATGAATGAATGAACATTTTAAAGAAATAAAGTTCTTACTCACTGAAATCTAACATGATGTAGTTGAGCATTTCAGTCACAGGGTGGCACTAGACTACTAGATTTATTAACACACCAATTTTAAGTCAACTTGATGTGAGGTGATATTATATTGTAAAGTATTAAGGTATTCAGCTGTTTTTCATAGTACTATTAGAGTTTCTTTAAGACTGAAGTATAGAACTATATACTTTTGAGGAACTTTTAATTCCAGTGCTTATTTCTGACAATCATTAAATTTTTCCATATAGAAAAAAGATGAACCAGTTTGCAAGGCAGAAATAGAGACAGATGTAGAGAACAAACGTATGGACACCAAGGGGGGAAAGCGGGGTGGGGGAGGGATGAATTGGGAGATTAGTATTGACAGAGATACACTTATATGTATAAAGTAGATAACTAATAAAAAAAGAAAAAAGGTGAGTTTATAAATACTATGACTAATTTGCATTTTTAATTTTATTTCTAAAACTTGTGTCACACTAACATGAAAAAATCTACCATTGGACAGATAACACTGTGACTACTGTAACATCTTGTATCCAGGGATTTAAAATATAGCAAGTATTTATGTATTCACTGTGCGACCACCGAAAGATTTTGATACCTGCAGAAAAAAATCAACTTGCCAGAAAAATCGAATGTCAAAAATGTTCCAAAGCAAGCTTTCCTCAAGTTTACAGATGTTAGGTAAGAGATAATCCCAACCCCATTTTATCTTCTAGCAGAACCTTGTAAAGTCACCACGGCAAAAGAATTCACCTCCAGAATCCTTGTCTGTAGAAAAGATTTACTACTCTGATTATTCCAGAAATTAAAATTTGCTCCAGGGAACAGCTGGTTTTTTTGTTCGTTTGTTTCTGGTTTACTTCTCCTAGTATTAGATTTTTTTTAAAATCTTTTAAATAGAAGTATAGTTAATTTCCGATGTTGTATTAGTTTCGAGTGTACAGCAAAGTGATTCAGTTTCATATATATATATATATATATATATATATATATATATATATATATATATATATATATATATTCTTTTTCAGATTCTTTTCCATTATAGGTTATTACAAGATACTGAGATACTGAGATATTGAGTATAGTTCCCTGTGCTATACAGTATTATTGTTTACCTATTTTACACATTCCAGGGAACAGTTTCTAAAACAGAGGTCATAATTTAAGGAAATTTCATCCTCTCTTATCCCCAGAGATTAAGGTAGTTCAATCTGATCTTGGCAAGACATGATACTATGTTTGTATCATGCAAGCAATAGTATATGTTATTTATAAAGAATGTAAGTTTATACCTAAAGTAAAATAATGGGCTGACAGATACCATGCCGAAATCCTCATGGTGGTGGCTTTCAGGGGGAAATTAGATCAGGGAGGAGGTCAAGGGGACTGCAGCTTAATCCGCATTATTTATTTTACAAAAGAAATGACAAAAGTTAGATATTTTCTTGTGTCTGCTAATGTTTGTTATATTATGTTCCATTGTTTTCTTTCTTTTTAACTTTTCCAATTAAAAGAAGAAGAAAGAAAGAAAGAAGTATTGTCCCCAAGGGTCAGTTGACTTTCCTGCAACAAGTCTGGCAAGTCAAGGAAAGAACAGAACATGGGGCTTCCCTGGTGGCACAGTGGTTCAGAATCAGCCTGCTAATGCAGGGGACACGGGTTCGAGCCCTGGTCAGGGAAGCTCCCACATGCGGCCGAGCAACTAAGCCTGTGCGCCACAACTACTGAGCCCGCATGCCACAACTACTGAAGCCCACGTGCCTAGAGCCCATGCTCCACAACAAGAGAAGCCACCGCAATGAGAAGGCCGCGCACCACAACGAAGAGTAGTCTCCACTCGCCGCAACTAGAGAAAGCCCACACGCAACAACGAAAACCCAACAACTGAAACTTTCATGAAGACATAAGAACCCAGGATGGGTTATTCCGATTGGAAACTGTTTTGTTTTGTTGGATATTTAATTTTTTTCTTCCAGTTTTATTGAGATGTAGTTGGCATACAGCACTGTATAAGTTTAAGGTGTACAGCATAATGATTTGACTTACATACATCATGAAATGATGACCACAATAAGTTTAGTGAACATCTGTCTCATATAGATACAAAATAAAAGAAAAAGGAAAAATATCTTTTCCTTGTGATGAGAACTCTTAGGATTTCCTCTCTGAACAAGTTTCATATAAAACATTCAATAGTATTAATTATATTCATCATGTTGTACATTGCATCCCTAGTACTTATTTCTCTTATAACAGGAAATGTGTACTTTTTGGCTGTCTTCATCCAATTCTCCCCTCCCCCAACCCCTGCCTCTGGTTACCACAAATCTGATCTCTTTTTCCATGAGTTTGTTTTGTTTTGTTTTTTTAGTTTGGGAAGGTTTAATGGAAGAATTGGTCCTACAGGACTGTGTTAGTTCCTAGGGCCCAGCATAGTGATTCAATATTTCTAGACACTACAAAACGATCTCCGTGACAAATCTAGCTACCATCTATCACCATACAAAGATATTACATCATTATTAACTCTATTTATTCTATTTCATACCCATGACACATTTATTTTGTAACTGGAAGTGTGTCCTTCTTAATCTCCCGCACCTATTTCTCTAAATCCCAGCCCCCCACCACCACCCGCTGCATTAGAAGTTTCAATGGGTCAGTGGATAGGTGGGTTTCTTTCTTTTTAAGCTTGTTATTAGAAAAGAGTGTTTTGCAAAATGCAGTTCTGATGAGAGCATTATATAGGTAATGGCCTCACACACGAGAGAAATGGAGGAAGGACGGAAAGGGGAAGAGGTGGGAGGCTTGGAAAATGAGTCAGTGCAACTGGAAACCATTTACCACAAAACAGTTGAAGATGACAGACTCACAGGGAAATCTCTGGCATGTTTAAAATGTTCTTCTTGTGGTGACCGTTTTGCTTTATACAAATGCAGCATAATGCAGGCCAAAAACCCAAGGTTATGGGTGGGAAAAGTGTATGAAAAACTCTAGGCATCTTTCCCTGCTTTCAGTGTTTTTCAAGTAATTTTTAATGGCTTTGAAGTAGCTACTTTTTAGGGAAAAAATATGTTAAATATATCTTTATATAGTTAGATTCTTTTTCTTTAATATTCTTCAATATATTTGTATCATTTGGTTTGGATCAGTTCAGATTCAGTGAAAAAATGCTGTCTTATCATCATCAGGCTCTAATCCACATTCCTAATTCCCTTTCAGGAAACTAAAGCACACACAGAGGTAAATAAAATACAGAAACTATGCATTGATCCAACATCTTGTGAAAGGTAAACAGGAATGAACAGATGAAGCGTCCATATAATTCAAGTCTATTACAGATATACCCCATAACTTCGTATCTGAGCACTTTGAATAAAATGCTTTCTAAAATTTATTTTATACTTTACTCTTTTTTATAGTACAAAACCCAATTTAACCTTTTCTTCACATTCAAAAATGCTAGTTGTTACTATACATAAAATAGATAATCAGCAAGGACCTACTATATGGCATAGTGAACTCTACTCAGTACTATTTAATTACCCATATGGAAAAGAATCTGAAAAAGAAGAGATATATGTATAACTGAATCACTTTGCTATACGTCTGAAACTAACACAACATTGTAAACCAACCATACTCCCATATAAAATAAATTTTTTTTAAAAAAATGCTAGTTGTTTTCCTGACCAATGAGTAGAAAGGCATTCTCAGGAGCTACACTAAATGCTGTTTGTTTGTTTGTTTGTTTTTTGGTTTGTTTGCTAAGGATCTTATGTGCTTTGCTTGAAGGCTATCTTATTATTTGAACAGAGGTGGGAGTAGTAATACTTGTTGATACGT
Source organism: Balaenoptera acutorostrata (assembly GCF_949987535.1). Classification (NCBI taxonomy): domain Eukaryota; kingdom Metazoa; phylum Chordata; class Mammalia; order Artiodactyla; family Balaenopteridae; genus Balaenoptera; species Balaenoptera acutorostrata. The sequence continues at coordinate 15,836,035 of NC_080076.1, forward strand.
TATTCATTGAGGGATGCATTTTTGTATATTTGTTTGTTCCTCAGATGTGTTTTTGAATAGTTGTGACTTAATAAGAGGCCCAAAGAAAGTGTACATTTAGGGCAGGAATCTACATAGACAGATTGGGTGGCAGGAATCTAAAAGATCCATGGAGTTCTCTACAGATCCCTGCAATTAATTAAACCCTCTCTCTTTTAGGGACAACAAGAAAAAAAGATACCCTTCAAAACTTTCATCTTCCAAAATATGTTGATGCAGAGTCTTGTAAGAAGGTAAATAGGTCCTGTTTTGATCAGAGAGGCAGCATATACAGTGGTTAGAAGCAGACTCAACAAGACTGGCGACACTTACTTGAATTCCTATGCCCCTATTTCCTTATCCATAAAATGGCCATTATACTAAGAGTACCTACCTCACAGAGTTTTCAAGAAGAAAAACATGAGTCAGGATTTGCAAAGCACTTAGAACTGTGTCTGGCACATAGAAAGTACAACTGTTATATAAGCCACATTATAGCAAAAAAAAAAAAAAATGCTAAGGCAACATTTTTTTTTAATTCATATTCCTGACCGGAATATATGTTGTTGTTGTTGTTTTCTCGGTGATTCTAAGAATAAATGTGTATCTGGGTGTGTAACCTTTCCCAGGGCCAGCTTCACCGACATGCCACCCACCCAGGGCCCCCACGCCCATCTCAGAAGGTCCCCGTGCCGGGTTTAATGCTCCTGTCTTGAAATGCTTCTTACCTTTTGAACAAGGGGTCCCCATTTCATTTTGCACTGGGCCCTGCAAATGATGTCCTTGATGTTGATAATGACCAGCTAAAGTCCCTCTTCTGTTCTCCTTGGTTCTTTTAAGCCCAGAGGCCCTCAGCTGGTGGCAGCACCCTCTCTCTGCTCACAGGTGTGGGGTGGATTGCTTTGGACAACAGGAAACAATTGAAAGCTGTCAGGCACCTTGCGCTGTCTTTGCCCACAGCACCCAGCGGACTGCGGCAGCGGAGGGGGAGGGGCTGAAAGGCTTGCTTTGCTCCCTTCTCCCTGCCTCAGACTTCCAAAGGGAATGAATCTATAAATATGCCTTTACAGAGAGAAGAAGAGTTTTTCCTTCTTGCACACACAACTTACACAAAACTACGCTTTAGTCAGGGCCATTTCCCCTTGGGAGTTGAATGATCAAGTCCAGAGTTTCTCTTCTTCCCTTCGAGGTCTTACTTCCTTAGGAGGTGGCAGCAAAAGGCAGTAGGAGAGTCTTTCATTCTAGCTGCACCACCTCAGACAGGCAAATCAGTCAAGCACTCTTGGTCTCCCTTTCCAGTTGTTTTCAAATGAGGACAACAATAGTTGCAGATCCCCGGACCACGTGAGATCCAAAGAAGATAATGTTAAAAAAAAAAAAAAAAAGTTATCATCTGGAAGGTGGGGGCAGTAGTCACAGCCTGAAATAATCTCCTCTGCTCTTCTTCCTGGGGGGATGTGAGACCCAGTTACAAAGCAGCTGACTTCATTTTCCCAGTGGAAACTCTGAGCGCTGGGCACATTAAGTTACTCCATCAGAGTTTCATAGAAAAGGTTAAACAAAGGTACACACATGAAATAAATAATCACTGATTATGTATCTTCTTTGAGTGAGTTACAGAGAAAAACACCAAGAAGTGGAATAAGAAACATGCATTTTCCTCAAAGAGCTCACACTACATGTAGGAGTGAGGATTGGGGGGTAAATAGTTACCGTGCAGGATCGTGGGCATTTTAATTAAGGAAAATGTAGACAGTGCTGAGGCATCACCTATTCTCCCAGAGGGCCTTGGGGAAGGCTTCAAAGGGGAGGCTAGAGGGAATTCACCATTCGTTCAGGGAGAAGGTTATTCTGGTCAGAGCAGAGACCCAAAATGGGGAAGGTGCGTGGCATGAGAATTTGTCCATGTAGGGCATCTGTGGAAAGAAATAAGGGACAAGGAGACTAAAACAGGAGGATGGGGTGAGGACTTCTTTCTGTGGGTGAACCAGCGGCCAGCCTTCACAGGTTTTTTTTTTAATACAAGGTGCTGTGATCAGAATTGTTTAAGAAAGTAATCCTGGGGAATCCCCTGGCGGTCCAGTGGTTAGGACTCCACGCTTCCATCGCAGGGGGCATGGGTGACATCCCTGGTCAGGGAACTCAGATCCCGCACGCTGCTCAGGGCGGCCAAAAAAAAGAAAAAAGAAAGTAAGCCTGGACATGGTATAGATTACACATTGAAGTGAAGAAATCAAGAATCAAGGAGGCAAGGGAATTTAGTAATGAGAGACTATTCCCCAAGTGTCCATCCACTGGCGAATGGCTAAACAAATGTGGTCCATCCACACAATGGAATATTATTTGGCCATAAAAAGGAACAAAGTACTGATATATATGGATGTATACGTATGGATATGGATGAATGTTGAAAACGATGCTAAGTGAAAGAAGCCAGTCATGAAAGATCATATATGGTATGATTACATTCATATGGAATGTCCAGAATACACAGATCTAGAGAGAGAGAAAGTAGACTGTTGGTTGCCAGGGGCGAGGGGAAGAGAAGTTTGAGGAGTGAGTGTTACTTGGTACAAAATTGTTTTTTTGGGTGATGAAATGTTCTGGAATTAGACAGTGGTGATGGCGCATGACTCCAAATATACTAAAAACCACTGAATTGGACAACTTAAAACTATACAAATTAAAATTTTTAAAAAGAACTGAACAGAATTAGAACCAGAGAAAATAAAGAAATAGGATGGGCTCCAAAATATTTAGGAGATGCATTTGTAAGAAAATGCATTTAGAAAATATGGCAGTAAAAAAAAAAAAAAAGAGTTTTCCACCAGTCTTCCAACCAAAGGCTGGCTGGGGCTGAGACAGAGAACAGACAAAGGGGAAATATTCTTGCAAATACAGAGCTGCATTTCAGGTGTGGCAGGGCAGGCAGTGTTATACTAGGTTACACGAAGTTACTCCAGTTTATAGAGATGGAGGTCGTTAGCAGTCAGAAAAGAACAAACCATTTTTTGTGGACCTTTTAAGGGGCTACATTTAGCAGAAAAATGTGTTTTTAATTATTACCTACTTTTTGTTTTGTTTCAAGAGGAATTGTGAAGCCATTTATTAAAATGCATAATATACAAATGCTATAGGATAAACAGTGTGATTGAAGCAAAAGGATGTTAATAATAAAAATGGTCAGAGGAAGCTGGGGGATAAGTACTGTACAGCAATGTAACTCAGAAGATCTCTTGTACTTTCTGAAAGTGGGTGCAAACTGAGCTCTGAGGTTTTTTTTTTTTTTTTTTTTTTAACAGCAGGAACATGAAGTACAAGTATTTGAGAAGCCTGATCAGTTGGTTACAAGAGTCACTGGTCAATGAGGGATTTGGATTCTCGGCTTCCTGTTAATTGAGGTTTTGCTATATAAGGCTTTCCTGTTTTGCAGATGAAACCGCCACTGCTGTCACGTCCAGGTGTGTGTGTTTTGTGGCAAGCTGTGCCTCTCACCCACCAGGCCTGCGGGAGCCCTGCTGTTGAGCTCACAGAGCTGCAAGACCTCATCTGGTTCCAGGCACACTCTCCTCGGAAGGCAAGAGTCAAGCTTGGGAGACCAATTGCTGTTCCTTTCCAGCAGCAGCATTTAGCCACCCCAGCATTTGATCTTGGGCTCCTGTGTGTCTTCTCCAAAAAAAAACTGGGCCTCTGGAATAGGTCAGTGAATTAAGAGAAGTGCCTTGACTACCAGAGTCTGAACATAAACTCCATCAGTTCTAAGGAGATGCCTAAAGTCTCATCCTTTCCCATCCCACCCACCCTCTGTGCCCTAAAATACAGCAGCAGCTAAACTGCTTTAGTATCCAACTGGCTACTAAAAATAAATTTAAAATACATTGGACAGTAACACTAAATATGGAAAAAATAACAAAGGATACCTAGGGACTCATCTTAGTGCTGAAACACAATTGCTTCAGTTTCTCACAGCCAGCACAGAACTAGGGATTATTATTACCAACTGGGGTGGAGGGGTGGTTCTGGCTTTGAGATTCTGCTTTGATTTCTCTCTAGTAGGTCCAAGGGATGGACCTACTTTTAATCAGATGACAGCATCATCCAAACAAAGGCATTGCCTTTGGGATGGGATATTTTGCTGTTAAAGGGCAGCCCGAGGAGCTAGAGGAGGGGGGGAGGAAGAGAGAAGAGAAGGCAAATAGGATGCAGTGAAGAAAGAAGTGCTTCTCAAAATAAACAAGCTACAAGGATATATCGTACAACACAGGGAATATAGCCAATATTTTATAATAACTATAACTGGAATATAACTCTTAAAAATTGTGAATTACTATGGTGTATACCTGAAACATATAATATTGTACATCAATTATACCTCAATAAAAAAAAAATTTTTTTAAACCTTTAAAAAGAAGTTCTTCTAACAATGTGGTGGCGACATTAGCAAACACCTTGAAATATCAAGTCATCTATTGCTTTCTAGAAAGGTCATGAGACCTCATCTGCCAGCTTGCCCTTTTTCAACTTACTGTTTTAGGTTTTAGTAATTACAAGAGTTTTGGTTTTTAAGCCATTGGATATAGAGCAGTTTCTAAGACAACACAAGCAATCTTGTAGGAAGGCACAAGGGTCTTCTGGCCTTGGGAGACTCCAGTTCCAGCTCTGGCCCTGCAATTAACCAGCCCACTGGGCATAGGGCAGAGCCTCAGAGTCCTGATTTGTAAAAAGAGGTGTTTGACTAGACTGTTCCAGTCACCCTTCCATCCTGAACTTCCTCTGATAACCTGGTGCAGTGTAGTGACCAAGAATAAGGTAACTGGCATTGGAAAATGCCTGCCTTGAATCACGGTTTTGCTATATATTTTGTAACCATGCTAAGCCTCGGTTTCCTCATATATAATACAAGTATAATGATAATGAATATATCACCTATTTCATAGAACAGTTATGGACACTAAGTAAGGATGTATATTAAATGCCTACCCAGGCACTGGCATATACGAAGCCTTAAAAAAAAAAGCTGTTTACTGTTATCGGTATTAGGAATCACCTAGGATTTCCCTGGTGGTCCAGTGGTTAAGACTCCGCACTTCCAATGCAAGGGGCATGGGTTCGATCCCTGGTTGGGGAAGTTCCACATGTCACACAGTGTGGCCAAAAATTTAAAAAAAAAAAGGAATTACCTAGAAGAAATAGACATGGTTCTAACACAGAAAGCACAAGTCACTTAACATTTAACAGCAAGGATGAAAATGAATCTTTTCATTAACCTTTTTTCTCATTTCAAAAGTAATATCTCATTCTAAGACGTTTAGAAAATATTTTTTAAGTATTAGTTCTTCTGAGGAAAGATACCCAGAAAGTGAGGCAGAATTTCTTCTAAAATACAACAACTTTGGAGGCAAAATGACCCAGTGATTTTAAACTGTACTATTACTGAATCCAAGTCTTTGAACCTTCAAAAGTCATCCATCCATTAAACCACAGAATGCACAGTTCTAAAATCCTACATACAATCACTATAATTCATGTTCTATCTTTTGGGGGGGCTCTGCCATTTTAAAGATTATTTCTTTTCAAGGAGGAAAGTTATGGAAACCATTAGCAAAATGTTTCTCCTCGACCCCCTGCTTGCGATGGCCCCGTTTCCGGTCAGCAAGCAGCAGCTGTTTTTGATATCCAGTTGCCATCTTCGGCACCTGCCCACTCGGCCGGGCAGAGAGAATTTGCAGCAAGCATGGCCTCAGAGCCAGGAGCCTGGCAGCCTTCCAGGGTCTTGATACATGGCTAGGAACAAGATCCTGCCTTCCCATATCAACTCACTATGGCTTATAGGTGATGCTAATGAAGCAGCTCAAGAAGTAGTTATGAAGATCGATTTGTGCTGGAAACTATGGGAGATAGCTATGGGACTATAAAGAGGATGACAGAAGTTGTCACCAGGGTTTTCAGTCCTTGTGCCCCTGTAACTACACTATGACTGTTGCAGTAAGGTTTTATGATGCTAAAAGCCTGCCAAAAATATCATCAGCCATAAAAAGGGTAAAAAGGAAATTTAGATATATGCTACAACATGGATGGACCTTGAAACCATTATGGTAAGTGAAATAAACCAGACACAGAAGAACAAATATTGTATGAGTCCATTCATACACGGTCCCTAGAAGAGGCAAATTCATAGAGCCAGAAAGTAGAATTGGGTTACCATGGGTTGAGGGGAGGGGAGAAAGGGGAATTGTTGTCTAATGGGTACCGAGTTTATGTTGGGGAAGACAATGACGTTTTAGAAATAGATAGTGGTGATGGTTACACAACACTGTGCGTGGATATAATGTCACTGAATTATACATGTACGTAGGTTAAAATGATAAATACTGTGTTTTGTATATTTTACCACAACTGAAAGAAGCAAAGCAATCAAAGCAGTGGGGGAGGGGAAACCCTGTTAAATTCAGTTTTTCAGAGAAACAAGCAGCTTCAGATCCAACTTAAGCACTAATAATTTGAACAACTTGCTTCGCTATCACACACACCAGCTTCAAGGGAGTGGCTGTCTTTGGAAGGATGGAAAGGATAAAATGAACAGTGGAGAGTTACTTTGACTATCTCTGTAACTGTTTGTTGTTGTTTTTTTTTTTTTGGCTGGGCCATGCAGCATGTGGGATCTTAATTCCCCAAACAGGGATCAAGCCCGTGCCCCCTGCAATGGAAGAGCAGAGTCTTAACCACTGGACCACCAGGGAAGTCCCTGTAACTCTTTATTTTAAAAAAATAAATCTGAACAAAGTATGGCAAAATGTTATCTGTTTGATCTGCAGTTGTTTATAAGTGTCTGTTACATCGTATTCTGTACTAAATAAACTTTTCACAACTTCGGCTTCTATCCTCATATCTCCCCCATCCTCACTTTCTGCTGACCTTGCTTCCTACTTCCCAGAGAACATGGACACAATGAGAACTTCCTGGGCTTCCCCCCCAACTCCATCAACCCACCCACCAATACCTAGACCCACACATTCTGCTTTCCTGCCCACTACCATACAGGAACTATCTAAATCCACTTCCTTCTTGGTCACTGGGTCCCACTGCCTGTCATCTATTCAAGACCATCTCTGAAGTAATTCTTTATTGCCTATCTCCTCTGCCAGAACATACTCTCCATAAAGGTAGGGATCTTGGGGCTTCCCTGGTGGCACAGTGGTTAAGAATCCTCCTGCCAGGTTCCTTAAAAAACTACAAATAGAACTACCATACGACCCAGCAATCCCACTACTGGGCATATACCCTGAGAAAACCATAGGTCAAAAAGAGTCATGTACCAAAATGTTCATTGCAGCTCTATTTACAATAGCCAGGACATGGAAGCAACCTAAATGTCCATCGACAGATGAATGGATAAAGAAGATGTGGCACATATATACAATGGAATATTACTCAGCCATAAAAAGAAATGAAATGGAGGTATTTGTAATGAGGTGGATGGAGTTAGAGTCTGTCATACAGAGTGAAGTAAGTCAGAAAGAGAAAAACAAATACAGTATGCTAACACATATATATGGAATCTAAGGGAAAAAAAAAAAAAAAAAAAAAGCCATGAAGAACCTAGTGGCAAGACGGGAATAAAAACACAGACCTACTAGAGAATGGACTTGAGGATATGGGGAGGGGGTGGGGTGAGATGTGACAGGGTAAGAGAGTGTCATGGACATATATACACTACCAAATGTAAAATAGATAGCTAGTGGGAAGCAGCCGCATAGCACAGGGAGATCAGCTCGGTGCTTTGTGACCACCTAGAGGGGTGGGATGGGGAGGGTGGGAGGGAGGGAGATGCAAGAGGGAAGAGAAATGGGAACATATTGTATATGTATAACAGATTCACTTTGTTATAAAGCAGATGCTAACACACTATTGTAAGGCAATTATACTTCAATAAAGATGTTTGAAAAAAAAAAAAAAAAAAAAAAGAATCCTCCTGCCAATGCAAGGGACACGGGTTCGAGCCCTGGTCCGGGAAGATCCCACATGCCCGCGGAGCAACTAAGCCCATGTGCCACAACTACTGAGCCTGCACTCTAGAGCCCGAGAGCCACAACTACTGAGCCCATGCGCCACAACTACTGAAGTCCGCGTGCCTAGAGCCCATGCTCCAAAACAAAGAGAAGCCACTGCAATGAGAAGCCTGCACACTGCAACGAAGAGTAGCCCCCGCTCGCCACAACTAGAGAAAGCCCACGTGCAGCAACAAAGACCCAACGCAGCCAAAACTAAACTAAAATAAATAAATTAAAAAAAAAAAAGGTAGGGATCTTGTCTATAGACTTCTCTGATGTATCCTAAGCATGGAGATCAGTTGCTGGCATGTAGTAGACTTGCAAAAGATATTTATTAAATGAATGAATATATTCTTTTTCTATATGTTTGAACTATTTCAATATTTTAAAAATGAAATATTTGAACAGATAAACTTGATTGTATAACTTGATTGCATGAAATATTTAGAATAAACGATTCTCCCCTGTTATTCCCATAAACCATTTAAACGTCCCAGAGGATTCCTTAAAACACTAAAAATAGAGTTGCCATATGATCCAGCAATCCCACGCCTGGGCGTATATTTGGAAAAACAAAAACTCTAATTTGAAGAGATACATGCAACCCCATGTTCATAGCAGCACTATTTACAATAGCCAAGACATGGAAACAACCTAAATGTCCATCAACAGATGAATGGATAAAGAAGATGTGGTATATATATACAATGGAATATATATATATATACATATATATATATATATATATATACACACACATACAATGGAATACTACCCAATCGTAAAAATAAGAATGAAATAATGCCATTTGCAGCAACATGGATGGATGTAGAGATTATCATACTAAGAGAAGTAAGTCAGACAGAGAAAGACAAATATCATATGATATCACTTACATGTGGAATTTAAAAAATGGATACAAATGAACTTATTTACAAAACAGAAAGAGACTCACAGACTTTGAAAACAAACATGGTTACCAAAGGGGAAAGGTTGAGGGAGACATAAATTAGGAGTTTGGGGTTAACAAATACACACTACTATATGTAAAATATATAAACAGCAAGGACCTACTGTATAGCACAGGGAACTATATTCAATGTCTTGTAATAACCTATAGTGGAAAATAACCTGAAAAAGAATATATATATAATATATACATTATATATGTATGTATAACTGAATCACCTTGCTGTGTGCCTGAAAGTAACACATTCAATTTAAAATTTTTTCTTTTAATTAAAAAAAAAATTTTTTTAAGAAAAAAAAAAAAAGAAAAAGAAATGTCCCAGCGGTACAAGTATTTCAACATCCAAGCCTCATCTCCCAGAAGTCACACACAAAATACTTGGTCATCCATATGTCCCCAATATTGTTTTAGAAATAGGGCTGTCTCCCTTTCCATGTCACAGTGTCTCTGGACCTTGGACACCAAGGAATTTGTGCAGCTCACGTTCAAACACTGAAGAAATGTGAAAGTCATTTTAGTACAGACAAAATCAGAACCATTAGAATCGAAGGGGTTAAGAGCTGAATGCACTTTTTAGACAGCTGTTAAGTGCCAAGGCAAGTTCTCTGTGACTAATTATAATACTAAACACCTTTAGTCTGAATTACATATGCTATGTTTCTTAAAACACTAAATGAAGTGTGGGCTTAAGAGTACAGAAGTGGTTATTCTTTACTTGGTCTCTATACTTCCTGTCATCAAAGCAGAGCATGAAGATCATCATTAAAGAATTTTTTTCTTCTGACCTACTTGAGAACACTGTGAAATGATCAGTTGTAAAACGTTCTGGAAACTTGACAATGTTGGCCTTAACAGTGACAAAAAAAAAAAAAAAGATGAAAAATATGTGTGTCTTGAGAGAGGTCTCTTTCAGCAGAACTGTATAGATACTTTTCTGTTTTAAAATTTTTCACTCTAATAAGTAACCTGATTCAAGTTGGAGGCTTGGGACAGCTTTTATGATCTATTCTAAATTATAATTAAGAATAGATTAAGAGCCTTTTTAGCTTGCACGTAAGCTACTGAAAATTTAAATTTACCTTTATATACTGCATATTTTATCTCTACAGCTAGTTTTTCCATTGCATCTTAAATCCAATACAGTTAGTACTGGGGGGAAGATTTTAAAGATGCTTTCCCTTTGGCACATGGTACTGCGATGTAGGAACAGCCTTGTGTACATTTTGGGAGTCGGGGTTAAGCTTTCAAGTTAAAGAATAGGATTTCTCTTTTATGTTCCATGACTTAATTTAGGGGAAAACCAGACTAGAGGATAAGAACAGTTCATTAAGACTCAAGAATTCTAATCATGTCTCTGGGCTTGTCCTTAATCTAAAGCATTAAACGATAGCTTTCACTTCTCTGTGGCTCACTGTTTACATCTAACCTCGAGACAAAAATGCCACCCAGAGTTTGTTAGGTCGGGGATTCAGTTCCCCTCTGGAGTCTCTTTGGCAACTCAGCTCCACATGTACATTCAGGATTGACATGCTTAGAAGTTGAAGTCTGTCATTGTCGGTGCTACCAAATGATTTGTGTTTATAAACTTCCTTGTTCTTAGCACAAGAATAAGTAATGTTTTTCTATTTCTCTTTTATTAGAACAAGTAAATATTTACAAAGGAGATCCAAGTATGGTATTCATTACAGCCTAAAGTCGAGATACAGAGTGAAAACCATTTATGGTAAAGGATGTCAAATCTCTTAGCAAATTTCTTTTCAAACTACCTTAAAATTTAATCAAGTGTCATTTGTATAAACCCAACTCAAATCAAGGGGTCCTAATAAGCTTTTTAAAGATTAGTTGTTTTTGTCAAGTACTATTAAAATGGAAAAAAAGTACCATGTTTTCACTGATAGAGATGAGCTTATTTTAATATACAGTTGATATCAGAGTTCTACAGATTAGCAAATGAATATTAACTGTTATACTGGAGATATATCTATATCATACATATATGACTTGCCTTAATGTTTCATTATGAAGGCACTAAAAACCTTAGAATTAATTCAAGTATATTCTTTGTGTTTACAATGACATTTCCAAAAGAATGCTTTTTTAAAATCACTCAAATACTCTTTTGAGATTAAGACGTTTATTAATTTGTGTCCCATCTTACAGAGATCATGTCTTATCCATTTTTGCACTTCTAATAATTAACAAGATCCTGGGGATATATTTGACAATAATAAATATTTGCTGAGTAAAAATGCAGGCACACACTGACATTAGCAAGTCATATTTAGAAATCTGTCTCCCTCTTTAGGACACAAGTTTTCGACATGCACAACTGAGCACCAATTTGATCTGGAAAACTTGGCCCTTACGGTATTTCCTTTAAGACTGATTTGTAAGTTATCTCACTGCTTTTACTGAAGGTCATCAGTGGATCTGGGTTTTCTTACCTTTTCCCACTTCCCCTCGGGTCTTCCTCAGGGACCATCCCCAAAGAGATGCCCTTCTGTCTACATTGGCTTATCTTGTCTACAGAGATGTCCTGAAAGTCTTCTACAGGCAGCAATTGCACGAAGATGATCACTGATTGAGGGAAAGATGGACCCAGTCTTCTGCTAAACAGGAACTATCTTCCATCCACCAGGAGAAGGACTGATGCCCTAAGAACAAGGATGGAATCGTGGAAACCATCTGAAACCTGGAGGAACATGAGCAGCTTTTTATAGTGCAGGAAGGTGTAACCCTGCAGTCAGAGAAAATGAACGTAACTTCCCATGCTCATGGCCATTGCTTACAAGGAACACTGTTCAGAGTGATCATTAACAAACCCAGCCACTCATGTTGCATTATCTGGGGTTAAAGCTGATTGCTTAGCACACTTCTCTAAGCCTCTTTAGAAGCAGACGCCTTTACCATTTATCACATCTCACTAATCAGAGAATAATCTAGAGGTGACTATTCTAGACACCTTTTGATGCAAAGCAGCAATGATGTGGGAAACTTACGCTTGGAAAAATGTCAGGTTTTTATTCACTCCCGTTTTTATTCTGATTAAAAACATAAGGCTGGGCATAGGTCAATTTCACCAACCTCATAACTTGCTAGGAGTTCCAAAGGCAGATTTTGTAGTTACCTTACATACACAAAAGGCACACCCTACCTCGGTACCACTTCTGTTTCTGAGGTCCCACCTAAGTTTGTTTTTAATGAGTATAATCTCACATACCTCTTAAGATTGCGTCTCAAATAATTCCAGAGTCCCCTCTCTCCCACCTTCGTCTGTAAAGCAAAATATACCCTATGGGATCCAGAAGAAAAGATATTTTATTCTTCCCTTGAGATGCCCATCTCATGCAGAACCTGCAGCTGGATCCTCCCCTTGTCTTTTATAATTTAGCCATGGCCTTGGGATCTGGGGACTCTTAGCCCCAGCTGTTTTCAGTGGCTTTCCTGAAAGCATTATGTACATTAAGACACTGAGCTCAATGGCCAGGTTAGACTTCCGGTTTCAGTGAAGGAAAAGCAAGCTCATTAAGATAGATCTCTTTGTAAAAAGAGTACTTAAAATTAACATCCTGGGGAAACCAACAGAACTTTCTGTTATCTGAATTCTTTCCACATATGGTTCAATGCACCGCTAATGGCTTCCATTTGAAAAAGCAAATTCATTTAGAAAGAAAGATGTTTTGTAATGTATGTAAGATTTCGTGTTCTTAAGAATATACCAGTTCTTTAGAATTTGAGTAATTCAATCTAAGAGTTGCCAGTCATAAGTTTTAAACATAATTAACCAGTATTTTATTATACTTGAAGTTGCAAACTTCATTGGTTCACAGTTGTGGGTTTATATACACACTGCTCAGTGAACTCTTTTACAAAAGTTAGAGGGATATGTGAGCACTGATGATTTTGTAGGATTAACATCATTTCCTAAAACATCTGCCTGAGAACCATCCTGCATATTCCCACACATTTTCCATGTTCACATCCCCTGCCGCAATGTCTTCTTCCATTTTGCAAAGGGCCCTACCTTCTACTCTGGTGCACTGCTCCAAGTACTAAAAATCTCTGTTAAAATGATGGGTGTTAAGGAAGCCATTTAATGAGAAATTAATTTGCTATAAACCTGCCTCACTACATATATTTCAATTAAGACCCAAATGTGACTTCAGCACCAAGAGTATTTTGGCTGAAGTCAGGATACTCCGAATTGAGATAGATGGTAGAGTAGAATGGTGGGAGAGACTTTTCCTTTTCCATACTCTAGTTTCAAACAACACAGATCTCTTTTAGGAGAGAACCTTGTGAGCAAAAGCAAAGGAAGCTTCAAACTGAAAACAGCTTTCCCAGTGTATAAGAGATATACTTAAAAGTGTTATGAAATATGACTTCTGTTCATGAACTTGAAAACCTGATTTGGTAACAGTCAACATATACCCTAATCTCTCTTTGTGATTTTGAGCCAATTTCTTTTAGGGGGTTTGGTACATGAATAATTAGATCATAAACCAATTTAAAGTTTGAGGTTCTACCTCTACATTGTTGGTGGGAATGTAAATTGGTGCAGCCCCTATGGAAAACAGTATGGAGGTTCCTCAAAAAACTAAAAATAGAGTTGGCATATGATCCAGCAATCCCACTCCTAGGCATATATATGGACAAAACTATAATTCAAAAAGATACATGCACCCCTATGGTCATAGCGGCACTATTCACAATAGGCAAGACATGGAAACATCCTAAATGTTTTATCCATCGAATGGATAAAGATGTGATATATTTATATACACAATGCGATACTACTCAGCCATAAAAAAGAACGAAATAATGCCATCTGCAGCAACATAGATGTACCTAGAGATTATCATACTAAATGAAGTAAGTCAGACAGAAAGACAAATATTATCTATCACTTATATGTGGAATCTAAAATATGACACAGATGGACTTATCTACGAAACAGAAACAGACTCACAGACATAGAGAACAGATTTGTGGTTGCCACGGGGGAGGAGAGAGGGAAGGATGGAGTGGGAGTTTGGGGTTAGCAGATGCAAATGATTATATAGAATGGATAAGCAACAAGGTCCTACTTGTTGTATAGCACAGAGAACTATATTCAATATCCTGTGATAAACCAAAATGGAAAAGAATATGAAAAAGAATGTATGTGTGTGTGTGTGTGTGTGTGTGTGAGTGTATAACTGAATCACTTTGCTGTACAGCAGAAATTAACACAGCATTGTAAATCAACTATACTTCAATAAAATTAATTTAAAAAAACAATAATAATAAAGTTTGAGGTTCTAGGAAGATAATTATGTTTCGAAATAACTGGGTAAGCTGTTAACAGTTCAGAAGAGCCTATTTTAATTCTATCTAATCAGGGACTCCATTTTATTTGTCTTCAAAAAGCAATACCATTTCACATTTACATTGCAATTTATAATTTGTAAGGATTTTTGACCTATGTAACCTCACTTGATGTTTATACCAACTCCACGTGGTGGTCAGAGCTTTTTTATTGAGGGGACTGGGGCTCAGGGAGGAAAGCGTGGAACCCAGAGCAAACTCGGGTCTCCCAGCTCCTGGCCCAGTGTTCTTTCTGTTCTATCAAACTGACTCTCAACAGTTAGATGGAACCCTCCATTGTTTGGGGCTGTGCCTTCATCCTTACATGAAAAACCATGGTGGACTTCCTAGGCGGTCCAGTGGTTAAGACTCCACACTTCCACTGCAGGAGGTGCAGGTTCAATCATCCCTGGTCGGGGAACTAAGATCCCACATGCCACGTGGTGCGGCCCAAAAAAAAGGCAATACATAAGCAGAGTGTAATTGATTATGAAAATTTTTAGGCTAAGAAGCAATTGTTTTTGTTTTGTTTTGCTTTTATCAAGACTTCTTTTTTTCTTAGAGCAGTTTTAGATTCATGGCAAAATTGAAGGGAGGGTGCAGAGATTTCCCATATACTTCCTGACTCTGCACATGCATAAAGACAATAGTTTTAACCTTTTCTTAAAACATAAATTTTAGTAAGTAATTTGGGAATGTAACAATTAGGCTGCTATTCAATATTCCCATTACATCATTGTGCTCTTTGAGACTTAGAACAAGACCATGTGGTTCTAAAACAGGATTGTGGTGATGGTCGTGGGACTATATAAACTTACTAAGACTCATCAAACTTAAAATGGGTAAAATTTATAGCACATAGATTATACCTCAATAAAGCTGTTAAAGCTACATACCCGGGGCTTCCCTGGTGGCACAGTGGTTGAGAATCTGCCTGCTAATGCAGGGGACACGGGTTCGAGCCCTGGTCTGGGAAGATCCCACATGCCACGGAGCAGCTGGGCCCGTGAGCCACAATTGCTGAGCCTGCGCGTCTGGAGCCTGTGCCCCGCAACGGGAGGGGCCGCGACAGTGAGAGGCCCGCGCACCGCGATGAAGAGCGGTCCCCGCACCGCGATGAAGAGTGGCCCCCGCTTGCCGCAACTGGAGAAAGCCCTCGCACGAACCGAAGACCCAACACAGCCAAAAATAAATAAATAAATAAATAAATAAATAAATAAATAAATAAGAAAATCCTTAAAAAAAAAAAAAAAAAGCTACATACCCACTGGTATGCACTGAATTGGGTCCCCCCAAAATTCATATGTTGAAGTACTAATTCCAGCACTTCAGAATGTGATGGCATTTGGATAGGGCCTTTAAAAAGGTAATTAAGTTAAAATGAGGTCATTAAAGTGAGCCTTAATCCAACATGATCGATATCCTTTAAGAAGAGAAGATTTGGACATAGACACACACAGAAGAAAGACCATGAGATGACCCAGGGAGAAGATGGCCATCTACAAGCCAAGGAGAGAGGCCTCAGAAGAAACCAACCCTGCCAACACCTTGATCTCAGAATCCTGCCTCCAGAACTGTGAGAAAATCAATTTCCGTTGTTTAAGTCACCTAGTCTGTGATACTTTGTTTTCGCAGTCCTAGTAAACACTCCCCAAATCTACCCCCCAAAGATACACATACACATGGATGGACCTAGAGATTATCATACTGAGTGAAGTAAGTCAGACAGAGAAAGAAAAATATCATATGCTATCGCTTATATGTGGAATCTAAAAAGATGATACAAATGAACTTATTTACAAAACAGAAACAGACTCACAGACTTCGAAAACAAACATGGTTACCAAAGGGGAAAGGTTGGGAGAGGGATAAATTAGGAGTTTGGGATTAACATATACACACTACTATATATAAAATAGATAATCAACAAGGATCTACTGTATAGCACAGGGAACTCTACTCAGTGTTCTGTAATAACCTATATGGGAAAGGAAACTGAAAAAGAATGGATGTATGTATATGTATAACTGAACCACTTCACTGCACACCTGAAACTAACACAACATTGTAAATCAACTATACCCCAATATAAAATAAAAATTAAAGAGTATATATAAAAACAAATAAAATAAAATAAACAAACAAAGATACATACACACAGGTACACACACACAAATGCTACATAACACAAACTATATGAAAACCTGCCTGTATGAGTAGCTTTGGATTTTTACTTCTCCCCTGGGACACTATTTTACTCACCAAATTTTGTATGCTTAAGTTTCAATTATTTATATTTTGATGTTACTTATTACAGACTTAATAACAAACTACCAAAATTCAACATATAAAAAAGCTACATAGCTTTTTTAGCTACATAGCTCAACTCTATAAAAATAGAAACAAGCCATGCTCGATGGTGAAGAATGACTTTCCCGAAGTTCCACAGTCACTGGTGGACACCTTGAGAACTGGGAGCCAATATCTGGGCATCTGTCTCTTTATTAAAAATATTGATAGTTGCAGTGGAGAAAGCCCAAAACGCTGGGCCAAAGAAAGAAAAGATGAAATTCTTGCTACACAAACTGTGTAGAGTTAGTATAATTAGAAAGCGTAGAAATCATCCTATGAAGCAAGCACTATTTCTTACATTTCTTAACAGTAAAAATTTCCCTTGTTTCAATTCCTTTCTTAATTTTGTACCACAGTGACATGTTGCGGTACAGTGAGATCCTGAAATGACAGAAAAACATTGAGGTTAAGTATTGTTTTTAGTCAGATGAGTTGTGAGTTGAGCAAAAATGAAGTTAGACATTGGCAGGCAATGGGATATTTCTTTCATGTGCCCATCGTCACACTTCGTTGACAGGCTGGGGTGTAAAATGTGCATTGCTGGGTTCAACGTGTAACGTTTGCCAGGACTTTTTTTTTTTTTAATCACAATTGCAAACTAAAGTTTAACTTGATATAAAGAGAGATTAAAAGTCTAAGAACCATCTTTAAAACACAATACCATCCCCAGTTCTAAGAAAATAATTTGTTCTCTATAGAAGTTAAGAAAATTCCCCCAACAAATGGAACTTACTGCTTTATAAAAAAATATGATGGCCAGGCCAATGAAATGTTGGGTGGTGTTCTATAACCCAGAGGTCTGTACCCCTAGTATTTGTTTTACTTTTTCTTTATGCCTTTATTTTGACCACTCAATTCTATTCTCTTTCATAGAGTCCGCAGAATTAGTGACCCATGAGGCCATCTGCCTCTCAAGACAATCACTAGTAAGTTCTGCTACGTTTAAAGATACCATCCCACTGTAGTAGTTCCCAAAACTCGGCTCTCTTTCTTCTCATGTTCTCTGGATTGACAATATTTAAAAGCTACCGATTGGAACTGCCATTAAAGAAAGTACATACGTGGGACCCCAAATCTCTCAAATTCTAAAATCCTGACTACGTAAATCTAACACATTTCCTGCATTAGCTGGCTGGTTTAAAATGTTATGCTTAATTTATCTCCATGAAAGCTGTCTGTATTTCCAAGAACATGGCAACCATAGGCATTCACTTCATAGGCAAAGTTTCAGATCATCTAACCCTGTTGCATAGTTTGTTATTCCCTCACCTCTCAAATGCTTTCTCAAACCTTGTGATCATCTGGGTAAACAAGTAACAGCTCCATGCTTACAACAAGATTAGAGCATAGGATAGAAAAATCAAAACATTAAAACAGGTCTTAGACTCAATTTCACTGTGCTTCGTGGTAAATATCACCAAAAAACAAATATCTATGCTTGTATGATTATGTAGGTTAATGGCCAGACTTAGCCAATGGTCTTTAGTTTCCATCTTGGCTGTAAATCAGTATAGAGAAAGAACCCTGCCCTGCTATTCTGTCTTATTTCCCTATGTTGACATCAAGGGGACCCATTTTCAAAGAGAATGTTGGTTGGTCATTTCAGGGCACATACTTATGAACATGGAGTTCATTCCTGATAGAAAAGGAAATTGAGAGTGCCAAAGGACAAGAATTTGGGCTGAGAATAGGCGGAAGAGCTGGCACTAATCCAGCTAGAAGACCTACACACAGATAGGAAAAATATAGTTTAGAGCAAGTCCTTTATTCCATTAGCTCTCTGTGTAAAGGAGGCCATAACTCCCTTCTCATATGAACCTTCAGAAGAAAGTTCCTAAAACAATAAAGTATATTAGGGCAAAAGAGGAAATGGAGTCTGATGAATGTACCAGAGAAGAACAACTAGCAAAATGATGAAGTAAACTGCTGTTTACATTTCTATTGTGATGGATCATCCCTTGTGAGTGTAAGTAATCTCTATGCTTTGATTTTAGCAATCAGCATATAAAAATATTGCCTAAGCCTCAAAAAATAAATCACCATAAAGGTTCATAGCCTCATAAAGTTTGGTAAATAAGCAACAGAATGGTTTGGAGTGCATTCATAGGACATAGAAACACAGCATTTGGAACTGTTAGCTGAAAGTAAAATTGAATAAGATGTATCTGTATAAGGCTTACCTTGGAGATGAAGGAAGATACAAAATCAAATTATGAAAAGTAATATTTTCAGGGACTGCAATGTATGATGTTTCTAGGTAGAGTTTAATTTACTGAAGATAAAGATACCATGAAGCATAGCAAACCTGACTATATTTAAAATAGAAAATCATTTCTCTACTTGAAGGGAAATCTATTAGCTACATTTTAGTAAACCCTGAACCAAAGAACCTATGAACTGCACTCCTCCAGCAGGAAGTATCTTGAGATGGTTCAGGCTGTATTACAGGCTGGTCATTACAACACTTGGAAAAAATGTTATTGTCATCTCCATATTTTACCCAACCTAAGTATGATGGTTTCCTAGGGCCATAACAAAGTACCACAAACTTGGTGGCTTAAAACAACAGAGATTTATTCTCTCACAGTTCTGGAGGCCAGAAGTCTGAAATTAAAGTGTCAATAGGGCCATACTTTTTCTGAAGGCTCCAGGGAAGACTCCCTCCTTGCCTCTTCCTAGCTTCTGGCAGTGGCCATCATTTCTTGGCTTGTAGACTCATCACTCCAGTATCTGCCTCTGTCCTCAAGGGAAGTTCTTCGTGTATGTCTCTGTGTCTTGATATGGCCTTTTTTTTTTGGCCGTGCGGCTTGAGGATCTTAGTTCCCTGACCAGGGATTGAACCCGGGCCACAGCAGTAAAAGCACCAAGTCCTAACCACTGGGCCACCAGGGAATTCCCAATATGGCCTTTTTATAACGACACCAGTCACTGGATTTAGGGCCCAATCTAATCCAGTGTGATCCCAATTTCACCTAACTAGTTACATCTGCAAAACCCTGTTTCCAAATGATGTCACATTTTGAGGTTCCAGGTGGACATGAATTTGCAGGGGACATTATCCAACCCAGTACACTAATCAATGATAAAAATATTTTTTAATAATCAAATATCTTCCAGGAGTCCACAATTTCTAAACATGTGCACTGTGTTTGGAGGCCAAATATATGTACTCCAAATTATCCTTTTAAAAACAATGGATACATGTACATGTATGGCTGAGTCCCTTTGCTGTGCATCTGAAACTATCACAACATTGTTAATCGGCTAAACTCCAATATAAAATAAAAAGTTAAAAAAGAAAAAGGAAGGGTTTTCTTCTTGATCCTCAAATAACTGAAATTACATCTAAGCATGGAACAACTTCTGCTCTGGGGAGAGGGACGCAGACTACTGTTGCTATTCTTTACTTCACTTTTTAAAATCATTTTTTTTAATCAAAAATAGTTCCTTGTTTAAAAAAAATGCTTCAGGCTGTTGGGGAAATCCATCACCTGTTTATCCTTTTGGAACAGGACTTTCTTCAGGAACATATTCTCATTTTATGTAGTTACAAAATGGATTCCATTTTTTCTTGTGTACTCTATCACCCTGACTTAGATAAACTCACAATGCTTCTTGGCTTCAGTAAACAAATGAATAATGCTAGAGAAACAGATGACAGTCATCATTAAGATTAAAGAGCAAAGCCATGTGGTTAAAATATAAATTTGAAGTCTAGACTTACTGTTTTCATGTAGGGAGAGGGAAATATCTCAGACATTTTATATTCCAGAAATTGAGTTTACAGTGGTGCTTATACAAGGAGAAGAAACAATTGTATATTTGAGGGTTTTTTTTTTTTTAATAACCTAAGTTTTGGGCTAAGGCTTAAAGGAAAAAACAATTTATTTCCCAAGAAATGGGAATTTTGTGAATTTTTTACTTTTTAGCATTGATTTTATGGACCCTTTAACCTTCCCTGCGCTTGGGCTCAAATACGTTCCTTCAGATGTTTTAGTCCCTAAAAGAGGAGGGAATAGTCTAAGCCACACCCAAACCTCTGATTCTCATCCCACTCAGGTTCATGCAAGTTCAGAAAATGGGCAGAAGACCTAAATAGACACTTCTCCAAAGAAGACATACAGATGGCCAAGAAGCACATGAAAAGCTGCTCAACATCACTAATTATTAGAGAAATGCAAATCAAAACTACAATGAGGTATCACCTCACACCAGTTAGAATGGGCTTCATCAGAAAATCTACAAACAACAAATGCTGGAGAGGGTGTGGAGAAAAGGGAACCCTCTTGCACTGTTGGTGGGAATGTAAATTGATACAGCCACTATGGAGAACAATATGGAGGTTCCTTAAAAAACTAAACATAGAACTACCATACGACCCAGCAATCCCACTATTGGGCATATACCAGAGAAAACCATAATTCAAAAAGACACATGCACCCCAATGTTCATTGCAGCACTATTTACAATAGCCAGGACATGGAAGCAACCTATACGCCCATCGGCAGATGAATGGATAAAGAAGATGTGGTACATATACACAATGGAATATTACTCAGCCATAAAAAGGAACGAAATTGGGTCATTTGTAGAGACGTGGATGGATCTAGAGACTGTCATATAGAGTGAAGTAAGTCAGAAAGAGAAAAACAATTACCATATATTAACGCATATATGTGGAACCTAGAAAAATGGTACAGATGAACCAGTTTGCAGGGCAGAAATTGAGACACAGATGTAGAGAACAACGTATGGACACCAAGGGGGGAAAGTGGTAGGGGGGGGTGGTGGTGGTGTGATGAACTGGGAGATTGGGATTGACATGTATACACTGATGTGTATAAAATGGATGACTAATAAGAACCTGCTGTATAAAAACATAAATAAAATAAAACTCAAAAAAAAAAAGTCATAGAAAAAGAGATCAAATGTATGGTCACCAGAGGTGGGGAGTGGGGGAAGGGGGAGTTGGATGAAGGCAGTCAGAAGGTATGAACTTCCAGTTGTAAGATAAATAAATACTAAGGATGTAATGTACAACATGATAAATATAATTAACACTGCTATATGTTATATGTGAAAGTTAAGAGAATAAATCCTAAGAGTTCTTATCACAAGGAAAAAAGGTTTTTTTTCTTTTTCTTAATTTTGTATCTGTATGAGATAACGGATGTTCACTAACTTTATTGTGGCCATCATTCCACGATGTATGTAAGTCAAATCAGGATGCTGTAACTTACACAGTGCTATATGTGCATTATATCTCAATAAAACTGGAAGAAAATAATTCACCCACAAAATAATAAAAATAAAAAGAGGAGAGGACACAAGACAGAGGCAGAGATTGAGGTGATGCTGCCACAAGCTACGGAATGCCAGGAGCCCCCAGAAGCTGGAAGACACAAGAAAAGGTTGTCTCTTGGAGCCTTCAGACAGAGCATGGCCCTGCCAACACCTGCATTTTGGACTCTGGCCTCTGGAACTGTGAGAGAGTAAATTTTTTTTGTAAAGTCACCGAGTTAGCAGCCCTAGGAAAGTAATACAAACATCTCTTGCTTTTTATGACTCAGTTCTCTTTCTGCTATACCCTTTGCAAGAATGTGGTTATTAAACTCAACAAGTTAAAAAAAAAAAAAAAAGGGGGGGTGAGGTGCACTGCAGATCTGGGTAGTAGGTCTTGATTAGATCAGCTCCACCGTCTCGCTGAGGACCAGCAACTACATGGAGAGAAGGAAGAAGGAGGCAAAGCTACCCGCCCCACGGTGTTCACATTAAATATTCAGTAGTTAACTTCTTGTATTCTATTTGTGACCGAGATGATGAAAGATTATTTGAAATCAGCACAGATATATTTTTTGCATCTGATTTTAAAGCTGTGCTTAAATATAGTGAGAAGAGCACAGCAAAGTATGTATAGACAGAATCTTCTAGAGCAATCTCTTTCTGGAATTCCCCAAGACTCATGCCTGAGCAATACAGACATTACCTAATAGGTAGCTTTCTTGACTACATAAGCCAAGATAATTACATCAGTTGTTTCCACCCAGACAGGATCCTACCTGGACAGGCTCCTTCGCTGACACCTGGTAAGGCTTCATAGGAAAAAGGAAATTTCACTAGCTTGGGCTACAATATAAAAGTATTTCTTAATCTTTAGAGTTTAAATCATTACTAGTATTTCTAATTAGGTCCCCTAAAGCCCTCATTTCTGTGTCAGGATACTGATAATACTATCTAATAATATAACAGACAGTATCATGCATTAAAACTGCTGTTCTTATTTTTCATTTGCCAATCGTTCAATTTAGACCGTATGGGTTGTATCAGGTACAAGGTAACCTCACGAGCTTGAAGCAGGCTAGATTTCATTTCCATCCACCCCCAAGACAGAGTTTAACTTTACATTGTGCTTAATTGCCATCACACCTCCCATGTGATAGAGGCCTTTACTTTTTTATTTATATAGAATACATATATACAGAAAAGGGTTGGCAACGTAATTCCCTGATAAAAAAGCTATGTATTTTAACTTCTTTTTCTCTGTTATACAAATACACATCACTGAATTTTTTAAATAATTTAGAAACAAAATCTACTTAGTAATGATTTTTCACTGCTTCTGATTCAAATCATTTAACTTTCTAATGGCCAAGACAACAGCACCCAAATGGGTGGTATCTGGGGAAATAAAGAAAAGATCACCTTGGCTGCACCCCGCCCAACCCCATCCTCACCTCCCTCACTCCCTTGGCTTCACATGGCATCTTCACTCTACCCAGGGTTATTCAAACTCCAAAATCGTAAATTGAAACACACTGACTTAGTTCTTTCTGGCTGCTGTGACGGAACATCGCAGGCTGGGTGGCTTAATAACAACAGAAATTTCTTTCTCCCAGCTCTGGAGGCTGGAAGTCAGAGATCAGGGTGCCAGCGTGGTGGGGTTCCGGTGAGGACCCTCTTCCGGGTTGCAGATGGCTGTCTTCTCGTTGTATCCTAGAGGGAGAGAGGGAGAGAGAGAGAGAGAAAGAGGAAAAGAGGGAGAGAGGGAGAGAGAGAAATTGAGAACGAAGAGAAAGGGAGAGGGAAAGGCAAGCTCCTGGGGACTCTTCCAAGGGCACTAATCCCATTCATGAGGGCTCCACACTCATAACCTAATCACCTCCCCAAGACCCCACCTGCTGATACCGTTACACTGGGGGCTAGGGTTTCAAAGTATGAATCTGGTGGGGGGGGGGGGAGGGACACAAACATTCAGTCCACAACACACACCCTTCTTGAATGGCAGTCTCTACCTCTCAGCCTCACTCCCTTCCACCCACTACTTCGCTTTTCAATTTCATCAAGACCTCTAGGCACCTGAGTGGGCCCTTTTCTGTTGATCAGCCACGCCCACTCCCTTCCTTACCCGCAAAATACGTGGTGGTTCCTCACCTCCTTTCCTACCAAGCTCTTCAACTCCCTAGTTCCCCTGTCCTTCTGCCATGCTGGTCCCCTAAAACCCCAACCTAGATCTAACCAACTCTCCACCTTGTCGTTGCCGTTGTGAACGGCTGGAGGAAATCTCTCCACCCCCAGATGGAACTTGACATCGATGCTGCCAGTTGTAGGTGCCTGTTTCCCTGCTCAGCTGTTCCCCTCATGCTCCAGGGGCTATTTTCAACCTTCTCAGCTTTCTGCAAGCCTTCGAGCCCAGGATGGCAGATAGAGCCAGCTGGGGAGCCAACCAACGTCCTCTGCTTCCAGGACACCCAGGAAAACTACACTCCACAGCCCCTTGCGTCTGGTGTGGCGGTGCTGCTGAGATCTAGTCCCGGGCCTGGCCCAGCCAAACCTCCCATCAATGCTCCTCCGTCTCCTCCCCCTTCTGCAGGGCGGATGCTGAGGCCTGGGGCAGACTCGGATGTAGCCAGTTAAGAATCAGAGTCTCGGGGCTTCCCTGGTGGCGCAGTGGTTGAGAATCCGCCTGCCAATGCAGGGGATACAGGTTCGAGCTCCTGGTCTGGGAAGATCCCTACATGCCGCGGAGCTGGAGCCTGTGCTCCGCAACAAGAGAGGCCGCGACAGTGAGAGACCCGCGCACCGCGATGAAGAGTGGCCCCCGCTTGCCACAACTAGAGAAAGCCCTCGCACAGAAACGAAGACCCAACACAGCCATAAATAAATAAGTAAAATTAAAAAAAAAAAAATTTAAAAGAATCAGAGCCTCTGTCCAAAGTGGCCCTGAATGATTTTGCGAAGCACATCGCACGCACGCACGCGCACACACACACACACCCTCCTTCCTGCCCTCTCCACTGTGTCACGTGAGTTTCACGTGAATGAGAAATAAACTTAGGTTAATGAACTTAGGCTAAACCCCTGAGGGGGGCCTGGAGAGGACATCACGTCCAGCTGCTGGGCTGACCTAATCCCCACCCCACCCTCATACAGCACGGGGCCTTGCCTGCCGTTCTGCTGAAGAAGAAAAATGAAAATGTATTTTGTTCTCTAATAAGCGATGGAGGCCAACGAAAGGCAGCCCGAGTAATAGGCCAGCCTCTCAGACTCAGCTTGGAGGGGAGATCTGAGGCCAGGAGGCCTTCACAGGCCCTGGCTCTGAGCTCTGCCTTTCCCCTCAGAATTCTAACCTACTATAATAGTTTTATACCCGAAAGTCTTTTATTGATCTTCCTTATGTTTCTATAACAAAAATAGGTTTATAAATTGAAACTGAAAAATTATTTCCTCTGACCACAAAGGTCTGTGTTGAAAAAATTATTTTTTCTGGATTGAATTATCTTTACAATTATTATCAGTAAATAGTTGATCAAAGTACCTGAATATTACATATTTTAAGTAATTAAACAATAAGTAAATATAAAGTAAAGCATAAGATAAAAAATATAAAGCAAATATGGAATTCCCTGCTGGTCCCGTGGTTAGGTCTCCACGCTTCCACTGCAGGGGACATGGGGCTTGATCCTTGGTCAGGAAACTAAGATCCCACAAGCCAAGCAGCCCAAACAAACAAACAAACAACAACAAAAAAATATATATATAAAGCAAAATACAATAAAATGTATTGGGAATGAAGCTCTTAAGAAAGGAATGGGTCTATTTTGTTTAATGGTTTGGGGGTTTTTCAATTATTAAATGTATCTGTGGATGATGGACTGAAAGTAGCTTAACATCAATTTTATTCCTATTTTCACTTTTTTGAAACAACTGAGAAAACTTTTCGCACATAAATAGATAGAAAGAATGTGGGTATAAAATGGTACTCAATTATCTGAACAACTTCTCTGTTTTACTGATAAAATAAAATTCTTTTGAAGATATACCACTAAAAATAAGTTACATTGTTAGTTGTCTATCACTAAAAACAAATCGCTGAAATAAGTGTCTGACTAAAAGCTAACAGCCAGCTCTGTCCTCCTCTGGTTGAAAACTCCCTGATCTGTCAAAGAACCCACCAGCTCCTCACTAGTCACTGGCTTTTGCAGCACCTCACCCTCATTTCCACCTGTCCTTCCCTTTCATAACCAGGGGCATTCACACCCGGGGGCAGAACCTTGGTTAGACTCATGGTGAATGGGTAAGAGGTGGTTGTAAAAGGCGACCTGAAGGCAAACTCTCAGGCAGATTAAATTTTACGAAGATACACGTATGGAAGCCAAGCACCAGGAAGTTCATTCCTTAACCCTCTGCGGGTTTGGGTGCCCCTTAGAAAGTCTTTGCACCCCGTCCAAATACATGCAGACCATAGATTGAATGCCATTAACCTAATGAATTGATAGGGTCCCCAGAGGAACCCCCTTTAGGGTCTGCACCCCAAAAGGCAAACGCCACTTTTTAAAGAGAGTCTCTTCCTTTCATAGCGGAGACAGTTCTCTTAAAGTCATTAAAATCTCTGAGTATAATCCAGGCCGATGTCACTTGAGTAAACAGCAGTAGTTAGGATTTTAGGTGCAGGTATTATGTTTGACTGACTCTGGGCTGGTTATTTTTTTAAAGTAGGTGTGTTCTCATGCCGAGCTTTGGGGCTAGCCCTGTAACACATAGCACTATGTGGCCGCCTGTCCTGGGGCCGTTTGGATAACAAGACATCTACCCACCCCTGGAGGCTTTTGGCCCTGCTGAGATGACCTGGTGGACTTGCTGCTTCTCTCTAATTAGATGAGGCAAGACCCAGTGTTTTCTAGGACAAGAACCTCGGGGGAAACAGCGGCTCCAGTCCCCTTCTCTGCAATGAGTGACCGCTGGCCCCTGAGCATGGTGGTAAGACATTCCAATCCTTAACTCACTTTTGGACAGGAACATTACTCTCCTTTACTCCCTCTGGGTCTAGGGAGGAAGAGAGGCAGCATTAAAACTTGCTTTGTTATTCATACTGTGACTCTTTGTTTTGTATGTAAAGAGAATCTGGAACTAGAAAGTGACTGTTAAGCAAATCAACACACTAGAGATTCTGACCGGGTTAGGTGGTCCGTGGTTGAACAGAGCTCTTCATATCACATCATTTCACAGGCTGACAGTCAACTTCTGAAATAGCACCTTGCTGGAGTCTCCCTGATTCAGTTCGAAATGCTTGGGATGAACACAAGACGTGGCTGCCTGCGACTGTCACGGCATCAGGAACAAAGTGACAGGTGATTTCCCCTGGGAGGGCTGGGAGCCCTTCCCTCCTCTGTCTCCTCACAGCATCAGAGGTGTCCTTCCTCCTGGTCAAAATTAACTCCTCAGACGGGCTCAGGAAACCATTTCCCTGCCTCTTCAGGGATCTACCATCTAAATCCCACCCTTCTCCTGTAGTATCAGTAACCTGTCTGTCCGCACTTTCCCTTCCCCATTTGAAAATACTGAAGATTCTCTCTAGAAACTGGTTCTTCCAGATATTAAAACATAAAGTGCTGATACAATAATTAAAATACCTTGGAACTGCAAAAGCAATAAACAGTAGTACAGATTCCAGAAACAGACCGAAGTGCATTCCGCAAGGTAGTCAGGTTGGCATTGCAAATCCATGGCGGAAAGAGCATCATTTAATAAATGGTGTTGGGACAACGATTTTGAAGATAAATAAATCCAGATCCCAACACTGCTCCTTAAGCCAAAAGAGATTCCAGATGAACCAAAACTTTAAACATAAAAAAACATAAAACTATTTTTTTTATATAAATTTATTTATTTATTTTTGGCTGCGTTGGGTCTTCGTTGCTGCACGCGGGCTTTCTCTCGTTGCGGCGAGCCGGGGTGGGGGTGGGGGGGGCTATTCTTCATTACTGTGCGCAGGCTTCTCATTGCGGTGGCTTCTCTTGTTCCGGAACACGGGCTCTAGGCGTGCAGGCTCAGTAGTTGTGGCTCACGGGCTCTAGAGCGCGGGCTCAGTAGCTGTGGTGCACGGGCTTAGTTGCTCTGCAGCATGTCGAATCTTCCTGGACCAGGGCTCGAACCCGTGTCCCCTGCATTGGCAAGCAGATTCTTAACCACTGTGCCAGCAGGGAAGCCCAGCAAAACTATTTTGTATAGACTTGAGTGGGGAAAGCATTTCTAAGTAGGGTTACAAAATTCTCATATTTAAAGGAAAAGAGTATTAAATCTGTTGACATAAAAACATGAAATAGGGGCTTCCCTGGTGGCGCAGTGGTTGAGAGTCTGCCTGCCAATGCAGGGGACACGGGTTCGAGCCCTGGTCTGGGAAGATCCCACATGCCGCGGAGCAACTAGGCCCGTGAGCCACAACTACTGAGCCTGCGCGTCTGGAGCCTGTGCTCCGCAACAAGAGAGGCCGCGACAGTGAGAGGCCTGCGCACCACGATGAAGAGTGGCCCCCGCTCCGCGATGAAGAGTGGCCCCTGCTCGCCGCAACTAGAGAAAGCCCTTGCACAGAAACGAAGACCCAACACAGCCAAAAATAAATAAATAAATAAATAAACATGAAATATATCTACATTAAACTGTAACGTTATTCAATAAATAAATAAAGGTAAAGGGCAAACAACAAAAAAGTCCAAATGGCTTACTGAATTCGGTTATTAATTCTAATATTTTTTTCTTTTCCAATATTTATACAGATTATTTAATCTTTTATTGCATTAGCTAGACCCTCCAAAGCAATGTAGAAGTAATAAGTACGTTGACATAGTAGGTATGCTTGTCATATTTCTGATTTTAATTCAAATGACTTCTTTTGCACTGTAACTCTTGGTATAATGTTTGCTTTTGTGTTTTGGTAAAACTTACCATACTTAAGTAGCTTTTATTTTTTAATGGATACTGAATTATCTCATGCCTTTTGAATACCTATTAATATGTGGGGTTTTTCTTTTAAATTGTTACTGTAATGAATTTTTATTTATAGATCTTTTTCAATGTTGAACAATTCTTGCATTCCAGGATAAGACTACTCAACCTTGGTATGTTATTCTCTGATACAATACTACATTTGACTTGTGAATAGTTTATTTGACTGTTCCTGAGTTGGATCCTTTATAATAAGCTGGTAAGTGTAAGTAAAGCGTTCTTCCGAGTTCTGTGAGCCATTCTAGCAATTATCAAACCTGAGAAGGGGGTTGAGGGAACCCCCAATTTATAGCCAGTTAGTACAGGTGTAAGGGCAGCCTTGGGGGTCTGTGCTAACTCCAGGTAGGTAGTGTCAGAATTGAACTGAATCCGGAGAACTGGAAAATTGCTCGGTGGCAGGTCAGGGGGGCGGTGGGGGGCAGGAGTACCCACACACTTGGTGTCAGAAGTGTCATGGGTTAATACGGTTCAGAAGCCAGTTATCTCAGACGCCAGTAAGCTGGGGAGACAGCGCCCCCTCCACTTCCCCCGGGGTGCTTACGCAATACCAGCTGAAGTGGGGAAAGCAAACGAACCGCTCTCTCCCGTCTTTCTTCCTACTCCATTAGGAAAGCCTGGAGGCAGCCTTTGGTTTTTGTTTTACTCACACCCCAGGCAACTGGCTTCCACTCACTTGGAAGAAGAATTTCTTCTACCTCTGGAACTAGAAACTTTGCCTTGAATCCAACTCGTCCGGTCAATTTTACAACACCTAATTTTCAAATGAGAGCACTGAGACTTTGACATTTAAACCTAATTTTCCCAAGTTCGTACAGCAGTGTGGTGTCAGAGCCTAACAGCTGTGCTCTCTGCTCAGTTACATTCAAGACAGTTTGCTTTAAGAAGGGATCTCTGGGCTTCCCTGGTGGCGCAGTGGTTGAGAGTCTGCCTGCCAGTGCAGGGCACACGGGTTCGAGCCCTGGTCTGGGAGGATCCCACATGCCGCGGAGCAACTGGGCCCGTGAGCCACAACTACTGAGCCTGCGCGTCTGGAGCCTGTGCTCCGCAACGGGAGAGGCCGCGATGGTGAGAGGCCGGCGCACCGCGATGAAGAGTGGCCCCCGCTTGCCACAACTAGAGAAAGCCCTCACACAGAAACGAAGACCCAACACAGCCATGAATAAATAAATAAATAAATAATTAAAAAAAAAAAAAAAAAAGAAGGGATCTCTGCTTTCAGGGACCACTACTCCATCACCCCCCCTCCATATAAGGCCTTCAATTATTCTCCCCCCGCACATACCTATCCCTAAATTCACCCACATTTGGAAAGTTCCTCTGGTTCAAAATTTCGTTGGGAAGGCTGATGTTCTCAAGTGCTGTTAGAGCAGGGGAGAAGAAAGAGAACCTCCCCTTGAGCGTGAAGGGAGAACTAGAAGGTTGGCAAGGGCAGGGCGTGCTTAGTCTTCTGGATGTGTCCTGACAGACCCGACAAGAACTCTTTGTGAAAAGTCAAAGGAGAGAAGGTCCCGTGGTAAACAGCTGTGTCCTCCCCTCCCCCAATCTTATTCACCTACCTCCAGAAATAAGTTTTATTCTGACTCGGCCCCAGGATTTGAGTCACGGACACACCCACACATACTTGGCAAGTCTTGGCCTAGATGTTCTGCCCGCTCAGACCTCTAGCCTTCTCTAACTGCTTGGAGATTAAGCTTGGTCTTTCTCACCGATCACATGGCTCTTTTCTCTGTTAAAACAACAACACTGCAGCTCAGAATAAAATTGCCACACGCTGCTTCGTGTGGCCCGTGGGGCAGGTCTGGAGAACTGGGCAAGACATCCAGGGCGGCGACTGGGACAATGGGTTTGAAGCGTGGGTCTTTCCTAAAGCAGGGGGATTCTGAGGTACCTGTTAGGAAGCGTACCTGGACTTGTGGGTCGCCAAGACTGGTGCTCATTTTCTTGTTTCGGCCTCTTGTGCAACTGTCCTCATTTTTTTTTTTTTTTTTTTTGTCCTCATTTTTTAAGTTAACATGTTAGCTTTCTTCACAATGATAGTTTCCACTCTTCCTGAAAAATGTGATGCCAATGCAGAAAGACACTGGCAGCTTTATGTCCACAGACAGTAATAATACCTTGCTAGGAATGGATAACAATAATAGCAAACACTTATGTAATACCTACTATATGCCAGACACTGTTTTAAGTTCTTCCCATGTATTAACTCGTTTCATCCACACAGCAACCCTAGAAGGTCAGTCCTGCTATTACCCCTGTTTACAGATGGGAAAACTGAACCACAGAGAGGTTAAGTACCTTGCCCAGTGTCTCACAGCTAATGAGTGATGGGTTCAAAACCAGACTTTACACTCTTCGCTACCACACAATTCCTGCTTCTCAGATGATTTATTTCTGAACAGAGCTCAATAGTCTCAGACGTCAGTGGAAGCAATAGTCTCAGACATAGTCTCAGGCATCAGTGGAAGTACAAGCAATAGTCTCAAACATCAGTGGAAACCATCATTCAGACCACAGGAGCCTCCCATTCTCCAACGGTTGTGACGGGTCCCAAATACAAACACAAAAAATGTGAGACAGGCTTTTAGTCAACTACTCATTTCTGAACATCTTCACAGTGGTAAATTTGTGAGAAAAAAGAAAAAAAAAGAATGGAGGAAATCAGTGTGCACACGGATTTTGAAAAATTATTGGGGAAAATGGAATTCTGTTTAAGAAATGCAGTTGACTATTTTCTGAACTGGTTTATAGAGACTCAAAACAACCTAAGTCTCCTCTATAAAAGATCTAATATCCTTCATAACAGAAAATAATAATTTGTGCATTATTTATTTTTATGAAGACAGTTCTCTGAATCTCTGTTTAATTATAAATGCAAACATAGAACAACAACCAAAAAAAACTACATAAATTTCAAACCATGAGACATTTACCTAAAAAAAAGGTAGGAAGATTGTTTTTCCCTCCCTGACTCTCTGATCTAGCGTCCCTAACTTCCAGGAAAAAGGAGATAGCTAAACCTTCTATTAAATAGGTACTAATTTTGAATATGATTTTTTTCTTTTCAATTTTTTCACTGTGGTATGTACCATATATATCTAAGAGTGTTTAAAACAATTTAAAGAATAATTATAAGTGAACACTTGTGAAACCACAACTCGTGACTAGATTCTGGGCCAGGGAATATAGCTGGAAACGTACACATCACTTCCACCACGGACAGACCTGCCCACAGAGAGCTCCCAGGGAGGATTCTCCAATCTCTCTCCCCTCATCTGTTCTCAGGATTATGCTAAAGTGACTGTATTAGTTTGCTCAGGCTGCCTTAACAGATACCACAGACGGGATGGCAGAATTTTTTTTTCTCACAATTCTGGAAACTAGAAGCCCTAGATCAAGGGGTCGGCATATTTGCTTTCTCCCGAGGCCCCTCACCTTGGTTTGTGTGGCTTCTCGCTGTGTCCTCTCGTGGTCTTTTGTCTGTGCATGTGCATCCCTAGCGTCTCTTTATGTGTCCAAATTCCCTGGCCTTATATGGACACCAGTCAGATTGGATTAGGAGTCACCCTGAGAGCCTCCTTTCAACTTAATCACCTTTTTAAAGGTCCTAGCTCCAATTCAGTCACATTTTGAGGTACTAGAGGTTAAGGTTTCAACATATGAATGGGCAGAGGGGGAAACAATTCAGCTCATAACAGTGACCTTGAAGCGAAAAGATGGCAGAGCCTCAACATGGAAGGATCCTGGGTCCCTGAACCACCCCTTGGAAGAGAGAAGACTAGAGGACCTCTCAACCAGGAACGTCAGCATTAGACTTTATGTGACCAACAAATGAAATTTTCATTTTGCTAACTCAGACTTTGGGATTGTTTATAACAGTGAGCGTACACTGAATAATACTCAAGTGAAAGAAAACTCATCCATCCCCTACTGAGTTTATCTCATGAAATCTGGTATTAATATACTAGCTTCAGGTGATGACAAAAGAGTGCAAACAAAGAGAACTGATTCTCAAGTTGTATCCTCTCAAATTGATTTGGTGAAATTGACCACGCACATTAGGCTCTATAATGAATTAAAACATTAATTAACGCTAAATCATATGAATAATTCATACTAAATTTTCTTTAAGTGCAACAAATAGTTCTGGTCTTTATGTGTGCCTGAAAGCATCACAGAATTAACACTTCTGAATTAGTTAATCTGCAGGTGTTTGGGAAATGGATCAAGCCTCACATTCTGATGGCTTTACGATCTCTCCTAGGTCTGTTGAAGTGACGACTGGAAACAGAGGGCCTGCCAACACCCAATATTCTTCTGTTCAGAGGCAGTAAATTAGAATTTTAAGAGAAGAACAAAAGGAACTAGAAAGGCACCTCCCTGACAGTTTAAATGTCCTCCGCTGCTGAAAGGAGGATTTTCCACAGTGAGCTGTAAGAAGATCCTGAGCACTGATTTGGGATACAGGCAAGTGATGCTTATGGACAGTCTCCCTGAACGAAAGGACACCTAAGGCATGTAGGAGATGAAGGATGCTCATGAAGAAAGCCGGAAGTCTGGAGGTCCCACAGAAGCTCCCTCACAGCTCCCTGGGGCTGGAGACAGACAGTGGGACTACAGCTGACCCTGCTACTGTCCACATCTGCTCCCTGGTACCCGGCCTCACTGATCTCTCCCCTTTTCAGGTCTTCTCTGTCTCGGGCAACTTTATCTCATCTTCAGTGGTGGGAGAACTGGCTCTGCTTTACCATCTCTTCCTCCAAATCTTCTTTATCTTACACCTGGTTGTTGGCTTTTGAAACCAAAACCACGAGTGTTTTCTTGTTTCTCTGGTTTTGTTAAGACAGTTCTGCCTAGACTCAACAGAGCTTGGTTTCTGTCTGCCCACCAGAAGGAAGCTCATGAAGTACCCCACCAAAAACCCAGTCAATATATCACAGCATCTCCCTGCCATGCTATCAAAATAAAGAGCTGGAAAAATGTCACCCTCATTTATATTTGGTTGGGGAAGAAAACAGTGAAAGAAACCTGCAACTTATCTAAGGACACATTTACAGCCAAAGACAACCTGTCCTCCTGTGGGAACTCTCAGCAAGGAATCCTATAGGAGGATGGGGTCACACTGCACAGAGAAACTGCCTGCCATCAGGTAAAATGAAACACTCCTCAGAGACAGCATGAAGTTTACAGGTTACCAGGCACTGGTGTCCTCTTGCAAAAGAAGCGTGGCCCTGTTTGGTGGCATTCCATAGGTGCATGTCATCTAGGGTGTTCAAGTCTGAGCTACAAGCATGGAAAAAGAGCTTCCTGTTTAGATGACAAGGCAAAATTTAGCAAGGTTTAGGAATACTACATTTGACATAGAATTAAACATTTGCCAGTCCGGGATGGCTTTTTCCCTTCTGTTTCACAGCAGGTTGAACAAGATAAAAGTCAACCTTATAGAATGTTTAAAGCATTAAAAAGTTGAAATGATATACAAGTGGTCAGGCCTCAAGACCAGAACATTCGACAAGGCTCTTATCGTTGTGAGACATTTTACATTTGAGAGTATCAGGAAGTGACAGGTGACTATCAGTATTTTGGCCGCAGCTGAGAGTATTATTTAGGGTGGGTGGAATCCTCAATTTTTTTCACCCTTTCTTTGAAGATGGAAGGCTCTGAAAAAGACCAGAGGATCTTCCTCACATTCAGAAACAGCCAAGGATCAGCATAAACATACACAAAACAGCACTAAGAGCTGTTTTCTGACACTGGGCTTAGTCCAGGGAATCTGAGCAGGAGATGGTAAATGTTGCTGAGATGGATTTTGGTGGTTTGGCTGGTTGGGTAGGAGGGCATTTGATTTGGTTTATTGCTTCATACAATGCATAGAATAGGTGGCAAATCACAGGACAGTTAGCCAAGATCATGAATCTTTGATAGGGGTTAAGGAATTACTCATCCCCCATCCCTCCCCCTCCCCCCTGACATTTTCTCCATGGGGGAACTAGCATCAGGAGAATGAGTGACTTTGCAAGTTCTCCCAGCAAGTTCATTGCAACACTTGGACAAGAACCTGGTTCTCCTATCTCTGAGCCTAAGGTTCTCCCCACTTCAAACTCATTGCCTCTGTGATGGTCGTGGGCTTTATCATAAAAGTCACCAACCGGCCATGAGCCAAGACATCTTCCTTCACCACAAGCATGCCTTCTGCATGATGGCCCGGCTATCGATATAGTTTGCACAATGCAAACTCATGTGAAGGACAATACCACAACCGTGCGAAGTTCTGAGACAGGAAGCTGGATGCACCGCACATAGTAGGTGCTGAGTAAGTAGTTTATTAATGAATAAATCAATACGCGAATAAGGTATGGTGTGTTGTCAGGGCATTAGACACACAAGGAGCAGCCCTTGATGTATTATGTATTTCTTAGGTCTAATATACTTCAAATACTTGGCTGACAACACTAAACTTACTAAGGATGCTAAACATAGACCCCAAATTCGGCTCACTCTCGTGTTCAAACACTTTTAAGTCAAGCATCAAAATTCAATATTGTAAATCATCTATGCTTCAGGTTTTTTAAAGCGTCAAAATTCAGAATATACAGGATGAAATGAGGGCTCTAATGAAAAGATTTTGTCATTAAAATACTCTTAAAATTATATTAAAACGTTAAAAGTGTTTTCAACATATTGAGTGATTATTTTTGCAACTGCCATTATAGGTAAATTTCTCCCCCTTTTTTATACCTTTCTGCATATTCTGAATTTTTTTAAAATTTTTATTGGAGTAGAGTTGATTTACAATGTTGTGTTAGTTTCAGGTGTGCAGCAAAGTGAATCAGTTATACATATACATATATCCACTCTTTTTTAGATTCTTTTCCCATATAGGCCATTACAGAGTATTGAGTAGAGTTCCCTATGTTATACAGTAGGGCCTTATTAGTTATCTATTTTATATATAGTAATGTGTGTATGTATGTATTCTTAATTTTTTAAGATTAAAAATGTAATTTAAGAATAGCAGACTAGTATACCAAACCAGTGACTATAACAAAAAAGAAGCAGACTCACAGATATAGAGAACAAACTAGTGGTTACCAGTGGGGAGAGGGGAGGGAGAGGAGCAACATAGGGGTAAAAGATTAAGAGATACAAACTACTATGTATAAAATAAACTGCAAGGATACATTGCACTACACAGGGAATATAGCCAATATTTTACAACTCTAAGTGAAGTACAACCTTTAAAAATTGTGAATCACTATATTGTGCACCTGTAACATATACTATCGTACATCAACTATACTTCAATTTTAAAAAAAAAAAGGAAAAAGCAGACTATGTTGAGAATTAACTGAAAAGGGTAAAGTATGGTAGTGGCTGTCGCCTGTCAGGTCCTAGGTCCTGGTGATACGGCAGACAGAGAAGGGCCACGGCCCCTCTCCTCAGAGGCCCTCCGTTCTAGAGTGGGTATCGGAGTGTTAAAAAATCAACAAATCTATATCAAGTGGTGAAGAAGGATAAAGCAGGGCTGGGGTCTGGCGAATGATGGCACGGGTTTTAAAAGGACACTCACAGAAGGCTTCTCTGATAAGATGCTATTCAAGCTGGGTCTAAAGGGACAAGCGAGGGACAAAGAGGGGGACCATTTAGGGGACCCTGACAGTGATCCAGATGAGGGATGACGGTGGCCCTGACTGCAGGAGAACAGAGAAGGGTCATCCTCAGAAGGCACAGCTGACAGAATTGCCAATGGAGCGACAGAATGTGAGATGGTACAGAACAGGAAGGTGCCCTGGCGGCGTCAAGACACCTGAGTTTGGCCTGCGTGCGCTTTGCTTCAGAACTAGCCAGCTAAAACCCAGGTATCTTGTGAAAGATGAACGCAGCTGCACTTTTCTGAGCACCTGTTACTTTTCAACACACCATCCTCAGCTTTCCCTTGTCTAGATTCACAACCGTCCCGTAATCTCCATTTTAGAGCTGAACAAAAAGGAATCCTGGACTAAATAAATCAGCCACGGTCACACCACAGGTGAGGGATAGACTGAGACTAAAATGGGCATTTTCCAATGTACCTGGGTGGTTCTTCCAGAGGCCAGTGACTTCCAGATAACAGGGACCACATGTTCTAGCATTTGTATTCTCCACAGTGCCCAGCAAAGCATCTGGCTTCTCACAGTGCTTGTTGAACTAATTCCCCACTGGGAGAGGCCACGAGCAGCTCCATCATGAAGACCAAGGACACGGGCTTTGGACTCAGTTGGATCTGAGTTCTGTCTCTACCTCTGCATCTATTCTTCTGACCGGGCAGGCTTCCAAACCTTCTAACCTTCAATTTCTCTCCTGTTAAAAAAAAGTGGGGATAATCATACTTGGCCCTGAGAGTTGTTGGAAAGATTAAATGAAATTATACTTACAAGGTGCTTAATGCAGGAGCTGGCACACATCAAGCAATGGGAAAGGGTAAACTGTTATTAAAACAGGGACCTAGAGGCAGTATTTAATCCCTCCCCGTTCCCCAGCCAACAGTACAGTTCCTATCAAACCTCTTATAAGACCCTGTTGCTTAAAATAAAGCAACCGGGGAGGTCTCTGGTGCTCAGCTACACTCAGCCCCACCCTGGAAGGCCCCGCAGTGTGACTGAAGAACGCGGTCTGAGTCATCCCAGCTGCCGGCAGGGCAATTTTAAGTCCCACAGGGCCCTGTGCCTGACGAGATCCACAACACCCCACACCCAGCTTTCCTGCCTGCGGAGAGATAAATGACAAAGGGGAAAACCGCGTGTGTTTCTGGGTGTCTGGACAATCAACTAGGGGACAGGGTCTTATCTGAGCCTCTATCCAGCTTTGATTTACGTATCGATGGCAGAGAGAGCCCTGGCTTCTACACTACCAGCCTGCAGAGAAAAGCAGAGAAGTGTGGCTCATTAGATTATTTGTGTGGGTAGCTAATTAAACAATGAAAGCGGTTTCCATATCTGACATAAGAAGCTGAAATCCTTTTCAATTCTGTTAACTTACCTGTTTGTTCCCCTTCACTAGCTCGTTTTAAAAAAAAAAAAAGACACTTCCTGATAATTACCCTGCTGAGTCACCCAACAGCTGTGGCCCATTTTCAGGATAGGATCAACAGGTCTTTGAACAAGTTTACGTTCGATGCCCCATCCTCATCACCTTCCTAGTTGTGGGGATGGTTGCTTGGACTCCCCCTCTCTCACTGCAGCCCCTTGGAAGCTATGCAGTGTCCTCCTCTTTTGTGCTCATTCTTCCTGCGTGCATAATGGTATAGGGAGAGGTGGAGAGAAGCCTCAGGAGCCAGTCCCCCTCTCTCCCCTCACACCCTGTGTAATGGCAGAATCCACCAGAGGCTTACAGGAAATTCTTGAAATATACACCAGAAGAATCTCAAATCATAATACTCATGGGGCTCAACAGGCTCTAGTTCATCATGCATTTATTCTTGTTGTTTCCTCTGAGAGAAATAAGCTAGTTAACTTCTCGTTCTTTAAGATTCATTGTGGCAGTGGACAGACTTTTAAAATGGATCTCAAAAATACCCAGTTCCTGATATTTATGCCCTAGTAATCCCGTCCCCTTGCGTGTGGGTTGAACCTAGGAACTTGTTTCTAATATCGCAAAAGTGATGGGATGTCTCTTCCATGATTAGGTTATAAAGACTGTGACTTCCGTCTTGTTCTCTCTCTCTCCGTCTCTCTCATTCTTCTCCAGTACTTGCTCTGATAAAGTAAGCTGGAGAGGCTCATGTGGCAAGACATTGAGGGTGGCCTCTAGCCAACCACCAGTTAGAAACTGATGTCGTCAGCCCAACAACCATATGAGAGAGCTTGGAAGTAAATCCTTCCCCACTTGAGCCTTCAGATGCGACCATGGCTGTAGTCAACACCTTGACTGCAGCTTTGTGAGAGACCCTGAAACAGAAGATACAGCTACTCCGTGCCTAGACTCCTAACCACAGGTAGTCTGAGATAATAAATGTGTATTGTTTAAAGCTACTAAATTTGGGGGTAATTTGTTACAGAGAAATATATAACTTATACACTCATCTCAGGCAACCTCTATTCCATGAAGATTTCAATACCTCCTGCCAACACACACACACACACACACACACACACACACACACACACACTCACACACACACACTCTTTGTGAGTCTCAGAGCTCCCTCAGCACTTTGTGCTCACCCCTTAGCACAATACTTAAAATATTAATTGTAATCTTCTGTTTTTGTCTTGGTCTCCCCACTAGAGAGACATGTGTTCTTTACATCTGTAGTATCAAATGTAGTCCTTGGCACATATGATCAAAATTATTTTATGGATGAATGAATAAATAAATGAATGAATGAGTGAATGAATGCCATTTTGCTAAGTGATGCAGGGGATTGAAAAATAAATTAGATCTCTGTTCCACCTGTAGGAGCTTATAATCAAGTTGGAGAAGCAGACAAAATTAACATAAATGTGAATGAAATCAGTGTTGTGTCATGATAAGAAAAATATGCTATGGAAACATAAAAGATAGCTGTCCTTTTTGACTGGGGAATCTGAAAATACTTCTTGAGGAAATGACTTTTGACATTGGCCTTGAAGGATAACAGAGCTTTGAGCAGCAAAGATGAGAAGGAAAGGAATCCAAAATTAATGAAAACTATAAACAAATCCTAGAAAGTCAAGAAATCTAGCCGGAGGACAGAGTCAGGCTAGTGCCCACGAGGAGAAGCCAGATGGAGATGAAAATTGGAAGTCAATTAGCTTAAAGGGGCACGTGAGGTCATTACTCTTAGAGAACATGTTGAAAGCAGAACCTTGGGAAACTGACATTTAAAAACCAAGAGGAAAGAGGAACTTGCTACGAGTTTAGAGGACTTTACATAAGTTTGAAGGAGGAGGTGAGTCTCAGAGGTTGGACATGATGCAGCATAAAAAGAGGCCTTGGGATGTGGCAGTTGGGTTGCTAGTGACCTTTAAGAAAACAGTACCTATGAAAAAGTGGAGATGGAAGACAGATTACAAAATGATAAAAATAGAGTATGTTTGAGGACACCAACCAAGGAAGAGTAGCCTTTGGAGAAGCATCCCAGTGATAACTTGGTAGACCTCCTGTTAAGATTTTTGAGTCTCTGGTGATTTTGATAGTGAAAAAACTCATCTAACAAACAACATCTTTATTTGAAATAAAAAATACCTGACCCTATCAATTTGTCTATACCTCTACCAGTAATATGCCAACATAATTACTATCAATTTATAATGTCTTGCTTTTTGGTAGTTCAAGTACTCACTTTTTATTCCAAACAGCAGTTCATTGGGATATTAATTTGCCTACTTTGGGGGCTTTGCTCTTCCATGTACATTATGATTAAAATTGCAGTGGATCTATAAAAACTTTGCAAAAGAATTAAAATTAAATTCATCATTTAATTAGATTTTCTTGAACAGTTTTCAAAAGTTTTTAAACTCCATCACAATCTTGCATTCTTTCTGGATTCTTTTCTTTACTCTTTTTTTGCCTTATAAATTATCCCTATTTTTTAATTGTGTTAGAAGTATATTTCTGGTGTACAAAATAGACTTATGCACTTTAATGCTATATCCAGCCAACTGCTTTAGTCTCATTCATTTTAATAGCTTACATTTAGATTGTCTTGTATTTTCTATGGTGACAATCATGTTATCTGCAAATAAATGACAATTTTCTTCCTTTATAACTCTTTTATTTTTTCTGATTTTACTGCGGTGACTGGAACTCGAATAGAACCTTGAATACAAGCTCTGAAAAAAAACCAAAACTGACCCTACCTGACATTTTTCTTTTCTCTAGTGAACAACTTCACAGCTTATAACTGTTAATTCTGGACCATTTGTAAATGTTTCATCTGGTTTTGCTCATCTGTGTCCTCAACTAAACTGTAAAGTCCCTAAGTCAGGGAGGCTGCTTTCTGCATCTCTTCACTCAGTATGTACTTAATAATTCCAGTAAAACCATGATAACATTCACTTTTCGTAAACTCTCTGTAATCCCCCAGAGTATTTTTTTCAGCAACCATTTATTGGGAGCTTACTAACTGCCAGGCCCTGAGCTGAGAGCTTTGCATTCAGGATCTCTTTTAATCCCCTTATGAACTTTCTGATTCCACAGGGCTGGGAGTTATGACTACCACTCTCTTACAAATGAGCCAAAAGTGGGAAAAAGAAGTGGGATATAGATTACTTAGATGGAGAGCCTCGGAGTTAAATCGACTAAAGATACACGTGTAAGCACACTACAACCACACAAGGGTGACCAACTGTCCTGGGCTCGCCCAGAACTGAGGCCATTTCCAGGACATGAGACTTTCAATTTTAAAACCAGGTAGTCCGGGCTTCCCTGGTGGGGCAGTGGTTAAGAATCCACCTGCCAATGCAGGGGACAGGGGTTTGAGACCTGGTCCAGGAAGATCCCACATGCCATGGAGCAACTAAGCCCACGTGCCACAACTACTGAGCCTGAGCTCTAGAGCCCGTGAACCACAACTACTGAGCCCGCAAGGCACAACTACTGAGCCCGCACGCCTAGAGCCCATGCTCTGCAACAAGAGAAGCCACTGCAACGAGAAGCCCGCACACCGCAACAAAGAGCAGCCCCCACTCGCTGCAACTAGAGAAAGCCTGCGCGCAGCAATGAAGACCCAACACAGCCAAAAATAAAAATAAATAAAGTAAATTTAAAATCAGGTAGTCCCAGGCACACCAGGACCAGAGAACTTTCCATAGTCTTCAGGGATGAAACAATAAAATGTTGCAATGATAAAAGGGGCCAGGAGCTGTGTGCCTTCAGGAATATTTATTATGAAAAGAATTCCAATGTAACTGTAATATGATTTGGGTTGAAAATTATAGCGGAATATGTTTCCAAACAGGTAGAAATATGCACTTTTTCATTTCACCAGCTTATTCTTGGAAAAGTGTGGTTGACCAGTAAGCCACACCTAGAGCATATTGCCACCCTTTTCCCTCCTTTATGTTAATTAAAATCTGGAAGAAAAGCCAGATTTATCATCCTGGCTGGTACTTTCTCAGGGCTCCAAGGAGTCATCTGTGAAGTATTAGCCTGACTTCCTCATATTCTTCTATTTTGAAAATTAAATAAAAGTTTTAGTCTTGATTTGCTAATTCTCACAAATCTGTCCTTTTTGATGTGACACCAGTAAAAACTTCAAAAGGAGGAAAGGAGACTTTTTCTCACTTTAGTTACAGGTGCTGTATTGTGTTGCAAGTCTCTTTTTTTCAAGTTGGGATGTTTTTCCTCCTCTTCTCTCGGATGAACTGATTAATGTGTATGCTGCCTGAAGACAGAGGATCTGGGAATCTCTTACTAAAAAGTAACCTTCATAAAGCCAGAGGATTTCATAATCCACACAACCACCCATTGCTCACTGCCTCTCCACCACTAGTCCGAATGAATCATCCAGGACCCAGACTGGTTAATTTCGATGTTCTCCATTGTTTGGTTTTTTAATAATGGCGGCACCAATTTCTTCTTCCTTCCTAATTACTGCTTAGCTTTGCTGAAATCGGGCAGATACTGCAGGCAGCCAACTAAACACACAAATTGCTGTTTTGACTGGATTCTTTGAATCGTTTTCTTTCCCATTACAAATAGCTCCTGCAGGTCTGGCTCAGTAGGTGCTTGTTTGGGCGTTAGCTGGTAAAAAGCGAGCCAGTGGGGAGTGTATCTTTCAGAATTAATTCCACACTTGTCCAACACAAAATCCCTCCCGGGATGCGATGCGGCATCACCTTCCCTGCTGGCTCACCCAGGTTTCTTGGAATAATGTGAGCCAGCTTCCTGAGGTTGCATATGCATCGCTGGAGGTTGGGGAGCAATCGGCAGCAGTGCTGAGCTAAAGGAATTCCAACTGGTGAGGCACTTATCGGTATTTTTCATTTATCAGCTGGTTTAATAATCAACCTTCAACCCTCAAAAAACTCAGGGGTGGAAAACCTGGCTGAAGGCACTGGGCTGGAAAACAACTAGCTTTGCTCTGAAATGAGGACCCTCCCCTAACCCATCCTGCTGGCAAGAGAGGAGACCTTTGAGGTCAGAAAGGCACAAGTTCAAATCCTGTGTCTTCCACTCATTTGCCAGTTAACTTTGGGGAAATTGCTGATTCGCTGAGGCAGCTCCCTTCACTATAGAATAGGAAAG
Source organism: Balaenoptera acutorostrata (assembly GCF_949987535.1). Lineage (NCBI taxonomy): Eukaryota > Metazoa > Chordata > Mammalia > Artiodactyla > Balaenopteridae > Balaenoptera > Balaenoptera acutorostrata. The sequence goes on from NC_080076.1 coordinate 15,879,259, forward strand.
ATTATCGTATTTTCCAATAGAAAGATTGTAAGCACTAAGTGAAATAATAAGACTACTGTTTCTAAAATGTCAGGCCCATCATGGGTGATCAGTAAATGGTATTTATCTTGAGGAAGTTTTGTTCACAGAAGGACAGACTCAGAGTAGCCCTGTGGAAACCCTACGGGTGGACGCCACTCAAGTTCCCTAAAGGCAGGACTTGACCTCTGTCCTCCAAATGAACAAATTTTCAGTTTCATCTCAGAGGAGAGCCCGCACTTCAGAACCCCCCAGTTGAAAAGAGCCTTATCCAAATCTAGTCCAAACTAACTCTTGAGGTGATATTGTGTAAATCAGAACCGGAATTTTTATATGAGTACGTGAAGGGGCTTCCGGAGATTGAATAGTATTGATGAAACCTAATACGTACGAGGGGACAATAAATGTTCCGCCATCGCTGAGAGGTTACAAATTAAAAGCAGATGGCCCCATCAAGGGAAAAACTGCCACTTCCTCTCCGGCTCCACCACTGCCCTACCGCCTTCCTTCAAAAGGTTTCATTTTAGTCTAATAATCTTAATTGGGCAAGATCTTCCATAGCTTGGTAAAGAAGCTAATATCTAACCCTCCGTCTTGAAGCTAAAGTTAAGGACATTCACAGAGCGTGACTGAGCCAGACATCAGGCACTTTCTTACCTCATTTGATTCTCAAGATGGTTTGAAAGAGGTACATTTTACACCATTTTATAAGAAAATAGGAATCAAGTAATTTATCCAGAGTTCCCCCAAGAGTAAGTGGTAAAGTAACTGACTGATTTGAAAGTCAGGAGCCAATGACAGTTGTGGGCGGAGGAACTTTGTGGTTTTGACAATAGCTGGGTGAAGATGTGAAGCTGGAAATGAACAAATCTCAGAAGCTCCGTCAGAGACCGTTAGGGAGAGAGCATGACAAAAAGGAGAGAAGACTTTTTCTAAAACACTAGAAATATCAAGGGGTTATTTTGTTTATTCTATTTTCAACCCAAACCCAAGCCCAGGCTCCATGCACTGCGCAGTTTGTAATCACAGAGTAGAGAGGACTGCAGAAAGCAATCTGGGACCCGGACTTCTAAGTAAAGGAACCCCAAATCCCAACCTATAACTCTCATTAATTCTCTGACTTTTCTGGTGTTCTAAAAAGTAGCCAATTTGGAAGAAGACAGTAGGTGGGTGTGACCGCCTGACTCTGAATTTGTTAAAGCAATATCTGAAAGCCCTTAAAAAGAGAAGCTCCAGTTAGTGCCTGGATTGATTGACAAAGGTTTTGCTCTTGAACCATGACCTGTTACGTAAGAATGCTCAGGTGAATAATTCAAAAAGAGTCATGTACCACAATGTTCATTGCAGCTCTACTTACAATAGCCAGGACATGGAAGCAACCTAAATGTCCATCATCGGATGAATGGATAAAGAAGATGTGGCACAGATATACTATGGAATATTACTCAGCCATAAAAAGAAACGAAATGGAGTTATTTGTAGTGAGGTGGATGGAGTTAGAGTCTGTCATACAGAGTGAAGTAAGTGAGAAAGAGAAAAACAAATACAGTATGCTAACACATATATATGGAATCTAAGGGATAAAAAAAAAAAAAAAAAAAGGTCACGAAGAACCTAATGGCAGGATGGGAATAAAGACACAGACCTACTAGAGAATGGACTTGAGGACACAGGGAGGGGGAAGGGTAAGATGTGACAAAGTGAGAGAGTAGCATGGACATATATACACGACCAGACGTAAAATAGCTAGTGGGAAGCAACCGCATAGTGCAGGGAGATCAGCTCTGTGCTTTGTGACCGCCTGGGGGGGTGGGATGGGGAGGGTGGGAGGGAGGGAGATGCAGGAGGGACGAGATGTGGGAACATATGTATATGTATGACTGATTCACTTTGTTATAGAGCAGAAACTAACACACCATTGTAAAGCAATTATACTCCAATAAAGATGTTTAAAAAAAAAAAAAAAAGCATACTCAGGTGATTACACAGCCAGGTGTGTTCTGTCAGGTGACCCCCAACTATGTTCAGCCTCATATAAGAAGCAGCCCTGACAGAGTGACACCACTATCAGGGAAGCCAGAGCGCATGGGGGATTCTCATTTCCCAGAAAATACAAGTCCAAGAAGTTCCTGCACAGCTTCCTGCAGGACTTAGAATCAATGCTGGGGAGAAGAATCTGGATGACAGTTGTTTTTTTGTTTTGGTTTTTCTGGAGTTTTGGCTTTTTACATCCACTCTTTTACTTCTTTTAGCAAATCCTTCAGTTCTCTCTTTAAACTGTCTGAAATGAGGGGGGCGGGTAGGACTAGGGGTGTGATGGGAGACCTTCTTCAGAGCCCTTTGTCACCCCATTATCTGTTTCACACCACGAGGAACTCTGAAGATCTGGGTCTCTTGATTTCAGAGGAATAACTCTGGCTTAGACAGGCTATCTCACTCAGGGTCACACAGCTCAGTAACGGTTTTGCCTTGAGAGTCTGGCTCCAGCATTCCCAAGTGGGGTGTCCTTTGCATCTCATCACACCCCATTACCATTCTCTTTTCAAGGTGTCAGTTATCTCCTGGGGCATCTTTCTCTCTGTCAAAGGTTTGAGGAGTTTGACAGGATTCTCACCATTTATGCTGTTCCTGCCCAGTGTTGTGTATGTATGTGGGCAGAGTTATTGCAAGGGATTAAAAACCCCAAATCACAGGTCCCAGCGTCTTTAGAGAACTTGCTTCATTCATAGATACATGATAGATGATGGATATATAGATGCTTTTCAAATATACGGACTTTTGAGATTTTCTTTTAAATATAAGTACAAATCAAAAAGTATTTTTTAATTCATAGTAGCTATTTGTTGGTCAATAGATAAAATTATGTGGACATCATGCGAATTTTTTGACATTAAAATAGAGCTCTCAGAAAACAATTCTCGGGCTTCCCTGGTGGCTCAGTGGTTGAGAATCCGCCTGCCAATGCAGGGGACACGGGTTCGAGCCCTGGTCTGGGAAGATCCCACATGCCACGGAGCAACTGGGCCCGTGAGCCACAATTACTGAGCCTGCGCGTCCGGAGCCTGTGCTCCACAATGAGAGAGGCCGCAACAGTGAGAGGCCCGCGCACCGCGATGAAGAGTGGCCCCCACTTGCCGCAACTAGAGAAAGCCCTTGCACAGAAACGAAGACCCAACACAGCCAAAAATAAATAAATAAATAAATAAAATTAAAAAAAAAAAAAGAAAAGAAAACAATTCTCATACCTGAAGATTGTGAAGTGTGCCTTAGCCTTCCTGTGTGATGCCTTATACAGTATAAAAGAGCATCAAGGGTACTTTAGCAAAACTAATTAACACCAGCGGCTCAATTCTGGTTATGCAAACAGGCCTAGGGACACGGCCACGGACAAAAGTTCCTCTTCCAGTGACCCTCACATCAAATCACACATTGACCCCACCCTTTATGAAGCCCATCTCCCCTCCTGCTCCAGTTCTATAGCTGTCATCTCCCGTTCACCTTCCTCCCCCTTCCCCTCTCTCACCATTTAAGGGAGGCCATTTACATCCCAGGACTTCAGTAGACTCAGAGGGCAGGGGTGGGGTGGTGATGTGGATCTTAGATCAAGGCTACAAATTAGGGGTATCTTTTGAGTTCTCACACTCAAACAGGAAGGCCACTTGCACCACACCTACTTCTGCACATGACCAGCTTCAGATGAAGCAATACTTGCTGCTCGCGGTACCACTAATTAGATCACGACTCTCTGTAGGCTACTTTAAATAAATCACTCTCTGGGCATCAACCTCAGGTATGCAGCAGCACTCAAGACCTATGCCTGGCATTAATTTCCTATGTTTCACTACTTCCTTTCCCAATTAAAGTGTAAGTCCCTTGACAGCAGAAATCACGTCAAATTGCCCTGCATTCCCCACTCCCACACAGAACTGGAACGAAGATGGTTTGGTCAAAAGGTAACTGCTGATGGAAGTCAGTTAAAATATTCTGGTTTCATAATGAACACTCAGTAGCTTACGTGATGAAAAAATAAACACACAGAAAAGAATGGTGGTAATTTTTAATAGTTTACAGCTAAAGTATCAAATTTTATATGTATATGTATATATATATATATGTATAAATACAGTTACAGACCATAAATATCCACATGGCAAAATACTTGCCACTAGGCAGACGCCCCCCCCCAAAAAAAAATCTTTGCAACTAAATAAACTAACAGCTTAAGTAATACTGAAGATAAACAGATGCTGAGGTAATTTTTCATCTAAAGTGACTACAGCCTATATTAAAACATTCTTACTGTAAGAGTTCAAGTAGTTATGAAACCCTTGTCACAAAACCCCAAAATGCAACTTTAATATACAGTTTCAAACTAGACAAAAAATAGTTTAATTATAAATAGGTAAAATAAATAAGATTATTCCTGCTGAAATTCAATCATGACAGTATTATTTCTTTTTTTATATATCTGGGGACTTTGTTGATAGCCTGGCCAAAAAAACAATAGAATTCATGAAACCTTTCTCAAAAACTACATATTACTCTAATGCCATATATATATATATATATATATATATATATATATATATCTTCAGATGGATATATGTATATGTATATAAATGGGATTTTCATTCTGGATGAGCAATCTGTTCCTTTAAAAATATATATATGTATCCCAAATATGAAAACATGCTTAATTTCTCTTAAAAGATCACTCTTATACAATGCACGCTGACTAGTATGAGAAGGGACATTTTACAGATTTTAGAAACTTCTTTAGAAACACATTTATTTTCTTACCAACAGTTATGTTAGAATATTTGTTTTACTAAGTTATAATTACAGCAGTAAAAAAAAAAGTCTGTCACTTATTTTTCATTATTCCCGGTTATGCAAAAATCCCCATGCTTCTTAATCTTTTAATATTCAACCTGCAAGAATTCCACTGGCACCAAGTAACACTTCAAATTTTTTCAAAGCATATAATTTCCCAGTTAAGGCCCATAGGATCACATTTAATAAAAGCTCATCTGAACAGAAGCCATACATTTTGAGTAAAAAGAAACTATCAAATTAGTTTATATTTTGTAGTGACCTATGAAATCAACATTCACTATGACATTCAGTGTTCTCAGAAAAAAATTTTACTTTTAACAAGATAATATATATAAACCAAAGATAATACATTGTTCTGGAGTTGTCATCCAAAAGTAGAAACAAACATTGAACATGTTCTGTTTCTTGGCCCCTGCCCATAGTCTAATCGTTTGTCAACTCCTCATACACTGGGCAGCAACCTTTAGCAAAAATACTAGAACAAGTCTCTAAGCAAAACCAAAATGTATAAATAATTAATTTCCTATTTTCAAAGCTCTTCCATTCTTGTTTTAAAATAAACAAAGTGTTTTTTTAATGTTCTCACATCCCAGTCGATGACTTCTGGAAAACCTCCAACAACAATTCATTTTTGATGTATCCATCTTCGTTTCCGAGGGCATCTGAAAGCAAGTGAGAGCTCTTTCACGTTGTTCATCTCCAATACAAGGCAGTCTCTCCTCTAATTGATGAAATTTGCACTTACTGGGGAATCTTCCGATTGAAAGGAGTCTCTTCATTCGAAAGCTTCTAAAGTCAGGTTCCCGAGCGGAAGAGTTTGGATATCAAATTCAGAAGTTTCTGCCGGAAATTCAGTTTGTCTCCAATTCTCCGGAACTGAATGGCACATTCAACTTCAGGATCTGAAGAGGAAAGCAAAACATCAAAGTTACACTGACAACACTGCAAACTGCAACCAGCAAGAATTAATACGCCCATCCCAGGGACGAGTTGAGTATTTATCCCATGAAGCATTATCTTAACTTTATGTATACCTGTTTTCTGAATGTGAGAAAGGCTACTTCACACACACACACACACACACACACACACGCACATGCACACAGGCACGCACGATGTAAACGAACACGTGGTGACTCTAAACAACAAAAAAAAGTTAAGGCAAGAATAAAGACATTTACTTTGCAATCTTTTTTTTTTTTTTTTAAAGCATCCTGGATGAGGCAAATGTTATCTTACTTTCAAAATACAGACATTTATGTCATACACCACAAAGAGAAAGTGAGTCTTTGCCAGCCTCAGGTGATGTCATCCTTTTCTTTCCCATGTAAGATTGGTTAGGGAAATAAAAGTCAAATTCTAAACTCTTTTATGTTATTTTCCAGTACAATTTATTTTGTAAATGGCAATAGCTCTGATTATGCCCTCATAATAGGTAAATCTAAATGTATTCTTATCCTCATTTAAACAACTCTGAAATTTTCTCATGAAAGACTCATAAAATCTTATTCCAAAATTAAGTCCACATTTTCTAAAATAACTTAAAATTTACATCTTACTCTAAACCAAATTCTTCCCAATCGGTACCAATCCATTGCCTCTATGGAAATGAGTGAAGCACAAAACAAACTAATGTTTAATTCACATGTTTACTATTTTTTATGATTAAGGTATTGCAATAAACTGAATATTAGGGAAAAGTAATGTTTATAATCTAATTTCTAAGTAAACTTTTAAGGTAAATGAAGTTAACACCAAACCTATACTGATCCATAATTACAATTTTCTTGTATATTTCAAAGAGCAATTCAGCTTCTTTTTGGTACACTTCAATATCATGATTATGATCACTAAAAATCATTATGACTACAAATTAAAATCTGATTTATTTTGTAAACAGACCCTGCAAATACCCTATTCAGGCTCAAAATAAATTAAAACTGTAAATATATACTAAAGTGGATGTTTAAACCTACATTTTAACCAATTTCTCTTTTTACAAGAGCTGGGTTAAATTTTTGTAATTCCTAAAAGAAAAAAAAAAAATTCATAATCCCTAACAAGTTCTTTTCAGTGAGTGGGATATATTAACATACAATCCTAAAAAAACAATTATCATTCAGGCTACCATTTTAGAAGCCCTGAATTGTAAGAGAAAAAATTATCCCTCTCATCAAAAAAAAAAAAAAGAAAAGAAAAGAAAATAGCACCTAGTTGCTTCCTTAATCTTTTTTGTTACATCTATAAATGTAACCATGTGTGGTGATGGATGTTAACTTATTATGGTAATCATGTCACAATATACACATATACCAAATCATTATGTCATACACCAAAAACTAATACAGTGTTATATGTCACTTATATCTCAATTTTTTTTACAGGTCTTACTATCTAATCAAGTTTAAGAGGGACATTTTTGCTGTCCCTTATTAATGGGGACTAAGTTGGATCGTGAGGGTTATGCGGTTTTTCGCAACACAGCCAGAACTCTCGAACTTCACGAAAGGTAGACAAAGCTTTTTCCCTCCCAAACAAGAGCTAGAGTGAGCAGCCCGGTGCCAATTTCGCCATGGTCACATTGGCAATGCACCACTTCCTTTGCACGCCCCATGGGCTCTATAAAATTACACTAAGTTTAAAAGGGGCCTAATACCGTCTGATGTAACAGCAGTATGAACCACACAGATTTCCAGCCCACGGTCTTAACTTGCCTTCTTTGCTACCGACCTGAAGTTATTCGATGGGGCTACATGTGATGGGGAAGGGCGTTGGAATGGATGGATTAAAAAACATTGCGGACAAACTCCTGTTCTCCTCCTATCCCAATTCTGTAACTAATTAGGGATTGTTAAAATGTTATACTTTTAACAAAGAAGCAAGACTGTCTAGGCTTCTGACCTCGGTGTTCCTTGCGGGGCCTCCGTAACCCTCCAACAGTCCTTTGTGGAAAAGCTGTGATCGTACCAAGCGTCATTACCGCTTTTGTTGGTGAAACAGAGGGAGCAGAGCTGGGCACTCACCAGAGCCTGGACTCCGGAGGAAGCGGGCCTGTCTCAGGAAGCGCCGGGAGGCCGTGGCTCCCGGAGCCTCTCTCGGCCCCGGCCCCACCTGCCGTGACAATTACTTTCTCCGCGTGGCTGTAGCCCGTACTTGCGCTTTTTCTCCCCGTGGCCCCGGGACAGGGCAAGTGGGGATGGAAGGCGGCTTTTGGCATCCGCTCAAACGCAGCTGCATCCCGATCCCAAACCCGGCTCCCTCCCCCGCCTTCTCCGCGGTCCGGGGTTAAACCCCCGAAGAACTTCCTGGAGGCGTCCCTAAAGCACGTGCAAGGGAGCAGACCGGGCCCGACTCTGAGACCCTGAGCAGACGGGCTGACCCTGGCCCGACCAAGACCTCGACCCCGGCCCCCGCCTCGCCCAGGATCTCCGCGAGCCCCAGGTGCTCCCTACCTGCCGGGGCCCGCGTCGGGCTCTGCTGAGCGCTCTTACGAGCCCTCCTTCCAGGCATCTCTGGAAGCAGCCGCCGGGAACTGTGCTGCAGAATCCGGGAACTCAGTCCTCCAACCCTGGCACTTGGGTCTGCAGGACTCGGGCTGCGCGCGGGGCGGACGGGCCGGAGCTGGAGACTCCACACTGTGCACCACCAGGAAAGTCGGAGGTGTGGGCGCCCGCCGCTGCCCGCGCTCCGATCAGATGGGGACTTCCCGGTGACGTAGCGAAACTTGACGCCGGGCCCGCCCCTGTCCCCGCCCCGCGGGCCACCGCGCCGGGAAGGAGCGGGCGTCCGGGCCGGGCCCGCGGGGAACCCCGCGCCGCGCCGCGCCGCGCGACCTGCCGGGACCCGCTGGCGACCCGCGGCGGCGCCGATCGGCGGGGTGGGGACCCGGCCCGGCCCCTACACTACTTTCTTGACCAACGGGTCAGCTGCAGGCGCGGCGGGGTCTAGGAGTCGCGAGCGGAGAAAGGTTCTCCTAGCGGGAAAGTTGGGGACGGAGAGGCCTGGAGCTTCGTCCCTATCATAAACGGGCAATTAGAGACTTTCGTAAACAAACTCCGGAAAGAGTTCGGGAAAGGACACTTTTCAGACTCGGAGAGCGTGGGAAGTTCCAGGGAAGTGAAACGAAGAGAACACTTAATAACAATAGAAATGGTGCCGGAAGCCAAGGGAGAAAAGTACCAGATTGAAACTGAAACTGCTGGGAAGTTAACTGTAAATTGAAACCCTGCAGCTTGGGAGCAAACACTGTTTGGACTTGGGGAAGGGGGGCGGGGGGAGAGAGAAGGAAAGTGGATGGGAGAAGTGGCCAGTTCTCCGCCCGGGTGAGGGCTGTGATTTTGAAAGAAGAGCATATTCCCCCCTGGGTAGGTCTCATTGCTCGTTCCACATGCTTAGTAACACAAAAAATAGTAGGTCATCATGTAGACAACTTTCAGATGCCCCCGTGGAGGGAGGAACGAGGTATTTGGGAATTTGAAGTTATTTGCCCGATGTTTGTCTGGCCCTTGAATAATTCCATTATTCTAAAGAGAAGGAGTCAATTCGGGCTAGGCAACAGACACTGAGGGCTTCGTGCTGAGGGCTTCCTCAGACATTTTCTCACTCTGTCCTCAGAACAACCCGACCAAGAGGACATTCTTACCATCGTGGCCACTTTGCAGGTGTGAAAACTGAGGTTTATAGAGATGGAGCTGCGCAAGCTCACACAGGCAGAGAGCAGTGGCAGGATCTGAACCCAGGCAGGCCCATACTGAGCAAGACCTCTTACCCTCTATGGCCTTCCCAGGAATCACAGTTTCTTAGAAAATGAGCGTTCTTTTTTCATCTGAGCTATATAATGCAGAGGTTGCACATTGGTTGCTGAGAGCTGCGTGGCCTCCTGGAAGGTTTTGGTTCGGTTCACAGTATTGGCCTTGTGAAAATCTGAATTGGTTACCAACATTTAAACATTGAAAGACTGCATTACAAGCTGGGATTTCTGGCGTTCTTTGGGAAATCATTAGCTCAAAACCCAAGATTCGTTTTCCGAACGTGCGGAGCCGGCTAGAAGCGAGGACGCGGCGGCTGCCCTTAGACTTCGGGCAGAGCTCTTTGGTTGGCCACACTCCCTGCTGTTTGTTTTTCTCATTTACATTATCTGGCCCCAGTAGGCATTTGAACTTGTTTATTTACCTTAAATCACTCAATCAACACAAACCTGCAGGTATTTGTGGCTTGGTCCTGCAGAAATACAGACAATGCTGTAAGCGTGGAACAAAACTACTCTTGAATTTAAGCAACTTAGTTTTGAATGTGGTAAACACATAGGGTTTAAGAGTGGACAAAATTCAGGAGTTACCACCACATGTCACAGGAAGCCCAGCAGAGATTCCGCCTAGAAAGCTGTTGTCTTGAACCCGGTGTCCCAAAACCATTCTCAAGGCTCATTTTGACTGACAATACTTAAGTAACACCATTAGCTTCTTGATTGGATAAATTAGTAAACTTCTCATCAAACCATGCACCCTGAAATGCAATATATACATTCAACGAAAGAAAAACAAATCATATCATGTTTACCCACAAAGGGTGTGTCAATCTTGACCTCTAACATTATCATTAGGAAAGGTCATTAGCCACGTGACCCATACTTGATGCAAACCTTAGGCAAGTTGTGACTTTTAGGGAATTGCAAATTTAACTCCCTGGAAGGAAAAGGGAGGAGAGAAGATTAGAAGGTGCGCTTCAGAGATGGGTCAAATCAGCCATTTATGGAGGACTTGTTAAGATTTTGAATTTGAGATGGTCCATAAACTCTTTTTCAGATCTAACATTATATTAAGAGAATTAGAAGCTGTGTGTGAAAAGGCTTTCTTAACTATTTGGACCCAGAGAATGACAAAATAATGATTTATCATGAAGCATTAGAATCCCCTGTTATTTCATTTTTTTTTAAAGGACTGGTGAAGACAATTTTTAAAACTATTACCAGGTTTTAGTTTTCATGGACAAGTTCGAAAATGACAGTGCAAATCTGGCCACATCTGTGTTGTCACTTAGAGTGTTAAAAAAATTACTAAAAACAAAACAAAACAAAATAGTAGACATGATTACTAATAGAATAGTCATTCATCTCTTTCATGCAGAAAATAAGATTTGGTAGGAAATGAGGATATGAGCGATGGATGAGGGGGAATTTAAAGGAAGCCTTTGACAAAATGTATAGGCTGTAGGCCTGAGTCTGTTTATTCTGATAAAAGGGGACTTGGTTTTTTCCTGTATAGCATGTTTGTTAACATGAAATCAGCCTCATGCATTGATCATTTCAATCTCTATTTTAAGACAGACACTGTGGTGGGTTCTGGGGAGACAATGCTTCCTACCCCCATGGAACCTACCTTGAAGAGACCAGTACCACGCAAATTCAGTGTGCCTAAGAATCACTTGAGTATCTTGGTCAAATACACATCTGATTGCGGAGATCTGGCTGGGCTTGAGATTCTGCATCTTAAACTCGGTGATCCTTCTGGTCTATAGATACCACTTTGAGGAGCAAGTCTAGAGGACAATACAGGTAAGTATACAGGCAGGTGCAAAAAGGTGTACATCAGGGCTGTGCCAGGGAAATTATGGCAGACTGTGGGACTGCCTGGGAGGGCAATTAAGCAGGAAAGGCCTCTCCATAGAGACCCAAGGCATAAATAGGAGTTGGCCAAGCAGTGAGGCCAAAGGGAAGAAGTATGTTCCTTGCAGAGACTGAAGAGCAGTTGGGGGGTGGGGAGGGAGAAGCCACCTGAGGAGTTTGCGCATTATTGTGGGGACAATGGGGGCACCACTGAAGGTTTTAAGCACGTGGGTGATATGATCAAACTCTAGAAAGTTCACTCTGGCTGCAGCGTGACTAGATTAACCAAGCTAAGACCGGAGACAGTGTGACTGATCAAGATATACATTATGGTAATTCTCATACAAGATGGTAGTGTCAGCAAAGACAGTCCCTGTTTCAACCCTGTCTTTATTAAAATTCCCACATTTCCTGACTAGAATAGGACCAAATTCTATCAGAGCAAGACTTGATATTTGTCAGTGTAATTGACATTTTCACCTATGTTAGTTTCCTAAGGCTGTCATAACAAAGTACCACAAATTGAGCGGTTTAAAACAATAGAAATGTATTCCCACACAGTTCAGGAGGCTAGAAGTTTGAAATCAAATTTGGTGTCCACAGAGCTGTGCTCTCTCTGAAGCCTATAGGGGAGAAATCCTAGCCTCTTCTAACTACTGCTGGTTGCCAGTAATCCTTGGCAATCTTTGACTTTTAGATGCATCACCCCTATCTCTGCCTCCGTCTTTTTATGGCCTTCTCCCCTGTGTGTCTGTGTCCAAATTTCCCTCTTCTTATATAAACATCAATCATTGGATTAGGGCTCACCCCAATCTAGTATGACCTAATTTTACATCTGCAAAGATCCTATTTCCAAATGAAGTCACATTCACAGGTTGGAGGACGAGGGGGAAATGGAGGATTAGGACTTCAGCATATCTTTCTGAGAGAGACACCGTTCAACCCCTGACATCCCCCTTTATCAACTGCCTTATAAAAAAGTTCTATACATATTTTTTTTCATCCTGTTTGCAATTTGCACATTTACAAATCAAAAGGACTTTAGTAAACTTGACAATGGATTTGAAGCAGCCTGAAATAAAGGTCAAAAGCAATATAGATAAGATAAGAAATAAAATGACGTCTGAGGGAACAGGTTTAGAACATCCGTCAGGCACAGAAAGCGTGTGTACCCCACCACACATTCTTAGTTGAAGATTGTGGTGTGACACCTCACCCCTCATCCACCCCCCACCCCTAGGCTTCCCACTCACAAAGCCAAACAAGTTTTCAAGAAATGCTTTGATGGAGCTTGAAAGTAAATATAATTTCTATTAGTGCAACTTATAAAATATGGAAAACAGAGGAAAAACCTTTTTTAATTTCCCAAGGTTTCTGTTCTTTATTTTATTCTCCTCTGTTTACTAATTCTTTTCTGGATTTTGTTTTTTTTTTTTTTTTTTTTTTGGATTATCACAGATAATGATCATCAAGCATGTTTGTACTTTTTTTAACTGCAAGAAACAGGCAGTGGAACGGTTCAACAAGCATCAGCGGAATGATGGAAATAGGTCAGGACTACCTATACATTTGTTATCTGAATTTTTGATTTTCAACAAGTAAGTAAATCCAACTAGTTTAGAGCATTTCATTGAAGAAGCTATTAGTAAATGCTATGTTAATTAGAATGCAGAATATCTAATGATAAACAAAATGATTTTTAGGTTGTCAATGAGTAACTACTAGGAAGGTAATTCAGTCTTGTGTAAGAGTTAGAAAGCAATGATTGTCCAAGTGTAATCTGTGCAAATATAACCTCAGAATCAATTGATGAGCTTATTTAAAATGCAGACCTGCCTGACCTCAGGTTAGTGAATCACAATCTGTGGGGTCCTAGCCTGGAAACACACATTTTAACAAACTTCTATGATAATGTTGGTACACTAATGGAGAGGATGAAAAGGCACTTGAGAAGTGATATTTGACCTCAAGTAGCTTACACTCTAGTGAAAAAAATAAAATATATATGAATTAGTAGCAAATAATTGAAAATGGATTATAATTTATTGTGCAATTATGTGACATGAAAATATTTTTACAAAATAGCTAAGTGAAAATAATTTGTGCTTTGTATACTTTCCCGGTTTAGTGTTGTAGTTCACAATTTAAACAATTTAGATAGGGGAAGAAAAAGGAAAAGACCTCTTAATTATCATCAGGAGACAAAAGAAACCTGCACCTTCAGGATAAATACGCTTAGGAAAAAAGGATAAAAACAATAATAATACATACACAACTGACCCAGAGCTTATACCCTGTGAATGGGGCAGAGGCAGAGCTGAAATGCATGGTAATCATGATCCAGAAGAGGCAGAAGAGGTAAAACAAAGACACAGTTGGTAAGAAGAGGGAAACAGGGAATTAGAAGATGTCTTGAGCATCCGGAAGCTTTGAGCATTACTGATGCAAGCAGAATTGTTATCCAGCTGTGTGGATAATCAATAGTTGCTTCCTCTGGAAGGGGATACAATTTCACGCTGCGTAGACTTGGAAAATGAGGGAGGCTGAATTCTTAATTACCCTCATTCGTGCCTAATCTAATCTAACTGCACCCACAAAGTGGATTGAGTATCACTGATACAGAACTGTCAGCCTTGGATTCCCGTTAGCGGGAATGCTTCTGACTGGGACTCCCCTGGCCGTCCTCCTCAAACTCTCAGTTTGCTTCCTGCTTTTGAGCCTTTGCCCTTGCCCTTGACTCTGCCTAGAATGCTTTCTCCTGATCTTTCCTTGTCTAGATCCTTCTGGCTACACAAGTCTCAGAACAAATGCTATATTCTCAGAAAGCACCCCCTGACTGTCCTGTCTCAAATTGCCCGTCCCTACCCTCCAAAGGACTATCTACCATGAAATCGACTGTGTTTAGTTGACTGACTTGTTTATCATCTACTTCCCCTTTTGAAGTCAAACTCCATGTGAGCTCAGACCTTATAGGCTTGTTCTCCACTATCCCCAGTGCCTGGACCCATGGGGCTAGTCACAGAGCAGATGAGAACACCAAAGCTGAAGGAGGTTAAGTTGTTTGCCTAAATTCACAGCGCTAATAAGTAAACTAGTCACCACTGTAATCCAAACCTTCTTAATCTACACCTAGTTCATCACAGTCATTGGTTGATAAGAAAGCTTGACCATGAATCAGAAGAGATCACAAACACTGGGCATTTAAATTCTGCCTCTTGTTTTTCTATTAAAGTATTTCTCTTTAACAGTAAACCTCCAGGGACTTCCCTGGCTGTCCAGTGGTTAGGACTCCCCGCTTCCACTGCAGGGGGCTTGGGTTCGATCCCTGGTCAGGGAACTAAGATCCTGCAAGCCACGCAGTGCGGCCAAAAACAAACAAACAAACAAAAAACAAAAAAACAATCAACCTCCATATCTAAAAGTTTAGACGCTCAGAGGGAGAGGCTAGAATGAGCACCCTTAGGAATTAACGCCGTCCCAAGCTTTCTACTGTTCCTCTTGCTTCTCTTGGCCCTCCTGGGTCCCGTTTGCTGCTCCCCATCCTGGAGCAGGCCATTGCAAGCTCACCGACTCATGCCTTTCCCCCTACACAGTCTCCAGCATTCTCACAGCCCGTTCTCAGAGATTTCGTCCCTGCACCACCCACATTCCAAACCTCAGCGTGGAATTTCCCCACATCCACTTCCATGTTCTCAAACTTCAAATTTGTATGGTTCAAAAGTGAACTCAGAGAGCATCCACTCAACCTCCAGATTTGAAGTCTCCATGCACAGCACCATCCCCGAGACCCCCTCCAGATGTTCAAGCAGGAGACCCGGGACCCCCCGTCCTCCCCTCCCTCTATAGCACTTTCACGGCCAATCTATATGAAGTCATCCTGAACGCCCCTGGAGGCTCTTCCTTGCTCTCCACATTCTGGGCCAGTCCCTCCTGCACCTGGGCCACAGCAGGGCTCCTCCCTGGCCTTCCCCTCCACACTTGCCCCTCTTTCACCTATACTCACTGCAGCCAGCCTGACT
Source organism: Balaenoptera acutorostrata (assembly GCF_949987535.1). Taxonomy (NCBI): domain Eukaryota; kingdom Metazoa; phylum Chordata; class Mammalia; order Artiodactyla; family Balaenopteridae; genus Balaenoptera; species Balaenoptera acutorostrata. The sequence goes on from NC_080076.1 coordinate 15,894,736, forward strand.
TTCTTTAATGCTAATTTTCCCTTGTCTCTTTTTTAAATCTTTCTATCCATTGTCCACACTGCCTCCAGAGTGGTCAGATTTTTATTTTCAAAAGATAGAATTCCTTCTCTGCTCTAAAGTCTTTTGGGGGTCTCCAGATGCCCCTAGAGTCAAATCAAATATGAAAAACCACGTGCCACCCTAAGTGTCCATCGACAGATGAATGGATAAAGGAGATGTGGCACATATATACAATGGAATATTACTCAGCCATAAAAAGAAACGAAATTGAGTTATTTGTAGTGAGGTGGATGGACCTAGAGTCTGTCATACAGAGTGAAGTAAGTCAGAAAGAAAAACAAATGCCATATGCTAACACATATATATGGAATCTAAAAAAAAAAAAAAAAAAGGATTCTGAAGAACCTAGGGGCAGGACAGGAATAAAGATGCAGATGTAGAGAATGCACTTGAGGACATGGGGAGCGGGAAGGGTAAGCTGGGACGAAGTGAGAGAGTAGCATGGACATATATACACTACCAAATGTAAAATAGATAGCTAGTGGGAAGCAGCCGCATAGCACAGGGAGATCAGCTCGGTGCTTTGTGACCACCTAGAGGGGTGGGATAGGGAGGGTGGGAGGGAGACGCAAGAGGGAGGAGATATGGGGATATATGCATACGTATAGCTGATTCACTTTGTTATAAAGCAGAAACTAACACACCATTGTAAAGCAATTATACTCCAATAAAGATGTTAAAAAAAAAAAAAAACGTGCCAGAGCCGAAGGGAAAAAAGGGAGTGAGTGTTTGTTCATTGGTTCTTATTCCCAGATAGGACAGGGGAGGGGAGCTATCCTTGTGAGGAAGAGGACAGATGGGAATGTGTGTGTGTGTGTGTGTGTGTGTGTGTGTGAGAGAGAGAGAGAGAGAGAGAGAGAGAGAGAGAGAGAAAATGAGATAGAGAGGTGGCCACAGTGAAACCAGCAGCCCCGCCACCCTGATGTTCTTAGCAAGACAAAGAGTGAGAAAGAAGAGCCATTAGAAGTCATAAGAGATTTCAGATTAGACACCACATCAGTATTCTAAAATAGCCTTCTGATAGTCCAACAATAACTGCATAGAAAATACAATGTTTTAAAAATACCACCCATTTCTAATACAAAAAAATATATTATAAATGCACTCCCCAAGGCATATGCAAAATCTGAATGGAGAATCCTGGTTGTGTCCTGAAGGACTTGAAGGAAGAGCTACTCCTGGATGAGAGGATCCTGTCCAATGACTCTGCGAATGTGACACAGTGCCAGTTAAAGTCCCAGGGAGATTTCTTGAGGAATGTACCAAATTGAGAACTAGCCCTTTCATTTATTAAAATATTCTAAAGCAGATGTAAAGACAAAAGTATGACGACCAATAGGTGAACAGAGCAAAGAGTTAAAGATACAGGCCTCAAAACAGGTGAGAATAAATTATATGATGGAGCTGGTATTTCAATTCAATGGAAACAAGGTAGATTACTCCATAAACAGTTGTAAGGTGATTGACTATACATCCATGAAAAAAAAAAAAGTCTGATTCCTATCTCATTATCTGCATCAAAACGAACTCCAAAGGGTTCACAGGTTTAAATATAAATATTGGACACATTAAAAAGTACTTGAAGTAATCATGGGTGAACAGTTCCATAATCTTAGAATTGGATTGAGCTGTGAATACCAAGTCCCAAGGACACATATGATTTCCTAGAAATGCAAAACTTTGGGTCAGTAAAATAACACTATGAACAAAGTCAGTAGACAACAGAACTCCTGAAGAACAAAGGCTGAGGTTGGACCAGGGTCTGATCCAGGGTCTGCAGCAGAGGTGACAGAAGCACCACGGCACTGGCCCTTCCTCAGATCCCTCTTTTTTGAATGTGTGGAGGGACTGATCTGATTCTAGCACGCCTCTCCCTCCCTCTCCCCCTTCCCATCTCCTAGGTATGATGCAAGGCCCAGAGAAGGCTGGAGTAAAGCCTTAGAGAAAGTTTCACGGCACCCCTGGGAGTTAGGTATCCGTCCTTTCAAGCTCACGTTTACAGAAACCCAAGTCATAAGTATTCCATCCTCCCAGAGTAGAACACTGGAAACCACAATCAGCGGTTGACTTCTCACGTCTTCTTTATCCCCTGTATTCAAGCTGTCATCAATCCTAGTACATCTTTCTTCAAAATGACCTTTGGGTTTAACCTTCGTCCTCAAATTCCTCTGCCTACAGAGTGTGTGATTTCACTCTGATTTTATTGCAAAAGTCTTCTACCTGGAGGCCTGTCCTTCGCTGCCAGTGGAGCCCCTCACCCTTCAGTCTGCCTATAAAACACCAATTCCTTGACATTCATTGCTTTGCTGAAGAATTTGTAGATATTTCTCCATTGTCCATGCAAACAGGTCTGTGTCCCACTTTCTGTGGCTCATTGGTACCACAGGTCACTTATTGTCTTATGGGTCCCCTAAAATAGAGCTGCACATGTCCCAAGGCCAGGACTGCCCCCTTCTCCTTCATTGCTACCTTTCCTCCAGACTATCTTAGATGCTTCTGTTACCCAGGGCCAATCTTCATCCTCATCTTCATCAAAACCCCCAGGGGATTTTTTAAAAAATCTGTCAAATTTGGGGTGGTGGTTGAAATGCTAGAATAATCAGTTTTATCTTCTTTGACAATAGTTAATGATCGGACATAATGATCTAAGTCTCAAAGAATTACACTACATAGACACAAGTCAGGTTAATGGGGAAATTTTGTTTGAAGTTCTCTTATGCCTTTTTTTTAAAATTTGTTTGCCAGCTTCACTATTTACTTGATATGTATATTTAAACAAGTTACTTCACTTCTCTGGGCCGAGGTTTCCTATTTGGGGAAGGGAGAATAATAATGCTACCTCCCTTACAGGGCTTTTTTTGGGGGGGTGGGCCGGGAGGAGTAAGAAATCGAATAATACAGGCAAATGGGCTACTTCAGTGGGCGTCCTATCCAGAAGACTCAGGACAATTGGATCCTTCTCCACCTGCCTCCCCCCACCAGCATTCCCAGAATGAGGAGGGCAGGGCAAGAAAGTGCCAGCCCCTTCCACCCTGAAGGTTCGCATTTACGATGCGCATGTGCCTCACCCCAAACACAGAAGCCCCGCCTGGGAAAACTCAAATAGCTGCTCCAGCATAAGGATGACAGGCCAAACTCCACCCGGCATTCATCGATTATAAACAGGATCACTTTGCTGAGTTCTGCAGAGAAAGGAAAAAGGTAACAGGCAGAGAAAGGAAACTAAAAGAAAAAGAGGAAATGAATCACTTTCTGAGCCTTAGACCTCAACAAACACAGAGTAGGCTGAGGAGTGACGGCGAGGGGAGTCGTCAGTTCATCGTCAGGTGACTTTGTTGTTTGTTTTTTTTTTTGATCTGTCTCTTGGGAAACATGCGAGAGCAAATATCAAAATGTATGTGACTAAATAAAATTCTGGCGGGAAAGGAGCGTGGGATCGGAAACCAAGAGTCTCGCCGTCTCCTTTCCAGGCTCCAAGGACTCTTGGAGGTGGAGCTAAAGGAGGCCTGGGCTCAGGCACCCGGCCTTTAGAGAGCTGTGGCCAAGGGGAGGAAGGGAAGCCCTGATACAGATTTTGTCAGTTTTCACAACGCTGCTGTCAGATATTAACTTTGATTCCCGAGTGCAGGAACGATTCCAAGGTTGAGAGCCAGAAATCCGCTCTGCCACTTAAAACCTAGTATCTTCTTAGGCAAAGGACTTCCCTGGGGTCCAGGTAGCCCAACTGTTAAATGCTAGCCCTAACCCTGTACCTACTTCATAAATTTGGGAGAAGATTAAATAAGTGAGACAGTACATTTAAAAATATATATGGTATAAACTGTAGAGTAATGGACATATATGATTGGTATTGTTAGGACAGCCGTTCATCATTTAGGATGTGGTTATAAAGTTGTAATTGTAACACTGATAAAACACGGCAGTTCCAAGAAATAAAAAAAAAAAAAAAAGGGTTTTTTAAGAAATCAGTAACTGTGTACTTCTTAGAAGGAGAATGAGTGGATGGTGGAAAGGGGTTTGAGGGGTGTGTATTCAAATTAATTGCTCAGAGAATATGCAAAGACAACTGTAAAAAGGATAAGTACATTGCTGTCTATTCCCACCATGGAATCCTATACAGTACCCAGAATAAATGATCTACAACCACCCAGACGACGAAACATGGGTCAGTATGACAATACGGAGTGAAGCAAGTCAGATACAAGAGCACAGAGTGTGTCAGATGTAGAGAACAAACGTATGGACACCAAGGGGGGAAAGCAGCGGGGGGCGAGCGGGGCAGGGTTGGGGTGGGATGAACTGGGAGATTGGGATTGACATGTATACACTAATATGTATAAAACAGATAAGTAATAACCTGCCATATAAAAAAAAATTCAAAAAAAAAAAAGAGTACAGAGTATGTGCTCTCATTTATAAAAAGCTCTAAAGGCGGCACAACTAGTCTGTGCTATTAGAAGTCCTGATAATGATTACACTGGGAGGAGTTAGTGACTAAAAAGTCATGGAAGGGTTTCTGAGTTGTTGATAATCTTCCCTTTCTTGATCTGGGTGCTCTTTGTGTAGGCGTGCTCAGTTTGTGAAAACGCATCACACTCTTTTCTGTCTGTGTGTTATACATCCACTCAACGTATAAATAAATAAATATTGAAGGGGGGGTAGGAGCCGTGCTAATGGGACTCACAGAGAAATGATACAACTATAAAAGAAATTTTGATTCAAGCTTTTTCAGTATTCACTAGGTGGTATCCTTCGATCTCTAAGTGGCGGTTTAAGAAATTCACAGAGGCTGCCATTTGTTAGTGGCAGCAGAAATGAATATACAGAGCCAAATGTGTTATTAAAATCCGAGTCCAGGTGAATTGGTATCTTTTTCAGTCCAACCAAGTAATAGAACAGTGAAATAAAGATCTGATATATGATCGGGAAACCTGTCAGGATCTTGAAAGGAAGAGGTGGCAATATTAAAATATTAGAACCAAGAAGTGTGAGTGGAAAAGACAACTTTATCTTCCTCAGAAATGGAAAATGTCACCGTATAGTGTAGGAAACAGCAGTAAGTATCCAAAATAGAAGTCAGGTGAAATATGAGATTGACCATCTCATCTCAGTGGCCATCAAGATGAAGACAACAGGTCTAACCACTGTATCTTACAACCTCAATCCCGGGGCTAAAGAGTATAGGCCCAAAGCTGGTAGACAGTGGGGTCGTGGTTTGACCCTAGATCTTTGAAGTCCAACATCCAAGCATCCAAGCATCCCTCTCTCTGTTTCCAGATCACATGCAGCTCTTTCTTTGCTCAAAGCTTTAGCCCTTATTTGTACTTGCCCTAGACTCTGTGGAGGGTGATCTCTCTTATCTTCCAGATCCTTCCTGAAATGCCCTTGAGAACTTCTCTGCCACCTCATCTGAAATAGTTTTCCCTCTTCATAGCCATTCCTTGCTTGCTTTCTTTATAACAGGTCAGAAACTGTAGTTGCTTAATTTCCTGGGTGGCGGTATTTGTATTTATTTATCAGTCTCCCAACCTAGACTATAAGCTCAGTGAGGAGAAGGCCACGTTCTCTGTGTCTCCCGCTCTCCTTCCTGCACCTGGCACGGAGAAGATGCTCAACAGATGACTATTTTAAATAAATCAGCCTTAACTTGTGCCGGGGGAACATGAGTTGTCCGATCCCATAGACCAAGAGCAGTAGCTGTGGGACTTCCCTGGTGGCACAGTGGTTAAGAATCTCCCTGCCAATGCAGGGGACACGGGTTCGATCCCTGGTCCGGGAAGATCCCACATGCCGCGGAGCAACTAAGCCCATGTGCCACAATTACTGAGCCTGCGCTCTGGAGCCCAAGAGCCACATCTACTGAGCCCGCATGCCACAACTACTGAAGCCCGTGCACGTAAAGCCTGGGCTCTGCAACAAGTGAAGCCACCGCAATGAGAAGCCCACGCACCGCAACGAAGAGTAGCCCCCACTCTTCGCAAATAGAGAAGGCCTGCAAGCAGCAACAAAGACCCAATGCAACCAAAAATAAAAAATTAATTAATTAAAACAAACAAACAACAACAAAAAAGAGCAGCAGCTGTAACCTCACTCTGCCATTGACCTTCTGTGTTCTTGAATAAGAAGCTTCCTCTCTCTGGACCACTGTTTTCCTCGTGTGTAAAATAAAGGCTTGGAGCGATTACCTGCTCTCTAAATGTTCTCCATTCTAATCCCCACTCCCTAAATTAAACTAATTCACAACAACCTGTGAGTGGCTGATGCCTTATTACCATTCCCAGAGAGGGCTGCATTTTAAATAGATAATGCTCCATGTTAATCTCTATTTTTAAGCTATCAAGCAGCATGATAAGTGAAAACAGTGGAACTGATTGGAGAGAGAATTTTGGGCAGAGCGCAGCCTAGCCTGAAAGTCTGCCCCTATGAGTCAGCTGCCCTCAGAGTTCCTGCTTTTCTCAGCTTCAGCTTCTTCCCTTCTCCTGATTTCAACTCAGACTTCAAAAGGACTAGGATTTTTTAAATCATTCCTGCCCTTCCCCCCTTCCAGGAAGGCAGCAGCCCCTCTGAAGTCCTTCTGTCCCAGGGGGGTCTGATCTCCAGAAACCCCAGATTTCTACTTTCCAAGCGTGGGGTTCTATCTGGTGGGCAGACGCTGTGGTTTCGCATGTGGGGTGGTAATCATCTCTTGCCAAGCCTCCAGTTATTCATCGGGTTACCCTTCTAGAACTCAAAGTGTCCTAACTAGGAAAATTAATGTCTGAGCGACAGGGACAAAGGTTGGCTCAGAAGAACAAAGAGAGGAAGCATTTGGTAGTAATAACAATATTGGTTTCTGTGGCAAAATGTAGAACTTGCCCAGGATGGCTCTGTTCACAGTCTCCTCTTGAGTTGTTTTGATCCAGTTGTTATAAAAATCTGTACAGTGAGGGCTCCCCTTCCCACCGCTCTCCTTACACACACACACTGTCTCTCTCTCTAATCTGAGTCCTCCAGAGCCCTAACCAAGGGCTCTGTGGTCGGCCCAGCTGATCCTCCCTCCTGATGAAAGTGAGGGTACATTTTGTCTAGTCACAGGGACCCCACCCTTGTTTTTTCCTTTGGCTATCATTTTCCTCCTGGCAGCTGGGCTTCGAGGTGGCCCTCTTTGATGCCTGTGTCATAACTAACCCCAAGGGATGTTGCTGTCAGGCCTTGCTGGACACCTGCATCTCCATCACCAGCATTGAAGTGACGATTGAATGACTAATTGAATGACTTTGGTCATTGTTTCTGCAGCCAGTGTTTTCTTTCATCTCAGCCTCAAAACTCAGCCTCCCTGCCCTAAAGGTTTATTACCAGAGGAGTTTATTTAAATAAATAGCCACTAAGCCAAAATGTGCTGGCTCCCACCTCAGTCATAGAATCGTTTTCTTTTTTTCGTGGGTCCCATATTTCAAGAGATCTGGGCGATTTCCAGGGCCATCACCATTAATACGCTGAAAGACAAAGATCCAAGAAAAGGGGGGAGATTTTCAAATAGAAGAGAGACCTGTCAGGATCAGTATGACTTGTGAAAAAGTGCACCCTCCCCCAATGTTTTTTAAGAAAGGAAAATGCCACACACGTACAGAACAAACTTATCTTTCTTGGCAGAGTTCGCCTTCTACATTTTTGCCTCCAGACCAAAACGAAACTTTCTAGTTCTAGATCAGTCTACGTCATGGCCACCACCCCCCCGCTACTCGATATGAGATCAGGGGACCAAGAACACCTGCATCTCCTGGGAACTAGAAATGCAGACTCTCAGGCCCCGTTCCAGACCTACTGAGTCAGAATCTGTATTATAACAACATCTCCAGGGGATTCGTATGTACCTTAAAGTCTGAGAAGCACTGCTAGCCTCACTCACTCTTAACTTTTTTTAAACTAGCACCGTGCGATCTGAGAGAATTTAGAGGTATTTCTGTGCCCATAACAGGCCGAGGTCAGGCATTTACAGAAGAGTTGGAAACAAGAAAGTGCATTGATTTCCATGCACTTCGCAATTAAAAAAATTAAAACAAAACCAAACCTCTGTTGAAATGTGTAAAAATTGTATTTTCTCATCCTTTTCTTGTTTGATTTGTTTGGACTTATTGGTAAAAGGAAGATTTGGGTTTTATTTCTGTCATATTTTTGCAAGACAGAGGAAGCATAATTTGCTCCCAATCCTAACAAAATTCACACGTGGTAGACAAATTTTAAATGCTTTAAGAGCTTTTGTAAAATAAGTAAGTGAATAAACGGGACGTCTAATGTTAGTTATCTCTGTGAAGGAGCAGTGCTGATTAATTGGGTATTTGGGGAGGGGCCGTGGAACGCTCTGAGCTGGCTTTTTGTAGACTGTGGGGCATCAATGTACACACCTTCAGAATAACCACCATTGTATTGTCTTGTAGTGGGGATGCGAGAGGCTCCCCTCTGACTAAATCTTAAACAAGTTAACGACGCACCATTTAGATTACTTTTGTACTTGAGGAGGAGGGCAGAGATCGGGAAAAGGAGCTTTGGAGAGTCAGCTGCTCAGGAGTCCAGTGGGGAGGGGTTGGCCTAGTAACTCCCATTTAAACTTAGGCCTAATTTTCTTAAATATTAACTACATAGAATAACATGTAGCCCCCAAAATTTTCCACTTCAGAATTTCTTAAACACAAGAGTATATAGAATATTAAACATATACAATCTCCTCCCCAAATGTTAATCCTGGAGATTGGATTGTCTTAAACATTTCTATACCTAATTCAAATTCTTCTCCAGGTTGAAAGATAATACTTAAAAAAGAAACTATCTTTTCAAACTACCCAAATTTGGGGATTATCTTCCCATGTAATTTGGGGGGTTGGAATATTCATTGGATTCTCAGCAGACACCCTGAAGGAATATCCTGAGCTTTATTTATAGTCTAGACAGGGACTTGAACCTACCAGCCCCAGAGCTTAGTTTGACCTTATTTCAATCTGTTCCATCCATGGACTTCTGCAGCCCAATCTGTAGCCCATCCTGTTGGCCTCTTAATTGATTTTGTATTTCTTTGGATCTTAAGATAAGTAAATGCGTTTTCCATCTCACCAGGATTCTTTTCATAAACTTCCAATCTCAGGAGCACACAATTCTTCCCCCACCTCTCCTCAGCTTTATTGGGATGTAGTTGAAATATAATAGTGTGTAAATTTAAGGCACACATACATTTTGATCTGATACCAATGTATCAAAATGATTATTACCCCATTGTGTTAGCTAACACCGTCCATCCCCTCACATAATTATCTTTTCTTTTTTGTGGTGAGAACATTTCCAGATCTATTCTCTTAGCAACTTTCAAGTATAGAATACAGTATTGTTAACCATAATCACCATCTGTACATTAGATTCCCCTAAACATATTCATTTTATAACTGAAAGGACAGCATAATGATAAAAGTGCTCTAATTAGATTCTGGACAGAACCCATGGCTTTACATGACAATTTGGTTACAATGCTCAAGTTCATTCTACTGACACACTCCACACACACACACACACACACACACACACACACACACAGAGGCACAACAGCCAGGGCAAATAGAAATAATTATGAAAGGCAATGATTTCTAATTTCTGAATTAAGGAATATACATGAGAAGAGGAAATATACGAATTGCTATGCTTTCTCAAGAGCTTAGAAATAATTTTATAGAAATCAATATGTTTCTAGCCAAACACAATATATAACAATATATTTTAAAATAATATAAAGAGAGAAATGACATCTGGAAGGACTAGGAATGTTTGTGTAATCGAATGGTTTCTTACTTGGGTAAGATCTCCTACGTAAAAAGGGGAAGTCATCTATTCTTAGTTCCTTGGATATCCATCTATGTAAAAGAGGAAGAGAAAAAAGCCCCCTTTCCACCCCCCCCCAAGCAAAAAGTGTGATTTTACTTTAGAACAAATCAGGAAACTTAAATATGCTGTCTCTATGATTTCTCTGCTTATAGACACTTTTTTTTTTACCACAATGTCATAACCTGTATATATAATATGTTAAGTATTTCTGATGGAACTGAAGGACACTCTACTTCCTGAAAAGAACTTTGGGGACCGGAGCGCAAAATTCTGACCAAGTGGGACTGAAAAGTGAGGACTTGCATAGAAGACACTCCTTGAGATTTCTAGAGTCACCCAAGCCCTCCATCAGTTCCCATATTTTGAGAAGATTCTTTGTGACTGTGGTTTCTAATGTCACTTTCCAGTAGGAGGGGAATCTTTCTGAGATGCTATTTTTAGCTGAGAGTTTGTTTTTGTTTTTAAGTCACAAGTTTTCAGTTCTATAATGTTATTCAGCAAATAAGTCTCCTGTTTTTGTTTTTTATACCCATAGGCTCCTAGATAACTAGGAGAAGGTAAATGGATTAGATAATATTAAATGGGTATAAATCTCATATAGTATCTTATTTAATTGCCATTGCCACCGTGTGGAATAAATGTTTCAGTTTTACAGGATTTGAAAACTGACCTTAGCTACATAGCTAGTAAAGTGGGACAGAGTTGGGGTTCAAACATGAGTTTTTAATTTTGAAATTCAGGCCAGGTGAAGGTCCTTGATGGTGGCTCACATCAGCATCTTATGAATTCCACTGAGGAAGGTTAAGTCCAGGTAATTTGAAATTACCACTATCGACATGACACAATTTCTGCTTTGATTGCTTAAATGACCAAATATGCATATAGTCACTCTGAAACCGTAAAATAAATTTATATAAGTAAGAGGATTTATTGTATTTATATTTTGGTTACTAGTTGCTTGTTGTCTATTCAGTCTTCAATTGGAGCTATTCTGGAAAATGCCATTCCAGGTAGGCTTTGTAATAAATAGGCTGTCATACTTTTTAATGCAATCATATCCATTTAGAATTTTGTCCTAAAAGGATTTACCTCAGAGAACCGTGAAGTTATTGGAATAGGAAGCTTTCTTGTGGCCTCCTCTGCTTTCTTTAGATTGGAAGTTTTCCAGGCTTTTTCTCATTGTTTTCCAGGATTCTTTGTGGAGGACAGAATCTTGGAGCAAAATCTAGACTCTCATTCTGGCAGACTGAACATTCTATAATGCCTGGAAATAGTCACTTCTACATGCTTGTGTAAATATAAGGGTAGGGCCTGGTTGTTTTCAAAGCAACGTTGGATATATTCATTTCCTGCCCTACCTACATGCTTAGAAGAATCTTGAGATTTTGTGCCTATCTTTTTTTTTTTTTTTTAAATTATGAACTATGGAGAACAGTATGGACGTTCCTTAAAAAACTAAAAATAGAGTTACCATATGATCCAGCAATCCCACTCCGGGGCATATATCTGGAAAAGACGACATCTCTAATTCAAAAAGATACATTCAATTCCAGTGTTCCTAACAGCACTATTTACAATAGCCAAGACATGGAGGCAACCTAAGTGTCCATCAACAGATGAATGGATAAAGAAGATGTGGTATATATATATATATATATACATACACATACACACACACACACACACACACACACACAGACACACACACACACACACAATGGAATACTACTCAACCAGAAAAAAGAATGAAATAATGCCATTTGCAGCAACATGGATGGCCCTAGAGATTATCATACTAAGTGAAGTAAGTCAGACAAAGACGAATATCATATATCACTTATATGTGGAATCTAAAAAAATGACATAAATGAACTTATTTACAAAACAGAAATAGAGGGGCTTCCCTGGTGGCACAGTGGTTGAGAATCTGCCTGCCAATGCAGGGGACACGAGTTCGAGCCCTGGTCTGGGAAGATCCCACATGCCGCGGAGCAACTGGGCCCGTGAGCCACAACTACTGAGCTTGCGCGTCTGGAGCCTGTGCTCCGCAACAAGAGAGGCCGCGATAGTGAGAGGCCCGCGCACCGCGATGAAGAGTGGCCCCCACTTGCCGCAACTAGAGAAAGCCCTCGCACGGAAATGAAGACCCAACACAGCCATAAATAAATAAATAAATAAAAACAAAAACAAACAAACTAAAAAAACCAGAAATAGACTCACAGACATAGAAAACAAATTTCTGGTTACCAATGGAGAAGAGGGAGGGGGATAAATTAGGAGTTTGGGATTAACAGATACACACTACTATATATAAAATAGATAAACAACAAGGACCTACTGTATAGCACAGGGAACTATAGTCAATATCTTGTAATAATGGGAAAGCATATAATATATATAATATTAAATATATAATATAATGGAATGGAATGAAATATATATAATAGAATATATAATGGAAAAGAATCTGAAAAAGAATATATATATATACATTTTATATATATATATAAATCAAATCAACTATACTTTAATTTAAATTTTTTCTTTAATTTTTTAAAAAGAATTAATGTTTAAAAAAAAAAAAGAATTAATGGTGAAGGCCAAAGTTTTTATTGTGAAGGCCCAATGTTACAAGGCTTAATATTAGGATCTTCCGGCTGGACATTACTCATTTAAGTGTCTTGAACTTTTTTTTTTTTTTAATACTTATTTATTTTGGTTGTGCCAGGTCTTAGTTGCAGCGCGTGGGATATTCGTTGAGGGATCTTTTTTTTTTTACTTGCAGCATGCGGGCTTCTTAGTTGTGGCATGCATGCGGGATCTAGTTCCCTGACCAGGGGACCAGGGATCGAACCTGGACCCCCTGCATTGGGAATGCGGAATCTCACCCACTGGACCACCAGGCAAGTCCCCTGAACTATGTTTTAATACTCACAGCAGCACTGAAAGAAATAGCAAGAAGCAGCATAATTAATTACTCAAGGTCAAATTATGAATAATTCTAGGTTTTTTTAAAATGGTGTAACGTCCAAAAGAAGGTCTCAAAAACACTTCAAGAGAAATAAATCTTTATATTCTTTGCAAACTTTAGAAATAGTTGCTAAAATGTATATGACTCTTTAGGTTTTTAAAAGAAACAAGAAAACAGTGAGCAGCAATACTTAAGAACATTAAATTTGAAAGAGGAATAGAATTCAGGATTAAAGTCATTACGTAAAATAATGAAGGGAAACAAGTTTAGAATTGGGAGTGTAGGGTTCTAAGCCTGGCTCTGTTTCTAACTCTATGTGATCTTAGGTAGGTCACCTCCTGTTTCTGGATTTCAGGAGAAATAATACTAGGACCTGCCCCTTGTTTACTCTCGTTAAGTATCAGATTTCTCATCTGCCTAGTCAAAAAAGTTTTGAAAAGGAACTCTCAGTCTTTAGGTTTTAACAAAGGCGATTTTCAAGGCAGCAAAAGTCTTCATCGAAATTTGCCCTGGGGTCCTTCTGTTGGTTTGCATATTCATTATCTCATCCAGTCCCACATCACAAAGGAGCTCAGTAAAACAGTGATTTTTTTTTTTTTTTAATTTATTTTTGGCTGTGTTGGGTCTTCGTTTATGTGTGAGGGCTTTCTTTGGTTGTGGCGAGCGGGGGCCACTTCTCATCGCGGTCGCGGGCCTCTCACTGTCGCGGCCCCTCTTGTTGCGGAGCACAGGCTCCAGACGCGCAGGCTCAGTAGTTGTGGTTCACGGGCCCAGTTGCTCCGCGGCATGTGGGATCTTCCCAGACCAGGGCTCGAACCCGCGTCCCCTGCATTGGCAGGCAGACTCTCAACCACTGCGCCACCAGGGAAGCCCAAACAGGGATTTTTTTAACTTATTTCTATAGTAGTAAAATTATTTTTTTTATTTCAACATGCTCTCTTTTACGTGAAAGTGCATGTCCTGTCTTCAACAGCAATGTTGGTCTTTAAAACAATGAAAATATATAATAAAAGATGAATAAGATAGAAATAAAAACTGTCACATGCATACAATCCCAACAGGTGACAGTGGCATGAATTTTCTCCTCTCATTTGTGATCTTCAATGACAGTATTTTTCTTTTTTAAATGAAATTTGGGTAAAACCATTTGTTGTGTTCATAATGTTGCCATGTTGTTGGGTGCATTAAAAATTAAAATTAGCGGAAAGAATGGGAGAAAGACATAATCCCTCTATCTTTTTTTTTCTATTAAATATAAATATATTTTTTCTCATTGTATAAGTAATCTACGTCTGTTTATTTTAAAATTTTCAAAAGCTTAGAAATATTAGAATTGAGAAGCAAATCCCCTGTTATCTCATTCAACCAGAGATAATTCATTATTTTTAGTGTATAACTTTCTAGACTTGTTATATGAATACACAAGCATATGTGCACATATATATTTAGAATAAATCATAACACATTTCCCATTCTGTGATCTTTTCACACTTAGTGATATATCTTAACATCTTTTCCATATATCTCTCTCATTAGGCAAATGGCATAGATAATAGTACATGCCATCATTAATAACCAATCTGCTGGAAATTCCCTGGCGGTCTGGTGGTTAGGTCTCCGTGCTTTCACCACCGAGGGCCTAGGTTCAATCTTTGTTTGTGGAACTAAGATCCCGCAAGCTGCGCAGTGCGGCAAATCAATCAATCAATCAATCACCAATCTGTTAGTGATGGACATTTTGTTGGTTTTCAATATTTTGCTATTATACACATGCTACGGGGAACATCCTTGAACACTGGTATCTTAGCATTCTTCTATACATATCTCTGAATAGATAAATTCTAAGTGAAATTGTGGAATCAAGGATATTTTAATATTTGAAAACTATTCTGCAGAAGTATATAATGGCATTTATATTTATTTTCCCTCTAATGGCCTTTGAGAACGCATGACCGACAGTCTCACCAAGCATTTGTCACTCATACACGCTGTAGAAATTATTTTCTCCAATTTGATGTTTGTGCTTAACTTTGTGATATATTTTTGCATATAGAGTTTTCACCTTTTTAGGTACTTAGATTTGGCTATCTTTCCCTTTACAGATTTTAGCATTGGTTCTATTCTAAGCAGGTCCTACCCCATCAATTATAAAAATATTTTCCACTGTTTTCTACCAGTATCTTCTTTTACCTCATTGAAGTCATCCATGCAGTGACTTCTTTCTTTTTCTCCCCAGAGGAAAACAATTTGACACAAACTGCCCTCCAGAAAGGTTATACCCATTTACATTCCCACCAGCAGTGAATAAAAATATGTTTTAACAGTGTTTGACCACATTGCACATTGCCTTTCATTTTAACATTTGTCAATTTGAAAAGAAAAAAATATTTCCCTCTTATTTTACTTCACATTTTATTTTTAATGAAACCATCTTTTAAGATATGTGCATTTACAATTTTTGTTTTTTCTCCTAAAACTAGTTATGTTCTTTGTTATATTTTTCTGCTGGGCTTCACTTTTTTTTTTTTAATCGATTCACAAGAGTTCTTTATATTTTCTTATACATTTACAACACAATTCAGAAAAGGAATGTGAAAGTTACGACCTTTTTTTTTCATTATGTATGTTGCAAATGTTTTGAATTGTATTTTAAACTGTGTGTGATAGGGATGAAGCCTCAGATTGTGCAAACAGAGCTGTTGACCGGAGGTAAATACCATAGTGCAGGCAGGGGCTGGGGAAGGGGGTAAAGAAAACTTTCCAAACAGTTTATGGTAAATGTCAGGACAAAACACACCCCTCCCTCCCCAAAAACAAGGCCCCACAAAGTATGACTCATTCTCATGCTAACAGTCGTGTATTGATGGTGGCTCAGGAGCTGAGTCTGGGGCTCGCCCACAAAGGGCCGTGAGGGAAACGGATGGAGGAGAAGAGTGGCCAAAAGGGACGGGAGGGGATGCCAAGGCCTTAGGGGCTCACCGAGCCTCTTAATACTCCATAAGATGTTCTTGGGGAAGATCGTCATAGACAAAATTAGGTATTTTGTCTCTGCTTTGGTTTACCCATGTAATGCACGGGTGAGAACAGAGAATTCGGTACATAAAATACTGTGCGACATAAGAGAAATGTGCTTTTTCTCTCTTAAGCCGGAGCTCTGGGGTCACAGGTGTTTGGGCTCCAAATTACACCCCCGCCCCTACAGCTACCCCAGCAATCAGAGCAGCACATTTCACTTACCAACACAGAAAACAAATGATTTTTATACCTTGCCCATAATGCTCAATGCTTGTGACTTTGCATCTCCCTGTTTCAAAACTCTGGATTTGTATATGTGCATATGTGTCAATCCCAACCTCAATTATACTCCAATAAAAATTAATTTAAGAAAGAAAGAAATAAAGCACTTTACAGTGGGCGGAAAAAAAAAAAAAAAAAAAAAAAAAAAGCTCTGGATTTGAAATCCCGGCCTTCTCACAGCCATGCCAAGCTACGTTTGACATCACCATCGCTAATTCTATGCTTCGTTAAAATCTTGGCACATAAGTACCAAGAGCATGATGCTTCCCATTTTGCTGTACACGTTTCCATGGATATCTGCACATTATCTCGGTGTTCGGCAGCCATACCAGGAAATAATGCCTCTTTACCCTTGCTGCAAGTACAGAGTCTCAAGACATGAATGCCAGATAAAGTCTCCCTATTCGACCTTTGTCATTATTTGCTGCACTTTTGTATGTCACGAGCCTGCTAACAACACTTTCATTTTATGTTTCCTGATGATTACAGGAGGATGATTGGAAATTTTCAGCCTGGCAATCAACGTGTGTTCATTCACCTTCAAGGTCGCTGAGTTTCGGCCCATCTCTGCTTTCAAACAAAGCCAAACACCGCTACAACCAGTATCAGCAAATGAACTGGAGTGCAGTGGTCATAGGTGAGGACTTTTTCCTCATTCCTGAACCTGAGTCTAATCGTCTACATAATATACACTGAACGGAATTAGGTAACAACAGCACTCTGCTGCCTGCCGCCTTCCCGAGAAAGCTCGTGATCACTGCCTTGCAAGGGAAGCATGACCTCATCCAAATCATGTATCATTAGAAAATGTGGTCAAAACTGTCTGCCCTTATAAGGGGAGCACATACACATCTTCCCTTTGCTGTTGCTATTTCACCTACCATTTTTTTTTCTTTGGCGCTGAACTGTGATCGCTCTTATCTGAAGATGAGGTTAAGTCAAGGGGAAGAAAGATAAGCACGGAGGAGTGGGAGGAAAAACAGGCAGAAGTGGTCTGGCAGGAAAGCACATCAACATGCTGCATGGTACCATCAGGGTGTAAGCTTCTAGAAACACTCTGCAATGTTCTACTTCGACCTAAAGCAACTTAGGGGAAAGGCATCTTCTTTACGCCATGGGTGTGACAGAGCAACATCATGGCATAGTTTGTTATGAGCCACTCTGAGGAGAAGGTCATCACCTCTGAGGGAGATAAGTCTGTGCAGGTAGGGGGAACACTAGCCCCGCCTAAGGGCACTTGCCTGACACTCAGCTACTCAGAAGCTGGGCAGCTGGGTTGGGGGCTACTGGGGCAAGAAATTGGGACTCCAGAAGTAGTAGGGGAGGGAGTCGATTGTGAACATCTGTATTGCTGAGAATTGAAAGAACTCTTTTTTGACTGGCACTGTGTACCCAGGGAGAGTTAATGTGTGTTAAACTTAGATAATCCCCCCAAGCCGGCTTCTCTCTACATCAAAACCCACTATCCACCCTTTATAACTTTTAATTGGGGAAGTTTTGTGTCATTTAACCATTTTAGGCTATTTCCTATCATTTCAGAATCTCCATGATGTTTAATTCTAGTTTTTCGCCTGCATACCTACTCCAAACTCCCATTTCCTTTTCTAACGACAATATTAAGTCATCAGAGCTGTGTTTACTAATAGTTTCTCAAGTTCCTCTTATTCATGGGCAACTCTGTAGCCACATAATCGCTTTATAAATAACCCATGACCAGGGTTTTTAATCGCCTTATCTCACTTGTATGGTTTGTAAATTGAGTGTTTTCCCTACAACTTCTTAGCAATCAAGCCTTCAGTTTGGAATTTCTTCCACTTACTGACATATTTATTTTTGACTCTTGCCTTGGCCTTTGTTCAGATATGTGTCATAAAGGCAATAAGCCCTGGCTGTATACACACACCTTTCCGGGGCTGGTTCAGAAAAGCACGGAGTGAGGGAGTAATCCCATCTGTGATGCAAACTTTGTTTACCAGAGGGTCAGCCCTATGAAAAAACACTTCCCATACAACTGAAGGCGAATACAGGAGACAACAGTGCCCAAACGTCCCAGGGCCGTGGGTCATTGTCATGGTGATGACTTGCGTTAAGGATCTCTGCAGGTGCAGGAGCCTTTGGAATATGCAGAAAGTCTCCAGGCTTTGTGTAAGTCGCCTCCAGCTGGCTGGGACTTTCCACAACGAGCATCTATTCAGCGACTGTGGACAGAAGCAGACCTGCATCTTAGATGTTTCCTCCTCTCCTCGAGGGGGTCTGCAACTTTCTAAAATGGAGTGCCAAGTGTGGATTCCTTCCCTTTTGGTACTCGGAAGGGGACGCCTAACTGGGTGGTGCATCCTCCTGCAATGAGGGAAGGAGGCTTTTATGAGTATTTCTGGAGGGGGCGAGGGTGAGGGTCCACCAGCTGGGGAGACATAAACAGAATGTCTAGTAACTGCTATGGTTACAGCCAGAGAGGCGCGGCCCCGGCGCTAATTACACGGGCCCAGCTCAGCGTGCCCCCAGGGACCAGAGGAACTCTGGGTTCTTCTTTACTGCTTAGGCCAGATGTCTGCCGGCACCCCAGAGATAACCAGCTCAGTTCCCCAGCTCTGTGTCACTAATTACGGGCTTTTTCGGATGTTGTCTCTGCATGAGCCAGACCTGGAAGTGCTGTTTACCAACCAACTTTATCTACTTAGAACAGTGAGCCATCTCTTTCTATCTTGATTTACAGCCCAGTAAACACAAGTAACATATTCTCCGCTAGAGACTTAAACTTCCTGCGGGAGGAATCCACGCCCATGTCTTCAGAGCCTCCGAGCTTAGCCCTGTGCCTGGGACAGAGAAGGTATTCATATTTCTTGAATGGATAGAGTGAAATGTGATTGCAGTGAGCTGACACGGTCTCTCCAATGATTGGATAATGATTGTGACCATCTATTGATCTCTAACGGAGTGTCACGGTGGAGATGTAATCTCCCCAGCCAGTGCAACCACCTTGCAAGATAGACATAAAATCCTCTTTTCGCACAGGAAAAGACAGCTGCTCAGAGAAATTAGGCAACTTGCCTAAAGCCGCAAAGCTGTGAGTGGCAGAGCCAGGAGGTTCATTTGTCTCCAAGGCCCTTGGGAATATCCACTACATCAAGCCACCTCCCTGAAGTTGCTGGACATGGAGAAAGTGAGATTGGAGTCACGACTACTCAAGCCAAAGCCTGGTCTAGTGAAACAGGTGGGGCTGGAAAGGGCTGGAAAGTGGGAGCCTCCTTGTCCTTGACATTGCTGCCCAGCCCTATGGGGTGAGAACAAAGGCTTTGGCTGGCTCTCTTCCCGCGCGTGGGCAGCTGCGATGGCATCGCATCTGAGCCTTGGCACCGTGTTGAAGGGGGAAGTGACACACGGGCTGCCGGCCTCTTGCCTAAGGGCTCTAGAAAGAGTCAGAACCATCAAGTGTCCATGTTAAGTGGAAAACAACCTAACGTGCATGTCCTCATTGAAATTCAAAGTCAGTCCTTCCGAGACAGGAAAAATACATCTGGAAATTGTGTGAGGCGTTCATTTCGCTCCCCTAATTCTGCCTCAGTCCCAACTTCCCCCTGAGGTCTGCAGGACAATCGGGAGGTTTTGCTCAGCCCCCGTGGCTGGCTGGGGTCCTCCCTCGGTGAAGCAGTGGGTGGGGTAGTGGTCTCCTTGCTCGGCCCCTAGAATGGTTTTTCTCTCCTTCCTGCCCTTCTCTGCCAGAGTCCAGCGATGCCCGAGCGCTCCCTATCCTCACCCTCAAATCTCCGGTCCTGGCGCGAATCACTTCTGCACCAGAGTACATATTTTAAGGCATTTAACCTAAGGAAAGCCTCTCCTAGGAAGAAGTGTTTGCTCGCCTACTCTGTGCAGTCACAGGGACTGGACGAGTTCTAGGAGCTGATAATCATGTGTACAGATTCCTTTAAAAACTCTAATCTAGCGAAACTCCCTGGTGGTCCAGTGGTTAGGACGCAGCACTCTCACTGCTGGGGCCCCCGGTTCGATCCCTGGTCTGGGAACTAAGATCCCGCAAGCCATGCAGCACGGCCAAAAAATTTAAAAATTAAAAAAAAAAAAAAAGTCCTCTAATCTTGTGGGGTGGGAAAAGAATAATCTTTTGAAGTCTTACAATTTCCATTTTGGAGTTCACCCATTTCATTAAAAGTTATCTGCTTTACCTGTAAAAAAAACCCCTCTAATCTAGTAGTTACTGTTGCCTGTTTCTTCTAATCTACAGCTGCTTAGCTGCTAGAGAAGCAGAACTGTTGGATACAAAGCAACTGAGGAACGAGGAGAGATGGGTGACGGAGCTAGTTCAGTCCCCTCGTGGTCAAGCGGGTTGCTTCAGCAGTTAAGAGGGTGTCCTCAGAGGCAAGGCTTCAAATTGTGGCTCAGCCAGGACATAGCCCTGCAAACTTGCACAGTTACTTAAACCCAATTTGTCTCCAAAGTTGGGATAATAGTAGCCCCTACTCGTTGGGAAGCTGTGTATTTAAGGCCATAAACATAAAGCATTTAGTACATAGTATGTGCTCAGTAGCTCCTGGGTATTATTGTTACAGGGAGTACTGTGAAAATTCTTGTCCAGTAAAGAATATGCTGGAACTTGCCCCTAACTCTTAACCCATCCACATCTTCCATCCATTTCTTTGCTGTGGCTCAGCTGAGGTAAAAGATCTCAAAATAGTTCATGCTCCATAATTTTATACTTATTCAAATGCTTTCATATTCATTATCCCAGTGCCTCAAATGACATGTGCTTAATCAATATTTATTTTTATTTTTCACAGCTATGTCAGGCTGCAGATGGGATAGATAATGATGGTAACATCTTATAAAGGAGGGGAATCTTCCAGGAGCTCACACTTGGGGCTGGGCTCTATTAGTTTGCTAGGACCACATCATAACCAAGTGCCAGAAACTGGGTGGCTTAAAATAACGGAACTTTACTGTCTCACAAGTCTGGAAGCTAGAAGTTCAAGATCAAGTTGTTGCAGGGTTGGTTTCTTCGGAAGGCTAGTGAGGGAAAAATCCATGCCTCTACCCTAGCTTCTGGTGGTTTGCTGGCAAAAGTTAGTGTTCCCTGGCTTCTAGAAGCATCACCCCAACCTCTGGCCTTCATCTTCACATGGTGTTCTCCCTGTGTGTGTGTGTGTGTTTCTATGTCCAAATTTCCCCTTTTTATAAGGACACGGTCATATTGGATTAGCATCCACCCTAATGATTTCATTTTAACTTGATTACCTCTGTAAAGACTCTATTTCCAAATAAGGTCACATTCTGAAATACTAGGGGTTAAGACTCCAACGTATATTTTTGGTGGCGGGACACAATTCAACCCATAATGGTAGCCAACCATGAAACCATGACTGGGGAGGAGTGAGCCAGTAGGAGAGGCAAGAGAGAGCGGGTGGGAACACCTGGGGAATTGCAAGTCATGGGTTTTATAGCTCCATTAGGCTGGAGATTGCAAAGAAGGGAAAAGGGAGAGAAAACAAGACCTAAACCTTGAAGGGCCTTGATTCTCCCAGGGAGCATGAAAGCTTTAAATCTGGGAGAAAGGAGGTCACAACACATCATGGAGCAGTTTTGTGGAAGACGGCTGGCAGGCCAGAGGAGAGGACCAGTGAGAAATCTCCTTGCTATTATACAGGCCACAACTGATGAGGGACAGTGTTCAGATTTTTGAAGACATTTATCTTCTCTCCACTTGGTCATTCATGCTCCTGGTTAAAGGTGCCCAGTGCCTTCAATCCCACAGAGCACAGGCCGCCCCCTGCCCACTTCTCAGGTGCCAGCCTCCTGTCCAACCCGGGGGTATCTGCAGAGCTCAGCAGAGCTGAGTGACAGCCAAAGAGGAATAATCAGGACTCAAGAGGCCAAGAGAGCAGTTGGGCAACATCTGGAGTGTGTGGCAGGGGGTAGGGTGTTAGAAGCAGGACTTCCACTCTCAGAATGGGGACTGGCACAAGCAAAGCAAAGCAATTTAGAGGCTGATTATGGATCAGTCACCCAAGGCAGAGAGAGAGAGATGGAGACTCAATTGCCAGTACTAAAGAAGAAAGAGGGGACCGCATCTTAGGAATCAGACAGAAACTCAACTTGGGACCTGGGCACAATGAGTCTTCAGAGCCAAACCTGGTGCCCCAGTGAGGAAGGAGGAAAGGAAGGAAGGAAGGAAGGAAGGAGGGAGAGAGGGAGGGAGGGAGGGAGGGAGGGAAGGAAGGAAGGAAGGAAGGAAGGAAGGAAGGAAGGAAGGAGAGAGAGAGGGAGGGAGGGAGGGAAGGAAGGAAGGAAGGAAGGAAGGAAGGAAGGAAGGAAGGAGGGAGAGAGAGAGGGAGGGAGGGAGGGAAGGAAGGAAGGAAGGAAGGAAGGAAGGAAGGAGGGAGAGAGGGAGGGAGGGAGGGAGGGAAGGAAGGAAGGAAGGAAGGAAGGAAGGAAGGAAGGAAGGAAGGGAGGGAGGAGAGAAGAAGGGAGGGGAACAGGGAGGAAGGGAGGGATCTTTCAAGGGCATGGCATCCTGAATTCCCTCCACCTTGTAAGAACTGAACCAAATATTCCAGTTTGGCTTTAACCAGAAAGGAAGCAGGCTGCCGTGTCCATTTCTGCATCTATTGCTTTTTCGCTAAATCTAGAAATAAATCTAGTTCTATGGAGCTGCAGAGACAATTTGTGGAGGGGCCAGGGAACAAATGTGACTTCAAAATACAACATGGTGACATGTGAGCACTGTAACCAGAGCCGAGAATCGACACAGCCCAGGTGGTCAAGGGGCAAGGGACGAGAGCCTTCCTGCCTGCCCCTTCATTATTTTTCATTGGCCCACTAAGAATACCTCAGACCAATAAAGCATCTGGGAGCCAATCCAAGCTACTTAACTCCAAATTACTGAGGTGCCAACAGGCACTAGGCTTATAAATCTGTCTTTTATTATCTGGTTGGCTTAGCCAGGTCTCCAAAAGGGACAGTAAAATTTTATGATGTACTTTAACAAGCCGACCTTCAGAGTCAGGCTTTGTTCTGTATGAAATTTTTCCCCTGCAGCAATGGAGTCAGACTAGATCACCTAACCCTGCCTTGATGCCACGAGTTGTTGGGCTGAGGCTAGACAGTCACATCTAAATAGATTTCTCATTCAATATAGTGAAATACCCTTGCCTTAATGCACTCTTAGCCTTTTTGTAAGTGGTATAATTATAAAGATTTTCTGGTTGCTCAATCTTTTATTATTATTATTTTTTAAACTGTTGTAGTTTTTTGTTTGTTTTGTTTTTTGGCTGCTCCTCGAGGCTTGCAGGATCTTAGTTCCCCAACCAGGGATTGAACCCAGGCCCTGGCAATGAAAGCACAGAGTCCTAACCACTGGACCGCCAGGGAATTCCCTTTACTGCTGTAGTTTAAAATTCCACCCTAGGGTAGGTAATTTGGAAATAGCATTTTCTCATTTCTTTGAAACCGTTTTTTTTTAATGCCAGTTACTACTATTCAATTTCTCTTCAATTTATTTGTTTTTCCATAGAAATGCCATTTAAATACATCCATTTGTTTAAAAGGTGAATGGAAATAATTGTTTAGAATGTCTACTGCTAAGCCCCCCAAAATAATTAATAATTTGGTTGTAAACAAATACCTAATGCTCTTTCTAAGAGTAAATAGAACTATGGTTGCGGATTATTCAAGTCAGGGCAACAATCATTTCCCCAGCTAAAGTTTGATTAATGAAAGAATGATTTTTAACTTGTGGTATTTCAACTACTCAAAAGTGTCCACGGGAATCTACAGTGGATGGTAGAAAATGACAAGAAGCAATTCTCACAAAAAGGAAAAACAACTCTGTGAACCATTCAATGAGAGAGTGGGGTCCGAAAACCGTCACAGTGCCCCCAACAAAAATCCAAGCCAGAATTCCTTTCTTAGGTTAAAAATGTACCGTCTATGCCTAAACGCCTAAGTTTTCATTTTCAGTTTGATTAATCTCAGTTTATCTGCCCCCAAACAAATTCCAGAATCATTTTGTCACTGGTTCAATCTCTGATGCTCTCATGAGACTGTGCTTCAAAAAAATATTTTAACAATTATAAAGTGTAAAAGCCCAATTTTAAAAGAAGCTAGACTAAAACCTTTACATCTAGTTCAGAATAGTTGTCTTCAGGGTTGTCCTTATGGTTCACTCAATGGTGTCATTGCTGAGAAAGTTCTGGAAACTTTTCAGAACCCAAGGTCTATTCTTTAAATATCCTCTGGGGTGTCAAATCTTTTTTCCTTGTTTGGAGCTTTGCTTTCCAGAAACAACTTAAAGTTTATTCTTTGAGTAACGCGGGTGGTCCACCTGGGTAACAACGGCTCTAAAACCCATTTAGACTCACGGGATGGATTTTCTTGTGCGGCTTGTAAATCAATTCTCAAAGCAACCCCAGAAGAGTTTTTGACATGTTTTAAGCAAAGTAAAGATCATAGGCAGGAAGTATAGCTTCCCAAAGTGGCTGTTTTAAAGTGACATTAATCTGGCTAGGAATCACAATGCATTTTTAAAATAAATTGGCGTGAATAGCCATGGTTCAAACATACACAATGCTGAAGGTGAAATGCTTTAGGGAAATATAAAGAGAATTTTAAAATGTTTTACTCTTAAACCACATGCTTAGGGAGAAATCATTGGACTGCCTTACTCACCACACACGAAAGAGTGAGATGAGAATTATTTCATTGCCCCCAATACTGCTATTTTGCAGAGACTCACAGAGAGATGAGAACAGAAATAAGAACACAGGACTTGTGGTGACGAGGAAGCCTGCTCACCCAGTTTATGCTTCTGGAACAATGCCCTCCTTCCTCTCCATCATTTACACTTGCCATGCACTCATGCTAACAACCCTAAAAATCCAGTAATTATGAGTTTAACATCATGGGTAGTTCCAATCCCGAATACCACTTATAACGGCTTGTGTTTATATGTTGCTTTATGTTTTTTACAGGCCTTGCTTGCATGAGCCCCCTGAGAGGCAGGCAGAACAGGTAGCCTGCCCCCCCCTTTTTTTTTTTTCTCTAATAATCATTCTTTTATTCATGTTCCATTTCTGGCTTTATTTGTATATTAATATTGAAGATGCATTAGTGACATAACTTGAATACTGAGTAGTTTTGTGTATAGGTAATTTTTTAAAATTAACCCATTTTCTAACCTCTTGTAGATGTTGAGGATCTTGAACTTAAATAATAATAAATACATATGCTGTGGACCCAGGAAATGTTGTCCATGAAGAAGCAATGGGTCCTAGATTAGCACCTAGTGTAGACTGGTGAAGAACGAAGGCTCTATGTCAGTTCTGAAAAGAGATAGCCTGTCCCTTTTAAAGACGGGAATATTGAAGCACAGAGGGTGGGGTGCTTGGCACAAAATTGCAGGACTACTTGGCAATTGATAAGGATTTCAGACGCTAGGTCTAACTAATTCCTACACCAGGGTTCTTTCAGGGCTGAACTAAAATCAGCCCAGCACTGTGCACTCCGAAGTCTACCCTGAAGTCATGTATGAGGGCTACTTAAAACACAATTTTTTAAAACTGTTATTTATTTTAAAACATTTTTATATTATTTTTATACAATTTTTAAAGGTTACACCGCATTTACAGTTTCTATAAAATACTGGCTCTATTCCCCATGTTGTACAATACATCTTATCTTACAATAGCCTATCTTGCACTCAATAGTTTATACCTCCCACTTTCCCACCCCTATTTTGCCCCTCCCACCTCCCCCCACTGGTAACCACTAGTTTGTTCTCTGTATCTGTGAGTCTGCTTCTTTTTTGCTATATTCACCAGTTTGTTGTACTTTTTAGATTCCACATCCAAGTGATATCATACAGTATTTGTCTTTCTCTTTCTGACTTATTTCACTTAGCATAATGCCTTCCAAGTCCATCCATGTTGCTGTAAATGGCAACATTTCATTCTTTTTTATGACTGAGTAATATTCCATTGTCTGTATATACCACATCTTCTCTTTCCATTCATCTGTTAATGGACACTTAGGTTGCCTCCATATCTTGGCAATTGTAAATAATGCTGTACAAACACTGGGGTGCATGTATCTTTTTGAACTGGTGTGTTTGTGGTTTTTTTCAAATAGATACTCAGGAGTGGAATTGCTGGGTCATATGGTAGTTATATTTTTATTTGTTTATTTAAAATTTAAAAAAAAATTTTTTTGGCCACGTCACGCGGCTTGCAGGATCTTAGTTCCCTGACCAGGTATCAAACCCGTACCTCCTGTAGTGGAAGCATGGAGTCCTAATCACTGGACCACCAGGGAATTCCTGGTAGTTCTATTTTTAGTTTTTTGAGAAACCTCCGTACTGTTTTCCACAGTGACTGTACCAATTTATTAAAAAACAATTTTTAATGAAGTGTTTTAGGCAAACTAAAAATATAGATATTGGCACAATGGATATCTGTAGCATACCATCCAGCTTAACAATTATAAACTGTTTAAGCTAGAATTTAAGCCTCCTTTGGCCCCTTCCCAACCTCATTCGTCTGCTTCCCCAGGCGTAGCCACTCTGCTGGTCGTGGCGGGCAGCATTTGAGGTGTACTTTCTATTTGAAGACCCTTTGCTTGGGCCTGGGTAGAACGGACCTCAAGGTGTCCCGGGCCTTTTCTGACACCTAGCTCCCCTGCCTCCTGGTGAACTGACTGGCTCTGGAGGTAGGTGGGGAGTCGGCTGAGGCTTGAGGTCTTGCACAGAGCGGTTACCTGACCAGTGCATCGGGAGGTAAGGTTGCCGGCCTCAGAGCTGATCAGGTAAGAGAGCAGAGGGGAGAAGGAAGAGGGAAATTCTGCCTTCCCAAGAGCTAAATTGGAGTCTGCCTCCTCCAGCCCCAACACACAGAGTTTCACTTCTTCTCCAAAGGGCTGGGAGTAGACTCAGGTAGGTGAAGTCTGGGAGCCCCTTCTCACTTTTCCCTTCTGGTTCCCTTGCCTTGGGGTTTGCCCTCTCACTCGGGTGTCATCGCTCCACCTTGGGTCCCAGATAGTCCCCCAGGGGACCCGAGCGCCTGAGCTATCCACCCCTCCACCTTTGCCGGCCCAGAGGAGGGTCCCTCTCCAGGAACCAGCAGGCTCCAGCTTTGTTCTGCTCCGCTGGATATGACCAGCCCAGACTCCTTCCTGCTGTGTCTTTCAAACGGATAATTCTGTAAACCAAGCTGTGGCAAAGGAAAAGGATTAGGAGACTCCATAAAAGGGATGTGTGTGCATTTGCACGGTAGGTCATTGCCTTGGCCTTCCTTGCCTTGCCGGAATTTTTTTTTTTTTAAACCTCTTTATTGGAGTATAATTGCTTTACAATGGTGCGTTAGTTTCTGCTGTATAACAAAGTGAATCAGCTATACATATACATATATCCCTATATCTCCTCCCTCTTGCGTCTCCCTCCCACCCTCCCTATCCCACCCCTCTAGGTGGTCACAAGCAGGAATGTTTTAACTGAGTGAATTTCCCAGGTAGACGAGAATAGCTCCAGAGCAGGGGGCATGGTGGGGAAGATCTTTGTATGTAAATAGTGCCTCAGGATTTAGGTCTACACGGAGAGGGCATGTGGCTTGGCCTTCATACTCCTGATAGGCCTCAGATTTGGATCCTTGATGTTCTCGCCAAAGAACCAGCCCTAAGATAATCTCATGGTAACCAAAGATATTCCTCATACAGCTTCAAACCTGGGTCTGTTATCAGACCACACAGCCTACCTGGGTACCATGGACCAATCATTTTTATGGATTCTGTAATTCCTGTTCGATTCTGAAATCCTATTTTAGCATAATTATACTGTATTATATTGTATCCTTTGTTTGACAAGCATTCGTTTATTAAATGTATACATTGAAAATACTTCATGTTTTTGAAATGTATTTTTCCAAACTTTTCATTTTGGAAATGTGACTCTCCAGAAGAGTAGAAAGATAATGCAATGAATATATCCGTCACCAAACTCACCAACTGTTAACCTTTTGGCAATTTTATGCCTGTCCATATTTCCATATACATATGTATGTGTACACATGTATACACATATACATATATGTATACATACACATACACAAATATTCTTTTTCTTGCTAAATCATAAATTAAGTTGCAGAAATCATGGCGCTTCACCCCTAAATACTTCAGTACGTACCTTCTGAGAATAAGGACGTTTTCCTAATAATGCCAATGCTGTTATTACAACATAGTATCACATCACAGCAAAGTTACATACTGTCAACAAATGGGGAGTGATGCTCCCTTGAAGGTAGAGGATCTACAGAAATTACTTGGAATTCTTCTGTTCAGGAGACTTCTCTCTTCTCCACCGTGCATTGATGTAGTGTTAAATTAATTCAACAGGAGCCCATTAGACCGAGGTGTCTCCAATGTCATGGCAGCCTATGTTCAGCAAACCAAAACCTAAGCCTGCCAATGCCTCAGAATTACAAAATTGAAACCTAAGGACCACCAATCACCAACAGCCAACTAGGTTTTAAGCTGTAGCCAATCAGTATTTTCCTTACTCTGTTTCCACCTTTTCTCTATAAAAGTCCTCCTAACCACTTCTGGTTTGGTACTGCCCCCTTCAAATCAATCTTAGTTCCAATAAACTCTAAAATGTTTAATATGCCTCAGCTGAAACAGCTCTTAGTCATTTATTATATCAATATGGACTCATGGATATTCATTTTATACTTTGGGTTATCATCCAATACTGCTTTGTTTACTTTGTTGCTAAAATTGGACCAGCTTTGGCTTCTGGGAGCTCTTTCAGTTGCTGTCTGTGACCTTTGATACACTCCCATCCTTATGGGGTTTTTAGTTAGGTTTTCACAATTTTGTTTTGAACTCTTTCTTACTTTCTGGCACAATGAGACGCTCTTGGCTCATCTGGTATATTTTCTGCCTGAGTCCTAGAGTCAGCCATTTCTCCAAGGAGCCCTTCTTCCTTTAATTGGAGAATGAGATTAGAAACCAAGATCTGGGTGCCAAGTATGCTTACTGCTAGCGGGGTATTGTTCCTTCTAGACCCTCTCAGCCAACAGAGCAAGGAAATATGTGTGTGAATACTAACCTGTCTCTATACACCCATGTATACATATTTCTGTGTGTAATCATCTGTGTCTACATTACGCTGAACATGAGTTAATACTGATGTCTCTAACTCTAATCCATTATCACGTGGATCATTCTAGCCTCCTCCCCTTGCTTATCTATAACCTCCCCTCCAACAGTGAGAAATCTGGCTCCCACTACCTGCCATCTACTTAATTGTTCATTGGCTTTTTAAAAAATATACTAAATGTTAGTATCCATTACTGCCATTATTCCTTTTGATGCTCTAAATGTCCCAAATTCGGCCAGTGGGATCCCTTTCAGCTGTGTCCTCACGCACAGCCCCTTTGGTATTTGAGCATCTCACTGCTTTCGGCGCAAGAAGATATTCTAGACTCACCTGTGCTTTGTCTCAGGCATAAATCAGTCATATTTTCAAGGATCCTTAATGCCTTTTAATAGAGAAGTTACTGTATTTAGAAAACAAGATCAGGGTGCCTAGTTTGCAAATTGCTACCGAGTTTTTATTACTTTTCAGCCCTTTCAGTGGACAGAGCTCATCATATCTATACAATAGCTTCAATCTTCTGAGTGCTATAGGAAGTAAGACCCCAGCAACTGGTTTAAAAGGCTCAAGTCTACATTTCCTTATCATAACAGATCTTTCTTTCTTTCTTTCTTTTCTTTGGCTGTGCCACACGGCTTGTGGGACCTTAGTTCCCCAACCAGAGATTGAACCCAGGCCCTCAGCAGTGAGAGTGCAGAGTCCTAACCACTGGACTGCCAGGGAATTCCCACAACAGATTTTCTTTTATACTGAATTTCTGTCTCTTAGGTTGCAAATCTGGGGTAACGAAAATGTTAACTTGGATTTGATGTAAGGACCACATGTTATATGCAATATACGTAATCTTCAAGTGCAATGAAATTTTAAAATACTGTTTCGAGCAACTGAGGTTACTAGAACAACTAAGCATAATCAGAGTATCACAAATCTAGACACAGATACCACTGGTTAGCATTCCAAACATCTCAAAGCGAGACAGCCACACTAATGTGCTAATTACGGTATGGGGGCGCTAAAGGCCAGCCTGCATTAGGCCTGTCGGACCAGCCTAATTATCAGCAGTGCCTCCTGTCACTCTTGGAAGGTCCCAGTTTATGTTTCCGCAGCATCTGTGCCCTCTAGTGGCCAAACAGTGGCAGTGGGGAAAGTGGAGAAAAGTAGGCTTCTGTGAAACACACTCGGAAATAGATTTGTACCCATTTCAGGGTGTAAAACTAGAGCTGCGAAAAAGATATCTAGGACTTCCCTGGTGGCGCAGTGGTTAAGAGTCCGCCTGCCAATGCAGGGGATACGGGTTTGAGCCCTGGTCCGGGAATATCCCACATGCCGTGGAGCAACTAAGCCTGTGCACCACAACTCCTGAGCCTGCACTCTAGAGCCCGCGAGCCACAACTACTGAGCCCACGCACCACAACTACTGAAGCCTGCGCGCCTAGAGCTCGTGCTCCGCAACAAGAGAAGCCTGCGCACGACAACGAAGAGTAGCCCCCACCCCCCGCCCCGCTCTCTCCGCAATTAGAGAATGCCCGCACGCAGCAGCGAAGACGCAACGCAGCCATAAATGAATAAATAAATTAAATTTAAAAAAAGATATCTAGTCTCTTAATCATTTTGTAGAAATAATTAGAAGATTATTCAATTAAAAGATACAAAACAAGATGGGAACCTCACACATAACGAGGGGTTTGGGGTTTTTTTAAATTTTTACTTATTGGCAAAATTTAAAATATTGCCCAACCTAGGAATGGCATATGAAAAATGAACAGGCAAGGACTATTTCTGGGAGTAGAAGTTGGTATAACCTTTCAAGACTATACTTTGGCAATAGGTTTCAATATGTGACATGTTAATATTGTTTGACCTATCACTGGAAGTTTATGAAGGATCTATTCACACAAAAGCCAAAAGATGTATACAGGAGAATATTCATAGTTTAAAAGGAACATGTGAAAATGACCAATGTTCCAAAATAAACAGCTGATTAAATAAATATGATTGGTACATACAGTGGAATATTGTAGATATGTATTTGACCATCAAGAAATTGTTGAGTGAAAATAGATAATAAAAATAAATACTGTAACTCCACTTATTAAAAAGCATGTCTGTGTATGTTTGTATATGTATCACACAGGAAGATGTCTGCAAGAATGAATACTAGAGGACTTCCCTGGTGGCGCAATGGTTGAGAATCTGCCTGCCAATGCAGGAAACACTGGTTCGAGCCCAGGTATGGGAGGATCCCACATGCCGCAGAGCAACTAGGCCCGTGAGCCACAATTACTGAGCCTGCGCGTCTGGAGCCTGTGCTCCGCAACAAGAGAGGCCGCGATACTGAGAGGCCTGCGCACCGCGATGAAGAATGGCCCCTGCTTGCCACAACTAGAGAGAGCCCTCGCACAGAAACGAAGACCCAACACAGCCAAAAATAAAAAATAAATATTAAAAAAAAAAAAAAAAGAATGAATACTAGAATATTCACAGTGGCTGTCTCTAGATGTTTGAATTGCAGATAATTTTTACCATCTTCTTTGTTTCCTGTTTTTTGTATTTTTGGTTGCGCCGTGCAGCTTGCAGGATCTCAGCTCCCCGACCAG
Source organism: Balaenoptera acutorostrata (assembly GCF_949987535.1). Taxonomy (NCBI): domain Eukaryota; kingdom Metazoa; phylum Chordata; class Mammalia; order Artiodactyla; family Balaenopteridae; genus Balaenoptera; species Balaenoptera acutorostrata. Next base: position 15,926,660 of record NC_080076.1, read on the forward strand.
CAAATGAACCCGGGTCGCAGCAGTGAAAGCCCGGAATCTTAACCACTAGGCCATCAAGGAACTCTTTTCTTTGTATTTCTTGAATAAATAAATGAACAAGTATCCTTTTCATTAAAAAACAATAATGCTATATTTAAAATCAAGCAGAGGGGCTTCCCTGGTGGCGCAGTGGTTAAGAATCCGCCTGCCAATGCAGAAGACACGGGTTCGAGCCCTGGTCTGGGGAGATCCCACATGCCGTGGAGCAACTAGGCCCGTGAGCCACAACTACTGAAACTGCGCGTCTGGAGCCTGTGCTCCGCAACAAGAGAGGCCGCGATAATGAGAGGCCCGTGCACCGCGATGAAGAGTGGCCCCCGCTTGCCAAAACTAGAGAAAAGCCCTCACACAGAAACAAAGACCCAACACAGCCAAAAATAATTAATTAATTAAAAAATAAATAAATAAAATCAAGCAGAATAAATAAAATTGATTACTTAAACTATAAATAAACAAAAGCACAATTTTTTTTTCTTAAACAAAAGCCATGCTGAAATATTACCCATCAATAAAAAGGAACGAACAGCTGATTCGTGGAACAATACTTTGAGTCTCAAAAATGTCATGCTGTGTGAGACAAGCTAGACGTGTTTCCATTTATGTGACATTATAAAAGAAGAAACAAGTCTATATTGATGGTATATAGATCAATGGTCATCTGGGACCTAGGGTCTGGGATTAACTGCAAAGAGGCTTGTGAAAAATTTTTTGGAGTGACAGGAATGTTCTATGTCTTGATTGGAGGGTGGCTACACAGGTGAATATATTTTTGAAGTCCTGGAACCATACACTGGAGGTGGATCCACTGAACACATTAAAGCAAAGCTGCTCATCTGTACGGTGGATCTTTGTGGCTTACGGAGACAGTGTGATTGGCTTGGAATCCCTAAACTCAAGATGGGCATAATGGGCAGGGCAGGCCCTGGGCACACTTGTAAAATTGGCAAGATTTGCACTTCCCTCTCCCTGGAACCCAATCCAGTCCTTCACCTCATTCCATCCATGACTTTAGGCAATACTCTTTTTCACCCTCCCTACTAAAAAATGCCCTGGAGCTTTCATTCAGAGAAATGTGAACATTATTATAACCAGCCTAATGTTTTATACTGCCCGGGGTGGGCGGGGTGGGTGTTTCTATCTGGATTACAATCTAAATCTGAGGCTAGAGAAAGGAAGCCCAATGAAAGACACTGGAAACAAGCTTCTATGTCGTAAGGGTCTCTGGAAGACCCACTCTAAGGGTAGAGCATGTCTGGCTTGAGACCCACTACTTCTGTCCTTCGAGCTTTAGAGCTGCAAGGGACCTTACAAATCCTGTGGTATATTCATTCATTGGTTTGTAACCTTAGTTACTGAATGTCCTCTGAGTTCCCGTGGGCCAGGTGCTAAAGATACAGAAGAGAACTAAACAAACAGGTCACATCCACAGGGAGCTGACTGTCATGCCCGAGATTCCAAGATGGCAGCCAGGTATCACGAGTCACCACCTGAATTCTCCAGCCCCTCAAGGCCAGTGTCCACAGAAGCCTTGGGGGACAGGATCACTGGACGTGTCTGCACACCGTGCTTCAGGCGGCACCACCGGCAATCCGGGCAGGCACAAAGAAGGCTAATCGAGTCCGCCCTAGATTTTACAGCCAAGGAATCTGGAAACGGAAAAGATAAGCGATTTTCCTATTATTTTAGAGCTCGACAACTCTAAGGAATTTGTTCAGAGGTATGCTAGATAAATTAATTGCTATAGGGGAAGATCCTGTTTTCAGACAGTTACCTGTGTAACTATATTAGTTTCAAGATCCCCCTTATCCCCTTGTTTTGGACCCAAGTTAAATTTTTAAAAGAAAGAATAAATGTTCATTTCACAAGGATTTCATAGTGAACTCAAGTTTGTAACATCTGAAATGCTATTTACTGGAAGAGACTTGGGAGACAGAATAGAATAGAAGTAAAAAAGCATTAAAAAAAAAACTCTCAATACCTTTATAGAAGATAGCAAAATGACTTCACTCTAATTGGCTGGGTTTGGGTCTGTGAAATTACCACAAGTACTAATTTTGTTTTTCTTCCATTTTAAGTCAGGTTTAAAATTTACACTCAGGACTTCCCTGGTGGTGCAGTGGTTAAGAATCCACCTGCCAATGCAGGGGACATGGTTTTGATCCCTGGTTGGGGAAGATCCCACATGGCGCAGAGCAACTAGGCCCGTGCGCCACAACTACTGAGCCCGCGTGCCTAGAGCCCGTGCTCCGCAACAAGAGAAGCCACCGCAATGAGAAGCCCACTCACTGAAATGAAGAGTAGTCCCCACTCACCACAACTAGAGAAAGCCCACACACAGCAATGAAGACCTAACGCAGCCAAAAATAAATGAATAAATTTATTTAAAAAAATATTTACACTCAATAACTTACATTCAGTAAAGTGTGTTCTTTTTATGTGTACAGTTCTATGGACCTTGACAAATGAATACAGTCATACGGACGCCACCAGAATAAGCTGGCACATATTCCCACTACCCCAAAAAAGTTTCCTCATGCCCCTTTGAAGTCCCAATATACAACATTTTGGAGGTGAACCAAAATTCCAGTTGTGGTGTCTCAGTTGGGAAGCCAGGTTTTTTCTCCTGGGAGGAGGCCATTTGCAGAAATCAGATGTGCACCAGGCAACTAGCTTGTTTTGTTGTTTTTTGTTGTTTTTGTTGTTTCTTCCCATCTGTAATCCCTGCTGTTCTTCCCAAGTAGCTCATTGGCATAAGTGATTTTAGCTGGGCAATATTGTTCTTTTTGCTTTGCAAATTTACTTTAGATTTAAATGAGAATTAGATTGAATTACAATGGGAGCAAAAAACAAAAACACTCATTTAACTCAGAGTCTAATTCTAAAACAACACAACATTATTGACTAAGAAAGAAAAAAAAAAGATGGGTGGGTACCTAAATTGTAGTCAGGCTGCTAGGGTTTACTTAATTCTTGTACGAGGAGGCAGGCGGGGTGCCTCTTGCTGGGTTGGGGGACAGGGGCGCCGCAGGCAGTACCAGCTCGGGTGCCCACTGCCTTCCAGGAATTCTCCTCACCACCAGTGCCCAGAAACTCTCCAGGAACAAAATCCTATTGGAGCAAACAGAATGCGGGAGGATACAAGTATATTTTCACAAATACTGTCACCTGGCGTAAGATCTCCACCACAGTCATGTGGGTGAGGGCACAAATTCTCCTGGAATTTTCATTTCTTTTAAGATTGTTTATTTCAGAATACCTTCAACAATCACTAGTTGCCAGGGTCCTTTGTAGCACTAAATACAATTCTCTTTTGCTTTCCTGAAAAGACTGGCTTGATCTTTCATTTGAGGATGTGTGAAGGTTTGAGGTGTGTTGAGATAACTAGTCAAAACATTCCCTCCATTTTTTCATGTTCTGTTGTCTCTAGAGGCTGATGGGGCACAGACACTTGGGGGGCAGGGAGGGGCTGCCTGTCTAGACCACCTGGGTCTTTTATTTAAATTAGCAGGATGCCTAGAAGTGGTTCATCCTAAGTGATCAGTGAATATCAAGACAAAGAAAGAACAGTACTACCAAGTTCTTGTAGGGACTTTTGCAAAATGCTTTTGTATCAGAGTGACCTGATAGCAAGAGTCACAACACCCACCTGAAAACGGTTTAAACTCAGGGTGGAGGGTTGTTATCTCACATGATAAGAGCCCCGTGGGTCCTTGAGTTCAAGATTGGTTAACTGGCAGCTCTGCGATGTCTTCCAGGACCAGGGCTCTTAAGCACAGACTCCCCTAGAAGCCTATTTTTCCTCCCAAATCCCTTGTCACTGTGTCTGAGTGTTCTGAAAAAAAGTATAGAAGGATCAGACTGTTGTGAAGGTAGAGCTCAACCTGGGGTAGCGAGGGATCGTTTCATTTATGAGAGCAAACAATCCAAACACCAGGGTGGGAAAACGTTAAATTGGCCACCAAGACAAGAAATAGAATCTCTGATTTTGGGATCATCGTAGTAATAGCTGCAACTTTATATGGTGCTACTCACTGCATGCCAGGCACTGTTTGAAGCTTCTTACCTATATTATCTAGTTTTTGAACAACACACTGAAGTGGGTACCGTTATCATCCCTGTTATACAGACAGAGAATGAGACGGAGAACGTAAGGTCACACAGGATATCTGTCTGCTCCAGCATCTGCGCTTTTAAGAAGAATGCTTTGGGGTGAAGGCCATGGATTAAGCGACCGGCACGTCTTCTCCAAAGCAAGACTCTATATATTGCAGAATGAAAACCTCAGGAGAAACCAGACCACTGTTTCCCTAGCTGGTTCACACTTACCATATCCGATTAATTCTCAGTCCCTTTCCAATTCGAAAAGCGTGTGTGTGTGTGTGTGTGTGTGTGTGTGTGTGTGTGTGTGTGTGTGTGTGTTTATTGGGAGTAATTGGTTGGGGAGGGTTACCTGTTTTTAATACAAAAATTGTGCTCATTTATCTGTCCATAAAGATGTATCATTGACTTGGAAAAACAGGACACAGGGCCCCCAAACAACTCAAACTAATTTTTATTTTACTGTTTATGAAGTAAAGTGGTTGCTTTATGGCCTAGCTCCCCTTGTATTTATTTTTATTTTTTCTCTGGAGCATTATTTATTCCTGATCTTAAAGAAGCGTCAAAGGACTTCTTTCATATCAACAAAAATATGCTTTTGAAAAATGGGAACTGCTTTTTTGTGAGTAGCATTACCCCTTTTCTATTTCCCTGCTGCTCACTGTATCTTTCCTAGTCTTTCTGGTTCTTTGGGCTCAGAAAAGTCTCAGAACAAATATCTTCACAGAATTTGCCCAGATTTGCAATTCCCTGCTAGAAATCAATTTTTGTGTATTTGGTTTGTTGCTATTTGTGGTTCACCAAAAAATGATCAGAAAGTGCTTCAAAGTTACCTGTGGGTGCCAGGGGCTAAAATGAGTATTTTTAAGTGCTATTTTGAAACACTTATTTTCTGGAATAGGTGGAAAGAAAACTGAAGGAAGGCAGATCAGCTGGTGTGAGGATGAAGAACCCTCACCTCAGCGGCTCGTGGAGCTCCTATTGGTGTCAAGATCCAAAAGTCAACGTCAGATGAGCAGGATTGGTAATTAAAGATTAAAGATATCCTGCTCTCAGGATATCATTTACAGGTGGCACTAGCTCCTGTAACAGCGCCAGATTATTACCTTGCACTCTGGAATCTCTTCCCACTTTTAGAGTCAAGGCCATTGTTAGCTGGAGGCCAAGAGATGGCGCTGTGAGCCCAGCAGAAAGAGCCACCTCCCAGCTGAGAAAGAGCCACCAAAATGAACTGCCTGGGATTTTTCAGATTTGCTTTCTCATGGCCTTGGTGGCTTCTTCAAACCCCGAATGAATGCCCATGCCAGAGAGCATAAGAAACTTTTTCTCTTCAACCTCAGGAAGGGCTCGTCCCCCAGACATGCATGATATGGAACTTCCTGGGAAGGCTGAGCCAGCCCCGCCTGTGAGGTTCTACTTTTGATGAAAAGGGAATCTTGCAGGGGTTGGGAGGATGGGGGAGGTGACTTATGAAGGCTTTTTGGAAAGCTGTTACTGTCACAGATATAGCCTGGCATAAATGACAAAGTTGAGTGTGGGGGAACAAGAGAAACACAGATGAAACAAAAGCAAAAAGCAAACAAAAGTAATTGGCGGCGTAAATCATGGAAGAGCTCTTGGGATACTATCAACTTCTGCTTTCAGGCGATGAACACATTTGGATCCCACTTTGTCCAGCTGTGCAGAGAAAGTCCAATTGCTTTGATGGTGGGATCATTCCGTTTAAAACTCTTCTGACAAAATCAGCCTCAATTTTTGGATCTGTTTCTCTCCGTAATGTTTTCTTTTCTCACATGTAATCTGTGTATTAGGACCCGGGCGCTCCGTCAAGAAGAGAACTTTTTTGAGATAGGTTACAGAGAGCACAGTAATTACAGAGGAATGGAGCTCACTTCAGCCCTGAGAAGGTGCCAACCCTTGATTAGCTACATGTGCATCTCATACTTCGTGAATTATGTGTGGAAGATGTTGACTCACGAGAAACTTTCCCTCTCCCCTACGCATATTTTAACTGTCATCCTCATTTCCATCTTCATCCTCTTACCCAGGACAATTAGCGTGCTTATCAAAATAAACATAATTAGAAAGATAAAGCCACAGGGGAAAACACATTCAGTGATGCATTGATATAATTTAGAGCTTGAAGCATGCCTTTGCCTGAAGGTGACAGAGGGCTGGTTAAAAATAGGACCCAGGACCAGGTCTACTGAATCAGAATTTCCAGAGGCAGGGCCTGTAATCTGTACTTTAAATAAGTCCCCCAAGTGATTCTTATCATCAAGAAGCAGACTCACAGATATAGACAACAAACTAGTGGTTACCAGTGGGGAGAGGGAAGAGGGGAGGGGCAAAGTAGGGTAGGAGATTAAGAGGTACAAACTATTATGTATAAAACAAGCTACAAGGATATATTGTACAACATGGAGAATATATTCAATATTTTATAATAACTAAATGGAGTATAACCTTTAAAAATTGCGAATCACTATACTGTACACCTATAACATATAATATTGTACATCAGCTATACTTCAATTAAAAAAAAAAGCAGTAGCTTAGGAAACAGGACCTAAGAAATTGATTGGTTCAAGAGTCATTAACTGCCAGTAAAGGGCTGGATAGTAGATATCTGAGGCTTTGTGGACCATATAATCTCTGTTACAACTACTCTGTCTTAGTGAGAAAGTAGTCACAGACAATATGTAAATGACAGGGTGTGACTGTGTTTCAATAAAACTTTATTTACAAAAACAGGCTGAGGGCCAAAGTTTGCTGACTACTGGACCATTTGACAGGTGAAGACGTTAAGGACCAGAGGGGTGAGGCAATTTACCGAAGCTGCAGTTAATTGGTGGCCCAGCCAGGCCAAGGCCACTGGGCCCCAGAACAATGCTCCATTTATCACTCTGTTACCAACCCAGGTCCTTGGACTCCTTATTTATTTATTTATTTTTAACATCTTTATTGGAGTATAATTGCTTTACAATGTTGTGTTAGTTTCTGCTTTATAACAAAGTGAATCAGCTATACATATACATATATCCCCATATCCCCTCCCTCTTGCGTCTCCCTCCCACCCTCCCTATCCCACCCCTCTGGGTGGTCACAAAGCACCGAGCTGATCTCCCTGTGCTATGCAGCTGCTTCCCACTAGCTATCTATTTTACATTTGGTAGTGTATATATGTCCATGCTACTCTCTCACTTCGTCTCATCTTACACTTCCCCCTGGACTCTTTAATTAATAGAAATTGATAAGTGGTCAGATGAGAAATTCAAGCAAGGCTTTATTGGGGCTCGTGCTGCAGCACAAGGGAGTGAAAACAAGAAACAGGTGACCTTGCTTGCGCTCAGAGTGGGGAGGGCAGGTTTCTTAGATGGGATGAGGGTGGGGCGGGTTGGTGGGTCAGGCCGGAAGGGTGGCTTAGGTGGTCTGCCCACCCCCTGCTGATGCTGTGTGCAGGGATCATGTGCAGGACCCTGCTTTCGGTCCTGGCACCTCAGAAGTGGCACTTGGTTTGGGGCCTTTTTTCTTTTTTTGGCCACACTGTGTGGCTTTCAGGATCTTAGTTCCCCGACCAAGGATTGAACCCGGGCCACAGCAGTGAAAGCGCAGAGTCCTAACCATTGGACCATCGGGGAATTCCCAGTTTGAGCCTTTTTGTATCTTATTGTCTATAATTGCCCTGGCTGCACACTCGTGCAGTTATTTTTAGTCCCTTATAGTTTCTTTGTTTTCTGTTGCTCCAAAAGACGTTTGTCCAGGTGCAAGCACTGCAGTAAAGGGTCCCAGGACCCAGCCTGTCTCAACCCCACCCCACGCTTCCCTCTCAAGTCGAATATAGATCCACTTTGGTTGATTCACTGCTTCGGAATGAACTTCCTGCCATGCCACTTGTGGTCAGAGACAGTCATGGTGAGGGAATGTTTACATCCCCTACAGAAGATCGTGGCATCTCCTTTCTCTGGTGGGTGGGTTTAAAAAAAAAAAAATTAAAATAGAAAAATAAAGTATCGACTGGTTAAGTTAAACAAAACTTGGAATTTTCTGGGTCAACTAAAATTTTCAAAGCTCCAATTGCTAAAAAAAAATGTTTTTAAATTGTTCTTTTAAACTTTTTTGTGAACAAGCCTTGCATCACCTTGAGAGGACATCTACTTCTCCAGACATGCCCCTCTGGTAAGGCCCAGCCCCTTTTGAACAACCTTCCCAGAAAGGGATGCCTTCATTATGACCAACTAATTTCCTCTTTCCCTGTTCTCGTGGCAGCGGGGAGCATCTGGTTGCCATTTTCTTTGTATATCTGAAGAACCGTCATTCAATTGCCACATAGCTGTTCTTTTCCTGGCAAAGTGGCCAGTTCTCTCAGACCGTCCTCAGAAAACTTGTCCTGTAATCCTGAAGTCATTTTTTTTTTTTTTTTTCTTTTTGGCCCTGCCATGTGGTATGTGGGATCTTAGTTCACTGACCAGGGATTGAACCTGTGCCCCCTGCAAGTGGAAGCGTGGAATCTTAACCACTGGACTGCCAGGGAAGTCCCCTGAAGTCATTTTTATGGGCTGGGAGCCTTCTTTCTCCAAGTTGTCCACACTCTCTTAAACTGCATGGCTTTCAGCTGGGTCTGCTGGTGAGCTCTGAGTTCTAAAGGAAGAACTTTGAGAAGAGTAGGCTGTGTTTTCCTCTATTTGTCTGCCAGGGCCTGCAGTTACTAAATGGGGGATCCTTTCTGGAGTGAGCCACGTTCCGAGTTTCTGAGTTTACCTTGGGGGAAACCAGAGAGCCGGGATCCTGTTTACTTCCTGAAGGAGAGTCGTCACTCAACCATCAGAAGCTCCTGTCATCCTTCTCCTCCAGTGGGGCAGGGGGTATTTGTTTTTGTGTTTTTGGGTTTTCGTGGTCTTTTTTTATTTTGGTACCCAGAAAAATTTTGCCCGGAATATGGAAACAGTCTTGCCTTTTTGGAACTCTTGTAGAATTAATCGTTGTGCTGGAATTTAGGAAATTTTTAGAAATGGAAAACAATATAGCAATCACTGCTTTCAAAAAACAGAGAGTATTTGGCATTCAAATGATCCGGGTCTCCTGTCCCTTTTGACTTTCTTGTATTTTAGGGTACTTTCAGTAGCGTGCCAAGGTTAGTGCTCTTTTTTTCACCCAACTTTTATTTGGAAAAATTTCAAATCTACAGAAAAATTGTACACGAATATCATCTTCGTCTAGATTCACCAGTTGTTAACATTTGGCCACTTTTGCTTTATTGCTCTGTCTGTTCACCTTCACCGATACACACACACACACACACGCACACTCAAAACACCACTTTCTTATTATGGCTGAAATGTTTGAAAATATCTTGCTGGCATCATAACACTTCACCTCTAACTACTTCAGCCTGTGTCTCCTGAGAGTAAGGTAGCCTCCTACGTAAACATTAAATGAATGTCACTCCTAAGTAAATTAACATTAATTCCATAACATTATCTAATATACAATCCATATTTAGATTTCCTCAATTGTCCCAAAAATGTCTTTTCATGGCTATCCAGTTTTCTGATCCAGGGTCCAATCTAGGTTCATGTTGTACTGTTTTCTTTTCTTTTTTTTTTTTAGAGTAGCAAATATTAAATTTATTTATTTATTTATTTATGGCTGTGTTGGGTTTTCGTTTCTGTGCGAGGGCTTTCTCTAGTTGTGGCAAGCGGGGGCCACTCTTCATCGCGGTGTGTGGGCCTCTCACTATCGCGGCTTCTCTTGTTGCGGAGCACAGGCTCCAGACGCACAGGCTCAGTAATTGTGGCTCACGGGCCTACTTGCTCCGCAGCATGTGGGATCTTCCCAGACCAGGGCTCAAACCCGTGTCCCCTGCATTGGCAGGCAGACTCTCAACCACTGCGCCACGAGGGAAGCCCTGTAGTGTTTCCTTTACCCTCTGGAGTCTCTTCTAATCAAGAAGAGTCCTCTCCTCTCACTTCCTATTTTCTTTCACGACATTGACTTTTTTGAAGGATCCAGGCCAACTGGTCTTGGAGAATGTCCCCTATTCTGAAACTGTCTGATTGTTTTCCTACGATTAGATTTGAGTTAAACATTTTTGCCGAGAATGCCACATTGGTGATATTGTACACTTCTGCCTCATCATATCAGGGGCCCGTGAAGCTGATGCCAAGTTTGATCACTTTCCTATGGTGATGTTCACCAAATCTCTTCAAGGCAAGGATGTATTTTCCTTTTGTGAAGAGTTAGCAATATATGAGTGGTTCTTTGAGTCTACAGGAATCACATATTCTCCAATAATCTTACACGGATGGTCTTATTTTCCATTGATGATCTTTGCCTGAGTCAATACAGGGGGGCTGCAAAATGGTGATTTTTCTAATTTTATTATTCCTTCCAGTTATTGGCTGGTATTGTTCTATAAAGAATAGTTTTCTCCCTTCCTCCCGCTATTCTCCTCTCTCTCTCCCCCACCGCCCCTAGTTAGTGCTCGACTAAAAGAATTCACAAAACCCCTCTGAACTGCACCCCGCTTCCTTAATGACAAATGGCATGGGGCGGGGGGCAGTGAAGGTGTCTCAATTCTATCGTGTTTCTCGTAATAAAGTCACAGAAATTTGGATAATGCTTCAAACTGAATTCAGTTTTTTCCTCCCGTTGGACCAGGGCTTCCTAGTTGACACTTAAAGCAGGTCACAGAAATGTACAAAGTGGTGTTTGATGGAGGGGAAGGGCAATAATCATGAACTTCATTGGGCCTTACATGTCGACCACCAGTTATGCTACCTTCCCCGTCTGTTCATGCTGTCCCTCTCCTGGCAACTACATCACACCTACTCTCTCTTCAAACCTTCAACACTGCCTCAGCTCTCTTCACTCTTAGCTAACAACCTTGCTTCCTGGTTGTTGAATCAGAAGGAAGCAGTTAGGTTGCTTCCATGTCTTAGCTATTGTAAATAGTGCTGCAATGAACATTGGAGTGCATGTATCTTTTCAAATTATGGTTTTCTCCATCAACAGGGGAATGGATAAAGAAGATGTGGTACATGTACATACATACAATGGAATATTACTCAGCCATGAAAAAGAACAAAATAATGCCATTTGCCGCAACATGGACGGACCTAGAGATTCTCATACTGAGTGAAGTAAGTCAGAGAAAGACAAATATATAATATCACTTATATGTGGAATCTAAAAAAAAAAGTCTACAAATCAGCTTATCTACAAAACAGAAACAGAGTTATAGATATAAAAAATAAACTTATGGTTACTGGGGAGTAGGAGGAGAGGAAATAAATTGGAAGATTGGGGTTGGCACATACACACTACTGTATATAAAACAGATAACTAATAAAGACCTACTGTGTAGCACAGGGAACTCTACTCAATAATCTATAATCACCTATATGGGAAAAGAAGCTAAAAAAGAGTGGATATATGTATATGTATAACAGATTCACTTTGCTGTACACCTGAAACTAACACAACATTGTAAATTATACCCCAATACAATTTTTTTTTAAAAAGTAGGTTTGTTGGAAAAAAAAAAAGGAATCAATTAGAAGAGACGTCCACATTTGCGCGCACTACTGCTCCCTACAGCCACCATCTGCTTCACACACTCTGCTTTCCCTCCCGCTAACACAGGTGAGCTGTCTGCACTCCTCCCCAAACACACCCCCCAACCCCCCGCTTGGACCCCATCCCTTCTCAGCCCCTCAAGCACCTGTTCTTTTCCATCCACATTGATGCTCCTTCATTCTTTGGTACACACAATTTGGAGTCATCTATGATTCCCTTTTTCCCTCTCACAACACATCTGATCCAAAGGTAAGTCATGTCTGCTCTACTTTTAAAATATATCCAGAACCTAAGTGCTTCTCAGGAATTCCATTTCCACTACCTGGGCTACGCCATCTTGTTCCTACATGGCCACCTAACTGGTTTCCCTGATCCCCCAGGTCTCCTCCCATCTGTCTCGGGATTTGCTGCACCCTGGATCCAAATGCTCACCACCTTCCCCATTCCTGCCTACCCGACTCCCACCTGCATTTCTCCCTGACCACCTTTCAGCACCTTGATCTCCTTGGTGTTTCCTGAATACGTGCCAGGCTCCCACCTTCAGGCCTTTGTCTGGCCTCTTTCATCTACCTGGAGTAGTCACCTCCTTTATGTTCACTTCCTTCTCATCTTTCTCAGTTATCACATTTTCAATGAGACCTGCTCAGACTATTCTTTTTTTTTTTTGGCTGCACCGTGTAGCTTGTGGGATCTTAGTTTCCCATCCAGGGATCAAACCCAGGCCCCGGCAGTGAAAGTGCAGAGTCCTAACCACTGGACCACCAGGGAATTCCCTGACTATTCTATTTTAAACTGCCGTCCTTCCATCCCACCTCCACTCTGGATCACCTTTACTCAGTTCTACTTTATAAAATACTACGTAATTACCTATGTTTTAGGTCAATGGTTTATTCTTTCTCCCATGAGACTAAGCTCTGCAAAGATAGGGCCTTCTTCAGTTTTGTTCACTGATGTGCATATGCCACGTGACCAGAACAGTAAACTCTCCACAAATATTTGAGTTGCAAAAATGAATGAATGAAATTAGCCCCCTTTTTTTTCATTTCTTATTAAGCAGCTTTGATCACTTTTAGAGGGAGAAGTGTTGAGGGAATACTTGATAAATTGGATGAAAACCAATCTCTTGTAAAACAAGGTATACTTTAATCTGGGAAAGCAAACTGTTGATTTAATTTATACCTAAAAAAAATTGATGTACGTGCACAGCTTTAAAAGTCAACTAGTACATTGCTTAAAATGAAAACCAGTGTACCCCTTCCCCACCCTTTCCCAATCTTGATTTTTCAGTTTTTAGATAAAAGCATTTTCACCTATTTTAGCTATTTTCCTAGTATTTAACCTCATATATCTTATCTACGTATATATTCTTATATTTACTGATTCATATTGAATATTTTTTAGATATTCTCTAGTGACTTCCTTATTTAGAAGATTAATATTTATTGCTCTTAAACTGTTTCCTCTCCTCCACCTTTCTTTTCCCCACCCCTCTATTCTCACCACTATAAACATGTCATAGATTTTGGTTAAATCAACATGCATATGCACAGATGAGCCATGTAATATACTTTTTGTACAGCTTTTTATTTCCTTGCAGATAATAATTGCCTCATTTTTTTTCATTTGCTTAATTTTCTTTGTATCATTAATCTATCTCCAAACTCTTTGCCAGCAGAATAAATCCCCTTTCAGTAATTTCAAACACATCTGTCAATTTCTCTCTTTTTTTTGTTTTTGAGACATCCCTCCTGGAACACTTCATCCTACTACTGCAGTCCAGATTGGTTGCTCTCAGGTCAGCTGTAAAGTTGTTATTCTAGAATCTCCCTTAACCATTATTCTTCGTCTTCTTCCTTGGTTCATACCATTTCCTGGATCCCACGTCATCGTCTTTCCTGATTTACTCACTCATTTTGATGAAATTCACACTCCAAGAGCTTCCTGAGAAATAAGTGGAAGGAAAATATGATGGGATCTTGCATATATGAAAATGTATTTATTCTATCTTCATACTTGATGTTAACAGGGTATAAAATTCTTAGTTGGAAATCATTCTTTTTCGTAATTTTGAAGGAATTTCTTCATTTTCTGTTAGCTGCCTGAGTTGTTTTGTGAAACCTGATGTAAGTTTGATTCTCTGTCTTTTATATGAGATGTATGTGTGTGTGTTTTCCTCTCTCTGAATGGTCTTAGGATCTCATTTTTGTACCCAGTGTTCTGAAGTTTCACAGTGATCTTCTTGGTGTGTTTTTATTTTATTTTATTTTATTTTTGGCCACTCCATGCGGCTTGTGGGATCTTAGTCCCCCGGCCAGGGATCAAACCCAGGCCCTCAGCAATGAAAGCAAGGAGTCCTAACCACTGGACTGTCAGGGAATTCCCTTGAATTAGTTCTTTGTATTTTTTCTCTTCTACATTTCTTTCTATTCTCTCTTTCTGGATCTCTTACGATCAGGATGTCGGACCTCTGGACTGATCTAAACTTTTCATCTTTTCTCTCCTGTTTTCCACTGCTTCAACTACACATTCCTTTTTTTTTTCTGGTAGATTTTCTCAGCCTCTCTCCTGATACTTTTTTTTTGGGGGGTGGGTAGGAAGCAATTTACCCTTCTGTATCCAAACCCTATGCCTTGGGTAAGCTAAAGGACAGGTACCCTTGCATTCCAGAAATATGTTCGCCTCTACCTTTGCTAGGGTGCAAGGGCCCTGAGTGGTCCTGGTGGCTGGCTCAATCTCAGGCAATGACCAGCTCAGCTCAGTTTCTTTCCTACCCTCTGCCGTTCTGAATATTGCTTCCATGGGACTGAATGGACATCGACCTCTGGGTATTGGCTGATCCTGAGCCCGCAAGTTACTCCATTCAGGATGAACATGAGGTGGAGGGCTGACCCTCCTTCCTGAAGTGATTAGGGCAGCCCTGGCCTGAGATATTTCTCCTGGATCCCAATTAGACTTGGCATCCTGCCAAGGGAAGTCAGTCATCTGGTGCACGGAAGGGCAAGTGGTACACCGTGTTCACCTCCCATACATCCAACTTAAGGCTCTGCTTGGCCACTGATGGTGAAGCATAGGAGACGGATGTCATAGCACATCAAGCCTGGTGTCTTTAGAAGGCAAGAACACTAAGTGGCAGAGGAAGACTCTGGGGGTAAGGAGGACGTATCGTTCTTAAAAAGCAAACTGTTTCCTTGGTACACATTTCCATATGGGATAAGCCCACACTACCTATGGATAGAGAGATGTGCAGATGAACCACAGACACCTACACGCTCTGCGCGGGGCCTGCCCGAGGATTCCCTGTCATGGCCTTGCTTCCTCTGCCTCTGAGGTGACAGTTCCCAGTGTGCCAGGGAGAGGAGGGCTGTATAAACTGGGCCCTGACTGTTTGAGGCAACTGCCTTTTCCACTTATGTCAAACTCTCCTGATACTTTTATTGAATTTTTATTTTTGCTACAATAGTTTTAATTTACAAGAGCATTTTCTTGTTATTTCAAAAGTTCTTTTTCTATCGCTTCCCATTCTTATTCATGAATGCAACATCTTCTCTTTTGTCTCTGTGCACTTTAATGATTTAAAACATTTTTTTTCTTTCCTTCATTGTCTTTCTTCCTCTGTGTTTTTTTTATTTGCTTGGTTTGTTCCCTTTCGTTCCATATTAGATATTTTCCTTACATATCTAGTCACCCTCACCTGTTCCTTCATAATTAGCAAGGCCCTGAGAGGAGGACTAGAAACTGTGTGATGGGAGGGGCTTTTCAACCTGCAGTTAATCTTTTTTAACCCTACAAATGATAGACTCCTGGTATATCTGTTTGGACATCTGAGTTATTGGTAATGGAGAGGAAGAATCAATCAATAATATCCCATTTCTGAGCTTGAAACCAATTGAGAAATACAAATGGAGAACAGAATAAGAGCTTTCGTTCTGATAATGCTGATTGGAGCATGTGGCTTTGGATGTATCCCCTAATTGGAGCAATTCACACCCCTGCTAACTAACACAGATAGGAAATACAGGTCTCCTCTGAACAGGCAAAGCATGCCTGTAAATCTCACCACACAGTGGAGAGTAACCTTACCGTACTTTCTTGGAAGAATGTCAGAAAGACCTGTATACTGATGCTCTGCCTGTTTCCAGTGAGTCCTTATGGGGCTCAAAACCTCTTTTTTGGTGAATTAATCCCTGTCTTAGTCTCCTTGGAATATTAGGTCAAGTTGTGCCTCTGGTTTAAGGCAAGCTGCAGCTCTTCACACCAAGGCTAAAATATTATCTTCCTGCCCTTTTCCGAACAGAAGCATCAATCTATCCCCACATTTTATTTCAATCCACAAGGTCAGCCCTTGGGCCCATGCCTCAGTGTCCTAGCTAAAGTAACAAGACATTGGGGTTTGGGAATTCAATAAACATCCTCACCCAAAGCTGGAACCAAATGAGAAATAAGACATAGGAGACAAAAAAATGAAGATCAAAATGTCAATATATTACTGATTAAGCTGATTGAAGAATGTGGATCTGAGGCCTATTGGGTTAACTGACATCGTCCCCTAGACAAATTAATCAGATTTATTCAACCTGCCACTGAAACAGAAGGGCAACCACAGGCTCCACATAGTGGCAAGCAGACTAAAGTGTGCCCTCTGTGTTAGCAGCCAGATCTAACAGAAACACCCCCGCCCCCGGCCCCAAAACAGAGCTGAGCATATTCAGCTCCTTCTCCCAACTTCAGCCCTTTCCCATTTGCAGTCCTCTTTCCATTTGGAGAAGTTGAGGGGGCAGAGAGAAGCCAGAAGTATTTGCCCCATACTTTCCGGTCTGGGGAGTGGTACGGAAATACTCTTACCTGTGGGGGACATGAGGAGTAGAGAATAAGTATTTGTCCCTAACACATATCTTGGATTTTCCCAAATGAAATTACATATGGAAACCATATAATTCAACCTCCAAACTGGGACACGTCTGGAGAATGATTGGGAGCCCTATCAATAATTACTCCAAGACTATGCGCGTAACCTAGAACTATCAACCGGTTCTAGGTTGCCCTAGAACCGGGCAACCAGGAGGAAAGGTCACCTCACTTAAAGTGAGCTGTGGGGATTCCCAGTTGATTTCTTCTACCTGGATTATTGACATTCTTCCATTTTCTCAAGTAGTCGTTAATAGATAGTCTCACTTTTTTTTTTTTTTTTTGCCATGCTGCACGGCTTGCAGGATCTTAGTCCCCCGACCAGGGATCGAACCATGCCCTCTGCAGTGGAAACACAGAGTCCTAACCACTGGACCATCTGGGAATTCCCTGGATAGTCACACTTCTATGGCCTTTTCTCTATATATTCCTTAGGCATCTCATAAGGAGGACAGAAAGAGGGAAAAATAAAAATATGTTTCAGTCATTTCAAATCCAATAGGCATTTAAAAATAAATGTTTGTTGAGTGAATAAGTATGTAAATAAATTTTTTAAATGTAATTGACAAAATTCTTTTCTGCGGAGATAGAGATAGTCTCTATTAACTTAAGGGGAATAACAAAAGAAAGAAAGAGAACTAATACTCACTGAGAAAATGTGACTTATTTAACTTTGTTCTACATTTGTGTGGATCCTGGTCCTGTATCTCACAAAAGGTTGTGCTCAACTAGCCAGGAAGTCACCAAGAACCTATTTCCGGATGTTTAAAGAGAAACCATCTCCAGAAGGTTATTGACCATTAATACACTTTACAGTTGGGGGAGATTTTTATTTTCATTTTTAATTTCCTGTTTCTTATCTTACGTTCTTAAGTTGAGCCATTCCTTGGCCAGAAGAGCATGTTTTAGCACCATCTGCCTCCTGCCATTTATCAAAACTTTGTCTTGACTCTTTTCAGTTAATCAAAACCAGGAAGTAAAATTTCAGAAAAAGACAGAGCTGTGTTTTTCACATCAGGAGTAGTGACTCTGTGTGTGTGTGTGTGTGTGTGTGTGTGTGAGATCAGAGGTGGTATTGGTGTTAAGACAGAAAGAAAAGCTTGGACTTTGGTCAGTGGTATGAGAGTTAAGGACTTTTAAAGGGATGCCAATGTAGATACCAGCTTATACTCTTGAAAATATAATATGACGCACTACACTTATGCCAGGATTGTTGATAACAGTAACAAAGTTGATCAACTTTAACCCCAAACAATTATTTTAGTATTGAACTTGTTTTGTTTTTCACTGAATATGAGGAGGTGAATTTAAGGTTTCCATTTGTGGATTCCAAAAAGAAAGCAAGTTGGCAGTGACAGTTTCCCACTAAGGGCAAATAAATCATGCTATGACACGAACCTGGTTTCCTTCTTGTCAATAGTGATTATTATATGTCAGCTAGGTGCCTGATTTATCTGCAGGAGAAGTTTCATGATGAGCAGCTGCGAGCATGGTAACCACTGAAACACACTGTTATATTCTTTTGGCTTGGACCATTTGGGGAACCAATGGTCATTTTTCTATGGGAAAATAGACCACCATCTTCCTTCTGGAAAATCTTTGATGGGTAGGTGGAACAGAGGGAAAATGACAATAGCTAACTTTCACTGAACATGTATTTTCTTCCAGGCACCATTAAAAGTACTTTACATTTCATTTATTTCTCATAACTCTGCTATTTTATAGAAAAAAAAAACTGGGATTGGAAAGAGTAAGATCTTTCCCAACGTCATACAGCTGGTAATCAGTAGATGTGGGGTTCAAACTGTGGTTTGTTTGGATTTAAAGACTGAGCTCCTAACCACTTCTCCACATGGCCTTACCTCCCTGCCTAGGAACTGCCGTCTATATATCACTTTCTTTCTCTCACCCCATGTGGAGTTAGTCACCAAATCCTATTAATCCCCGATTGGTCTTAAATCCACCCGTCCATTCCTATTGCCGATACACCTCCTTGTCCCACGTTGGGATCATCACATCACATTCCTACATGATCTGCTTGCCTTTACAATCTCCCCTCTCAATCCATTTTGTACATAACAGCCAGACCAATCTCCCTTCGTCGCCATTTTTAACAACCATCCTACCAATATAGAGTAAGCACCCATTTTGTGCTTAGCTTGGTTCTCTATAGACCCCATCTTTAAGGGGTCTAGTCAGAGTCATAGGGTCAGTTCAATACACTTACACAACCATAGGTCCCGTTGCCTACCCCAGTTATTCTTTTTTTTTTTTTTTTTTTAAAGTCTAGGCAATTAGAATATATTTGTATCATATGTTAAAATTAGAGTAGCAAGGTGTTTCTTGTATAAAGCATCTCTAATTATATTTGTATAAGATATATTTCAATGTTAAAATCATCATAGACACATATGACATTCGTTATTTTTGTCATATATAAGTTTAAAATAATATATTTATTTTTTGTTATCTATTAGAATAAAGGGCTTAATGGTTTACTGCAATAATTTATTTCAAGTCACCCAACTTTACAGAGCATATTCACAACCGATTTCTAAAGAATCAAACATAAGACAAAAACTGTCATAATGAATAAAATAGATATATTTAATGATGATTCAGAAGTAATTTCAGAAACCTGTACCATTGCCATTTTGGCAGGCAGAAGTGCCACTTAAGAAATAGAAGCCCAAAAGTATTCATAGTTACAAAAGTCTTATGGTCATACCACTGAACTTAGGATACCCCAGTTATTCTTAACTACCCAGTTTGGCTTTCCGATCTTGTTCTCTGGCTTTCTTTGGTGACTTCTCTCCTCCATGGCAGGCCAGGCCACAGGTCTAACTCAACTGGAGAACCTTCCTTTTGACTGGTTACTCTCATAGTCTCCTTTTTCCTTTGTGGTACCTTATTGTTATTGGAATTTGTAGATATTTGAGGATACTTCCAGCCTGCAGAAACAACACAAACTTATTCTTTATCAAACCTTAAAGAAATGTTTTACAGAAAATTTGAAAAGAAAAAGAAAAACCCATACTCATATCCACATTAGGACCATATCATTATTGAGGAATTCAAGTTACAGCATAAGTTTCATCCCCATCCTGCTACCTTCTCTCTCCTGCAGCTTCTTTGGCCTACAATGTCTTGCCCTCTTGCCCTTCTCTTGGTCACAGACTTCTCGACATTTTGCATTTTTCAAAAATTTGAACAAAATTTTTAGAGATTTTTTTTTTTTTTTTTGCTGTGCTGCGTGGCTTGTGGGATCTTATTCCCCTGACAGCCCTTGGCAGTGAAAGCACAAGTCCTAACCACTAGACCACCAGGGAATTCTCTCTCCATTTCAAATTTTAAAAAGGTAAAAGGGAGTACTATTTAGTAATCATATATGCATGTAAAAGGGAAATGTGAATTGTACTTTCATTCTGTATTGTGGTTAAAGAGGAAGAGGAAGCAGGAAGAAAGAGAACTGTTCACAAAGAGGTGGAATAAGAGCTAAATGAGATTCTAACTGAGGCAAAATATTCACAGAAAGATGAGACCAGGGGGGTTGGGCCCGTAGATTAAGAGGCAAAGTGGCACAGACACAGCCCACTTTTTTGCACACCCGATTGTTGAAAACATGCCTGTGAGAATGGGGCTGCCTTCCACGGGAGTGTACATCCACATTCGGCAGATTGAGCTGCGGGCCAACATGACCGCTAACACATTTTCCCCTCGTAGGACAAAATGTTGAGAGGCAAGAGCTTCAAACGAGCAAAAGCTAGTCCAATTCGCAATCAAATGAACATGCTGTGGGTTCAGAGCCAACTAATAGTTTGAGCTGACTTTTGTCAGTGCCCTGCATTTAAGCAGCTGGAATGTTTTTACAAGTACCATCCATTCAATCCTTTGAAATGAGGGCTTTGCCCCTTGGGAAATATGCATCTCATCATAAAAATGGAACACAGTGTCCTTGCTTTTGTTATTCTCTAAAGAAGGAGACTTTATTGCACTATATGCCAGGAATATAGCAAACGAGGGTAAAAGCTGATTACAGTGAATTTATTTCAGGCATGAGAGACTGGGAGACATTTATGTAGAGAGATGGATAGATTAGGAATATAAAAAGTATAAGCTCTACTCCCACAGTACCAATATTCAAGAACAAACTCTCAGAAGAAAATCAATCACTATTCCTTTTTTTCTTTTTTTCATGTCCAGGAATTCATGAAGACAGAACAAGCCAAGAGCAAAGGACCGACTTCAGAAAAAGTGTGATAGATTCAAGGTTTTTGTTATAAAGGAATTGGGACCAGTCTAGATATGAAACAACATTGCAAGGCTTTTTCTCAGACATATGCTTCTTTTTCTTTAGCCATTTGAAAAAGGTAAAGATTGATACCCGTCTAGTACTACACACCTTATACCAAAAAAAAAAAAAAAATCCGACTGATTTGAAATTTTAATGGAAAAAATAAAACCACATAAGAACTGAAGGAAAATGCAGGGAAGATGAAAAACAAAGAAAGAAAAACAAACAAAAATAAAGCAACAAAAAATATAGATGAATATTTATATAATCTTGAGGTGCAAATGGCTATTTGAAGACTAAAACTAACAGCAAAGTTTATAAAGGAAATGAGACCTAGATTTGACTTTATTCAAGCTAGAAAGCTTTTTATTCAGGATTCAAGCACCATAACAAAGGTAAATCAGAAGAATGTGTGCAAAATTCTCAAGTTTCCTTTTGGTTGTATAGAATCCACTCAAGCTGGCTCATGACAAAAGAAAAAGAACAGAAGATAAGGATACGGGGGTATCTCACAGACTCCAAGGATAGGAGCAACGCTGGACCTCAGGAAAGCCGGGACCAGGGCACAAGAAGCCATTGGGAATGAGGGAACGAAGTGGTACCCTCATAGCTGTCCTGGAACCACAGAGTCTCCTGTCACTCATTTTTCAGTCTACCCTGATGCTGCCTTCTTTTCTTTCTCAGGCTGTCTTTCCTGCCTTCCCCATCACCTAACTGCTCCTGACCTTCTAAGTCTTCATTTCTATCCACATACAGAAGCTGACTTTTCATTTTGATTCCAAGTCCCCATGACAGAGTATCTTAGTGGACCAGTGTTTCCAGCTGTAAGCTTCTAATCCAGATGGTTGTGACCAGGGCCCCATGGACACATGGAACACACAGAGCTGAGGGTACCTGAGGGTACCTGTGGGGCTACTAGAGAACAACAGTCACAATGGGCTGAGCAGACTCCAGAAAAGCTGACTGTTATAACCATAGCCACATGGGGATACTACTTGCTCTATACCTTTTACAAGTTAATTTTTTAAAAATCAGTAAAACAAAAAAAAGCAGAATAATAAATGCAAAAGGCCAATAATCTTATAGAAATGTTCGGCTTTGCTTGCAAGCAAAACAATGACAATTAGTTAATTAATAGTTAACCACAAGTCTGTTCTCTATGTCTGTGAGTCTGTTGCTGTTTCATAGATAGGTTCATTTGTGCCACAGTTTAGATTCCACATGTAAGTGGTATCACATGGTATTTGTCTTTCTCTTTCTGACTTACTTCACTTAATAATCTCTAGTTGCATCCATGTTGCTGTAGTCATCAAAGGCATTTTAGAAGAGGCTCTGCTTGCCATAGCTTCTGGCAGCGTTGCTTCCTACAGTGGAAAGAAGAATGTTGTTGATGGGAATTCCCAAAGTTAGGCTAAAGTGGGGGTGAAGTAACTTTTCTAGGTGAAGAGGTGATCTTTTTTTTTTTTTTTTGATTTGTATGTGTGTGTTTTATTATATATTAGTCTCTTAAATCAAATAGAAGACAAAAAGTGGAGCTACAAACCAAAGTTACAACAGTACTAGCTTTTCTCGTCGCCCGTCTGTCTACTTTTACCAGAGGTCTTTATTTCTTCATAAGGCTTTGAGCTACTGTCCAGGGTCCTTGACTCCAACCTGAAGAACTCCCTGTGGCAGGCGGGTCTGGTGGTTAAGAACTCTCTCAACTCTTGATTAACTGGGAATGTCTTGATTTCTCCCTCATTTTCGAAGGAAAGTTTTGCTAGATATAGGATTCTTGGTTGACGGTTTCTTTCCTTCAACACTTCAAGTACATTGAGTCATGCCATCTGGCCTCCGAGGCTCCTGATGAGAAATCTGCTCAATGACCTTCCTGGCAAACCTTCTCTCAGCTTCATAGACTTTCATAATGTACCGTATCATGTCTTATGCAACAGAACATTTTGTATAGTATTGTGAAGTCAGTTAAGTTGTAATGTTATTTTGAGACCAGAATTTAAGGAAAAGGAATTGAACATTTCAAGTGTAGACATTATGAGGTCTTTAAAATTATTACACATTTTCAAACTAGAAATAAAAAGGCCACTGAAGTATCCTGCAGATTTTTATTTATAACAAAGTGAATACCAATATCTAATAACACACGTAAAGAAAAATTTCTTTGGGATCCTTTTTCCTAAGTGTAAAGGGGCCTTGAACTCAAAAAGTGAGAAAACCACTGTGGTGTATCCCCAGCGGTGATGGGTCCATTTCTTGCTCTGACCTCAGAGTGCACCATTGTGATGTACTTCACAAAGCCCTATGAAAGAGAAAGGTGGGCCCAGGTTTTTGGTCCTTAGAGCCCAGGAAGCTGCTTTTGGTGACCTGACGGCCTTGGACCTACAGTTAGCTTGTGTTTTCCTTGTTTCTGCCATTTTGTTGATTTTCGTTTCTCTTTTCTCTACTCTTTTTTATTTGTGTCATTGTTCTTTCTACAGTTAGCATAGTCAGTATTGTTGGTATAGTTAGCATAGTTGGTATAGTTAATACTTTATTAGCATAGTTAGTGCAGTTAGTACTAGTTAGCACTGTTGGTACAGTTAGCGTAGTTAGTGTTGTTAGTAGAGACAGCATACTTAGCCCTGTTAGTACAGTTAGCATTGTTAGTTAGCGTAGTTAGCGTTGCTAGGTAGTGCTGTCAGTCAGTGTAGTTAGCAGATCACCAGGATGCAGGGCCTCACAGCCAAATCTGCTGGCAAGGCGGCTCATATTGATGACTTCGAGATCCTCCGCACCATTGGTGAAGGCACCTTCGGTAAAGTGAAGTTGGCCCGGCACATTCTGACCGGGACACAGGTGGCTGTGAAGGTCATAAAGAAAAGGCATCAGAGCTTCTCAAGTGTCCAGGCACTTTTCCGGGAAATGTGCAGTCTGAAGGCTCTGAATCACCCCAATATTGTAAAACTGCTGGGGGTGATTGACACAGAGGAGACATTTTTCGTGGTGATGGAGTACCTCAGTGGGGGGGACATGTACCGCTATTTGAAGATCCATGGCCGTATGACAGAGGCGCAGGCCCGAGGCCCGTTCCAGCAGCTGGTCTCCGCCCTGCAGCACTGCCACCAGAGGGGCATCGTGCACCGAGACCTGAAGCCACTGAGCCTCCTCTTTGATTCCAACATGAATATCAAACTTACAGACTTTGGCCTCAGCAACAAGTGTGATGACATTGTCCAAGTGGACACGATCTGCAGTACACACCCTTATGCTGCCCCGGAACTCTTCCTGGGGCAGAGCTACAGCAGCCCTGCGGTGGACGTGTGGAGCTTGGGAGTAGTGCTGTACACCATGGTAACTGGGTCCCAGCCCTTTGTGGGAAAAGACTTCCAGGAGCTGCGGAAGCAAATCCTACAAGGGCAATACCTCATCCCACCTTATCTGTCTTTGAAGATAAGGGATCTGTTACAAAAAATGATTGCCCTCAACCCCAGTGACAGAGGCACCTTACCTGACCTCATGAGGCATCCATGGGTCAAGATGGGCCAGAAGGAGCCACTCCAGCCACCCTGTGAAGAGGACCTGGAGGTGACAATGGTGAGGACTCCAGGCTTGACTTGCGACCAGATCCAGGACACTGGGACAGGCAGTGTGAGCTCCAAGAAACCCAAGGTGGAGGTCTCCATCATAACTCTGAAGCCCTTCTCTTGCGGGGACCTCTGTGGCAGTGAACTTGAGCCTTCTCCAAGCCCTGTGGTGTCCTCCCTGCAAACCAGGTGGCTCTACCACAGAAAAAATGTGCAGCTGCAGGAAGACCAGCAGGCAGGGCAGAAGACCGGTGAGTCTGCCTGTCCCCCACCCAGCCTGGAGGCGAGGACTGCCACCCCCAGCCCAGCCCCCCAGTGTGGCACTGGGACATCCACCTCCAGCAGCAGCAGCAGGATTGGAGCCCCAGAGGGAAGCAGCTGCCCCCTGGGTGTGTCCAACACTGAAAGGTCCTCCCACGCTGGGCAGCCTGAGAGTGTGTCCTCATCCACTCTCTCTGGCCAGAGCCAGAAAAAGCAAGGGGTGGCTGGGAGAATCTGGAACTTTATTTTGAAACATCTTTGTTGCAAGCTGCCCAGCATGAGGCGTCATAATAAAGTGAGCCCATGTGAACCCCATGGATGACCAAGGCAGGAAGGTCAGGCCGCCGCGCTCCCTGGGGCCCGGTGCAGGGGAAGAGGAGTGTGTTCTCTGCACGGCCTTCAGAAGCATCGTATCCAAGACCCTGGCCAGCTCAGAGGATGGTCCGGAGCAGCCCGGGAGACCGAAAGCGAGGCCACCGTGGCTGCAGGTCTGCCCCTCAACCCCCACCTGGGTGAAACTTGAGAGACTGGACTGTCATTCCTGGGGCACGTCTCCCCTCCCCCACTCTTCTGTCTTCCGTGGGGGAGGGGGATGGTTCTTGTTCCAGGAACTCCTGGGTTCTTCCAATTCTAGTTAATAAACTTGATGCTCCAGAGAGATGCATCACACTCTGCTTTGCGTCGTCCCTGCACAGAATTGGGGCTGTGCATTTTCCAGTGAGACAAGCGTGCAGCCATGGAGCGCTTGGAGGTAGTCAGAACAACTAAAGGGAAAAATGACCTAAGAGAATTAGCACAGTGACTCCCAACAGCAACAACTGCTGCACTGCAGGGCAGAAATGCAGAAAGTGTGTATTACCTTCCTGCACTACCATTCCCGAACATTTTCAGAAGGGCTGAGGGGAACTTTTGGTCCCTGCGGCCTGTGTTAATTACAACAGAGAGGCCCATTAACAGGATCACAAGGTCCCGTGAACCAGCCTCTGCGCGGTGTGGTAAGGTCCCTGTGCAGCTGAGTTTCATGACTGTCGTGCAGCAATAAAGCAGTCTTTATTGAATTTGTTACAATATTGCTTCGGTATTATGTTTTGCTTTTTTGGCCGCGAGGCATGTGGGATCTTGGTCCCCGACTAGGGATCAAACCTGCACCCCCTGCATTGGAAGGCGAAGTCTTAACCACTGGACCACCAGGGAAGTCTCTTTGTTAATTTTAGTTTTTTGATGCATGGGTTTCACCACAGGGAGTGGATGATTATACTAGATGATCATACTATCAAAGCACTAGATTTGTCAGCGTTCCCTGGTTCCCTGGTTCAATAAGCCCTTGAACACACGGGTGACTGGAGCAGGTACTTCCCAGAGGCCTCTCTCTGGGGGCACATGCTCTCGGACGCATCACCTGCACAGTTCCATTGGCTCTCGTGCACTTACAGGTCACTTGCCGACTGCGGAATCCTTCACCGCAGGAGACAGAGCCCTCTGACCACGTGCCCGTGAACCACCTGGAGGGGCAGTCCCAGATGTGACAGGGCTGGAACCCAGCCAGCGGCTTCTGGAGGTGCTCACAGAAGGCCTCACTCACTTCCTGCCCGTTGGCCATTACACAGTGGGGTCTCTGAACTCGGGCTCCCAAGTGGCCACAAGTGGCAGAACAATGTGTCCAGCTACCAAGCTCCCAGAAAGTCTCCAGCAAGTGGAGGATGGATGTTGCCATCGCCTTTCCAAGAGCATTGGTGGCTGTACAGGCGTAGGTTCCTTCACTTTCAAGGGAAACATTCTGCAGCAACAGGGATCCATTGAAAAGCAAGGAAATATTGTCGCTCAGAGATCCTCCTTTCTTCAACCAAGTTACATTAGGTTGAGGGACACCTTTGACAGGACATTGCATGGTCACGTTTGCTCTCTGGGGTGTTTCCACGATGCCTCCAATCACGACAGAGAGATGGCTGTGCTCCGGTCTGGTGATATTCCTTCCAATAGGCAAGATAACAGGTGCCTCTGTATACAGTACAGAAGAACTTTCCACATCCGAACCGAGATGATTAGCGACAGAACATCCGTATATTCCTTGTTGTTTCTTTGTAGGTTTCTGTATCTGTATTTCCCCCATTCCATCCACAATGACTCGGCAGGTACAAATGTGACACAGATACCAGGCCCTCATGCTCCCGGCTCGCGGGGTCGGCTCCACAGCTCCTCCGCACCCGCAGCTTTTGCAACTCCACCGCGCCGTCCTTGGCGACCTCCGGGGCGCGGCTTGAGGTGATCTTTTAAAGTAGAACTGGTGGACCAATACCTAAATGGCATATCCAGTTTGCTAAATATATCCTGATGTATTCAAGTGTATTTCTAACCAAGGAAAACTCATGAAGAAAGCTGTAGCGTGAAGGACAGAAAGAATGGCTTTAAAAAGTCTAGTTTATTTGGTTATATTTTTAACTTATGATTTTGAAGTTGTTCTTGACGTAGAGATGCATTGTAAAGACAGTACAGAGAATTCCCATTTACCCTTCTCCCAGCTTCCGCATATGCTCACATCTTACATAAATAACCATGGTACAATGATCAAAGCTAAGAAATTAGCCCAGTTACAATACTACTAGCTAAATTGTAGGCTTGATTTGGATTTTCCAGTTTTCAACTAGTGTCCTGTTCCAAGATCTAATTTAAATTGTCAGTGTTTTGTTTGTTTGTTTGTTTTTAAGTCATTTAAAAAAATGTATAGTGGTATTTCATTGTGATTTTAAGTGGCATTTCCCTGATGACTAGTGATGTTGAACATCTGCTCATGTGCCAGTTGGACGTAAGTATATCTTCTTTGGTCAAGTGTGTACAGATTTTTGCCTGTTTTTTAAAAACTGAGTTGCTTGCTTATTGTTGAATTTTAAAAATTCTTTATATATTCTGGTTACGAGATCTTTAACACTTTGTGCTTTGCAAATGTTCAAACCTCAGTCCATGGTTTAGCTTTTCATTCTCTTAATAATGTCTTCCACAGAATGAAACTTTTAAATTTTGATAAGTTTCAATTTACTAATTTTTATACTATGAATTATGCTTTTGGTGTTATATTGAAAAACTCTTTGCCAGTCCCAAGGCAACAAAAAGTTTTCTCCTTGGTTTTCTTTGAGAAGGTTGATAATCTACCTTTTATATTTAGGTTGATGATCCATTTT
This sequence comes from Balaenoptera acutorostrata, assembly GCF_949987535.1. Taxonomy (NCBI): domain Eukaryota; kingdom Metazoa; phylum Chordata; class Mammalia; order Artiodactyla; family Balaenopteridae; genus Balaenoptera; species Balaenoptera acutorostrata. Next base: position 15,954,571 of record NC_080076.1, read on the forward strand.
GATTTAACTTTTGTATAGAGTGTGAGGAATGTGTGGAGGGTTTTGTTCTGTCTTGTTTTTGTTTTGCTTTTTGCACACGGATAGCCAACTGTTCCAGAAGCATTTGCTGACAAAAGTATTCGTTTTTCATTGAGTTGCCTTGGCACCCTTGTCAAAAATCAGTTGTCTACTGAGATTTTAGAGTTAATGTATTGCCATAGTGTGACCAAAGCTATATTGACTAATACAATGATTATTAAATCTCACCTCAGTGAGAAAGAAGAAACTAGGTAAGGAAAAGAAGGTGTTGCAAAATTTAGAGTAAAATGGAGTTAGCCTTCCTTCATATAATACAAAAATAAATTCCTGATGAAATTGTTAAAAAAAAAAAGAATTCAAAAATTCAATTTTTATATAAAATAGGTGAATATTAAAATACAATAAAATAATAATTATAATAAAAGAACTATTATAACTATACACGATTATATGAATTATTATATTGTAATAAAATTATACATATAACAAAATATTATAACAGCCAGGATCTGCAGAAGGTGTGTAGAATCAGACATTTGCATGTGATATATATATATGGCCTTTATTACATTACTGTTCATTCCTTCTATATCTAAATTTTTGACAGTCTCTATCATGAAAGGATATTATATTTTGTTAAATGCTTTTTCTGCATCTACTGAGATAATCACATGATTTTTATCCTTCATTCTGTTAATATAGTGTATCACATTTATTGATTTGCATAACTTATTTGAACCATCCTTGTATCTCATGGATAAATCCCATTTGATGGTGTTGTTTGATCCTTTTAATGTGCTATTGCATTTGCTCTGCTAGTATTTTGTTGAAGATTTTTGCATCTATGTTCATGAAGGCTATGGGCCTGTAATTTTCTTGTAGTGTCCTTGTCTGGCTTTGGTATCAGGGCAGTTGGTCCTGTAAAAGAAGTTTGGAAATGTTCCATTTTCTTCCATTTTTTTGGAAGAGTTTAAAAAGGATTGGCATTAATTCTTCTTTAAATGTTTGGTAGAATTCACCAGTGAAGCTCTCTGGTCTTGGGCCTTGGGAGGATTTTGGTTACTGATTCAATTTCCTTGCTTGTATTGATCTGTTCAGATTTTCTATTTCTTCATGATTCAATCTTGGTAGGTTGCATGTTTCTAGGAATTTGTTCTTCTAGGTTACCTGATTTGTTGGCATATAATTATTCATAGTAGTCTCCTATGATCCTTTGTATTTCTGTAATAGCAGTTATAATGTCTCCTCTTTCATCTGCCTTTCTTTAAATTAGTATTTGGACCTAAGGTTTGACCAGATTTAGTTTCAATTTTTTTTTCTAACAAGATGACTTCATGGATGATGGTGTGTTCTTCCATCAGGAGGTACACAGACTCTTTTTGTTATATCTTTAGCTACTGATATTCAAAGTCTAGAACCAAAATGGTGATATTCTAATTTTATCATTCTATGTTTATTTATTATCTGTAATACTTCTAAGAAGAGAAACTTCTCAACATCTAGTATTTGGCTACCCAAGGGTACAGTTCTTATAGGAGGTTCATGATAAATGCTTGATTCTCTCCCTTTAATTACAGACGTTTAAGTGAATGAGTTGTTGTGGGTAGGAAATCTCAAGATCTATAGTCGATCAGCTAGGGACACAGGAGAGCCAATGACATAGCATCTGTCAGTGTCTGAAGGCCTCAGAACAAGAGAGCCAATGGTGTAAGTTCTACTTTGAGTTTTTGGATGAAGGCAGGAGAAGACAAATGTCCCAACTTGAAGACAGTCAGGCAGAGGGAGCTGATTCTATGTTTTCAGCATTGTTTATTCTATTCAAGCCTCCGGTGGATTAGATGACCCCATTCATTTTGGGGAGGGCAATCTGCATGACTCAAGCTATTGATTTTAATGTTATTCTCATTGAGAAACTCTAACAGACATACCCAGAACAATGTTTAACCAAATATCTGGGCACCCCATGTGTCAAGTTGACACATAAAATTAACCATCACAGACTGACATAAGAAAGTACCACAGGCTAGGTGGCTGAAGCAACAGAAATTTCTCTTCTACAATTCTGGAGGCTAGAGGATAAGATCAAAGTTTCGACATGGTTGGTTTCTTCTAAGAGCTCTCATCCCTGGTAGATGGCCATGGATGTCTTCCTCTGATGTCTTCACTGTCTGTGTTTGTGTCCTAAGCATCTCTTCTTATAAGGACTCTGTCATATTGAACTAGGGCCCACGCTAATGACCTCATTTAATCTTAATTACCTCTTTAAAGTTCCTATCTCCAAATACAATCACATTTTGAGGTATCAGGGTTTTAGGACTTCAACATAGGAATTTTGGAGAGATGCAATTCAGCCCATAACAATAGGAAAACCCGACATAGAGAGGCAAGAAAATGAAGTCTGGCTAAATCCAAGAAGCCCTGAGACCCTGTGGGAAATTAATTTAGGGGAATAGAAATCAGAATTGTGAGAGAAATGCTAATTACTTTTGTGTTTAGAAAGGAACAACAATTCTTGATACTAATAATTTACAGCTTCATGTTTTCAGTTAATTAAATTCTGTGTCTCAGTTTCTTCATCTGTAAAATGGGAATAATAATAATAGTACCTCCTTCATTAAATGAGTTCATACAACTTTCAGGGGTGTAATAAGTCCTATATAACTGTTTACTAAATAAAATAAACTGGTTAAAGCATCATGCAATCTTTAAAAAACTAGGTGACTTAGATGGGGTAGATATGGTTATTCTCATTTTATAGGTAGAAAAGGTGAGACCTGATGAGGTTGTGACTTGTTCAAGTTCACAGCGACAGAGAACGGCCACGGCTCTTAGTTTAGTGCTTTTTCCACTTAGCAGTTGGCAACTTTTCATCTATATGAAAATTAAAATTAATGAGCCACGTATATGTTAAAGCTGTTACTATATAAAAACAAGTGCATGTAGCCAGCGTGAAAGTCATTTGTCAAGGGCCGTCTCCCATGCTGTTTAGTCCGGAGGTTCTTTGGCGCTTCCAGTGGTCATCCAAAGTGTGTGATCATACAGCGGTGGTCACAGTCACTTTTGTCCCTTTAAGGGTTTTGGGGTCAAATTTACAATAGTCATTTGGACTCAGCCTAGGGCAGCAACAAACATTTCCCATTGAATCCAGAAGGAAAGAAATCATTAAGATAACTTTGACCATAATGATTTTTACATGTCCCTCAATACCTTGCGGGTAATTTTCAATTTAGCATTAAGTCACCAGTACTGAGTACAAAAGGCACCATGCTATGCTTTGTAGCTGCTTTGAATCCTTTGGAAGCCATGCAAGGAAGGAGTGAAAAATCACACAGTAAACAATGCTTTGAAATGGGATACCTCTGATGGTTTCCAGCCCTTCAAGAGTGAACTCAGTTGAAAATTGGCTTCTATGGGACTTCCCTGGGACTGTTTAATTAGATAACACAGAGCTGCTCTGTAGACTTAACACTATTTTAAGTTGATTTTGTGGGAGGGACACAATCCCACTGCAAACGTTTCAGGATCTGTGGTCTGCAGTCAGTTGCTCCCAAAAGAGCAACTGATGTTGTTGAGCAACAACTGATGTTGTTACTGGGCAGGGGTGGGGTGTGGGCATTTGCTGGACCACCAACTAGTCCTTTTCGAGTGAGAACACAAGTTTCTGATCTCATTATATTGTCTGATCTATCTACCCAGGAGCCCCCTTCATCCCAGAGTCTGTAATTGGTAAGAGCTCTTACACTTTCTGAAGAAACATGCCATGTCATCTCAAAGAGAACAGTGTTGGTCCATTTTAAAGGGTAGGTTAAAAAGATGGGTGAATTGTTTTTCATCTTTGCTGCCGTCAGAATAAGATACAATGGCTGAAGGCTGAAGAACAAGCTGTCTCCATTAGAGAGGAGAAAGGCCTTTCTCAGACTGGGAACTCATTCTTCTCCCCGCTCCCCTCCCCGCCCAAGTATGCTATCTTCCTCTCTTTAATTGAAACCTCTTGTGTTTCAATTTCAGCCCATTTGGTGTCCTTTACTAACCTCTGCAATGATGAAAACACAGGATGCTTTCACTTTTCATTGTGGCTTCAGTTATTTTGAGAAATGCTGCTTCCCCACCTCTTCCTCTCATTTCTTTATAAAAAGGATATTTTCTGATAAAAATAGCACACGCTTATAGTAGAAAACTTGGAAAATGCAGAACCAGAAATTATAATATATATCTTTACAAACACATATTATACACACTAGTATGTAAACTCCCCACCCCTGCCCTTCTTCTGTCAATATGGCTTTCCCAAGCGTCAGCCAGATTGAGGACCCCAAGGGCAGGTGCAGGGGTGGTTCTGAGGCCACAATGGATCATCAGAATCCATCTTACATACACCCCCCCAAGACACACCCACATCCTACAAGTAATATCAGTTTACTGCAAATAGAACTGGCCCTTCCCTAGGCCGCGTACCCCTGAAACATCCCACAGATGGCTTAGACTTAGGCCGGTCACAGGTGTAGTTAGTGTAGGCAGATGACTCCACGATGCTTTAAGAAACCTGAAGGAGGTCTTTCTGCCCTCAAATCATTTTTCCATAATTCTAGAGTTTCTTTACTTTTATACTACTTGATATTCTAGCAAAGGAGATCAAGCCCTTTAAATGAGCCAGAAAGTGGCTTTCAAGCGCCTAGAGGGTATTCAGAAATATATGCGACAGTTTCTATTGTCACGGTGATCTCCTTATTGCCTCAATATCAACTACTGTATAATTTATTTTTAAGATTATTTCAGGGCTGCAGAAAAAATAGTGCATTGCCCATTTTCTCTAGATCAGTTTCCTAATCATTTCCACCTGTGGGATCTGTCTACCTACTCATGTGCAGGTACTGCCCCAAAGCTTATTTTTCTAAACCATAAATTCTTCCTGAACTTATCAAAGTATGAACATGTACTGATAATTACTAAAGCATGGAGGAAACTTCATCTGAATTCAATATTGCCAAAATGAGACAGGGCTACATGTTATAGACATTTATAGAACAACAGTTACATAAGGTATTTCCTCGATACATTTTACTACAGAATTTAGTCCAGCCTTAACACGTGTTCTTAGGCACAATAAACATATCTAATATGGTCTTCCTACTATTCATTTTGAATTTCTGGATCCAAGACTGTTTCTTTAGGACAAAGAGAAGAGCCCATTCCAGGAAAAATGATATTCGAAGTACATGCATACAATGCACTAAAATAATGCAAAGTCTTAATGTAGCTTATATGATTAATGCACATATAATTGACATTGAATACTGTAGCATTGAGGTGAAATAGCAAGTAATATGCAGATTCAGTATGGATAACACTCTCTTTAGTCAGACAGGTGAAAGAAATGAAGAACAACACCTATTGACATTGGCTTTGGAATTTGAATTTTAGGAATATTTTTATTTACTTAATACTATTTAAAATGGTGCTCTAACATTTGTGGCGAAATCAATTTGCTTCTCATTTAAGTCCTTTCAAATTAAAAAAATCTATTTTATTTATTTATTTTTAATTATGCATTTTCTCTTCCAGTTTTATTGAAGTATAAGTTGACATACAGCACTATATAAGTTTAAGGGGTACAGCATAATGATTTGACCTACACCATGAAATGACTACCACAATAAGCTTAGTGAACATCTATCATCTCATATAGACATAAAAAAAAAAGATAAAAATGTTTTTCCTTGTGATGAGAACTCAGGATTTATGCTCTTAACAACTTTCATATACAACATGCAACAGTGTTAATTATATTAATCATCTTGTATATTACATCCCTAGTACTTATTTATCTTATAACTGGAAGTTCATACCTTTTGACCACATTCATCCAGTTCCCCCTGCCCCCTCACCTCCGATCTCCTTTTCTATGAGTTTGTTTGTTTTTAAAGTATAATTCACCTACAACATTATGTTAGTTCCAGGGACATGACATAGTGATTCAATATTTCTATACATTACAAAATGATCACCATGATAAGTCTAGTTACCATCTGTCACCATACAAAGATGTTACATTTTTATTGACTACATTTCCCACACTGTACATTTCATACCTGTGACTCATTTATTTTGTAACTGGAAATTCGTACCTCTAAATTCCACTCACAGTAGGGGAATTAATTTAAAATTCTGTAATAAGCCTAGTACAATAATTCAAAAAAATTTTGAGAAGATACTCTGTATCAGAGCACAGTACCATTCTTTATGTTTTTGGCGGTAGAGAAAAAACCGAATATAAATCCACGTTAAACCGTACACATTGCCACCATGCGTTGGCATTTTGGCAAGGGAGCAATTTGGAGTTGAAGCTGGTGCTGTGACTTGCCCCTCTCTCTATCTTGAAGTCAACCATACTAGCAGATACAGTCCCTCAATTATTGAACATTTTTTGAGTGCCTGCTACTAGATTTGACCTGAACATCAAAGGTAAGTAAAACAAAGTCTCAGCCATCAGTGAACGTATCATCTCACGGGGGAAGGAAACATGAACAAGTATGAGAGTGTCAGAGACACTTAGCGGCAGGACATATCAGCAAGGATGGCACGCCGCAGGGAGGGGCCGATTCCACCCAAGAGGTGGGTGGGTGAACAGGCTGGAAGGAGGACGGCGAGGACGAGTCAGAAATAATACAAGAGAAAAGGCACGAACTAGTTCCTGCTCGCAGCTGGCCCTGTGGGTCAGAAGGGCATCGTGGATGAGTAAATATTCAACTGCGTGGGGCATCCGGGGAAAATGCCAGTGGAGACTCAGCGATGGCGTTTCTCCATCCTTTATCAGCGCACAGAACAAGTGCAGCTGAGAAAAAGAGAGCGCTGACTGAGCAGAGAATGATCCCAGCACCAAGGCTGCGGGAGCGGCGAGTCGTTTAGTCCACGCGGCCCTCGGGGCCCAGACCCTTGGGGCTTTCGCTTGCTGAGGTTGCCCGGAGCCCAGGGCCAGGTACTTGCATGAGAGGCTTAGTGACTGCCCGTCCGAGAGCAGTACACACGCCTTTATGAATGATCTCACACTTCTCCCTCCCTGTGGGTTCAGCTGCCTTTTGATCCACAAGTGGGAACAGATGAGGACTGTTTGCTTTTGGAGATGCCAGCGAAGGCACTGCAACGCTTTGTTGTGCTCCGGGTTTTCTGCCTTGTTCAGAAGCCCCCGGGGAAAGATGTGTTCCTCCTGTCCTGAGTTGCGTAGTGTTCCTTAAAATGGGTGTTTTTATCGTGGTTAAAGGGCGTCGAGGCAGATCCTTCAGGACTATATTTCAGGCAGATTGATACATCACGTTTGTAATCGGTCCTGGGATCTAACTGCCCTGATATCATTCTTCCCAGGAGGAATGGCGTTGCGAGTTTCCAGTAGTCAACTTTAAAACCCAGCCTTTAAGAGTACAGCTCATTTCTCTCCAGGGTCTCGTTTTGTTTGAGTTCAGGAGAGAAGCGCAGATGGAGAAAAAGAGAGCTGGACTTCGGGCAGTCATTGTGTTTACACTGTGTGCTCCGTGCCTAGCCAGAAGCCTGGGCAGGGCAGGCACTTGGTAAAAATGTGTGGAATGAATACATTGTAATCATTAAGAACTAGGGAGGAAAACTTCCCAGTGGTAAATATTTATGTCTCATCTATTTTGCTATATATCGTTCAGAATACTGTTTCTAATACTAAAATGATTTTAATGTTTTAAGCACAGTGCTATTGCATTAAACTTTATTATGGAAAAAATAAGTATAAAATTAAATGGCTAAGTGAGTTGAGCTTTCTGAGTTAAACACACCTACAGGGAACTTCTTTTTTCATATTCTTTTCCATTATGGTTTACCACAGGATATAGAATATAGTTCCTTGTGCTATACAGTAGGACCTTGTTGTTTATCCATTCTATACATAATAGTTTGCATCTGCTAACCCCAATCTCGCACTCCATCCCTCCCCAACCTGCCCACCCCCCTTGGCAACCACAGTGTGTTCTCTATGTCTGTGAGACTGTTTCTGTTTCTTAGATATGTTCATTCCTGTTGTATTTTAGATGCCTCATATAAGTGATATCCTATGGTATTTGTCTTTCTCTTTCTGACCTACTTCACTTAGTATGATCATCTCTAGGTCCATCCGTGTTGCTGCAAATGGCATTATTTCATTCTTTTTTTATGGCTGAATAGTACTCCCTTGTATATAGGTACCACATCTTCTTTACCCATTCATCCATCAATAGATACTTAGGTTGCTACCATGTCTTTTTTTTGTAAGCTATTTTTTGAAATTAATTAATTATATTTTATTTTATTTACTTTTGACTGCATTGGGTCTTCGTTGCTACGTGCAGGCTTTCTCTAGTTGTGGCGAGCGGGGGCTACTCTTTGTTGCGGTGCATGGGCTTCTCATTGTGGTGGGTTCTCTTGTTGCAGAGCATGGACTCTAGGCTTGCAGGCTTCAGTAGTTGTGGCACACGGGCTCAGTAGTTGTGGCTCACGGGCTTAGTTGCTCCATGGCACGTGGAATCTTCCTGGACCAAGGCTGGAACCTGTGTCCCCTGCATTGGCAGGCGGATTCTTAACCACTGTGCCACCAGGGAAGCCCTGCTTCCATGTCTTGGCTATTGTAAATAGTGCTGCTGTGGATATAGGGGTGGATGCATCTTTTTGAATAAGAGCTTTCTCCGGATATATGCCCAGGAGTGGGATTGCTGGATCATATGGCAACTCTATTTTTAGTTTTTTGAGGAACGTCCATACTGTTTTCCATAGGGGCTGCACCAATTTCCATTCCCACCAACAGTGTAGGAGGGGGAACTTTTTTTTTTAATGGAAAGGCTACAGAGGAAGCTGCAACAGTCAATGTGTGACCTCAAGAATTATTTGCACACCAAGTACTTAGAAAACAATAAGAAGATTCTCAAATCCCGTTGTCAAATTGACAGAACAAACAGTAGACGCTCTAGACTTAAAAAAAAAAAGTTAATGAACTACGACAGGGCGAATGAAACAAAGGAGATATTCACTGCATGTAGGGCAAGTGCCTATATGGCAAGAGACACATGGGTTATGTTTCGAAGGGCCAGGGCCCCAAGGTGTTCCCAGTCAGTGCCGCCGCTGGTATATGCGTCTCAGGGGTGAAAGCTTTTCCTGCGATGTGCTCTTTGCTCTGGTATTGACACTCCTAATGAACCAGAGGGCGTTATATCTGTGCAGTACATGGGGAATAGCATCCTCCTTTGGGAAATTAAGTGGCAGTAAAACGTGTTCAAGGCGTGTTCAGAACCTAGGATGACGCATCTAACGTCTAGTTCCAGCGATAATTGCAGAAATAATTGCAAGAAGAAGGAAGGGAGAGAATAGGGAGGGGAGAGAAGGAGGGGAGAGAGGGGAGGAGAGAAGAAAGTGAAGTAGATGGAAGAGGCCAAATCCAAATCAGTGCCCTCGCGTGTGAATCGTCATGCTCGCTAACAATGCCGATCTACCCAGAGTTTTCCTCCCCAGAAAAAACTCTAAAGTTTCCCCAGTGCCTCCGCTACCATCCAAACTTCCTCGTTCTACCTTATTTGCTGAGGTCCCGGAGTTTTCCCAATGCCCTAATAGGTGACTCACTCACTTGACAACTTATAGAGAAGAGAGGTTAATGGCTGATCCTAGCAGAATGTCATTCCCTTCGGATCACATTTACATTTTAATTGAAACCTTAAATGCCTTAACCGAAAGGAAAAGAAATGGCTAAGGTGAGAATCTCAGGCACTACGGGAGGGCCAGTGGGAAGTTCTTTGGGGCGAGGGTAATGAGCTTCCGTGGCTGTTTTTTTATCACCTCATCACAGGATGGCTGCCATCTACTTGGGTGAGAAGCCAGCCATGCCTAAGTCTTCCAAAGTGGAGAGTTGTATATTCTTTTGAAGGTCCTCTAGGGACCCATGGTAGCTTCTGGGTTTGATTTTCTAAGATCAGCAAATCCAAATGTTTATCCAGAAAGTCTTCCTTTCAAATTTGAACTTGTTTTCTTCTGTTTATGGCTCAGTGAAGTTGGAAAACGAGTGGGCACAACCCTTCTCATTAAGTATCCCTTTTATACATGTGAAGATGGTAATTAAGTATCATCCTCTCTGGGAAACAGAACCTCAATTTCTCTAGACTTCTCTTAATAAGAACCCATTTTGCACTGCTTTAGCACTGTCATAACCTTTTCCTGGATTTGATCCACTGTCTCACCTAATTTCTCAAATGCAAGCGTTTGTGCTTATTTGCCATTTCACTGGGAAAACCAACAGCTGGTACAGCCCGGTCCATGGCCGGCAGAGCTGCTGTTTCCCCAGAGGCACTGTCAGTCACACCTCCTAAAATGTTTTAAATACAATAAAACTAAATCACGGTCTATTTTTTTTAGCCTGGCCAAAATCCTCTAGTAATGAAGGCACAAAATCAGAGGAAGATGTCATGTTTAAATTGTCTTTATTTTGTACATAGCACTTAACAGGCTATCTTGACCGTAATAGATGCTCATAAAAATGCTTGGTGCTGAAGAATGGCCGTTTCAGCCCAAACCATCTTTCTCACTCCGTGTATTGCCCATGTCTTCCAACATTCATCTTTAGCCAACAGACAAAATGTGGACTCTAAACGAATGCAATCTATGCCCACTGCTTACTCAGAGCTTAATTTTTTGTCACGTTTTTGAGTTAGCTTTTTAAAGCACAAAGATTAAATAAATGTTAGGGATGATTTTCTTGGATGAAAGCCAGTGCTCTTAGGGATGTCGGTTCCAGAGAAATTTGCGACTTTTATCTACTTGAGCAAAGCTTTTATCCCCTCATCAAAGGGTGGCTGTCATCTACTCAGATGAGAAGTGGATAGCTACGTCCTCCCAAGAGTAGACGGGTGTCTTCTTTTGAAGGTTCTCTAGAGATACAGAAACCACAGAAACTGTTTTGGGGATGGGGTGGAAAACTTAACAGAAATATAACAATGTCGTGTCATCAAAGTGAGGGTTTTAAGGATCATGATTTTAGATCTGCAGCCTCCTTGCTGAGGCCCTCATTCCCTCTGGGGGATGATTCAGGGGTCAAATTACGGCATATTTACGTACAGACTCACTTCCGAGGGTAGCAGTTTCCCCCACTCTCTAACAGTATTTATCACCCCTAAGCCTTACTCCTTTACCCCTTAATACTTCATTGTGTTTACCCTAAAAGCAAGATATTCTCGTACATATCCACAACACAAGCGCCAACTTCAGGAAATTGAATATTAATACCACAATGTTGTCCAGTCTCTAATCCATATTCCAATATTGTCCATTGTCCCAATTAATGTCTTTTAGAGCGTGCAGCCCAGGATCACAGCTTGCATTTCATTGTCATTTAGTCTCCTTTGTTCTGGAACAGTTTCCCAACCTCTCTTTGTCGGTTAGGACATTGGCATTTTTAAGAACACAGGCCACTTATTATACAGACAATTCCTCCATTTGGTTATGTCAGGTGTTTCCTCAGAATTATATTCAAGTAGATTCTGAGGGCTCATCCATGAAAAGTTAGAAATCATGGACTCTTCCAGTGGCTTCCCATCTCCTTTAGAGTGAAATTTATATACTTTATCAAACCCTACAAGGCCCTGCTTCTTCGCTACTGGCCCCTGGCTCTCTCTCTGCCTCGGGCCCTTTGCATTTGCTGTTACCACCTCCTGGTAAACTCTTCCCCTGGATCTTTGCCTGTCTTGTTCCCTCACTTCATTCAGGTACGTTTAGCCACAAACTGAGTGATAATCTCAGATTCTGGTCCACACCTTCTTTCATTGTTTGGAGCTCCCTTCCTGCCAGACTTCTGAAAGCCTTCCTCTCCCTGTCTCCTACCCCCAGAATGTACATGTAGTACGTAAGGCTGATTCATAATTTGCTCTTTGAAACTAACCTGGGGTCCCTTCAGTGTCGTTTTATAGATGGAGTTTGTATTTAGAGCATTATTAATTTAGGTGAGAGTGACATCTAGTGGACCCGTGATGACAGTCTTTGAGCTAAAAGCTCTTGATTAGCCCCAAAGATCCAGGGAGGGGCACAACAACAACAAAACAACAAAAAACCCCACCTTGGTTCCTAGATAGATTCCACTGTGAGATCTGGAGAATTCAGTGAGATTCCTGTTGACCTTTGATGAGTTAAAGATTTAGGTTTCTATTATGTGTGTTTTGGAGGAAGAATAGAGGACAGGTCTAATATGAGAAAAAGAGACTTTGGTATGTGAAACAACTTAAGCTGCTATTAATTCATTTTTTAAGAGGTTGTTTTATCGCCCAAAAGGTATGAACATGAAATTAGTGTATTCTGTCACCAAGTGGTGGTAATGATTCACTATTTGTGAACTAGTGTTCCAGCTGCTGAATTGTCCCAACCTCATTCATTCAATAATGTACTTTTCCCCCAGTGATTTAAAATACCACTTTTACTATATACTAAATTCCCTTGTGCTTTTGAGTAGCAGTATGTTTTCGTTATCCATCCATGTTGATATACAGAGATGGGAAGATTTTAAAAGATGTTTTGTTTCATCTCTCCAGGATGTGGTGACTGTAGCCCCACTTTTCCCTCCTGCTCCTGCTGACTGCTCTGGTTTGTTTCTTTTTTTAATAAGAACCCCCCTTGACATGTGCACTGTTTTCACTTTCTCTCCTTCCATTCCCTCCAGAGCTCTATCAATCAGGCTTTTGTGCCCAACAGGTCACCAGAACTGTCCTAGTCAAGGTCTCCAGTGTTGCGGGTTCTGGTTTGCCCAGGATTGTCCTGGTTCTTACCTGTTGACCTGGCATAATTATGAATTGTGTTCCCTTTCACTCTCAAAGGTGTTCTGGTTCAAATGACAAATTATCACCTTCCTACCAATAACAACTAATACGATACACTCTACCCTGATTTACCCAAGTGGTTAACATATTCCCACATTGCCTGTATTATCTGTGCTTCCTCTGTATTTCCTAAGAGCAGGTATAGTCTCTTACGTAGCTACAGCACAGTGATTAATTTCATAAATTTCCCCTGAAGCAATACTTTTATCTAATCTACTGTCCCTGTTACAGGTTTGTCTGTTGACCTAATAATATCCCATATAGCACCCCTGTCCCCCCACCCCTGTAAGCCCCGCCCCTGTGCCAAGTATAGGATCTAATCTAGGGCCAGGCTGTGCAGTTACTTGTCATGTCTCTGGCTTCCTTTAACCTAGAACATTTCTTTGTCTTTTACAGCATTGACATTTTTGAAGAGTACAGTCTTCCCCTACCTTTTTATTCCAGAACGTTCCACCTTTTCTGTGAATCACACTCTTTTAATCACAGAGCTCCACTGCCTCAGTGGGTGCGGAAGAGAAATTTATGGCCACATTTCCTCCTTAATTTTCCCAGAGAATTGGGTCCCAGGCTCCTGGCAGGAATCTGGGCAGCGGGGGGAGGGGTGAGTGAGGGAAGGCTGGGTTCTCCTGACACACTGGCTGTGGGCCCCGACCCTTTCCCCATCTATGCCCCATTGTTCTGTTCTAGAAAGCCCTTGGCTTGGCCACTGGCTGACCCCAAGTCTTGGTCAGAAGGTTGGATGTGGTGGGTTCTGCGGGGTGGAGGGGAGCCTCCTCCAAGTCATGGGACCAGAAAAGGAATCATGGTGCCCGCTTAGCTGGCCTCGCCCAGTCTGATCTCCCTTCCTCCCTCCCGCCTTTCCCCAGCCACCCAAGCCCCTCCGCTCACAACTGTCAGTTTTTCTCTCTTTCACCTAAAGTCATTCCAGGTGCCTCCAGGGACATGGTTACCATCTGTTGGGAAACATAGCTCTTTGGAGCTGCCATTCCCTCTCTTCAAGGCCTCCATAAACTGCTGCTTTCCCAAGTCAGACTCAGAGGAATCTTGGACCAAATGGCAGGATGCTATTTTCTCAACTGAACAAGAACTCCTTCATTCTCACACCAGGGCCCCCAAATATCTGTGCCTCATTCAGATTAGAGAAAGACCTCCTCCAGCCAGGCTTCCCAGGGAGCCTGGGGGAGCTCTGATAAACGTAGCCTTTGACCGTGAGCCCGTGGTGCTGTACGTGGCCTCGCTGGAAGAAACCTTGGCAGGGGTCTCCCCCCGTGAACTGGTCCTGACTCAGCTTTGCTGGTTAGGAGCAAGGCTTACGGGGCCTGCTTCTGCTTCTCCCTATCAGACTGTCCCAAGGGAGTCCCCACCTGTACTCCCGGGCTGTCCCCCCGACCCACACTTGCCTCCCACTGGTTCTTTTCTGGCTTGACCCCTGACCTCCTCGATGAGCACTTGTTGATGCCCAACTCAACTGAGCCCACGGGGACCTCTGGACATCCGACCAACTTGCTCACTTCTTTTCTAAATATTAATTTACAAGAAGTTGACAAAGCTAAAACCACTTCAACCTGGCAGGGAGAGGCCCCAGCCCTGCCCTGGCAAGTCCTTGCTCACTGGAGCCCTGACTCAGCAGCAGGTTGCACAATGGGCGATCTGGGAAGGACTGAAGGAAGATGCCAGGGTTCCCAGGAACATCCTTCCTTCTTCAGAATCCTAGGGCTCTTTGTCTTACACAGAGGCACATGCTTTGGCCGTGCCTTTGTTCTACAGAACACTAGGCCTAGGGCTAAGGAAAACAGCACGCTTACACATCCAGAGGGTCTGTCCATCATGAACAAATGATTTACTGCTCGCCATATGAAAACATGGACTTTCTCTTCTGAGAGTTTGAGAAAAATCAAAGGAAAAGTGAAATTAATGGATCAAAGAGAGCTTGGGCAACAAACTGAACAAAGACATTCGCTTTCCAAAAGCATGTTTAAACATTTTATCTAAAAAAATCTTCCCAAAGTTTATAAATAGCGCCTAGCTATCAGATCCAGCTTCAACCTTGGAGAAGTACTTCCAGCTTTATGACTGAGTTTATGGGCCTGTGGCCAAACGGGTTTGGAGTGGAAACATTTCTTTTTTTTGTCATCTGGCTTATTGTTATTTCCTTCTGAGGCCACACTATTTATCTGGGTCATGGGGTTACTCAATCAATCAAATATTTATTGAATAACCAGACAACCTTTGGAAAAATTAGATTTGGACCATATTGTATTTCCTATCTGCCTTAAAGTCTCAAGGCGGTTGAGATCACTAATGCTTCTCTTTTGTTTTGAAGCTTAGAAAAGCATCCACTTGGTTAGAAAAGGAGGAAAACATACAGAAGCAGATATGTTCCTATGACATTTGACAAATAAAATATCCACACATTCAGTTGCCCCATTCCTGTATCTGTTTATGAATGTTTCTCTCCATTTTAGCTGTTTTCTCTGTACTATGTTGACCGTGCCAATGACATCCACTTGAAACTGGGAATTAAATTTTGGTCTCCTTAATTTACTGTAGGAACAGGTTCCTAGAGACTGTAAGTCCAACATAAACAGTGTGTGTGTTGGGAGAAGAGGATATACACGCATATTTCTACTAAATGGGTGTGGAGAGAGTCCCTAGGGCTATTTACCAATCTTTCTGCTTCTCCGCTTTCTGGGGACATGGAAAGATTTCACTTCTCTGCCCACTTGAAGTTAGGGTTGGCCATCTGAGTAGCCAATGAAATGTGATCAGAAATGAAAGGTCCCACTTTGGGGCGGATGCACCATTTTCCATGTTCCTTTCCATCTTGCGTGGCAACCGGTCACGTTTCAGTTGGTAGAGATTCCACCAGCATGGGTCCAAGGGTGAGGACAATATAAAGAAGTATCCCCCCACTGACCTGAGATGGACACATAGCAGGAGAGGAAAATAAGAATTTGTTCTAGGCCACTGAAATATCGGGGTTGTTTCCATGTCGGGGAACAGAAGGTTTCCATGTGCCCCTGTGACAGGCCCCAGACTTTATGAGGACAGGCACTTCTTTGATCAGGACCTCGCCCTGTGTATCTCTTCATCTAGCTATTGGTTCGTATCCTTTAATGTCCTTTTTTAATAAATCAGTAATCTAGTGAGCAAATGGTTTTCCTGAGTTTTGTGAGCTGTCCTAGCAAATTAATGGAATCCAAGGAGGGGGTCATGGGAACCTCTGATTTGTAGCCAGTCCGTCAGAAGGCCAGGTAATAACCTGGATTTGGGGGTGGTATTTTGAGGTGGAGGGGGTAGTTGGGACCCCCAGTTTGTAGCCGGTACCTCAGAAGCATGGGTAACAGCCTACACTAGTGTCTGAAGTGGAGGGCAGTCTTGTGGAACGAAGCCCCTTACCTGTGGAATCTGATTCTATCTTTGAGTAGACAGTGTCAGATTTGAGTTGAATTCTCAAGACACCCTGTTGTCATCTGAGAATTGCTTGTTGGTGTGGGGAAGCTTCCACACACACAGGTCGGATCGCAGTTGAGAACCCTTTTAAAACATTACAAGAAAGAGGTGAGCTCAAAAAGAAATGGGCTCATTTTCAAGCAGGAAGGAACAAAATAAAGTAAAGGGATTTAAAAGGCTAAAAGAAGGCTCAGTCCTAAATAGCAAATGATAAAATGAAGAAAACTTAAAGCAGCAGGGACAAATTAAAACTCGACCCGATATCAAAGGACAAATTACCCCCCCCCAAAAAAAAAAAAAAGGACAAATTAATGGTATGTATGATCATCGCACTGGTTGCTAAAACCTGTTAATGAATTAAGCCATCTCTGAGTAAAATTCCCATTAATGGTGTGTCCAAAAAATCCTTTCGCTTGTACAAAATGGCTCAAGAAAAAAAGAAGAAGCTTGCATGTGACTCTCTGTGAGGCCTGATGGATGGCTTCAGGGAATAGAAATTAAACCGATAAAAAGAGGCATAGGAGCAAGAAAGCAAAGAAATACAATAAATATGAGACGTGTCTGAAAAGAAACTATAGCTATTGGCATATGGAGCTGACTGGAAGAAAATGAGACAGGCTGGGACCTGGGACCCTTTGCTGCAGTGCTGCAGTGCTTGCACCTGGACACAACAAAAGACAGAGAAACTATAAGGGACTAAAAATAACTAATTGCATGCCTGCGCAGTTGGGGCAAATTCTGGACAATGAGATACAAAGAGACCAAAAAGCCCAACTGCCACTTCTGAAGAGCTGGGAGCAAAAGCAGGGGATGGGGAACAATAGCAGGGTACCGCCCATGCCCCCTGCGCACAACACCACCTAAGGGGTGAGCAAACCTCCTAAGCCACCCCCGCAGCCCGACCCCTGGACACAACCGTACCCTCACCCCATATAAGGAATCAGCTTGCCCCCCACCTCTGCAAGTGAGCTAGCTAGGGAACCTGTTGTTTGGTCTCGCTCCCCACTGCTGCAGCAGGGGCCCCAGTAAAGCCTTGCCTGAATTTCATGTCTGGTCTCTGATCAATTTCTATTGATTAAGGAGGCCAAGAACCCTGGTCGGTAACAAAAATATACAAGAAGCTATGTTTTTGTCAAAAGAAGTATTAATCAGCCTGGACAAAAGAGATGGGGCTTATTTATGACCTACCTGACTTTGGGATTCTACTCGTCTAAGAGCAGGAAGTGGGCTGAGAAAGCCGCTCATCCCAAAGAGGGAATATTCTCATTGCCCACTTCACATGTGGCCACAGAGAATAATGAAAAAGAACTCGAAGAAATTGGAACCAGGCTTCACGAAGATGATTGGGTAAGAGCTTTTCCCAGGAAACAAGATCAGAACATAATCAAGAGACTTTCCCTGACCCCAGGTAGGAGCCCTCAAAATGTCTGCTATTGACCAGTATCTTCCATGGGTCTCTCATACTCTCATTTCTGAATGGGGGTCCTTATTGTAGTTATCCTGTCCTTGTTCTACCATTGAAGGGTGGTTGTGTGGAGGGCAGATCATGTGACTTTGTTGTTCATAGGTCCCTGAATCAGTAGGTGCTATATCCAGACCTGATGTAAAAATGGCTGTGCATCTCCCCAAATCCTGGGTTTAGAACTAAAAGTTGTATTGAGATGAAACTTGCTGGCATATATTCCTTGGAGGAAGAGATGAGTGTATATGGCATGCGGAAAGGAAAGTGAACTGAATATTCAGTAGCAAAAAGGTAAAACTCTAGTAGTCATTAGGGCTGTTCCCCGACAATTCCAGTTCTTCTCTTTCTAAGCATTAAACGGATACAGCATCTTGCCACCTTGATGTTTAGCAGGCCATGTGATTTGCCTTGGGCAATGAAACAGGAATGAAAGTGACTTGTACCACTTTCAGGCAGAAGGCTTAGATGCAGTACAGTTGACCCCTGAACAACACGAGTTTGAACTGTGTGGGTCCACTTCAAGGGGGATTTTTTTCAATAAGTACATACAGTACTACACCACCGCAGGTGCTCAACCAAGGATACCGAGGGCCACCTGTGGGACTTGAACATCTACAGATTTTGCCACATGCAGGGCTCCGGAACCAATCCCTCGCTGGATGCCAAGGGACAACTGTACTTGATTAGCCATTTCCCCTTCCCCCTACCATGGCAACCAGCGATGTTCTAGAAAGTGGAGACTCTGGCAGCCTAGGTCCCCGAGTAAGGACAATGCAGAGTAGAAAGTCATGCTCAAAAAAAAAAAGAAAAAAAGGAAGTCCTGCTCACCCAAGATGCACATGTAGCATCAGTGAGAAATAAAACTTTGTTGTTTTAAGCCTCAAGGATGTTGGGGTTTTTTTGTTTTTTGTTTTTTAAACTGCAGTACAAGTTGGCTAAGGCTGACTAATGTAGGTGAAAATGTTTAAACTGAATATTAAAATCTGAAAAGGTTCTCCTCATAGATAAAAGGCAGTGTCCCTTAACAGATAACCTTGCTTTTACTGAGCAGTTCTGCTAGTTGGTTCTCCTAAAATTCTGTTGGAATTTTAGTGAAACAAATGAGATATTGTTTTTTTTTAATTGAAAAAATTTTAAATTTTTATACAGTTTTTAAAGGTGACTTTCCATTTATAGTTATTACAAAATGTTGGTTATATTCTCCATGTTGTATAATACATCCTTGAGCCTATCTTGCACCCAGTAATCACCCCATTATGGAATACCAAAAATGTCCCATGCTCTCACTGTCTAGTAACATCTTTTTCTTACCTTCTTGACACTTGTATTATACCAAAATTCAACAATATATTCAATTTCATTTGTTAAAACTCACTTGTCCTAAGAAAATACACAATATTTTTAAATAGATGAAAGAAGACAAACACATTTATTTTTATATATTTATAGGAAGAGGAGAGCTGTCCTAAAGCATTTGGTGTGAAGTAAATTACTGCTGTTGGGCTCCCCTGGTGGCCCAGTGGTTAAGAATCCACCTGCTAATGCAGGGGACACGTGTTTGAGCCCTGGTCCGGGAAGATCCCACATGCCGCGGAGCAACTAAGTCCGTGTGCCACAACTACTGAGTCTGCATTCTAGAGCCCATGAGCCACACCTACTGAGCCTGCGTGACAAAACTACTGAAGCTCACGTGCCTAGAGCCTGTGCTCCGCAACAAGAGAAGCCACCGCAATGAGAAGCCCACCCACCACAAGGAAGAGTAGCCCCCGCTCACCGCAACTAGAGAAAGCCCGCGCGCAACAACAAAGAGCCAACGCAGCCAAAAATAAATAAATAAAATAAATTTAAAAAATTAAATAAATAAATAAATAAATAAATTACTGCTGTTGAACACTAAATCAGCATGTTAATGGTACATGTTACCTACAGTGTGTATGATTTTGCAAAAGATAAGAAAACATTCTTCAAATCAATGCTGTATTCCTCTTCTGCAAAGTCCAAGGACATAATATTAATTAATCTTAATTCTATGAAAGTTAATCTGTGAGAAGTCAAGATAATCGAGTTGAGGATTGTTGCTTTCTGATGATCTAATTTGCTTCAGGGGATAGGGTTTACAAAATGTAGAGATGTGGAGAATTAACAGATTTCCTTCAAATCCCAGATGTGTAAAGCAAACTTTTGGCAAGTGCTGAACTATAGTTAGTTCGTGATGGGGTTCTTTGACAAATGCCTGAAATGTGTGCATCTTCACTGTCTTCTCTTTTGTTAGTATTGTCCCTTCAGCTTGGAATGTTCTCTTTTTCTCCAACCATCAAAATCCCACTTGTATTTCCAGATCCAACTAAAATGCTAATCCTTCATGAAACATTCGATAGAGGCAATAATGATAATATAATAGATTATATTTTTAGTTAGAAGTAAGACAATAATATTTAGGTTCCCATGTGCCAGACACTGGGTTAATGCTTTGGGTGATTATCTCACTTAATTCTCATTGTACGCTTATGTCTTGGAACTGTTCTTATCTGCATTAGTCATTCATTGGCTCCGAATTCCATAATTACAGAAATGCTCCATCTTGTCTTTGCAGCAGATCTACCTGAGTTTGATTCCTAACTCAAAAACTCACTAGACTAGCTGTGTGATCTTGAACAAATTATTTAACTTTTCTAAATCTACGTGTACAAGGATCAATAGAACTAAAAAGTCATGACCATAGGTGTGGTCCTGGGATGGTCCTTCATCAACAACCCAGGACGCCCTGTGCATCCCTTTTGTGTTAAAGCCCATGTCATCTTGGTTCTTGGCTTACTCTTTTATTTTGGTAGAACACATCCTCCAGATGCTTTTCTAGAAAGTAAACATGAGCCAGAAGGCTATGTCTGTGAGACCTCACGTCTGCAGTTTTACTGATTTGATTGCTTCTTTAAGGTGGCTGGAGCCTCCTCTTCCTGACCTCTGCCGGAGGATTCATCTATGTTAATCGGCTTGTTTCTGGGTTTTCTGCCAGCTTAGGTTCTGATGGTCTTTGGTTTGCCAAGTCAGTTCCTATTTATCCCTGTGCTTTTCCACCTTCTGAGACTGTATAGCTGTCTTCTCTTCTCAGTCTCTTTGTTCTTGTGGGGTTATGCTTCTTTTAAAATCCCTTTATTGTAATGCAATTCTGTTGGAATTTTAGCAGGAACACAGATACCCACAATTATTCAATCCACTATATTTGATCAGAAGTCAGGACTTGTTATTTTAGCATGAAAATATAGAAGGACAACTAGAGTTCTAGAAGGTCATACCTCTTTTACAGAAAGGTTGGGATATAGAAAGAGGAGTTGGGAAATGGAGTGAATGATTCTCATTTGGAACAAACTGACGTTGAAGTGCCTCAAGGACATTCAAATTGCGATTTCTCGGAGACCATTGGATAGAAGAGCCTGGAGCTTAGGAGATAATTCTGGGTTAGATAAGGATACATGCAAGCTATCAGTAGGGAGGAGACAGTGGGTAAGTGTGTGAGGAGAGCAAAGGATGGAGGACAGAACATCAGTAAAACATCAGATAAAAGAGAGCATTTGTAAGGACTAGATTATTACCCAGGATTTTGTTTTGTTTTGCTAAATACTTTCCAGTTTCTGGGGTTACAAAATATATTTTAAAGCAAAGCTTCAAACTCCCCTCTTTATTTTTCAAATAGACTTAATTTTTTTGGAGCAATTTTCGGTTCACAGCAAAACTGAGCAAAAAAGTACAGAGGGTTCTTCCCATAATCCCCTGCCTCCACATTCACACACCTCCTCCACTATCAGCTTCCCCCACTGGAGTGCAACAGGGGTTATAATCAGTGCACTACACTGACACATCCTTATCGTTCATTTCCAGCCAAAGTCCATTGTTTATTCTATTCAGTGCTCACTCTTGGTGTTGTACATTCTATGGGTTTTCACAAATATATAATGACATGTATCTGCCATTATACTATTGGACAGAATAGTTTCACTGCCCTAAAATTCCTCTGTGTTCAATTCTTTTTAGGGAGCTGGGCAACTTACCCTGATCTCCAATACTGCTCCCTGAGTCTTAGCCTTCATGAAACCAGCACAGTGAGATAATGGAGGGTTTCTCCAAAAACTGTGGATCACCTTAAAAAGTCTAAGTGATTTATAGCACTTCACTAAAAACTCCCCTCCTCCTTAAACACCCACAGACTGCAGACAGGCTAGAACCAGCCACCTCACCACAGAAATGGGTCATCCTAGCTCATGATCCAATAAAAGCTGACAGGAAGCCAGACACTCTTGACTACAGTTCCCAGGCAAAGTCACACGTACACGTACCACATTCAAATGTAGCATATGAAACATCCTCTGGGGGGGGGGGAAAGCTAATCACTTAAAGTGGGAGAATTTGCCCCTGTCACAACAATGATTCCATAAATCATTGCCCAGGACGTGGCCCCTTTGAAAGGAATGAGAGGAATACAACTCTCAACTGATGATGAGAGTTTCTCTGGCGGGGTTGAAAGATTTCTCAGGAAAGAGCTTTGAATCTGCACAGGTGGGTGGCAGCTATTTGGTTAGGAGCTCAGCGTTCTGTGCCGTGAAACAAGACAGAGACAAGCTTGATCTGAAAACGTTTAAGGGCAAGTGTCACCGATCATTCACCAAGATGACGGAGAGATCACTGTGGGGCCTTGTAGATGGATTCTGAGTGAAATTACCCCACGTATATCCTATGATTCTGCGAGGACAATGGCTTTCCATCTTGGCTGCTCATTAGAATCACCTGGGGAACATCTACAACTAGTGATTCTCCAGGTGTCCTGGGTAGAGTTCTGATTTAATTGGACTGAGTGGCGCCTGGGCATCTGTCTATCTGAGAGTTTCCTTCTGGTGAGTCTACATGCAGCCAAGGTTGAGACCCAGTGTATGAGTTAGCTTTGCCTGTGCTCCCAATAGCTGAGGAAGGTCCATTCAGATGTCAGCATCCAATGGCCACAGGGACCCAGTAAGTAACGAGGCTGCAGTAACATGATTTTTGTTGCAGGAGTGTTAAGTGAACATCCTCACATTACAGATAAAGAACCAAAGCCGAGGGTGGTGAGGGCCCTCACTCAGGGTCATGAAGCAATAACTGTACCAGCTCTAGAATCAAGTTCTCCTCTAGGGACCAGACTTTGCTCTTTTGCTTTTTTGTCACGTTGTGTTCTAGTCCACATTCCATAAATCAGCTCACCTGGCGTGTTTCAAAAAGCCCTCGTGTGTTAGCACTGAGAGGGGCCTCTGTCTACATTCTTGACTGTGTATTAGGGGTTTGTTTCATGCAGAGGTGGCTGGGGGTAGGCAGGGATAGAGGGAAGGATCCGAATGGATGAGGATTGGATGCCCTGCCCCTGTTGCCATCAGAGCAACTCACAGTATATTTTGGTCTTCCAAAGAAAAAAAATTTTGAAGGCAAGTGTCCAATGCTAAGAAACAGAAAAGTAATATTAAAAGTAATAATTGAGTCCAACTAATCCTCTAGTGTTATAAAAGAGAAAACAAGGCCAAGAAGTTAAGACATTTCCAAGCCTCAAGCAGATGATGGCCCAGACAAAAGTAGCCTCTCACTCTGTATCCTTATTTTCACAGTTATAACCACGGACCATGAAGTGACCAAAAGTTTCAGAATGATGCTAAGTAACAATGATAGTGAGCATTACCGTATTATTTCTGATTTTATTAAAAACACAGTGTTTGAGTGTGAAGCCTCATTGTAGTCTAGATGGATCTGTTTAGTGATGTGAAGAAAAAAATTTGTTACAAGAAAGTTCATTAGAGTTAACGAGAGCATTATAAGCATCTGCAAAGATCACATGATTTCTCTCTTATTTCAGCTATAGGTGTGAAATACTAACAAACTTCCAAAAATCAAACCTCTTCGGATTTCCAGGTAAATACTTTTTGGTCGTGGTGGCTTACTCTTTTAATACATTCATTTTATTTTAACTTTTCATTTTGAAATAATTATAGAGTCACAGGAAGTTGCAAAGATAGTACAAAGTGATCCCAAATTCCTTTCACCCAGTTACGGTTTATGTTAACTATAAAACAGTATCGAAATCGGAAAAATTGACCTTGTTACAATAGGCAATGTGTAGTTTTCTCTCTCTCTTTTGTTACTTTCATAGTATATTTTTGGTGATTTTTTTTATTGTGGTAAAATATAGCCTAACAAAAATTATCCTTTTAACTGTGTTTAATTGTACAGTTCAGTGGTGTTAAGTACCTTCATAATGTTGTATAACCATCACTACCATCCATTTCCCATACTTTTTCATCATCCCTAACAGAAGCTCTGTACCCATTAAAGAATAACTCCCATTTCTCCCTCCCTGCTACCCCTGGTAACCATTATTCTACTTTCTGCCTCAGTGAATTTGCCTATTCTTGGTCTTTTAACATGCTCTTGATTTCAATTTACAGTTTTGCATGAATGTCCCTATTTGTATAGTTTGATCATTTTGGTGCTTTACCAGCTACTCTGTGTAGCTGAGAGCGTCACAAATACACACATTGGGGAAAAGAAGATGTTGGTCAAAGCGTTACAAACTTCCTGTTATAAAGATGAAAAACATCCTGGGAATCTAATGTACAGCATGGTGACTATAATTAACAATACCATATTATATACTTGAAAGTTGCTAAGAGAATAGATTTTAAATGCTCTCACCACTACCACATAATGGTAATTATGTGAGATGATGGATATGTTCATCTTATTGTGATAATCATTCACAACAGAAAAGTGTATCAAATCACCAGGTTGCACACCTTAAACTTACACAATGTTATATTGTCAATTATATTTCAATAAAGCTGGGGACAAAAAGGTAGAAGCAGTTGAAGGCCCAAACCAAGCTGCTGACTTTATTTCCTCCTCCCATGGAAGATGCAGACCCCTCCCTTCTCAATCAGGAAGCCCAATTACATTGATCGATATTAGACCTTTTTAAAACAGGCAAAAGGAAGAAATGTCGCGTTCCCTTTTATAGACTTGGAATCAAATGTAAGACTGCTTAGCTTTACAAAGGAAGTGACTGTTCTCTTAGCCAGCCCTGGAAATGTTTAAAGATGAGACATCACATTAAATACAAACAAATGGTATATAATAAAGGATAGTTTATTTAACTGACTCTGTTATCTTTATCAGGAATCATGAGTACCTTGACTGTTCGGTAGATTTCATAAAATGATTTGTGCTTTTCTTTATTCTTTGCTTAGGCAATACTCTTTCTAGCCTTTTTATGACTCCTAACGAGGATAGTAAGTTATAACATGAGACTAGATTTTCCAAAATGTGTTCCAATAGATGTTGTGGGGAGGAAAAAAGAAATTTTCTGTGGCCAAATACATTTGGGACAAATTGGATTAAACTAATTTAAATGAGTTTCTTTGCTACACGATTTCTCAAACCTTTAATATGCTATGTGTAGTATGACTCTCCAGGGCATGTAGCATGTAGTGTTTCCAAAACTGATTTTTCTGTAGAATTCCTTTTTCGGGGCCAGCTTATAAGCAAGGTGCCAACAGAACACACTTTAAGGAAATCAAAATTAAGAAGAAAAGAAGCAACAAAGGCATATTATGTAATTTGTTGAACATCAGTGGGCTTGAGTAAGTTGACAGACTTCAGCTGTAACATATGTCAATCTGGTATATTCAGGAATGTGTTAGTTTTCAAATACAGTAGACGATTAGGGCATACTGCCAACAGAGAGCTGGCAGTACTATCAATGATTAGTAATGAAGTAAAGAACGAGCCTGTGCATTTGTCATACGGGTGCAAAACCATTTTGAGTTTTCTTAGGAGTGTAATAAAGCTGCATTATTGCTTAGAACTTGTGAAAAGATTTAAAACAGAAGAAGTTGTCTTGGACCTCAGTAAAAGGACTCGAGGAGCAATATCACCAATAAGTGAAGTAAAAGTTTTGTATTAAGAGAATAATTGTGCTGTCACCCAAAAAACAGTCCTTAAAGATATATATGTGTGTGTATGTATATATATCCACATACAGGTGACCCTTGAACAACACGGGTTTGAACTGCATGAGTCCACTTATACGCAGGGTTTTTTCAATAGATGTGTACTACAGTACTACACTATGGTGCAGTTAGTTGAATCTGCTGGTGCGGAACCACAGATACAGAGGGCCAACCATAAAGTTATATGCAGGTTGTCGATTGCATGGAGGGTCGGCTCCCCTAATGTCTGTGTTGTTCAAGGGTCAAATGTATGTAGAGAAAGAGAGAGAGATTGATTTTTAAGGCACTGGCTCATGTAATTGTGGAGGCTGGCAAGTTCAAAATCTGCAGGACAGGCCAGCAGACCAGAGATCCAGGGAAGAGTTAATGTTGCAACTTGAGTCTGAAGGCAGAGTGTAAGCAGAATTTTCTCTTCCTGGGGGAGGTCAGTCTTTCTTCTCCTAAGGTCTTCAATGGATTGGATGAGGCCCACCTCACTATGAAAGGTCATCTGCTTTACTCAAAGTCTGTTGATTCAAATTCTCATCTCATCTAAAAAATACTTTGACAACAATATCTAGACTAATGTTTGACCAAATATCAGGGTATTGTGACCTACCGAGTTGACACATAAAACTAACTAACCATTACAGTGACCTATGATATAAACTATCAAAATTATGTAAGCTTAAAATTATCTGTGTCAACTTCATGTTGGGTCCCTAAAATATCTTAAAAATTAATAAATCCACCAGTAAAAATATTCTGTGAATCAGCCAACTCTTCTTTTGAAATCATTTAGACCAGGGGGTAACCAAAAATGGCCTGTGGCCTTGTTTTTGTATAGCCTGGGAACTAAGAATGGTTTTTGCATTTTTAAATCATTAGGAAAAAATCAAAAGTAGAATAATATTTCATGGCTCATGAAAATATCATGAATTTCAAATTTCAGTGTCCATCAATAAAGTCTTATTGGAACTTGGTTCCTTCACTTATGAATTGTCTATGGCTGTTTTGCACTATGCTGACAAAGTTAAGTAGTTGTGACAAAGACCATACGGCTCCCAAGGCCTAAAATATTTACCATTTGACCCTTTAAACAGAAAAGCCTGTTAACCCCTGATGTAAACAAACAAGTAAGAGAAAGAAATTTTAATATGTTACTGGATTGAATTGGCATCCGATTACAGGCTGAAGAAGACATGTGGAAGATGAGTAGGTATAATGGGTTATTTGCAACAGCAAAGGATGATCTACCTTCTGTAGAATAGTTAAGCCCCAAATAATGACTTTAATGATATGAATTCTATGGTTTTTCTTTGGGTAGAACAGAAAGGACAGTTTCCCTCAGTTAGCAACTGGTATATATCCATTTTCTTGATCCATTCATCTGTTGATGTGAATACTGCTTTGTGAATACTGCTGCAATTTTCATGGGAGTGCAGATATCTCTTTGATATCCTATTTTCATTTCCTTTGGAAATATACCCAGCCTTCTTGGCCACCTGAGATAGCAGTTTCCTCACAAGTCAAGCAAAACCCTCTCTTGGGCTGGGTCTCCTAGACTCAGAGCCACAAGTCTATCAGATTTCCAGCCACCATAGTGGCTCTAATCACACTAACTTAATTCTTTCTGGAGTTGGGACACAAAGGTTGCTTGCCTTTCTGGGTCTCTTAAAAGTGCCAGGTAGAATGCATTTGCTAAAATGAATTCATATTTATTTTGCTTTGAGCAATTTGGGACCATTGAGATAATTTGGAGTTCTAAAGTTTAGAATCCCCTTCTAAAAACTTTAAGTGTTTGGATACACCAGAAAGAATGATTCCCTTGTCATATCTCTTAGAGCTAACAATGAAAAGTTTGAATGGGCCAGAGATGAATATTCAAATAAATAAGAGCATTTTTCGAATTCTAGCCTCTATTGGTTTCATATGGCAATAGCACCCATCTGATGTGGCCATCCCAGAGGGAGCTGAGTCACAGACCGGCTGCCTCACAAACAGATGACTAACAAACACACCAGGCACTGGTACCCACAAAAGGGGGGTGGGTAGCGGAGTTGAGAGGGAGGAAAACAGGGGGGAGGGGCACTCAGAGCCCAAGCAGGCAACTTTAAGATTATTGCCAACTGACACGTCTAGGAAGTCTTTTTGGCTCAGCCCTTTTGCCACCATTTCACTGGACCTGGAAAGCAGCAAGATCCCAGGCTGTTTGTTCTACCTGAGTGTTAAATGGGGTCTCTGGCCACACTTGCATGTTATATCAGGAAATACAGACCAGGATTAAATTACAGGGCTCCTTTTTCTCTACGACAGAGAGTAGAGATTCAAGTTCAAGGTCTCGTTTATGACCTTTGATGAGTCCTTTAGTGGGTGGTCTCAGTTTTCTCATCTGTGAACTGGAAACAATAAGGAGATGGCAGTCTTAGCATATTCAGCTCTTTGCATGACACCTTCAGAGACACCTGGACAAATTGAACTGTGCTGAGGAGAGTTGGCCAGGATGATGAGGGGGATGGAAATCCGTACATTTTTGAAGAAAATGGGCATGGGCAACCTGAATACAAAAACACTGTGGAGGGCAAGATCATTGTCTTTATTCTAAGAACTCTTATGTGGAAAAGATAGTAAGTTCAAAAACTTGGGCCAGGGTGGGCCAAAGGGTGGAAGTGACAAGATTCATATCAAGGAAGATGTTTTTCAGTAGTCAGAGGTATTTTTTAAACAGTGTGCTCTGCTTGTGTGACGGTGAATTTCTTTTTACTAGAGGAATCTAAATAGAGGGTGAACAACCACTTATAAGTGCATTTGGGCTTCAAATGGCAGAAGCAATTGGAACACAGTAAAGATGTCTTCAACCTGGAAATTCTAATTCTCTATACCTGTCCTGATTGTTTTATTAAAAAATGAACTAATGTATGAGAAAAAATTGGAAAGACTTAGATTTATGGATGTCAGAGATGTCACAGATAGTGATGACAGCAGGAGTAGCAAGAGGGCCTTTCAGAGCTCGTGTTCCTATATAGTGCCGGCGTGCAGTCAAAGGTGAGTGGTTAAAAGTACACTCTGTTCAATGAGAGGAAGAGAGCTAAAGCTTTTAACCACAAGAAGGAAATGGTTTCAACTTTTCCTTGATCCTCTACCCATTTGTATTTGATGGATTTGTTGGATGAAGAAATGGAAAGTTAAGATGGGATTAGGGGAAGGAAAGAACAACTAACATTCATTCAAATCAAGGACTAGTGTTAGAGCTGCCCTATAAAGAGAGAGGAACTGTGGCTCTTGTCTTTGCCCTCTTGCCCCATGGTGAGCAGTCATGGGGCTCACCAATATGTCCCACAGAGGGTGACAGTGAAGGGTGTCTGCATGATGGGGAAGAAAGCTGCAGACCCACTCTGTCTGAGCAACTCACACTTAGAATTTCCTGCTCAGTGTCAATGAAATGGAGACCAAGAAGTCATCCTACAGAAAGTTCGGTGCATGACAATTCTTAGACTATATTAACTCTTGGGTATGCAGCCTTGCACATGTTTTAGTTTTCAAGTAAATGTCATGCATTTTATACATAGGGTATAAAATATTAGCACACACTTTAGTGCTGGAAGTATTTTTTGTTTTGTCAGATTTATTCACCATTAAGTAAGCTATGTGTCACCAACCTTGTCCTGCAAACAGTTCCCATTTACCACAGAATGGTGAGTACATTCAGAATTACTCAGTGGGGGGCATTCTTGAGGAAACTGACATCTCATTTATATTAAGTCCAATTTTTCTTCTACTTTAATAGTTCAGACTGTCCCTCCTTAATGGTCAGCTGGATAACTGCACTTATTTGGATTACCTAGAAGAGTATATCTTTCTTGGCAAGGCACCCAGAGTTGGTGGTGGCCTCAGTTAAATCTTCAACAGGTTTTTATTCTGGTGATGATTAAGAGTGTGACCTAATGTCCTGTCTAACCACTTGAGTATGAGGCCAAACTATTAAATATGATTTCCGAGAACTCCTTAGAGGCAACAACTTTAAAGAGAGTAGGAAGGAAAGGAGCCCCAGAGATGTATAAAGAACTCTTCTGCTCAGGAAATAATGACGATCAACTGCAGAAGTCCAAGAAAAAGCCTCAAGACTGAACCAGAGATGAACAAAACAAAAAGAGTCGATAATAAGGCAAAGGGTTAAAGCAGGCTTCATTAGTATTTTCCAAATGAGGCTATACATGGTCAGGAAGTGGTTTAAGACTGTTCAGGAACCTGAATCTATGAAAAATCAGAGTGAGGAAATAGGGAATATTCATTTAAAATAAAGTAAATCGTGAAAAGGGAATTCTTTTTTTTTTTCTTCATAAATTTATTTATTTATTTATTTATTTTTGGCTGCATTGGGTCTTCGTTGCTGTGCGCAGCCTTCCTCTAGTTGCGGCGAGGTGGGGGCGCTACTCTTTTTTGCGGCGCACAGGCTTCTCATTGCCGTGGCTTCTCTTGTTGCAGAGCACGGGCTCTAGGGCACTTGGGCTTCAGTCGCTGTGGCTCGCGGGCTCTAGAGCGCAGGCTCAGTAGTTGTGGCTCACGGGCTTAGTTGCTCCGCGGCATGTGGCATCTTCCCGGACCAGGGCTCGAACCCGTGTCCCCTGCATTGGCAGGCGGATTCTCAACCACTGTGCCACCAGGGAAGCCCTGAAAAGGGAATTCTAATCTCTCTCTTCTGTGACCACTTGGAGTCCTCCTCCCTAAGAGTGGACATAAATACTACATTATCTAATAGAGTGTGTGAGGGATGGAGAGGCAGATGAGAACAGAAAATGTACTGTGGGGACTTCCCTGGTGGCGCAGTGGTTGAGAATCTGCCTGCCAATGCAGGGGACACGGGTTCGAGCCCTGGTCTGGGAGGATCCCACATGCCGCGGAGCAGCTGGGCCTGTGAGCCACAACTACTGAGCCTGCGCGTCTGGAGCCTGTGCTCCGCAACAAGAGAGGCCGCGATAGTGAGAGGCCCGCGCACCGCGATGAAGAGTGGCCCCCACTTGCCGCAACTAGAGAAAGCCCTCGCGCAGAAATGAAGACCCAACACAGCCAAAAGTAAATAAATAAATAAATAACAAAACAAAACAAAAAAAGAAAATGTACTGTGAAGTGCTTCCCAATGGCATAGAGATACACTTTATCATCCACTTGTGTGAGGATTGAGGCTAAAGTGAGGGGTGGGCGTACAGATTTTACACCATCCGTAAAGCAGTCTGCCTGTGACATGGGACAGCCTTGGAAGCTTTTAGCTCCCAGTTGATCTCCCAGTGGAAAATAGCTCCCTGAGGTCACCTAAGGAGGACTCTCTGGAAACTGCCTTAGTCCACAGGCTAAGTCCACTCCAGCTCCCCACCCTGGAGGAGCAGATCATCCTGTAGCTCACTCCCCTCCTCTTCCCCAGGAGGAAAAGAAATGCAAGCTCTCCAAGCTGAAGTTAGGACATGGTGAGTAATATAGAGATGGACTGGGAATGAGTGAAATCCCATAGAATTTTTCTCTGTCTCAAGACTTTTCTCCTCCTGTGAGCTGGCGAGGCAATTCTCTGATGTCATGACTGCAAACACCCAGCATTTGATACTCCAGAAGGCAAGCAATAGGAAAGGTGGAGCATGGAAATCAAGAGTCCAGCCAAAACATCCCAAAGTGAGAAAGACTCCCTGCCTGCCCTGAATCACTTTGAGGAGCCAGTGGTTATCAACACCTTGGGAAGCCCTAGCAGCTTCCATCCCAGAGGTCCTGGCAATAATCTCCTTGGTAAATCCAGGGCTAGTCAACAGTTCAGAGAGTGCTTGCTCTAAGTTGCTGGGCTAGGCCATGCAGAATACACAGCTATGAAAAACGACATCTCAAGGCTATAAGTGTTAAGTAAGAAGGATGATACAGGGGTCTGTGAGTTTTCAGAGCGGGAGACAACCAATGACAGACTCTTGAGTATCTGTCCTTCCATTTCAGGCTAAGTGGGTGCTCCAGTGACCTCTAGCTTCGGCCTTGTCCCAAAGGCTTAAGGTAGGGATACAAGCCCAGTCTACATTATGTAAACCAGGATTGTGTGGTCATTGCAGAACCATTCATGCAAAGACTACAGTTGTAGGATGTAGGCAGTGTTATGACAATGGCAGTGACTTACTAAAGGAGAGGGGAATCAGCCAAGCGAGCACATTCTAGTTACTGATTCTTAAATGGGTCACCTACCTTTTTTTTTCTATGTATCTATTAATGTTTTCAGGACCACAGAACCAATTTAGCAATGGAAAAGACAACTGTAATTTATTACCTAACTCTCTGCCTAAGTTCTGGGCTAGGATGGGAGAAAAGAAAATATAGATTTTGGGGGGAACTTTATGATCTAATTTGGAACTTATGATCTAGTTTGGAACATCAGATGAACGTACAAAATGACTTGATACTTGGGGAGTGAGGTGGGGATGTGTCAGTGTCAGAGGCTGAAGAAGTGAGATGGGTTAGTGAGCCTGTAATGACACAGAGAAGAAGGGCTTGGGTTAGACATACGAGGTTGGGTTGCATTTGGGGTCTGGGTGTCTGGCAATGGCAAAGGCAGAGAATTTTTGTGTGTGGAGCACAGATGATCCACCTAACAAGAATAGAAGATTTGGTAGTGAGGAGTAATCAGAAAAAGAGATGGGAAGTACAGGAGTAAGGGCATGGTTTTGAAGTCAGATTTGAATCCCAGCTCTATTTCATTGTAGCTGTGTCACCTTGAGCAAGTTAGTTAACCTACGAATCTCAGTTTCCTCATCTGTAAGATGGAGCTGTATACTTCATCAGGTTTTAAGGATTAAAAGAGACAACTCCATACCTGGACTTATAAGGTTGCAACAAACACTAGCTCTTACATTTTTTTAGTCTCTATGAGGGTAGGGACTATCTGTCCTATCTGTCATTGTTTCTAACACAGCGCAGAGTAAACTGTCAATACATGGTTCGGAATAAATAAATGAGTGAATGAACAGAAGACGTGAAAGAGCAAAGTAGCCTAAGTGAGCATACTTACAAGGTCATCACCAGGAGTACCAAGTTTCTTTAAATCAATTGCCACATTTATTTAGATAGAATTTCCTCGTTTGGAGTTTTCCTCCTTGGGTCATGGGAAAAGCAAACACACAAAACACAGAGAACCTGATACCTCATTGATGGCATTAAAAAGAGGATTATCCAAAGGAATAATGTATGGTAACATTATCATGTTCAAATAAATCCAATTATTTATTTGTAAAAGTTCAATGAGTGTTCAGGTTTCTCTATAGCAAAGCAACAAATATCTCTGTCCATTATATAAAACCCTAGCTCATTTGTTCAGGTGCACAATAGAGAGAGCTATGGTACAATTTGAAGAACAGTATTTCTTCAACTGATAAATGATGCGTATACAATTACGATTAGCCACAATAGCCAAAAAAAAAAAAATCTGATATTCAATTTAGCAGGTTAGTTTATTGTAATATAAATTAATTGGAATTTTAAATCTGACTCTGCATGCACCTGCAACATTGTATGTTGTGTCTGACTGAAAGAGATAAACGGATTTGGCTGGGAGGCCAAGAGAGGAAGGTTAATAATATTACCGTCACACTCGTTGAGCGCTTCCGATGTGTGATATCTTATAACCCTCACAGTACCAGGGATTAGGGCAGGTAATCTTGGAGGTCCATTTTGGAATTCTGTCTCCCACAAGCCCTCAATATTATCCATGTGTCTTATTCATATCTCCCAATGTGCCTTCACATCTCCCAGCATCTTTCACAGAGAATCCTCTTCTATGAGTAAGTTCACTTTGCTTGCATTGTTCAGACAACTGCTTAGCTCCGTTCTCTTCTTTATTTGGCCTGCACGCACATAGCTAAAGTCTGTTTAACTCAAGTGAATCTTTAAAATATGTCCCAGACCCAGTGTTAAGAGAATTGAAATCACAATAACATGGCAAATTCTTGCTATTTTACCTGACCTCATTGTTAATTACAAAATTATGCAGAATGAGTCTTTGAACTTACAATGATGTCAGCTTACATCCCGTCTATTGCTGTTCCATGGGCCCAAAAATCTTTCAATGATACAAATTGGAATTGGAATTGGAAAAACTTTTGGCCGTTGTGTAGCCGGTTTTCCAGAGAAGTATTTTTCACTGACACGGTGGAAATCTAGACAGGCTTCTCCCTCAGGATCATCATAAGAGTGTGGAAATATCAATCAGCCTTAAAAACAGTCCAAGATTTTATGTTTTCTGGTTTTTACAAACTGTCAGTTTTGATTCTCATTGAGCAACAAGCAGTTTCGTTTGTTTATTGTAATAAACAGGGTGAGTAACGATTCTTTCTTTCCAAGTGCTGGATCTTTCCATTCATTTAAACTAAAAAAATATTTATGGTATGCCCATAAGAGGCAAGAATGTAGAACTGAAGAGCACGCATTAGAAAGGATTTGCAATGCCTCCCTCAGGTCATTTCCCCGAGGTGATCAGACTATCTGTGTTTTGTTTTCTATTTAAATCTTTTTGTTTGTTTGTTTTTTGTTTGTTTTTTTTTAAAATTTATTTATTTATTTATTTATGGCTGTGTTGGGTCTTCGTTTCTGTGCGAGGGCTTCCTCTAGTTGTGGCAAGCGGGGGCCGCTCTTCATCGCAGTGCGCGGGCCTCTCACTATCGCGGCCTCTCTTGTCGCGGAGCACAGGCTCCAGACGCGCAGGCTCAGTAGTTGTGGCTCACGGGCCCAGTTGCTCCGCGGCATGTGGGATCTTCCCAGACCAGGGCTCGAACCCGTGTCCCCTGCATTGGCAGGCAGATTCTCAACCACTGCGCCACCAGGGAAGCCCCTCTATTTAAATCTTTGCAAACACAAATTGGATACAAATTCTCTTGTGGTGGAATTGGAAGATACCTTAAGAAATGAATAAATTAAGAATTGACATTCCTGACTAAATCTTCATTTTAAAGCAAGCAAACCTAGCATCATGTGTCTGAGCAAAGAGCTTACAAATAATGAGCCTGGATACCCCCGCTCTGAAGCTTGAGGCTCTGCAATGGGGTCAGGGGACTGTGGGTAGAGGATGTTCCGTAGGTAGATGATGGTGGTAGGGAATCAGTCGCTGACACTCAGGATGGGGATGTGAGCACAGCTGAGGCCATAAACTTAGGTCGTTCCTCATCCGATTGAAGGGCACATCTCATTCCCTTCTGTCAAGAGCACCATGTTTTAAAGGCTCCATCTGAGGCTCCCTTGCTCTAAACTGGTGAACAATCACAAAGGAAGGGATTTTTGTTTTCTCTTTTCACACTTCAGGAGGCTCTCCTTCCAGCATATCCTAGAACCAATACCCTAGAGCCTCTGAGTAGAAATAGATTTTTTCCACCATTTTTTTTCTGTACATGTTCCGGAAATTCTTTAGACTGATCACAGATCTTCACATCCCATCCAGTATATTCAGTTGATGGGTTGGTGGTTTTAGAAATCAGTCCTGATCACCCGTCATAACTCCCTGGGATTTCTTTCTCGTTTTATTCAGCGACTTAGTGACATTACTATGTGGAGTCCTCCTCTTCTCTATCTTAAAAAGAACAGTCTTCTTGTGGCATAATTTTCTTAAATCTGTTCAGTTTCCAGTGACAAATCCATGAATTTTTTTCTCCCTACTCCCTTATTGGTCTAAATCCATCTCTTGATGGGCCTCCAAGGAGAACAGAAGGATTCACTCCATTGGCTTTGAGCGTGTTTTGCTGCCTTGTGTAAAAATCTTTGCAGGCAAATTGCTTGAAGCATGAGTCAGATTTTATTATAAGAAACTCCCCAATACTGCCCAATTCCTTTGTTTTGACAAACAAACTATTACAAAGCTTAAAGAATGTTTTAGCTGAAAGGGGTCACAGACCCTACTGAGTCCAGCCTTCTCATTCTGCAGACAAGGGAACTGAGATTCAGACAGTTTTAATGAATGAGCCCAAAGGGAAATTGCATAGAGATTGAAGATCTTGTACCAGAGCTCCCAATGTTAAAGTACAGTTCAATCTCATCTGAGTTCCCCTGAAAAGAGTATAATCATGAATACAAGCTCTGTTTTGATGTTAATTTTAACCACATGTCCCAGAGTCAGGTTTAGCACTTAACTGGCTCTTGCCGACATTCCTGCTAAAGCATATAAACTGCCAGGAAATTAAATTTTGCTTCATCTTTTGTCTGATAGAAATGGAATCTTTGAGTAAGGTGGTATTTGAAATTTCTCATTTATAGTTAAAATTCCATTATTCCCTGTTCATTTTTATGAAGTGTCATGTGGCCATACCCAAAAAAACAATGCCCAGGGTATTGCTTGTCCCATCAAGCTGCCTGTTAGCGTGTGTAAAGGGGAAATTTTAGCCTGACTTTGGAGTAGGCGCAGATGGGTTCAGAAAATCTACCTGTCAGGCCATTAACACATTTTTGGTTTTTCCCTCAGTCATCAGTAACAATATATTTATGATGACCATAAGAATCAGAAGTTCCAGAGTTTGGGATTCTATTTAAGATCTTGTTGTATTTTTATCACTGTCTGAATTATTATTAACCTAGCCTTTTAAAAAAAAGACCAGTGGTTTCTGCCATTTGACTTACCCAAACTGAATCCTAATTTTCTCTAAAACAGTGGTTCTCAATTAAGGGTGATCTGGCTACCCCTGACATTCAGAAATGCCTGGAGATGTTTTTGACTGTCACAACGGGGTGTGTGTGGGAGTATATGCTACAGTCATTTAGTGGGTAGACACCAGGGATGCTGCTCAACACCTCACAGCACGCAGGACAACACCCTCACAACAAAGAATTATCTGGCTCAGAAAGCCAATAGCGCCACAGACATAGAGAACGGATTTGTGGTTGCTAAGGGGGGGAGGGGCGGGATGGACTGGGAGTTTGGGGTTAGTAGATGCAAACTATTACATATAGAATGGATAAACAACACGGTCCTACTGTGTAGCACAGGGAACTATATTCAATATCCTGGGATAAACCATAATGGGAAAGAATATAAAAAGCAATATATATATATGTGTATAAGTGAGTCACTTTGCTGTACAGCGGAAATTAATACAACATTGTAAATCAAATGTACTTCAATAAAAAAAATTTTTAGGACTTCCCTGGTGGCACAGTGGTTAAGAATCCGCCTGCCAATGCAGGGAACACAGGTTCGAGCCCTGGTCCGGGAAGATCCCACATGCCACAGAGCAACTAAGCCCGTGCGCCACAACTACTGAGCCTGCGCCCTAGAGCCTGCAAGCCACAACTACTGAGCCTGCATGCTGCAACTACTGAAGCCCGCGTGCCTAGAGCCCACGCTCCGCAACAAGAGAAGACACCGCAATGAGAAGCCCGCGCACCGCAACGAAGAGTAGCCCCCACTTGCCGCAACTAGAGGAGGCCCCTGCGCAGCAACAAAGACCCAACATAGCCAAAAATAAATAAAAAATTAAAAAATAAAAAAAATTAAATAAAATTAAAAAATAAAATAAGTAAATAAATAAAGGGGCAAGACTGGAAGAAAGGAAGTGATAATAGGGATGAACAGAAAAGCCTAGAAAACAAACCAAAAAAAACACACAAAAAATTTTTTTTAAAAAGCCAATAGTGCCAAGGTTGAGAAAACTTGTGCTAAAAAGAAGAATAATCCCAGTCTGCACACCAAAGATGAGTGCAATATGGTTAATATTCTTCCAGCTTTAAAAGTTGCTAAATAAACATTGAGGACTATAACTCTAAATACCATTCTTCAGTGGAAACCAGAACACGCCCAAGTGAAAAATGTATATTTAATGGGTTTAACTGAAAGCTAGAGAAGACAACTAAATATGAACTAAACAGTGGTATAGCATAGCATTCAATGATTTTACTATATACGTATGTACGTACATACATTAGAAACTCACATACACACACACAAAACCTACTTTATCAAGATTCAGGGCCAAGCAGCCACATAGCACAGGGAGATCAGCTCAGTGCTTTGTGATCATCTAGAGGGGTGGGATAGGGAGGGTGGGAGGGAGGGAGATGCAAGAGGGAAGAGATATGGGAACATAGGTATATGTATAACTGATTCACTTTGTTATAAAGCAGAAACTAACACACCATTGTAAAGCAATTACACTCCAATAAAGATGTTAAAAAAAAAAAAAGATTCAGGGCCATTTCTATTTTTAAGCTATGATGAAAGGGCCTTTTATCATACTGGGTTGACATACTTTGTCAGTCCTCATACCGGAGCCATTGTTCATCCAGGTCAATATTGTGTGTTTGTCCATGAGATTTTATCAGTTAGTCTTTGCTGCATAAAAACACCATTCCAAAATTCAATAGCTTTCATCAGTAGACATTTGCTTTCATGCTCTTTGGTCTTTAGGTTGATTGAATGGCTGATTTATGTTTGGCTCAGCTGGGTGGTTCTTCTTGGGGCTGTGGGTCTTGCTTGGCTTAGCTTTGGGTTGGACTTGGATTTGCTCCCTGCGTGTTCTTTTACCAGGCTGAAGGAGCAGTAGCTACTTTTGGGAGGATCTTCTCATAGTGATGACAGATGTGCAAGTCAGGGAGCAGAAATGTGAGGCACCTTAAGACCTGGGCTCAAAACTGGCACAACTGTAACTTCTGCCCACATTCTATTAGCCAAAGCGAGTCACGAGGCTTGGGCTGGTATCAGTGGAGTGGAGGAATGTTCTTTGCCATCAGTGGGAAGGACTGCAGTCAAATGACAAAGAGTACTGAAGTTGGGAACCATAATGTAATCTACAATAGGCATTATGGT
This sequence comes from Balaenoptera acutorostrata, assembly GCF_949987535.1. Classification (NCBI taxonomy): domain Eukaryota; kingdom Metazoa; phylum Chordata; class Mammalia; order Artiodactyla; family Balaenopteridae; genus Balaenoptera; species Balaenoptera acutorostrata. The sequence goes on from NC_080076.1 coordinate 15,993,139, forward strand.
AGTTCCCTATGACATCATCTCAAAAGTTTCATGGGTCATTTTAAAGCAGTTCTGACACCTTGCACCCATTATGGCTAGATCATCCATAAACTTATATAATTTTTTAAGTTTAATTTTCTTTCATTGTGAAATTAATAAAAAACTTATTTGAGAATACATAAAAAGTATAAAAGACTAGAATAAAGAAAAATCAACCACAAAATTATAATCCACAAAAAATGACAACGTTTTGGTGTATTTATTTTTAGTATTAAATTGCTTTTGGATTAGAGAAGTAATTTTTACCTATGTTGAGAGTTTGGAAAGTAGCAAAAAGTATAAAAATCACTTGAAATCCCACTCCACAACAATTGTCTCTGTTAACATTTTTCTATGCACAGGATATGTTATATTTATTTGGTATCAAACTGTATCTGAATTTCTCATCCTGACTTTTCTCACCAAAATATATGTTAAGTATTTCCTGTGTCATTAAACATGCTTTGCAAACAAAATGTTAATAGCAGTCAAAAATTCGAGCACAAGAAGCAAGAAGAACTACAATCCTGCAGCCTGGGGAACAAAAACCACATTCACAGAAAGATAGACAAGATGAAAAGGCAGAGGGCTATGTAACAGATGAAGGAACAAGATAAAACCCCAGAAAAACAACTAAATGAAATGGAGATAGGCAATCTTCCAGAAAGAGAATTCAGAATAATGATAGTGAAGATGATCCAGGACCTCGGAAAAAGAACGCAGGCAAAGATTGAGAAGATGCAAGAAATGTTTAACAAAGAACCAGAAGAATTAAAGAACAAACAAACAGAGATGAACAATACAATAACTGAAATGAAAACTACACTAGAAGGAATCCATAGCAGAATAACTGAGGCAGAAAAATGGATAAGTGACCTGGAAGACAAAATGGTGGAATTCACTGCTGCGGAACAGAATAAAGAAAAAAGAATGAAAAGAAATGAAGACAGCCTAAGAGACCTCTGGGACAACATTAAATGCAACAACATTTGCATTATAGGGGTCCCAGAAGGAGAAGAGAGAGAGGAAGGACCTGAGAAAATATTTGAAGAGATTATAGTCGAAAACTTCCCTAACATGGGAAAGGAAATAGCCACCTAAGTTCAGGAAGTGCAGAGAGTCCCATACAGGATAAACCCAAGGAGAAACACGCCGAGATGCATAATAATCAAATTGGAAAACATTAAAGACAAAGAAAAATTATTGAAAGCAGCAAGGGAAAAATGACAAATAACATACAAGGGAACTCCCATAAGGTTAACAGCTGATTTCTCAGCAGAAACTCTACAAGCCAGAAGGGAGTGGCATGATATACTTAAAGTGATGAAAGGGAAGAACCTACAACCAAGATTACCCTACCCGGCAAGGATCTCATTCAGGTTCGATGGAGAAATCAAAAGCTTTACAGACAAGCAAAAGCTACGAGAATTCAGCACCACCAAACCAGCTCTACAACAAATGCTAAAGGAACTTCTCTAAGTGAGAAACGCAAGAGAAGAAAAGGACCTACAAAAACAAACCCAAAACAATTAAGAAAATGGTCATAGGAACATACATATCGATAATTACCTTAAAGGGAATGGATTAAATGCTCCAACCAAAAGACACAAGCTTGCTAAATGGCTACAAATACAAGACCCATATATATGCTGTCTACAAGAGACCCACTTCAGACCTAGGGACACATACAGACTGAAAGTAAGGGGATGGAAAAAGATATTCCATGCAAATGGAAATGAAAAGAAAGCTGGAGTAGCAATACTCATATCTGATAAAATAGACTTTAGAATAAAGAACGTTACAAGAGAGAAGTGAAGGACACTACATAATGATCAAGGGATCAATCCAAGAAGAAGATATAACAATTATAAATATATATGCACCCAACATAGGAGCACCCCAATACATAAGGCAACTGCTAACAGCTCTAAAAGAGGAAATCGACACAATAATAGTGGGGGACTTTAACACCTCACTTACACCAATGGACAGATCATCCAAACAGAAAATTAATAAGGAAACACAAGCTTTAAATGACACAATAGACCAGATAGATTTGATATTTATAGGACATTCCATCCAAAAACAGCAGAGTATACTTTCTTCTCAAATGTGCATGGAACATTCTCCAGGATAGATCATATCTTGGGTCACAAATCAAGCCTCAGTAAATTTAAGAGAATTGAAATCATATCAAGCATCTTTTCTGACCACAATGCTGAGATTAGAAATGAATTACAGGGGAAAAAACGTAAAAAACACAAACACATGGAGGTTAAACAATACGTTACTAAATAACCAAGAGATCACTGAAGAAATCAAAGAGGAAATCAAAAAATACCTGGAGACAAATGACAATGAAAACACGACAATCCAAAACCTATGGGAGGCAGCAAAAGTAGTTCTAAGAGGGAAGATTATAGCAATACAATCCTAACTCAAGAAACAAGAAAAATCTCAAATAAACAATCTAACGTTACACCTAAAGGAACTAGAGAAAGAAGAACAAACAAAACCCAAAGTTAGCAGAAGGAAAGAAATCATCAAGATCAGAGCAGAAATAAATGAAATAGAAACAAAGAAAATAATACTAAAAAATCAATAAAACTAAAAGCTGGTTCTCTGAGAAGATAAACAAAATTGATAAACCATTAGCCAGACTCATCAAGAAAAAGAGGGAGAGGAGGACTCAAATCAATAAAATTAGAAATGAAAAAGGAGAAGTTACAACAGACACCACAGAAATACAAAGCATCCTAAGAGACTACTACAAGCAACTCTATGCCAATAAAATGGACAACCTGGAAGAAATGGACACATTCTTAGAAAGGTATAACCTTCCAAGACCGAACCAGGAAGAAATAGAAAATGTGAACAGACCAATCACAAGTAATGAAATTGAAACTGTGATTAAAAATCTTCCAACAAACAAAAGTCCAGGACCAGATGGCTTCATGGGTGAATTCTATCAAAAATTTAGAGAAGAGCTAACACCCATCCTTCTCAAACTCTTCCAAAAAATTGCAGAGGAAGGAACACTCCCAAACTCATTCTATGAGGCCACCATCACCCTGATACCAAAACCAGACAAAGATACTACAAAAAAGAACATTACAGACAAACATCACTGATGAATATAGATGCAAAAATCCTCAACAAAATACTAGCAAACAGAATCCAACAACACATTAAAAGGATCGTACACCATGATCAAGTGGGATTTATGCAAGGATTGCAAAGATTCTTCAATATACGCAAATCAATCAATGTGATACCCCATCTTAACAAACTGAAGAATAAAAACCATATGATCATCTCAATAGATGCAGAAAAAGCTTTTGACAAAATTCAACACCCATTTATGATAAAACTCTCCAGACAGTGGGCATAGAGGAAACCTACCTCAACATAATAAAGGCCATATATGACAAACCCACAGCAAACATCATTCCGAATGGTGAAAACTGAAAGCATTTCCTCTAAGATCAGGAACAAGACAAGGATGTCCACTCTCACCACTATTATTCAACATAGTTTTGGAAGTCCTAGGTACGGCAATCAGAGAAGAAAAAGAAATAAAAGGAATACAAATTGTAAAAGAAGAAGTAAAACTGTCACTGTTTGCAGATGACATGATACTATACATAGAGAATCCTAAAGATGCCACCAGAAAACTACTAGAGCTAATCAATGAATTTGGTAAAGTAGCAGGATACAAAATTAATGCACAGAAATCTCTTGCATTCCTATACACTAATGATGAAAGATGTGAAAGAGAAATTAAGGAAACACTCCCATTTACCACTGCAACAAAAAGAATAAAATACCTAGGAATAAACCTACCTAGGGAGACAAAAGACCTGTATGCAGAAAACTATAAGACACTGATGAAAGAAATTAAAGATGATACCAACAGATGGAGAGATATACCATGTTCTTGGATTGGAAGAATCAACATTGTGAAAATGAGTATACTACCCAAAGCAATCTACAGATTCAATGCAATCCCTATCAAATTACCAATGGCATTTTTTACGGAGCTAGAACAAATCATCTTAAAATTTGTATGGAGACACAAAAGACCCCGAAAAGCCAAAGCAGTCTTGAGGCAAAAAAATGGAGCTGGAGGAATCAGACTCCCTGACTTCAGACTACACTACAAAGCTACAGTAATCAAGACAATATGGTACTGGCACAAAAACAGAAACATAGATCAATGGAACAGGATAGAAAGCCCAGAGATAAACCCATGCACATATGGTCACCTTATCTTTGATAAAGGAGGCAAGAATATACAGTGGAGAAAAGACAGCCTCTTCAATAAGTGGTGCTGGGAAAACTGGACAGCTACATGTAAAAGAATGAAATTAGAACACTCCTTAACACCATACACAAAAATAAACTCAAAATGGATTAGAGACCTAAATGTAAGACCGGACAGTATAAAACTCTTAGAGGAAAACATAGGAAGAACACTCTTTGACACAAATCACAGCAATATATTTTTTGATCCATCTCCTAGAGTAATGGAAATAAAAACAAAAATAAACAAATGGGACCTAATGAAACTTAAAAGCTTTTGCACAGCAAAGGAAACCATAAACAAGACGAAAAGACAACCCTCAGAATGGAAGAAAATAATTGTAAACAAATCAAGGGACAAAGGATTAATCTCCAAAATAAACAGCTCATGCAGCTCAATATTGAAAAAACAAACAACCCAATCCAAAAATGGGCAGAAGACCTAAACAGACATTTCTCAAAGAAGACACACAGATGGCCAAGAAGCACATGAAAAGCTGCTCAACATCACTAATTATTAGAGAAATGCAAATCAAAACTACAATGAGGTATCACCTCACACCAGTTAGAATGGGTATCATCAGAAAATCTACAAACAACAAATGTTGGAGAGGGTTTGGAGAAAAGGGAACCCTCTTGCACTGTTGGTTGGAATGTAAATTGATACAGCCACTATGGAGAACAGTATGGAGGTTCCTTAAAAAAGTAAAAATAGAATTACCATATGACCCAACAATCCCACTACTGGGCACATACCCAGCGAAAACCATAATTCAAAAAGACACATGCACCCCAGTGTTCATTGCAGCACTATTTACAATAGCCAGGTCATGGAAGCAACCTAAATGCCCATCGACAGACTAATGGATAAAGAAAATGTGGTACATATATACAGTGGAATATTACTCAGCTATAAAAAGGAATGAAATTGGGTCATTTGTAAAGACGTGGATGGATCTAGAGACTGTCATACAGAGTGAAGTAAGTCAGAAAGAGAAAAACAAATATCGTATATTAACGCATATATGTGGAACCTAGAAAATGGTACAGATGAACCAGTTTGCAGAGCAGAAATTGAGACACAGAGTAGAGAAAAAACATATGGACACCAAGGGGGGAAAGCGGCGGGGTGTTGGGGGTGGTGGTGTGAGGAACTGGGAGACTGGGATTGACATGCATACACTGATGTGTATAAAATGGATGACTAATAAGAACCTGCTGTATAAAAAAATAAATTAAATTAAATTAAAATAAAATTCTAGCACATAGAGGTCCTCTATCCAATCACTTACTTAACTTATTTTTATCTTCATCTGTGGTTACTCTTAAGATAGTGCTTTCTGCACTAGTTATCGAGCACATCTTTGAAAAACAAATACAAAAGGAGTGTATCCCTAATATTGTCAAATTCTGGTTTTATACAACTTTCACTAGTTGACATAGTGATTGAAACAACTCAACCATTTCTCGCAAGGATAACCAGGACAGGAGCCAAACTTCACCAATGTCAACAAAAGTGACAAAAATTCTTTAAATGTTCATACCTGGCTTATTTATTATCCTGGAACCAATAGTAACATATGCTTTCCTGCTGATACTGTCTAGTGATTTTCTTCTAAGGACTCACAGTATGATATATATTCCATTTGGTGATTGTGTAACTAGACAAAGGCATATTAAGGCTTTAAATCACAGAATCTTGACAGTTTACGATTTGGATTACTTTTCATTAGAAGGACTTTCAGGGCTGCGTGTGGAGTCCTGGGAGCCATGTGAGCCCTCTGGTTGACCACTTAGCGGTGGCAATACTTGCATATGGATGAGGCTTGAAGTGTTAGCAGATGCAAATGGTTTAAGGATTAAGTTTTAAATGTTTACCTAACTATCCCTTTATACACTACAAATTGACATTAAATATTATTAAAAGTGATGTACAGACCAGGTGTGCTCTTTTTCTAGGGCTGCCTTAACAAAGTACCACAAACTGGGTGTCTTAAAACAACAGAAATTTATTGTCTCATAGTTCTGGGGGCCAGAAGTCCAAAATCAAATTGTTGGCAGGGCCATGTTCACTGTGGAAACTGTAGGGAAGAATCCTCCTTGCCTCTTCTGGCTTTTGGTGTTTTCCAGCAATCCTTGGCATTCCTTGGCTTGTAGATGCATCACTACTATTACTGCCTCTGTCATATGTCATATAGCCATCTTTTCTTGTATGTTTTTTCTCCTCCTTATAAGGACAGCAGTCATATTGGATTAAGGACCCATCTTACTCCAGTATGACTTCATCTAAACTAATTAAATCTGCAATGACCCTATTTCCAAATAAGGTCACATCTGAGGTACTGGGGTTAGGATTTCAACATTCTTTTTTTTTGGCCACACTGCGTGGCATGTGGGATCTTAGTTCCGTGACCACAGATTGAACCCATGCCCCCTGCAGTGGAAGTGTGGAGTCTTAACCACTGGGCCGTCAGGGAAGTCCCCTCAACATATTTTTTGAAGGACACAGGAAAATGGAAAGTTAAAGCCCTGAGTAAGTGAAATACCCCATATGAATATTTGTTCCTATTGCTTAGCTGGAAACAATGAGTACATAATAAAAACATGTTTCTGCAATCGTGGGATGGATTTAATGAATAGAATAATGGATCTGTAGAGACATGGATGGATCTAGAGACTGTCATACAGAGTGAAGTAAGTCAGAAAGAGAAAAACAAATATCGTATATTAACACATATATGTGGAACCTAGAAAAATGGTAGAGATGAACCGGTTTGCAGGGCAGAAGTAGAGACACAGACGTAGAGAACAAATGTATGGACACCAAGGGGGGAAAGTGGAGGGGTGGTGGTGGTGGTGTGATGAATTGGGAGATTGGGATTGACATATATACACTAATATGTATAAAATAGATAACTAATAAGAACCTGCTGTATACATTTTTTTTTAATTAAAAAGAAAAAAGAATAATGGGAAGTTCCCCTTTGGGCACTTACCAACATATGTTCTGCTTAAATTCCAGACTTCAAGAGTATCATATGAGCATTCTAGAAGCATAGCATTTTTACATATAACGGTCATAATTTTAGCAAGGAAACCTCCTGAGTTAACTACTGTTTGCTGGGAATTTCCCAGATTTCTCTGGATTTCAACATGAGTGATATGACCCAGTAACATTACTGTGTGATATAGGACAATATGGCTGGAAAGAACAAATTTTTCTAATTCCTCACATGGTCCGCAATTTGGCTAATTGAGTCCATCTCAGTTGCAGATGAGCCAAAGTAGAAGATAGTTCCCAGAATGAGCCTTGATTAGAAAAGTCTGCCCCAGTATATTCCAGCTGCAGGCCAACTGGCAATGTCTTGAATCGCTAAGGAGAGCATTGCAATGTGGTTTTCCTCATATTTGCTCTCCTCATCGTTCTTGATAAGTCATTATTGGCCACTAGGATCTTTCAGAAAGCACTTATGTAAACCCCAAAACTCACTGATTTATTCGTTGTCATGTAATAAATCACTTAGATACAGACATTGTCTGTAACCAACATGCCTTATTCAACCAACTGTGCTTATAGAATATCCGTAGCTGTATGAAGAATTTGTAGCATGTAAAACAAGCCCACTGGTGGAATGATTTATAGAATACTCCTAGAATAAGTTCAACTAAGATACTTACAAAGGTTAAGATAATTTTTCTTTACTTTAGAACTGATGAGGGATAGCAGAATGACATTTTGTACTGATAATACGCCACTTGGTAGAATTTAAAGCACTATCTAAATGTTACTCATTGCCCCTGTGCTTGGGATAGGCACATCAATTTATAGGAGGGAAATCTGAGACAGAGATAACTAAGTGACTTTCTTCTGATCCTAAGTGTTAGATAAAATCAGTATGTTTATTTATGATTTCTATAGTCACTAAGTGCATGCTCACAGGAACATGTACACAGTATGTTTACTGAGTACATTTTATATGCCCAGTACTCTCTCCTGTGTAGGACTTCCATGTATTATCTAACCTCCCTGTATCCTTTGTAATGAGAATTGTCATCATCTCTACTTTAAAGATGAGCAAGCTGGGGACTAGACAGCTTAAGTAACTTGACTATGGCCCCAAGCTAGTAAGGTACAGTGTGGCTAGGAACCCATGGGGTACTTCCAAAACCTATCCTCTTCCTAAGACTGGTTTATTCCCATTCCTTTAAATAACATCCTTAAGTTGTCTCCTCTGCTTCTTCTGAAGACATCCTATAGCTGTGTTTCCAGCTGATGCCCATTCCAGAATATATCATTGATTTAAGGATGAGCTTAGTCCTGTGAGCAGAAAAGTTAAGGATCCAAGATGCAACAAGCAGTACCGCATCTGGTCAGAGCCATCATCCTTGTCATTGTCTTTGTCAGACAGCCCATGATGTCCCTGCTCAAGGTCAACATGCACTGCCGTAGAGGCCCAGACAAGTGTGTGTGAGGGGCCGTCATTTCTTTGCCCCAGGAGGCCAAGACTCTTCTAAATTGGACGCAGGTTGGAGGTGTCAGGAGTGGCAAGTGCCTCCCTTGCATTCCTTCCAACTCACATGAGCTGTTATTCTTCCCATGGAAAGCAACCACTGTGGTTTAGTATAAGAATGAGGATTACGTGAGATTATAAATAACACTTCCCTCCACCCCCCACCAGGAGCATATTCCAGGAAGACGTTTTGGGAGGCTAGAGGAAGATGAAGAAGTAGAAACAACCTTGGCCATCTGTGACTGTGTCCAAAACATGAGTTCTGAGGTTAGAGTACTGTGATTTCAATCTGCAACCGTGTGCTGCTGTGAGGACCACCACTTCTCTCCGACTTGTTCCTAAAACGTATGATTTATGTACAGAAACACTTTCCCCCAAAGCAAAATAAACCCAAACAAAATATAACCAAACAGCTGACTCTCATGACTGAATTATATGAGGTGTCAGAAAACCATTTGGATGGCATTCCTTGATGGGGAACACAAGCGATGGGAAAGAATAGCTTACTAACTCCATCACTGTGAAATTTCTTTTACAAGTTTTTCCCTAATGTTTCATGGGGGGAAATGACAAAGCTGTTTCCGTTCAGTCTCATTGGCTTGTTGGCCCTGGAGAATGGAGGAAGGCGCTGTTCCTTTTTGATACTCGTAAAATATTTGTTGCTTTCATCCTTAAAAGTGAGGCCATAGCCTCACAACTGCCTGCAAGGGGGCGGGTTCAGAGCGAGGCACAGAGACGCCTCCTTCCCCACCCCATCCCCACGCTGTCTGCCCTCCATTGCCTCTGGCAGACCTCACCATGATTACAGCAACCTCCCAGCAGGGACCCGGCCTGCTCCAACAATCACATCTCATTAAACAGTAACTTCCAACCTCCTCTCCCTCTCGGCCTCCGAGCTGAACTGTGCCAACAGGGAAAGCTTCTGATGGAACTTTCATTCTATTTCCTTTCCCTCCTCCAGAGAGTGAAGGTCTGGTGAGGTGGCTAAGCAGTGAAGAACTTCAGGGAGAACTGTAATCTAAAGGGTCTAGACACCCACAACCATCCGTTAATTAGATGACTAATAATTGACCAAGCCGTGAGCATTGACCCAGATTCACAGAGAGGGAAATGGAATTCCAAGCCCATGTCTCACCCTTAACACCGGCTGCAGAGAGCACTTAGGACCCTCATCTCCAGATGCCTCCGCTTCAGCCCTCAGCCCACCCAGCGAGGCAGCTCAGCCCCTGCTGGGGTGGGTGTCAGTTTTCTGTCTACGACCTATTTCTATTTCTGGGGCACCTACACATTCAGTCATTCCTCTGCTACTTGTGCTTTTCCTCAGGAAAGCCAGCTACAGCTGGAAATCCTCAGAAGCTGGGTTGATAGAACAGAACCAGAAAGTCAAATAACAGAGGGCCCAGCAAGGTTTCTGACCTACCCTGTAGCCCCCAGCCCAGCTGAGGGGGAAGTGAATGTGGTCGGGGTGAGACAGGCTGACCTGGACACTGGACACCAGCTCTCAGGTTTGGAACCCAGAGCAGCTGATCTTCCTCACCATGATGATGATGATGATGATAAAACTTTGCAAATGGCATCATAAGTGACATGTGAAACGAAGATACTCAAATCCCTTCCTTCAACCACGGTGGAATCATTTAACAAACAGGAGATGTTCATCCTACGTGAGGAACGCAACAATGCGCAAAATAAATCTTTTCTTTATTCAACAGTCATTTGTTAGGAATGTATTATGCACGAGGCCGAAGTGAAATATTCAGAGATTTACACGTTACCTTGTCTTAAATCCTAAACGTGGGCTCGAGGCTCTAGCCAAATCCTAAGTGGCCCTGAATTATTTTCTTGCCAATAATGTAGCAACATGTCCTCCTTTTGTGTGCACGTCCACCCCTCACCCCCACGGGTGCCTGAGGTTTCTCTGACTGTGATAACATTTGCAGGCATACACTTCCGTTTGCTTGCCAAGGTCCCTCTTGAGACTCTTTATGAGTTTTCAGGTGGCTGCCTGGAATTACGCGCAGTCTGTGGACACGGAGCTCAGCAGAGCTATTGGCTCACACGGGGACCGCTCTTGGAACCTTAAATAAATCACCCAACTTGGCCAACTGATCATAAATGGCAAGAACTTGCCGCAGGACACCGTGAGGAATGAACTTCAGATTCACTTCCCCTTTCTTTAAGGGACCCCCAGGCCTTGTTTTCAGGCAGAGCCCAAGCTGTCTGGCCTGATGATTCAGGCCATTAAGGGAGATCAGTCCAGTCAGTGAAATAATGGTGACAGACCCAAATGAGGTTTCTGTGGGGAGGGCGGCCTGGATAGAGAGTTCTCATGCAAAACAGTCTTTGTAGGTAAGAGCCAGAGCCAGTCCTTAGTGGCTAAGCATGTGCTCTCCCAGACCAGACAGCCAGCGTCAGATTCCAGGTCCCACCACTTACTGATCCAGGGACCTTGGTTGCATGACCGGCCTTTTCATGCCTCAGTTTTCCTCATCTATAAAATGGGGATAATCATATTTACCTGGCAGGCTTGCTGGGGGGCTGGATGACATCACCTCAGAAAATCACTTAGAACAGCTCTTGGGATATAATGAACAGTCGATAAAGGATCGTCAGGACTGTTATTGAAACAGGATGGGGCACAAGCTTAACCTCCAGAGGGACGCCAGGAGGCCCGTGTTCTCACCACGAGCACATGAATTTCACAGAGCCGTGAAGAATGTGCATATAATCCCCAGTCTGGCACTGACACCCCAGCCTGGCAATAGATAGTGGTATCACAAACAGGATTATGGCCCTTTCAGGGACATCCCCACCCCCTCCCCAGCCATGGGGAAAAGGCCCATCTCGTGGGAAAATATAAGGTGATAATGCTCAGGGAAGGGGGTTTCGAATTGTGTTGGTCTCAGTTGGATCTCGGGGAAAAGAAAAATGTCTTCCTTGACACCCAGTTTGCTATACAAAAGTCCCCCCTCTCCCAGGAATGACAGCCTTTTTAGGGCTTATGCTCCATCTTACTGTTTTCCTTCAATCCCCTAAACAGCTGCTCTAAGTTTTCTTAACCTTGACCTTAGATTTCAGGGAATTCAGGGCAGAAGAAAAGTAAAGCCGGCCTCAAAAGTAGTTACCGCTGGCTGCAAATTTCTTAATGTTGTGAAGGCAGCCTATCATTGAGCTGGGGCAACTTCCACACTGTTCAGAAATGTCCTGATTTCCAGAGACAAGGCCTAATAACTCCTGACTGGTAAAGTTTCCTAGTCAATGACACAACTCAGCGCGCTCTGATTTATTAATTGTATGGAGGACAACAGTTTGGCCTGAAGAGCAAGAAAACAGTTTTTGTAGGAAGCGGCTGTTAAGTGGAGGTGATTGAAACCACTTGTCTTGTGACCCTTTCCTTTGAGACTTGACTGAATGTTGATGGTGTTTTTGCAAGAAGTGAGAAATAAATAAATACAGAGGCGCGGAGCTGTCGCCCGTGGTATGGGAGCTGCTGAAAGAGTCACGGGTGTTTTGTGCGTGGGGGGTCAAACGCAGGAGTCTCCAATTACGGTGGTCTTTTTCAGAATGTTGGGCTATGGTGCTGGGAGTAGGGAGGGGAAGCTATGCGGCTCGCCTGGCTTCCTGTGGCAATTCCACTAAGCTACACTGGGGTCCAAGTGGATGGCCACACTTCACAGATCACTCATCTGTAAAAGAGGGATCTTAGCTACGAGGATTGTGGGAAGGAAGCTGAGGATCGGGGGCCTCTGATTCCTGTGTCCTTGCTTTGCTGTCCCCCCTCCATGAAGGCTGCCCACCTCCTTTATCCACGAATTCATTCAGCATTCGTTCCTGCAAACATTTAAGCAACCAGTTCTACGCTGGAGTCTTCAAAGGAAGCGAAACCCCAGCAAACCTGCTCCCAGATCCTGCAGAAGGAAAGAAGCCCTGCTGACACTGTGATTTTAGCCCAGTGAGACTGGTCTGGGACTTCTGACTTCTAGAGCTACAAGATAATAAATTTCTGTTGTTGTAAGCCACTACACTGTGGTCAGTTCTCGTAACAGCCGCAGGAAACTCATCCAAGGTGCTCTTTCCTTTCTGCTCCGATCACCCCTCCCCTCCTGCATGCAGCACCCAGCTTAGCTGTGGTTGGGTGTCTCGCTTGCCTCCGGGTCAGAGCTGGAACTCTCTGGGGACATTTGCTCTCTTATTTATTTTAGTTGCTAACACATCCAACATTGCCTGTCATACAGCAAATACGGCAAAATCATTTGATTTTTTTTTGTTTTTTGTTTTTTAATGAATGAAGGTAGGGAATGTATTTCTCCCTTCTCTTACAGCAGGAGAAGAGCGGGCACAACCACGCCATGCCATGCCAACGCAAGCAACACATAAACATCGACATTGGGAAGAAAGGACCAGAGCAGCCGCTGCGGCCAGCAGCAGGTGAGCTGAGGAAAGCATGCAGGAAGGGGCGAGAGTAGTCAGAACAGAGGGCTGTCTGATATACTCGAGGGAGTCTGAAACCAGAACGTTTAAGGGCTGCTTTGGGTTTGGGAAAACTGAGAAGATAAACAGAATTCTAAGAAAAATATTTTCACAGTTCCTCTCGTCAGTGCAGGACAGCGGAGAGATAAGGTAACTGCTGAACTAAGATAGGAACACGAAGCCAGGAGGAGACAAAGAGTCTAAGAGGTGAGATCTGACCACGTTTAAAGCTGTAAAGGCGATTCCGCCAAGGGGATGGATGCCGTGGCCAGGGAGAAGCGATGAGAAGATGGGAGCTGGACTCCAGGGCAGGCTCGGGGCAGGAGAGGAAGAAGCAACAGGGATTTGGAAACAGGAGATAACAACTGAGAGTGAGAGGTGGATGAATATCTGTTTCGAGCAGTATTTCTCAACCTTGACACCGCTGACATCTCAAGCCAGACAAGTCTTTGCTGTGGGGTGTGGGGAGGATGCTGCCCCGTGCACTGCAGGAGGTTGAACGGCATCCCGGCCCGGGCACACGAGATGCCAGAGCACCCAGCCCCGCAGCTGGGACACCTAAAGTGTCTCCCATGTTGTCGAATTTCTGCTGGGTGCCAGAATTGCCCCCCGGCTGAGAACCAGTGATTTCACAGAAGGAAAAGGATTGCGGAGGGAACATACTTTAAACTTGTATACTTGGGGAAGGACACACTGTAAGGAGGCGCAGAGCAGCAGAAGGAAAACAGCACAGACGAGGGAGTCAAGCTGGGGGACAGAAAGTGAAAGTTGGTGGGTGAAAGGACAGAATCTGACCAAAGGAGGAATTACAGCAAAATGATTGATGAAAGAGAAGGACGGACCAGAAGGAAGCAGAAATCAGAAACAGGAGAGAAAAAGACCCAAAAGGAAAGCAGGGATGACTGGCCAAGAAGGAAGGACACAGCCTGAGAGGGAATCGACTTCAAAGCGGGTCACTCGGGGGTTTAATGACGGGTTACTGACACGAGGGGTCTGGCCCATTAGTCTTGTATCAGGACGTGAGGATTTGAGAGCCAAATACATGTCAGGCTGCATACACGTAACTTTCAGGCTCATTATAATTATCCCACAGATAAATGCTGGAACTGAAAGAAGACTTGAAAGGTCCCAACTCACTTTCTGATGAATTATCAAGGCGGTCATCAGCGATCAAACCAAAGAAACAACACCAAAAGGTACACCTCAGGTCTAAACATCACGGATCAGGCAGAAGGAAGGTAAACAATTGCCCTGATACACCCCAAACCAAACGGGATGCATGTGGATTAAACGAACCTAAACCAAGGCCGCTCGTTTTTATCTGACATTCCTTTGGGATTCTGCATTGTTGGTAAAGATTAGGATGGAAGAATGCAAACCCATGCTGATCTGAAACATCCACAAGCCAACAACCTCTGAGGATTGTGTGTGTGGAGGGGGAGGGGCGGTGAGAGGGAGGGAGGACGAGAGAAAGAGAGAGGGATCCAAAACTCTTCCAGCTTTCTTGAGCAAACCTTGGTTGCAACTGCTTACCCTCCACTATTCTTTCTAGATCTCAAAGAATCAGTTTCCAACTGGAAGGTGATTCCATGGGACTACGCTGGACTCTGATATTTTCAAAGCATTTTGCCTAGGTATTTCTCCGCAGTGACTACAAAAATGTTCCCCCCAACACCCCTGCGTGCTTTCCTGATAGCCTAGTTCCATGAGAGTTCTAGGTCTGATAAAGACCTGTCTCAGGTCCAGGGCTAGAATGGCAAAGATGGTTTGCAAACGTGCCAGAGCTCCAAGGGTTTGGAAACTGGATCTCAATCTTCCCATGTCAGCATTCCCACGTAACTCAGCAGACTCTCTAGCTCCACGAGGACAGGTCCCGTGGATAAAGCTCAGCATTGCTGCAAAGAGAGAGGTCAGCTAATACACAAAGGTGAGGACTTATGGGGTCAGCTGGTTGGCACAGAGCTGCCGAGGAAGGACCGTGCCTGAGCACGAACCGTGATAGAGTCTCAGGATCACTGATTATCACGGTGGACCTTGGGCTTTCCCTGGTTCTCATTACATCCCTGGGCAAACATCCTGGATGTAGTCTGTCTCTTAGGAGAAAACTGCCCAGATTCTTACTTCTCCAAAGGGCAGTTTAATTGTAGTGTTAAGAGCATGGACCCTGGGGCTAAAAATGCCCCAATTCAAACGCAGCTCATTACTCATAACTCTGTATCTTAGGCAAGTGAATTAAAATCTCTCCCTCAGTTTCCTCACCTGTAAAAAGCAGATGATAATAGAATCAGTGACAGAGGATTATAATAAGGATTAGATGAGATAATACTTGTAGACTTTCTTTTTTGTTGTTGTTGTTGTTTTTTGGCTGTGCTGTGTGGCATGCGGGATCTTAGTTCCCGGACTAGGGATTGAACCTGTGCCCCCTGCAATGGAAGTGCAGAGTCCTAACCACTGGATAATACTTGTAAAGTGCTTTAAAAAATATCTGCATGGGGCTTCCCTGGTGGCACAGTGGTTAAGAATCCGCCTGCCAATGCAGGGGACACGGGTTCAAGCTCTGGTCCGGGAAGATCCCACATGCCGCGGAGCAACTAAGCCCGTGTGCCACAACTACTGAGCCTGCGCTCTAGAGCCCGAGAGCCACAACTACTGAGTCTGTGTGCCACATCTACTGAAGCCCACGTGCCTAGAGCCCGTGCTCCACAACAAGAGAAGCCCCCGCAATGAGAAGCCCGCGCACCACAACGAAGAGTAGCCCCTGCTCGCCGCAACTAGAGAAAGCCCGTGCCCAGCAACGAAGACCCAACGCAGCCAAAAATAAACAAATAAATATATATATATATATATATATATATATATATATATATATATATATATATATATATATATATATCTGCATGTACCAAGTGCTCAATAAGTATTTGTTGTTATTCTTTGTGCCAAATTCTTGGAAAAGTATCATCGTCCATTAAAAGCGTTCAGGAATGTGGCTCTCTTGGTATTTTATCACGAATAGGTCTCATTTTGGTTAACAGATGTATTGCATGTTCTGTCAGACTCTAACAACCTTTACCCTGAGTGCTAAGATTTTTCTGCATCATATGGACTGCCTCATTTTCTTTAAACAGAACTGCCCTCCCGGAAGATTGTGGCCTCCTTAGGCAGGGCCCATTACTCTGCTGCAAATTTTCCCAGCCTGACCCAGTTAGAAACGTTCAACAGAAAATAATGCAATCGCACGGATGCATAGATTTGAAGACAGCATTCACACCACTCTAGAATTGACCACAGCTGGGTTTTAACTAGCCAGTTCCTTGAACACATTTAGATCATGATTTGGTTTAAAATATATAAAAGTCAGACAGGCACAATATTCAGAAGCACAACTATTCTCTAAGGCAAAGTATGTACATTCTAATTTCTAGCAACTGTTAATGGACTTGACTTACCCAGGGCCTTAGTCACCCCCCAACATTTAATTAAAGCACAATGGTAGGGACTTCCCTGGTGGCACAGTGGTTAAGAATCCGTCTGCCAATGCCAGGGACATGGGTTCGATCCCTGGTTGGGGAAGATCCCACATGCTGCACAGCAACTAAGCCCGTGTGCCACAACTACTGAGCCCGCATGCCACAACTACTGAAGCCCATGCTCCTAGAGCCCGTGCTCCACAACAAGAGAAGCCACCGCAATGAGAAGCCTGCTCACCTCAATGAAGAGTAGTCCCTTCTAACAGCAACTAGAGAAAGCCCGTGTGCAGCAATGAAGATCCAATGCAGCCAAAAAATAAATAAAAATAAAATAATCTTAAAAAAAAAGCACAATGGTAGTGACAGCAATGTGAATGCTGCTACTTAGTCTGTCCTGTGACGGGATGTCTCTACCCTTAGCCATCCATTTCACAAGGTATCTTTTATGGAAAGTAAGTTAAATGTGACAGGGTGGATGGCCCACCACAACTGCACTCAAATTTTCAAAGATAAACAATTAAAATAATATTTGCTTTCATTTATTATCTCTGATGCAACAGTCATGTTATATATCTCATTTACTTTTTTCAATAATCCTGTGACTTGGAGATCGTTGTTTCGAATTATCTATGGATAAACTGAATCCCAGGAACTTGTTCAGGGTCATAAAGGTTTTAGGTTTTAGAGCTGGATTTCAAATCTAGGTAACTCTAATTTTTAAGTCTAATTCCTTTCTTTTCCCGGTGTTATTTCTCTAAGTCCATTTTTTAAAAGGAAGGAGGTAAAGTCAACCTCATATCCATAGGAAAAAAATATTTTTAATAAGAAATAAGTAGGTACTTTTAATAAGTAAGTACCCATTCTCTGCTAGCATGGGCATTATATTTATTCCACCATAAAAGATACCTTGGCTCAAATAAGAAAACTTTTATTAAAGTCAACATTGTTATTACCTGTCAAATTGGCTTGATACCATACTACTAAGTATCTCCAAGTTCTCGATAAATATTAAATAAAAACTCTTACTCCTATGGAGGTAAGGGATATAAAGAGAGTTAGCTCTACAAAAATAAAGCAGAGAAGTTGTGGTATAGAAATGGCTGATACTCCAAGGAGTCAGCTCATAAATCCTGGGTTAATTCTAGTGGCATGTTCTCCACCAGAGACCTCGTAGCATGGGGCTGGTGGCCATACCTCTAATGCCAGCCCTTCATCCTTCCTTTTCATGCTTGTGGGGACCACAAGAGATGGGGCCCTCCCAGCTGCACGTCCTGCCTTCCCCATTTGTCCCACAAGGAGGTGCAGAATTGAATGGAGCTAGAACGCTCTTCTAGAAACCCTGGGTTTGATCCTGAAGCTGTGACTAGTCAAGGAGACTGCCGACTCTCATGGTCTCGACAAACTCCTTTGGAAGAAACCCCAGACAGGGACTCAGAGTGTATATGTGTGTGTGTGTGTGTGTGTGTGTGTTAGAACTTTCAAGAACATGACACCCAAATCACATGAATAACTTTTCTTGATCTTTTTGAGACATTCAACCAAGTAACAAGAAGTTTCTCTTTTTTAAAAAATTTTGTACATTTTTCTTTTAGCCGCCTATACACATATAAGGTTAACTAATCTTTTAACATTACCTTTATTTCAGAGTTTGGCAAAAATTGTGTGATTCTGTCACAGACATAGGAATCAGATGTTTCTTCCTGTCTTGGGAGAAAATTCCAGAGACCCACAGCTTCAATACACTTTCAGAACTTGTACAAGTTAAAATGAAGGTAGACTAAGTGCAAAGATAGTGTATACACCCCAAAACCAGGGCTTTAAAACCCTTTTACTGTGTGAACATGTTTCAGTCTTCTTGCCTTGAGCATTTCCTCACAGTGGCTTGGAGACTGGAGCATTTTAACACTCTTCAAGGTTTACCCCTAATTCCCTAAGCAGACCTGGCCATATGTCAATCAAAACTGAAACTGAAGGAAAGGTATCAGGGTAACCTGTTTATTCTAGGGATATATGGTATATGTGAACCACTCACAGTTCTGTGGGAGCTCTACCCATGCTTTTTGGGTCTTGTTTCTACGAAATACCTTTAGATGACAGCTGCTATATTCCAGGGAGACCAACAGGAAAAATCTGTGATTTTTTTGGAGAAATTTATAGGCTTTTTCTTCATGGCTACCTTGAATCTTGTAACTGATCATGCAGTTATCCTGAACTGATGTCTGAGAATCTGAGAACTGATTTGTGATCTGCTTTAAACATAGCACAGGACTTATACAATCCTGCAAACTAACTTCACTTCGGCTTCATTTTATTGCCCTATCCTGATTCTTCCTTTGCTTTAATTGCTATATCTAATCCTGCTCCATACCATATATAATACTATAAATAATGCATATACTATATAAAGAAATGCATACACTGTAAAATAGTATGCATTTTTTTCAGCCACCACAAATCCCTTTCATAAGGAAAAATTTAAGCAAACAAATAATAGAGGAATGAATTGTGTCCCCACTTGGTGGTGTTTTGCCCTTTAATTTGTCTTTTTATGGATCGTTCTTTTCTAATACGATGTTGAACTTCTCCAAATAAGATGTTGGAGTCCCTCAAAAAGGAGTGGGCAAAATGGGTGAAGGTGGTCAAAAGGTACAAATTTCCAGTTCTAAAATAAATAAGTCCTGGTACTATAACGTCCAGCATGGTGACTATAGTTAATAATACTGTATTGTATGTTTGAGAGTTAGGTCTAAGAGAGTAGATCTTAAACGTTCTCATTACAAGAAAAAAAAATGGTAACTTTGGTGATGGATGTTAATTGGACTTGCTGTGGTGATCATTTTGCTATAGCTAACATATGGAATCATTATGTTGTACACCTGAAACTAATACTGCACATGTCAATTTGCCTCAGTTGAAAAAATAAAAGCTAAAAATTAAAAAAAAAAGAGTGGAAGAGGCCGTGGTTCTTATTTCCGAGGGTACTCTCTGCCCAGTGGCCTAGTTTTTTCACTTTGCTTGTGTATACTGGCCTCTGTGTTCTCCAGCCAGTCAACCCCCCTTCTCCCCCCAGCCCCAGACAACACTCAGCAGTCCTTAACAATACCTGGCCCACCAGGGAGTTGAACCTACAGCACAGTCTGCATTCAAAGCCCTTGGTACAGCCTCGTACCCCTAGGACGTGGCAAATTGTATAACTATGCACGTTCTGCTTTGTCTCAGGGAAGCTGACAGGCCTATATGGAAAACATCGCAGACAGTGCTATGCCGAACAGAAATAATCATACAGAGCCTCCCCCAAGGAGCATTTAGGTCCGTATCATCAGTCTTTGTAACACGCCTATGAAAGAGGCAGGAGGTGCGTCCTCTCAGCCAGTGTTTCGTAAGTGAGGGAATGGGGCAGATCGTTGGGGAGCTTATGCGTGGTTGGGGAGAGAGTTAGGGTCTCAGGAGAGACAACTGAAGACCCCGGAGGTCCCTGCCACACTCAGCTGCATTCTGACATCTCCCATGCAGGCTGCAGCCTGAGCTAATGCAGGTTTCATCTTTTACAGGAGTGTTTAACTTTTCAGGGGACTGGAATACATACAGGCCATCCACATCTCTTTGCCCTCGGCTGTGCTTTCCAGCCCAGCTCCCAAAACCCCACAAGAAATGTCTTGTGCGGTCAGTAGCTGCCAGTGAGTTTAAATTCCAGGCCTCCAGGCAAAGGTTTTAAAAAAGGTCTCTGCTCCAGCTCACCTCTTCCAGAAATGCCCCCTGACCACCCAGCCTCGGGGTTTCCTCCCAGGCAAACCTGGCCTGTTTGCTGGGCCCCAGCACCTCCTCTGACACCTCATTCTCATCTGTGCTCAGTGGAGGGGCTGAAAATAAGGAGGCCTCAAAGTCAGCTCAGTCCCCAATTTTCCACCACACAGCTGTGCATAACAGACATGATTTTGCTTTTATCATTTGCAGTCTGAATTACTTTCTCCGTAAAGCTGCATGTCCCCATATGTGGCTTATTAACTATTTAAGGAAGCCGATAACAAATCTCCTATACCATTCTCTCCTACTTGTAGAACTAAGACCCATAATACAACAGTAGAAAAGCAAAATTGAGTAGAGGAGAAAAAAAGATAGCCAGATATCAAAATAGAGTAATAGGTAAGAAAATAAAAATAGAACCTCCTAGGGACTTCCCCTCGCTGGGGGTCCAGTCAGGGGTTAGGCCTCCAAGCTTCCACTGCAGGGGGTGTGGGTTCTATCCCTGGTCTGGGAACTAAGATTCCCACAAGCTGCATGACTTGGCCAAAAAAAGAAAAAAAAAAAAAAAAGAAAGAAAGAAAGAAAAAAGAAATAGAACCGTCTACAGAATGGCCTTTTCTCTGCAAGACGGAGACTAAACCTTTTTTTGGCACAATCTTAAAGTGATACAATTTTTATAATCTCCACCATGGGTTTATTTTTCAAATGCTTAGAGAGGTATCTCTTTAGGAACCCAAACAACTGCTGTGAAATAAACTATCTAGAAAGCAGAAAGCTGGAAAGTTAAAACTGAAAATCCTGTGCAATATAATCATTTAGGTTAAAAGTGGTAACAGTTTATGTCTACTGAGCGCTCAATATACGCCAGGCACTGTGAAAACATCATATGCATTACCTCATTTATTACTCTTAAACACTCAGGGAGTTTTGTCCATTTTACAGATGAGGAAACTGAGTTTCAGAAAGGTTAGGTAACTTGCACAAGGTCACGTAACTTGCGCAAGGTCACAGACCAAGGAAGCCACACAGCCTGGGTTTGAATCCAGGTTTATTTGTTGTTTTTTTTCCTGACTGTATGATGGTCACTGGCAGGTTTGGCAAGCTTCTGAAGTGTCTCCTGAACTACCACGTGAAAATTCACTTCTCTTGTGTGTAGCACCGTATTTCAATATCAAGTGTGTTTTATGCTCTGCCATGTCTAAGTTTTGTAGGAAACAAACCCACCTCGCTGAAGTCGGACTCCTAGTTTCAAGGAATATGGTATCAAATAAAACCGTAAATGTGAAAAACCTTTGGAAAATATAAAAGCAATCTACAGAGAAATAAGGATACTCCTGCTATTTTAAAATGTCAAGATGTATGTGATATGCACGATCATTCTCAGTTGCCCAGAATATTTTGAATCAAAACACCTGCTCACCTAACCAATTAGCACACCGGTAACTTGTGAACAAGCTACCTTATCACCTCCTCGTGCAACCCCCTGCTCTTGCAACTTATTTCTGGGCCACGACCACTAGCTTTCCCAGCGGGGCACGTTTATGTCACGAGCTTCTCTTTAACAGGCACAGAAACGCCTAACGTGCAACCAAGTGTGAAGGTGAAGGCGTATATATATGAGTTACAATTGGGTCACCACCAGATGAGCTGATTTACCGTACCGCCCCGCAGCCGGGGTTTTCAGGATACCCGTTAACAACCCCGCATTAACTAGCAGGGGGCAGGCGCTGATTAACGGCCCCCTTCCGTGTCTCACCTGATCTTCCAGGAGTTTCCAGCTCTCACGTGTGTGCGTGGTTTTGAAGCAGCATTAAAGCTGCTGAGGGCAAGAGGATTTAAAAGCCCCCTCGGAAAGAGCTGATCAGAGCTCGTTGCTTGTTCGACCGGAGGACTAAGGGGCTTTAATGAAGACAGACCACGCTCTAGAAATGGTGCAATTTCAGGTTTCAGAGAAGGCAGTTTGGGAGAGCCGCTGCCGCCTTCACTTCCTCCTTCCTCCCTTATTCTGCTAAGGAGAACCGAGGTAGCAGGAAAGGACAGTGTAGGCGCTCGAGGGGAGAAGCCAAACATTAGCCTGACCCGGGTCCTTGGAAAGCAACTGACAACAGGAAGGAAGCTTATTAACCCCTCTGCTCCCCCTCCCTTTTCCCGGGGTGAGAATCGGCTCCTCCTCCCGGGCGTGCGACCCCGGGGTAAAATGCAAGCGGCCGCCTGCTTTCCGCACCCTGCGCGCGGCGCCCGGCGGAGGAAGAGGCAGGCGGCGAGGGCGCCGCCCCAAACCGCGTGGAGCGAGTTCGTCTCTCCGGCGTGAACCTCCCGAGCGAGACGGCCTGGACCCCGCGACCGTCGCGCCGGCTGGGCACCGCAGGCGCCCCATTTCCCGGCCTCTCTTCGGAGCTGGCACTCTGCACCCCAACCCGTAGCCTATTCCCCCTCAACACCACGGCGCCACCAACCCCGGTGCCTCGCGCAGGTGGCGCAAACGCCCCCGCCCTCGGGCGCCCCCTGCCGGGAAAAGGGAAAGCGGCGGCGGGTGCGGAGGAGCCGGGCGCAGGGCGGGGAGAGAGCTCCGGCGCCGGGAAGAAGCCGGGAGCTTCCCTGATGGTGCCGCCGCCTCCGAGCCGGGGAGGAGCGGCGAGGGGGCAGCTGGGCAAGAGCCTGGGTCCGCTTCTACTGCTCCTGGCGCTGGGACACACGTGGAGCTACCGAGAGGAGCCCGAGGACGGCGACAGGTAAGCGCTGCCGGTCCCTGCTTGGTGCGCCCCGGCTTTTGGGGTGCAGGCGGTGCCCCTTCCCCCCACAGCGGTGACCCTCACGCCCTCGCTCCCCGGGCGCTCAACTGTTCTGGCCTACGTTAAACTCTGCTCCCGGATGAGACCTTCCGCGCCCTTAGCCCTGGCTCCCCCATGTGTGGGTCGGGGCACCGAGATACCCGCGCGCCGCATTCCTGCCGCCCTTCAGTGCCCCGCTTCTTCACCTTTTCTTTCGTTTGGGCCTGGGTTCCCTGCGTTGGCCCCTCGCCGGGCCCGCCCCTGACCCTGGAGTCCGCTCCGCGTCCGGGAAACCAGCGCCTGGTCGGCGCGCGGGACGCGGATGCCCAGCGCGCGCTGCCCTCCGCTCTCCAGCGGAGAACCAACTAAGTTCCTCCAACTTTTTCCACAGAGAAATCTGCTCGGAAAACAAAATCGCCACGACCACCTACCCGTGTCTGAAGCCTTCGGGCGAGCTCACTACGTGCTTCAGGTAAGTCTCGGGGCTCCGCCGAGTCCGTCCGTGCGCGCCCGGGCTGGCTGGGGAGGCGGCGCCGCGCGGGAGGGGCTTGGAGATCCGCTCGGGGGCCGGGGCCACGGTGGTGGGTGCTGGGTGAGTGCTCCTTGGTGCAGATGCTTTCTTTTCTTTTGCGTGTGGTTTCTGCGCCGGAGCAACGATGTGCAACTGAGTGTCGGCACCTAGAGTTCGTGCTCTAAGAACCTGAGGGAGGTGGTTTACTGCTCCCTCGAATACTTGCGTGATGGTTGGAGAAAATGTTGAAAGTTTCATAAAGCGGATCGGATTGTGGGTGTAAACAGTGCGGCATAGCAAAGGTGAATGGTTGGTTTTGCGTTTTGTTTTGAAAACATAAAGGCATACAACCGGGAAATACTTGGTCCTTGGCTATCTTTTGACCTTCTGCCAGGACAGAGTGTGACCCTGTCACGGCCTCTGTGGGCAGGAGGATGGGGGAGGAATGCGGGCCGTCGATAGGGTTAAGTGAAAGCAAAAAGCGTCAGGATGGTTGAGCCACAAGAAGAGGATCAGTCTTCTGAAAATTCAGTTTACAGAGCCTGGGTGCTTGTTAAAGCTAAGCATGAAGAGGGCTAGGGAATCTATAGTATGAAAAATGCTCCCAGGTGGTTCTGATTCTCAACAAGGTGAATCACTGTTCCCTGCTTGCAGTTTTCTGGAGGTGAGGGTTGACTTGTTGTCACCGTAGGCTTCTGTGCCAGCGCCCTCAGTGGAAGGAGGCACCCACCATAAGCGCTTATGAGTTGCCTGCTTTTTAAAGGTTCTGTGTGAGGTACAGGGATCAGACACTCCACCAGACTCCACCTCTGTCTCTGGGAATCCTGCACTGTTTGGGGTGCCAGGCTAAATATTGGGTAGTACAAGATAACACAGCAATCCTCAGACGTGAACTTGAAAGAGAAGGAAGTTGCACTAATGATATGGTAGCAGATAAATCCTTTGAGCTGTAAAAAAAAAAAAAAAAAAAAAAAAAAAATTGCATGTGCTCAAGGGTTCAGGTGTAAGTGGTTACAGGGCTGGTCAGTTTAGGGGTACAAAGGCACCATCAGTTACATCACGTACCATGCTGCTTAAGTGAAGCAACAGTCAAGTCTTAGCCTTGGGAAGGGCGCCTTCTCTGGGAAGTGGGTGGTGACACTGAACGAGACACGTGAGTTAGTGGGGAAGAGGGAGTATGGTTCCGTTGGCAGGTGAAGACTTGGCGAGGTTAACTGCGTAAGCAAGGTCGCCCATCTGGAGACCTGACCTGGGGGTGCAGGCTCCAGGACTCTGCCAGGTGCCAGCCCTGTGTTCCATCCACACTCTTTCTCAGGACACATGTTTCCCCTTGTCACCGCAGCCTACAACCTCTAATCTAACATGGAACGTGTCCCTGAGATGGTTTGCTCATTTATTTGGTCCCGGAAGGTCAGACTGCACATAAATCAGTGACAGTTACAGAATGCATGTCCGATTTTCAGAAACCATTGGTGCCTGATTAGTGTTCTAAGCTGATTTCATTCGTTACGCTGTTACTTGTTACGCTGTTAACAATTTAAAAACAGTGTGGTGTTTTTCTGCACTAAGCCTCTGTAGGAGACATTAGCAGTGTCTTGGTATGTTTTCATTAACAGCCACTCAAAGAAACAGCTTATGAGAGCTAACAAAAAGGATATCTTGGGGCTTCCCTGGTGGCGCAGTGGTTGAGAATCTGCCTGCTAATGCAGGGGACACGGGTTCGAGCCCTGGTCTGGGAAGATCCCACATGCCACGGAGCAGCTGGGCCCGTGAGCCACAGTTGCTGAGCCTGCGCGTCTGGAGCCTGTGCCCCGCGACGGGAGGGGCCGCGATAGAGAAAGGCCCGCGCACCGCGATGAAGGGGGGTCCCCGCACCGCGATGAAGAGTGGCCCCCGCTTGCCGCAACTGGAGAAAGCCCTCGCACGAACCGAAGACCCAACACAGCCAAAAATAAATAAATAAATAAATAAGAAAATCCTTTAAAAAAAAAAAAAAAAGGATATCTTATTTCTAGGAGAAAGGAGCTTAGAGGAATTGGGAGGGTGTTTTCAGCTGAAGAAAATGGTAGTGGTCCCTGTGAATATTGTTTCTTTGGTTTTCCTTTAAGAGTTCTATGTGCACTTCATTGGTTTTATACAATTGCCATAGTTTAGTACCTTCCTAGAGACAGTCAGTTGGCAGTTGCTGCCCCCATTTTGAGCCCCAAGAATGGAGGAACGCTGTGTGCTCTTCGGTTTGTGAACTCTAATTGTCCTGGCCCTGTAGACCCTTGCTACTCCCGGTGTGGTCTGGAAACTGGCACAGGCATCTTCTGGGAGCTTGTATTGTCTCGGGCCCCTGCCCAGAACTCCTCAATCAGAACTTGCATGTTAACGAGATATGCATTAAGGCTTGAAGCGCTGCTCTAGAAACCCGTTTCCTCACCCGAGTCATGGTGTAGACCTGTTTGGACAGATCCTCAGGAGCTCAGAGGCCCCTGCAGATGAGTTAGCCCTTCTACCACAGTAACGTAAAATCAGACAAAGAGCCAGCCTTCCAGGAAATCGGACTCATGGACTGTTGGATGACCCTTAATTAAAGTGAAAGTAACGTAGCAGAACTACTACTGTTCTGGGAATGCTTTCTGACTGCCTAGAATCCCACTCTTAGCAGATGTCTCTGGTGAATGGCTTTTTGTAGAAGAGAATGCATACCGGAAGTCACTCCTGAATTTAGAAGGTGGTCTTTTAACACTGGCTTTCGAAAAACCATTGACATGGAGGTATGGTAGGTGTAACATCTGATTTACCATTATTCCTGAAAGTCATATGGAGACTGAGGTGATATGGAAAAGAGATGGGGTCCGAATACTCTGTCCTGGACCCCACCACGCTTGTACACTTCTGTTTTCCGTGGTTTTACGTAAGCAATGCCTTTCCACTTAAGCCTTATATTAAATGACAGTTGGAGGATTTACTATATATTCACCACTGTCCTTGCACTTTACGTACATACAGCTGTAATCCTCAAAGCCACTCTGCAGCACGTGTGTTGCCTCAGTTTTACAGAGAGAACCGAAGCTCGGATTAAGTGCACTTGCCCAGGGTCACAAAGTTAATACACGGGAGAGCCGAGGTTCAGACCCAGGTTTGTCTGACTTCAAAGTCTGGGCCCTTTCGTCATCCCGGTGGTGTCTACAGATGTGGCTGAACTTTCCAAATCTGGCATCTAAGTAAGGAAGAAAACTATCCATTTAGAGGCTATAAACTCAAAAGAAGTAGATAACTCCAGCAGCCACCATGACCACAGTGGTTTTCTGAGTTACGATTGCTCTTGATCTGTCTCAAACAGTTGAGCTTACATTACCATGTTATACACGACGTTGGGTTCCTACATGTATAGCTTTCCTTCCTTGTAGGATTTCATCGTAATCACAGGGTCTGTCTCTAGGGACTCTACCCCAGTGTGCATTGAGCCAAGTCCCCAAAGCTGATGAAACACTGAGCTAACGCCTTTGGCAACTTAAGCTTAGAGGGCATGTTTGCTCAGTGTTACACTCTGACATGGAGCGTATTCTTTTACCAGTAGTTAAGATTTCAGAGTGTGTGTGATTTATCTAGACTCTAAATTTATCCTAGCCAAAGCAAGCCCATAAAGTTATCATGGCATTTACCCCTCTTGTGGCTATTAAAGTTCTTCCTACAAGTTAACTTTTTTCCTCCTTTCCCAGACGACGTAGTTTTTGAACAAAATGTTTGTGTTTACCTTTTCTTTATGGGGGTCTCATATCAAGAAAATGATGTTAAAGTCTTTTTAAAAATAAGAAAATGAGTGTAGGAAACATCAAGAAATCAACTTGTATTGAGTGAGTCTGTGTCCAATAAACATGCTAATTAACTCTTTGGATCCATTAATCAATTAAGGTCTTGAGCATCTATTATGAGCTTAACATAGTCCTAGAAAATGCTTGAGCGTAGTCCCTGGTCAAGTTTTACAGACTTGATTTTTAGACGAAGGCCTCTACGACTGTAA
Source organism: Balaenoptera acutorostrata (assembly GCF_949987535.1). Classification (NCBI taxonomy): domain Eukaryota; kingdom Metazoa; phylum Chordata; class Mammalia; order Artiodactyla; family Balaenopteridae; genus Balaenoptera; species Balaenoptera acutorostrata. The sequence goes on from NC_080076.1 coordinate 16,020,948, forward strand.
CCAGTATACAATGTACATGATTGAGTTCAAAATTGTGTAGTTTATACTATGTGATGGGGAAGAGATTAGAAGCAGCTAGGAATGGCTTTATGGGCAAGAGAAGACTTGATTGTCTTTCAACGTGGTTCTTTAACAGAATGTTCGGTGTTTGTTGCATTAGCTATGATCTTCAGCTTTGTGGTTCACAGACCTACAAGTAGAGGCCCTCAGCTGTATTCGTCCCATCGGTGCTGTCTCCTGAGGGTCATGTTCCCATGGGAAATAATGACATGGGGATGCAAAAACTCCCACTTAGGATTTGGCAACATTGTTGCATTATTTAATTAAAATGTGGAAGTTAACATATTTCTGCAAATGTGTTTACTTGGAAATTGGAGAGCAAGAAGGTCCCTTAATTTAGAGCAGCACCACCAGAGGGAGAGCCCTGGACTTTAGCTAAGTCTCCATTGGAGGAAGGGCTGGAGAATGTGCTGTCTGTCAGGTCCCTGAGTCTCCCTACACAGGGCTTTGATGTCAAAACATGCATAGTAGAAACTCTCTCCCCCAGTTTGAATTCCAGCTCTACTGCTTCTGTGACCTTGAACATTTCTCAATCTGTGTGCTCTAGTGCTCTCCTTTAAGTAAATGAGGATCACATTAGTACTGCAGTTAGAGGGTTACAGTGAAGATGAAATGAGTTGATGTACATAGGAAGCGCTCAGTGAACGCTGTCTCTCGGGCTCGCTGCTGCGTCTCCCCAAGTCTGGCGTGGTGAGTGCACAAGCTGGGTGCTCAGTAGACATCTGTTGAGTTTTGAGCTTTACATTAGACATTTTTGAAAGAGCAAATTCAGACCCTAGCCAGAAACCCTGAGGGTGTTTATAGCAGTCACACGTCGGCTGTTTTTAGTTGCCTCTCCAAATGTAGGCTGGCCCAGAAATCTAGCGCCTTGGGAAAATTATCAGTACAAAAGATATCTTTTGCTTCCTGCCTCCTACCTTGACTACACGATGTCCTCTGTTCACGTAACTATAAAAGCAGGCAGAAGGCATAGTTACCCCATTTTAGAGGCTCTTAGAGATTTGCCCCTTGTCCAGGGTCATGAAGGGTCTTGTTGGCAGAGACAAGACTAGCGATTAGGTCCTCGGCCCAGTTCTGGTCCCTCCCTTCTCCCTCCCTGTTCTGTGGCCAGCATAGCTTAGGACCCGCTCTGAGGGCAGCTCTGAATCACTGTTGGCTTATTCAGGGCTTGTGGGCCCCCTTTAAGAAAGCATTTGTATCTTCATGTCTGCTGTCCATATTCTGACCATAAGGAGGAAGTAGTCCAAATGTCGTGAAGAACAGAGCAGGGGACGGATGGGGGTGGCTTCGTGCAAAACTGCCTGAATCACGGATAAGTTGGAGGCAGCCTCATGTTTCCCTATTAGACCCTCTCTCCCACTGGATGGTTAGCTTGCTGAGCGCCTGGTTCCTCTGTCCTCTCATCCATGACTGTAGCCTCAGAGGCTAGCCCCGTGCCTGGACAGGGTCCATACACATTGTCACGTACACAGGACTCGGTGGATGAATGTTAATGTTGCAAGTAAACAAGGAGATTTGACCGAAATCTTTTAGGTCTTCCAGAACTTCTGTTGCTCTCCGAGTATGCCTGCTTTTTTGGCTGAGTTTCTTTCTGCTCCAGATTACTTGCACCTCTGAGCTGCTGCCATTGTTTGCATTAGTTCCCACCTTGACCTGTTAAACTTTAATTGCTAATGTGTTACAGGTGCTGATTCTGGCAGTTATATAGCTCATTCCATGGACTTGTTACTTTAAATAGTACCTGAAGAGGATGTGGGCAGTCCTGCCCAGTGTGTTGATTGCTCCGTGGACACTGGCTTTGAAGTGGTGGTGATCACAGTTTTAAAGGGGATCTCGCTCCCTACCCACACCCTCTTCTTTAGCTTGAGCAGGTGTCAGGAGAGAGGGGAGGTGGAGGATGTTGGCCCAGGCAAGGTTCTCTCTCACTTTTCACTCATACTCTAGGGAACAAGACAAAGGGGTAGGAAACAGCTAACAATTGAACTGGCCACAAAAGGCTATGCTTTCACTGGTGTCCTTTGAGACCGGGTCCAGTTGCTACTCATTGTCCCCAAAGTTATTGATGCCTGACTTGCTACATTCACTTCCCTTCGTCTTTTCTAAGTGAAGCTGTGGGGTGGATGCATCCGGAAAAAGCAAATATGCTCTTTTTTCTAGAATACCCTATTTTCTCAGATGGTAGTTTGCATTTCAATCGGTAGTTTAAGTTTAGTGGTTCAGCTTCCGCAAACTTACTACCTTCCTGTGCGGTGGGACCCTCGCTGCTTCTGTGCGTTAGAGGGTCTGCCTGATTCGGAGCATTGCTGACTATCTGGAGAACGAAGGTCTCCATTCTGTCTCAGCTTATTGCTTTTTATTTGGGGGGTGAAAAGGTAATCAGCTGTAACATCTGCAGCTTCTCTTCTGCCAAGCCAGGTTCTTTTCCATAAAAGCCATTTACCAATTTCAAAGTTTTACCAGCGATTGCATTCCTTATTCAGAGCTTGCTATGTGCCGAGCACATTCTAGGCACCCAGAATACATATGTGAATAAGTCAGGAAAAACCCCCAAACCTCTGCCCTCATGGAGTGCATGGATTTTAATTCAATTTATTTTTCAGTAAAGGAATTTCGAGCCAAGGATGTCCTTGGGGACGTTTGTTAGATGATTATCTTTGGCACACATCCGATGTCACATTTGGGGGGACTAAGAGCTTAATTTCCTGTGGCCCAGCTGTATCCTTTCAGCAAAAGAAAACCCTACGGCTCCAGGCAGGGACACGAGAACCCGGGGACGTTGGTAACTAATGTGTTTTTCTTCTGCTAGCAGGAAGGGAACTACTAACACGTGCCACAAGTCCCTTCTAAGAATTATTGGAATGTGAAAGCATTCCAAAGAGAAGGCCAATTCTCTGGCTGTGTGTCCTGTGAGACAGCATCAGAATGGGCCAACTAGGAACAGATACCTCGTGTGGACCCGGTTCGCCTCAGCCTAGGTTGCCCCATGTTTGCCAACAGTAACTTTAAGCAGAGCGTTAAGAGAAGGCGTGCCCCTCCTACATTCCTCGACTCTAATAACCCATTACAGGTCTGTGTTCATGAATGCATCTGAACTTTATGGACAACTTGTTTACATCCTGAAGTACCTGTACAGGGGGTGGAGTGGTGTTACCTCTACATGTTTAATCCCAGTCAAGCAAAGTCCATCTTTCTAGCTTCAAGGTGTATGATTCCTGTGAGTCAAAAGTAGGTGTGAGAGCTTGGAAGAACAACTATATTGGCTCCTTGTTCGGTGTGTTAGGACGTGAGCTAGGTCATCTTTCCATGCCCTTCATGACTTCAGAAACTTGGACCACGTCCATTCTAGCCTTATCCATTCTCAGCCTTTCCACCCCTTGGCCACTACTCTGGGGTGTTCTCTGATATTTGCCCGTGCTGGTGTGAGGCGCCCCCATCCTTAGTCCTCTGGGAACAGTAGGAGCAGCTGTCAGCCCAGTGGCTGCTGGTGCAGAGAACTGGTAGGAAGCTGGGAGGGCCCTCTTCACTGGGATCTGGCTCGGGAAGTTTGGTATAAAGCAGGGATTGGCCAAGTAGGGCAGGTGGCATGTATTTATACAACCTATGATCTAAGAATGCTTTTTACCTTGTTTAAAGGGTTAAACTGTGCAACAGACCTTACTTGGCCCCCAAACCTCAGATATTTACTGTCTGGCCCTCTCCAGGGAAAGTTTGCTAACTTCTAAAGTGCTAGCTTAACACTAAAGACTGGCAGTGGAGTTCTCCATCCATATGTGACCTCATCCACAGGTCTGAGTCCTCAAGGGGGCAACCTTGAGGACATTTAGGCCGCTTCCTCTTTGGGGCCTTTGCCTTTGCATTGCCTTATTGTATCTGGGTCTCTGGCCTGAGCATCTTTTCATTGTGACTTGATTTCCTGATCTCAAGGAATCAACCATAGTTATTGTTGAGCTGGAACTTTATTTTCAGTCATCTTCCCTTAAATGATTCTCTAAGTGAATGTAACTTGTCGGGATGTTTTTAAGAAGCTGATTTTTACTGCAGCTAGTTAAGTGCTGACTTACTGCTGCTTTTCTGTGTGTTCCCAGACCGGCCTTCCTTTGCCAGTTGAGTAATCCTTGGATTGCCTTGGCTAGTTGCCCACCATCCTTAATTCCATATGTCCTTAATTCCCAACCTGTATAGTGATCGTCACATGCTTTGACTCAAAGCCAACTCTCCATAAACTTGTTAGTTTTGAATTTCTACAGTGGAAGGCCTCACATTCAAAAATCAAATGAGAGTATGTATTTTATTTGAGGAACACACATCTAGAGAAACAGTTATTTTCAGTGAAGAGTGTCCTAAATCAGTGTTGCGACATTTCACTTTTCCTTTTGCGGCTAAAAAGTATCATAGGTTGGCTCAGTTGCACTGTGCACAACATCAGTAATTAAACTTCTGAACTTAAACTCTGAACTGCCTTTTTAACAGTGCCAGCTCTTTGATTCCATGAAGATCACGGAGACTCCTAGAGTGATGCCTTTCGACACTGAGGGTGGGGACAAAGTAGTGGAGAAGGAAAGAACTACTGAAATACTCTGAGGAGAGAGAGGCAGAGTCTAATGGTATTTTGGAGAAGGGAAAGGAGGAAAATGTTGGAATGCACCACTTGACATATTAGGCAGATAAAGAAATGCCCTGGGGTATAGCAAAGAAGAAAATTATAAGTATAAACACTTGATAAGGAGTATCCTATGGAGATGAAGTCGGGTGAGAAAAAGATGTGGATATTAAAGTCATGTAGGAGCCTCTGACCTTGGTAACAGCCATTTTAACGGACTCAGCTGAACGGAGGTTAAATGAAGGCAAACTAAGCTTATAAAGGTCGACAGATGGACACATGCAATTTTTGTAACGTCCTGTGTGTGTTCAGCACTACTCCCTCAGAGGTCGGAGGCCGTCTAAAAGCCAGTGCGGAGGCCAGGCCGTGACTTCCCCCTCCCGCTCTCCCCTCTCTTTGCTTCCACTTGGCATTGCTCTTGGTAACGTGTCCATGTGTCACTCTGGAATTTTCCTATAGTGAAATGACTCACGGCTTTCGTGGTGAAAAATTACAGGTCAGAGTGGAGGTTGGCTTTCAGGGAGCCCAGCAAGACCACGAGACTGTTCATTGGAGGCAAGGTCATTGCCCAAAAAATGCACTGGAATTTAATTCTGGCAGATTCTGAAAGGTTAGAGGAACCTAGAATGTAACATCAATGGGGTTTTATCTCTGAGAAAGTTTGGCTGAAGGATTTTAATTCTGTAAAAATCGACTTTAGTATTATGTTGGTTTTCTGGAAATCACTCCTGCCCATCAGCTGGGAGGACATAGGGAAAGATCAGTGTGGGGCTCTGCATAAAATCTACTTGGAGGTCACTTGATCGGGCTGCATTTTCTACCTGGAACACGGGTGAGAGGAGGGGAGGGAAAAGGGTGGTGGGTCTGGGGGAACTTTGAACGCAAGAGCAGAGATCACGGAGAAACGCAGGCTCGTGTGCTGTCCTCTGACGGCCCTGTGTGTGAAGGCTCACTGCCGGGAACTAGCTTGTTGGCCTGTGAATTCTCTCAAGTCCCAGAGCAGGTGTGTGGCGGCGCCAGACCGTCTGACGCCAGAGCCTGTTGTTGACCACTAGGCTCCTCTGAAAAGCCTGACAACTGTGGTTACCTCGCCTTCTGCCAGCCATAAATTAAAGAGACGTTTAGACGAGGGACGGAGGATGCTGGAAATAAGGATGTCAGTCCTGCTGGTAAAAAACATAAGTCGGACAAGTTATCAAAAGTAGACCCATGAACCAACCGCCTGCCCCGCCCCATGTTAGTTTGCCAGGAGCGCCTCGGCAAACTACCATAGACTGGGAAGCTTAAACAAGAGACTTTCTTGCAGTTTTGGAGGCTAGAGGTCTGGGACCAGTGTGGTGGCAGGGTTGATCCCTTCGGAGGCCTCTCCTTGACTTGCAGGTGGCCGTCTTCTCTCTGTGTCTTCACAAGGTCTTCCTTCTGTACTTGTCTGTGTCCTAATCTCTTCCTCTTACAAGGATACCGCTTCATACGGCATTAGAGCCCATTCTCATAACTCATTTTAACTCTGGCCTATTTAAAGCTTTGATCTCTAAATAATCACATTCTCCGGTACTGGTTTTAGGACTTCAGTGTATAAGTTTTGGGAGGATACAATTCAGCCCATCATATCCCCCCACCAAAAAAGCCCAGCACACGCTGGGACCATGTGATAAAGGGGACGGTTTTCATACAAGCTGATTCCATGGGCATCACGGTCCACATGGTGATCCTGAGTTATCCAGTGAAATTAAAGTGCCGTTAATACTGCTGAAGAAGGAAAAACATTAAACCATAATGTTGTCTGTAGTGATCCCTTCTGTGGTACCTCCTTTTCTAGCTAAATGATGGAGGCTGTGATCTGTTCTAACTCCCTACATCAAGACATCACTGTTGTAAATGCTGAGGCCCCCCACCCCAGACCTACTGAATTAGAATCTGCATCTTAACAAGGGTCCCTAGGTGTTTCCTACGCATATTAGACTGAGAAGCGTTGTCCTGATCATCACTGTACCGTTCCGGGACTCCTTCCTCACACGTGGCTCTTCTTTGCTTCCTACTTGCAAAGCACTGCCTATGGCTTTACAGCCTAGACTGCGCTTGGAATCACCTGGTGAGCTTTGAAAAAAATTCCATTGTCCAGATGGTACCCTAGACCAGTTTCATCAAACTCTGGAGGTGGGTGCCAGACACTGGAAATTTTTGTCTCCTTGCACGATTCCATTATGCAGCCAAGGTTGAAAACCTAGGAGCAGAAAGCAGAAGGGGGTGAGCCGCCTGATTCCTTGCCGACGGAGAGATGGTCCCTGTTTCTTCCTTCTATGGCCATTGGGCCTGGGTCCTCATGTCTTGTGCAGTTACTGCAGGTCCATGCCCCTCGGCAGGGAAATTTACAGCTGAAGCTTGTGTTGGTGCCTGGTGTCTCCTTCTGTCGGGTCCTACTTTTTCCCTCCTGGCATCGCCTTTCTCTTCTGAGTTGGATGGTTCGAGGGCAGTCAGGAGAGTGATGAAGTGGGCTGAGGTGGATCAAGAAAAGTGGTCCATTCCTCATGAGCTGATCAGTCCTAAATCCCCTGGTGCAAATTCCATCACTTTTCATTTCCTATTGCAGCCTCTCAGTTTGGTGTCTGGAGCTACTTGGTGACCTTTGTTGCATTTTTTAAAAAAATGTTTTGTTGCTGCACTGCGTGAACTTTCTCCCAAGATGTAAACATGGCTCCGCATATTATAAATGAAAGCTTTTCAGTGTCAAGCTGTGTCTTTCTTTCCTTGCAAGCATCAAACACAAACACACTATTTTTTCCACGTAGTGTGATAGGAAATCTATGTGCTGGCAGAGGTTCTCTTCCCATTCCGTTTCTGTGTTCCTCTTCAACTCTTCAGGCCTCCCCTCTGATAACTGAAGAAACTTCTCAACCCCCAGCAAACACAATGCTTTTTCTAGGTTTGCGTTAACTTTGTGCAAAATGAAACAATGTGCTCTGTGGTTTGACTGCATAGTTATAAGCCCCGTATATACCATATGGCCGCAGACCAGGCAGTCCCCAGGTAGGTCCATATGGAATGCATCATTACATACATGTACAGTAAGTCCCCTACATATGAATGAGTTCCCTTCTGAGAGCACATTCATAAGACCAGTTTGTCTGTAAGTTCAACAAAGTTAGCCTAGGTACTCCACTAACGCAATCGGCTATATAGTACTGTACTGTAATAGGTTTATAATACTTCTCACACAAATAATATATAAAAAACAAGCAAACAAAAAATATATATATATTTTTTTGATAGGAATAGAAAAGAATTTTATTTGAGCCTAACTGAGGACTATAGCCCAAGAGACACAGATTTAAGAAGTACTTAAACTGTGTTCCACCTGACTGCAAAATGGGGGAGGCTTACATAGGCAAAAATCACAAAGTTACAGTTAGTCACGTGAGTCATTTATCAAGAATCATAATTGGAGCTGGAAAGAAGTCAGGATGCTTGTCAAATACGGATTGGTTGGGGTCCGAAGTGGTTGCACAGGTACAAGGGGAGACCTTGAGAACCTAGGCAGCTGCTAGCAGATATTGTTTTAAGAACGACTGATGGTATCCTTGAGTCTGATACAGCTCAGAGAATTCAAGTTCTCAGTGAAGCAGGAACATGTCTGAAAGCACATCCACGATGGCCACCCGGCTCCATTTTGAATGCCTGAACCACAGTTATTCCATTTTGATTTTTAAATGGTTAAATCAGATTTTAGTGGTTAAATCAGACGTACAGTGCATGTTTGACAGACCAGAAGACAGGCTGTTGTAGTTAGCATGAAGGTCAAGCCAAACCATGTGTAAGCCAGAATGACTTCCCATACCTGTGACAATTTCTTCCATCACTGGGGAAGATGGGAAGCCATCGGAGGTTGGGAAGTAAGAGAGTGGCAGGATCTAATTTAACCTTAAAATAAAAGGCTCCCCAGCTACCGAGCAGAGACTCACTTGTGGGCCTTTCTCAGCCGTGGAAAAGAGGCTTTATTTTGAGGAATTGCACAGGAAACCACATATCTGAAGAAATATGTCAGTCATAGTTTCCAGGGGACAAACACGCCTGGGTAAAAGTAATCAGTTAAGTAGCATTTATTTTGAGAGTTGATAGTAAAGAATTATTGAAGAAAAAGCAACAGTAGTTGCATTTTCAGACTGGTTTTGTGAATGATGTAGCAAAACGTTTGTGAAAACCGAAGAAGCACTTGATACCGTTCTCCTTGGATATACATGTATTTCAAGCTCAGAGAAATTATATATAATTTTGACAAATTCATTCTCCTGAAGCTGTCAAAAAATTAGGTCTTATTTTAGTTCTCCCTAAAAGTACTAAAATTGGCAGGAATAAGTACTACCTTTAGAATATACAGTTTAACATATATCCTTATTCCTTTGGGATCTTTTTGACCCATTTTAGAAGCCCTGGTTCTTCATCTTTATCAAGGGCAGAACTACCCAGTTTTTAAAAATATGCTGTTTTAGGAAAAAAATACCAAGAGCCAAAACTTTCCTATTCTTGATGTAAGAGACACCAGTTAGGGGAGGGTATCTTCTCGCTTAGAGTCAGACAGCTCAAGTGTTCAAATATTCATCGGCAAACACTTTCTCTTAATTTTCTCCACACTGAAGAACATGGTCCACATGGATAGCCATATGAAGATTAATAATCTCATACTATGTAGTATGAACTACTACACGAGGACTAAAATAAACATTTTAAATCTTACAGTACATTGAAAAGTACAGTACAACAGCTGGCATCCAGGGGCTGGCATCGAGTGAACAGGCCAGAAGAATTACTGACTGGAGGAGGTGAGAGATGGTAGAGCTGAAGGATCGTCAGCATCAGGAGATAGGGCAAGCTGCAATTTCACGCCTGACGGTGATGGCACAGGTCCTGGTTCCTTGCTGCATTCAATTCTATCTACCCTCTTAAAAAAAAACGATCCAGTGATGTCTGGGTAGTAGCTTTTTTTTTTTTTTCCTCATCGTAGATGACATCCTGGGTTTGAAATAAAGATACTGTACTACTGTACTCTATGTAGTACTGTACAGTAAAGTACTCAAAAGCACAACCACTTGTAGAGGATGCACGCACGTGACAATGTATGCCAGACACGTGAACTAACTTACACGACTGGACATGGGAATGCGTGAAAGTTCACAACTTGTATGTAGGGGACTTACTGTAATTGCCATTCTATTCAAAAAGAAAGAAGGGGTCATGCTGATTAAATCATAGAAATAGAAGTTATTATAAATTAAGGAAATATAATTGCATTTCCTGGGTAGATGTGCTTCTGAGGTTCTTAATGACGGATTTCTTTGAGTTGGAGGCTGGCAAGACGCGAAGTGGTTCCTAAGTGACCTGAGTTCTTAATAAACTTCCAGAGTCTGTGACAGCATTATGAGTGTGGCACTCTATTAGAAACGATATAATAGGAATGGGTATTTAAAACCTTAGGCGAAGATGTGAAAGGATGCTGACAATTTACTAGGCATGTCTGCCCGCCCCCCCCCCCCCCCGCCAGCTATCTTTGAGTCCTTTCCCAGAGACCCCTAGTGTTTGGGAAACGCATTTCCAGGTCATGGCTCACATGAAAACGATCATCTGTGGAGGGCATCTTGAGGTCAATGACAAAGGATGCTTAAGGCTGGAGGCTCTGGTCCAGGAGGCTTTGGCAGTCCAAATGCCACTCTGGTGTGCCAGAGCAGGAGGAGGCTGAGGTCTTGGCACACCTGGAGCCGTTTCTGGGCAGTCACTGCTGCTGGGATCGGGGGTGGGGGTGGGGGTGGTGGTGGTGTGCACCCATGGGGATGCTCCAGTGTAGACAACCCCCTTGCAGCGTTTGGCCATCAAGCTGTTTATTCAAGCTGTACCTCCAAGTTTTGCCTCTCCAGTGACTCCTTTCTTGGCTGTTATTAAAAAACACCATTTCTCCTGTCCATCCTTTAGAATATGACTTGCATCATCTTTAGGCTGTGTTTATTCATCCCTTAGCTTATACACAGCTTGACTCTGGATTGTCCTGACACACTTGGTATGTGCTCATACGGGTACCTTTGATGTGATGGAAGCCTTAATTTGGGGAAGCCCACGGTGCTGCAGGGACCATATTTAACTCCTCTTGCCCTGAAGAGGTGAAGGTTTCATCCATACTTCTTAGGACTCTACAACTGAGAGGCTTGGCTCCCAAGGGAAATTGCCATCATGAAGATGAGGGGAGAAAACACCTTCTTAGAGAAATGTGTAAAGCAAGGATCGTGCTTTCTAGTTACTACAAAAGAGTGCAAGAAAGAGGTAATTGTCTCTTTTTGAAACTTTACCTTTTTGTATACGATAGCAGTACTTGCTCTTTACGTGTTTTACATCACGAATGACTGGGAACTGGAGATCCTCCATCATCTTGGTCCTCCAGGATAATGACAGCCAAGGGACTGGAGTGTATTTTCCCGATCTTTTCTGTGCCTTTACTAACGGACATACTCGTAGTTATTACTTGCGGACATAACGTAGTTATTACTTACAGAAACAGGTTTGTCCTGCAGTCACCTCTTTCACGTAACAACAGGTAAAGAACACTTACCATTACGTGGGATGCTAATTCATTTTTACAACATAGTATTCTTTTATAGCATGGTATTTTTATTGTATGGATGCATCCTAATTCATCTCTTCACTGGAGAGCTGCTTATTAAGCAATTAGCAGATGCTGAGGGTTTTGGTGGGTTCAGGCTTTACATTTAAGATGCAAATTTCAAATATATCAAGTTTTACCTAAACGAATCAGGAGACAAGAATCTAGAGTCACCAGATAGCATTTTGGTCTGGAAGCTGCGGGACACGGCCTTTAGTGTACGGCTCTGCTGCTGCCCTCCTAGGATTCCTGTAACCCTCTGGCTCTGGCCCTAGGTGTGGGAGGGCGGGGCTTTGATCGGGTTCCTTCTAGCTCTGGTGATCTGTGACTGATCACTCCCTTGCTCACGGAGAGCTGAGCCAAAGGAAGCCGGCTTCGTTGATAGCCCAAGGGGATTTGCTTGACCTGAAGATACTTTGGGGCAGTCTGGATACTTATCTCTAATCAGCCTGAAAAGCAAGATAGCCATCTGTGAGCTGTCATCTCTTAAAATGCCTTTGATAGTTTTTCTTACCCCAGTTACTTAGTTAAAGAGAAAAAAAGTTTTTTACTCTCCAGGTATATACTGTTGAAAGTGAGGTCCTCTTTGCTGCAAGCGCATGCTGGGTGAGCACAGGGGTCCATCGTTCTCTGCACAAGTGTTACGCTCTCTCCCTACTCCCGCCGCCGCTGTTTGCTTTTCCTTCTGCTTTCTTTCCAGGTGTGCTGCCCCACAGAATAAGGAGGGTGAAGTATCAATTTCCTCTCTTAAGGCAGAGCCTTACTCCCATGGTAGACCTGCCCCTTTCTAGAAAGGAGAAATTGTTTAACTTGGGGAGACATGGTAATAAAAATGGGAAGGAAAGGTGACCTCAGGTGAGAAGGCTTTCTCATAAAATCTCCTTCACATCTTTTATCCTAACGTACTGGGCTTAATATTTGTCTTGAAGTTACACAAAAATTGTATTACAAACATGTTTCAACACATGTATATCCTTTTGAGTTTATTTTTCCAAGGGTCCTTGTGAAGGCTTCCTGTGCTCATTGGCCTGCTGCAGCCGAGTTGCCAGTATGATCACACTGCTGCCCTCGTTCTGCCTCCATATTTGGCTCTGTCTGGCCAAGGGGAATAGAGAGATGATGAAACAAGGCCGTTAGCTACATAATTCAGATTAAGGGCTTTTTTGGGTGTGTTTGTTTCAGCCAGATTTACCCACATGAAAGGATGAGGCTTCTCTCGAATTACCCAGATAATTATCAGATTTTTAATACCCTTCTCCATGCTTAGGTGGTCCTAGTTTTTAACAAAATGGTATCACGCTTGAATTTTGAACTAAATCAACAGGCTCCCATTAATTTGAAGCTTTATTTTTTTTTTTCCTGCTTGCTTTCTCTTTTGCACCCTAGCTTGCCTTGTCCACATCCTTTTTTTTTTTTTTAACATTTTTATTGGAGTATAATTGCTTTACAATGGTGTGTTTCTGCTTTATAACAAAATGAATCAGCTATATGTATACATATATCCCCATATCCCCTCCCTCTTGCGTCTCCCTCCCTCCCACCCTCCCCATCCCACCCCTCTAAGTGGTCACAAAGCACCGAGCTGATCTCCCTGTGCTATGTGACTGCTTCCCACTAGCTATCTATTTTACATTTGGTAGTGTATATATGTCCACATATACACTACCACTCTCTCACTTTGTCCACATCCTTTTGAAAGAGTTTTCGTTAGGGTGGGGTTGTCATTTGGATGGAAATCTCGATGGCAGCCTTTGCTTTTCAGTGTACTTTACTTGCATCGTAATCATAAAGAAAATGTACAAACTTACCTTTTTTGGAAGATGAGGAGAAGCTGACCATATTTCCCTTCGATGTATTTAATTATGAAAACTTCAAATAACTCTGCAAGAAAATTTCCATGTGCTCGTCAGTAATTAAGATTTTGCACCATTTGCTTTATATCTCTTTTATTTTCTAAAGTATATTAAACCCAAGACATGTCATTTTACCACAATATATTTTTAGTATTCATCCCTAAGAGAGAGTTTTTTCACACTGCTAAAATGTCGTCGTACCCAAAAGTTTTAAACATCCCCCCACAATAAACTTTGGGTTTTGTGGAGTTCTCTCTCTTGAATTAAGTCATACGGATGAGGGGGTACTTCTGTCACCACTAATGGTTGATCTTACTTTTGAACAGGTGTGTGTATTTCTGAGAGTTTCTAGAATAGAAAGCCCATACTGTACCCAGAATGCCACATTGTAGCACCGTTTGTAGTAGGGTGGAACTCTGTATGAGGCCATGGCCCAGGGATAGTTATTCAGTTTCACAAGTATTGTGACATTTTATTTTTATACTTATCTGTATTTATATTTTACTTACATTTAGGGTTTAGGGGCCTTTAAAACCTAAATGAACAGGCCTTTAAAATTTTTTTTTTTTTTTAATTTTATAGTTTGTAAAGGTTACTTTCCATTTACAGTTACTACAAAATATTGGCTCTATTCCCCATATTGTACAATACATCCTTGAGCCAATAGTTTGTACCTCCCCTGCCCCTCACCCCCCCCCCCCACATACTGGTACCCACTAGTTCTCTGTATCTGTGAGTTGTCTTGTTTTGAACAGGCCTTTCTTCGCACTATTTTTTGGTGGCAAAATTGTATTCACTGACACTTAATACATTAGCTTCACTAATAACAATTACGGCTCCCTTTCATTTCAGAAAATCTAGGTTGCTTTGTTTTTGTTATCCTTTTGTCTTTATTATTCTGATGTCATCTATTCATGTACCTTTTCAATGTTTTGTTAAAAATATATTTAAAAGCAACAGTATAATTTACTTTCTGCGTAGTTAACATCTTATATACACGATAGTTTTAAATATTACACCAAGGCTGGTAAGACAAACAGTGGGCCCTCAACCCCTCTCAGACCTTCCTGTCCCACAGAAACGGTTCCAGTTTTTCAACCTTATTCTTCTGAATTTTTGCATCCATACCGCTAAATAACTTGCATTACAGCATAATTTATTTTTAATTTCCGGTACTGTCTTTTGACTTCCCTCTATGGGAGGAGAGAGCTTGGCTGTCAGCCCCCATCCACACTTATTTCCCCTCTTTGCATCGTCTCGGTATAGTTCTGGATAGATTGGTTTTCGTTGTCTACGTTATGACTGCAGAGATGATGTTGACATCTTATCCCTACTTGAACGCTGTGACTCCTCTTCCTTTTTCCTACTGTATTTTGCCTTCCCTATAATTCATAATCGTCCTATCTTTTGCCTTTTTAAAAAAAGTATAGAAATACGAGTCCAACCTCCAAGCCGCCCTCATTTGTATAAGGTCCCTCTCAATATAGTCAAACTTAATAGGTGTCCTATCGTTGCAACCATCTTGCAGAAGTTCCTCTCAAAACCTCAAGGTCTGCTGTGATCCAGGCTGGTTTCTCTAAGCCTGTTGTGGTCTCAGGAGTTCCCTTACTGTCTGTGAGCCTGGGAAATCTCTCTCTGGTGTCAGGTTCCAGGTTTCCTGGATCCCATATTTTCCCCTTTCCTGATTTACTCCTTTCGGTGGAGCATATAGTCTAGCACTTCCCTGAGAAAGGGTCTTGGGAGGGGTATTTTTTTTTTTTGAGGTTTGGCAATTCATGCATCCAGCCGACTTGGTCTCTGCCGGATGCCTTTATGACATTTCAAAGGTAACACGTCCAAACAGACTGATTTTGACTCTTCCCTCCCCACTCCCGACACACAACCTGCTGCCCTCACTTGTGGTGCTAATACCCGGTGAGTTGCTCTAGACAGAAATGCAGAAGCAATTTTAGATCATTGCTTTTCACGTCCTCTGCATCCAGTCTTTCATCACATATATTCGAATCTGGGCTCTGTCTCCACTGCTACCATCACCTTTGGCCTGAACCACTGCAGCTCTTCTCTTTGCTTGCTGCCCTGTCTCTTACAGTCTGTTCCCGTGCAGCAGAAAGTGAGATCCTGAACCTTATAACAGAGGATGTCCAGCCCAGGTTTAAAATCCTCCAGTGCCTTCTCATTACCCGCGAAACAAAATCTCTACTCCTCAACCCAGGCTGTAAGGCCCTGAGTGATCTGACCCCTGCTTGACCACCCTTGTCGTATGTTATCCTTCCTCAGTTTAGCTCAGTCTCCTCCTGTCTTGGAATGACCGTCTTACTTGTCTCAGCTTGTTGCTCATTCTGTTCCCTCTGCCTGGATAAAAGGTCTTCCCCCTGTTTTTTTTTTTTTTAATTTTTTAAATTAATCAATTATTTTTGGCTGTGTTGGGTCTTCGTTTCTGTGTGAGGGCTTTCTCTAGTTGCGGCGAGCGGGGGCCTCTCACTATCACGGCCTCTCTTGTTGCGGAGCACAAGCTCCAGACGCGCAGGCTCAGTAGTTGTGGCTCACGGGCTTAGTTGCTCCGTGGCATGTGGGATCTTCCCAGACCAGGGCTCAAACCCGTGTCCCCTGCATTGGCAGGCAGATTCTCAACCACTGCACCACCAGGGAAGCCCCTTCCCCCTGCTTTTTAAAAAACCACTAATCCCAGCTTCCAGTAACTCAGAATTCAGTGTCACCACCTCTGTGAGATGTTTCCCAAGCCCCCTACTTAAAAGTACATCCCCCTGTGTCCCTATGGGTCTCCATTTCAGGTCCTTGTTTTATTCTGTTATAGCACTTAAAACCATTTGTAGCTTATTTTGTGTCTCCCCCTGACTAGGGGAGGACAGGGGCCATGCCTGTTTCATTTATTTTTGTATCCTCTGTGCCTAGGGCAGTGCTTGGTCCATTTTCTCTGCAGAGTACATGTCTGTGATAAGGGTAAATGAATGCACATTGTTTCTGTATAGTACGATCATCCTCTGAAACGAAGCCATGTTTATTATTTGTGGATTTAAATTTATCCTTGGATCTATTCCAGATATGTAAGGCGGTTTACAATACATAAAACATGAAGAGATAGCGTATATTAAAAGGACAAAAAAAGGCTGGAAACTTAAGAAATGGAGCCAGCTTTGAGGGTAAGAATGTGTAACCATAAAGACAAGACTTGCTATGGGTGGGCCATTGGGCTCTGAGCTCTTTAGCGGCCAATGAGAAAAGATCGGTTATACGAGTCCATGTGGTAAAAAGCTGAACATTGCCTGGGAGAACTACAGCTGTTCTTTATGTTAAGACCAAAGAGAAGTTTCACCCAGGCGTCGCTGTGAAAATACATATCGTGATGAAAATCATCCCTATAATGGACACAGTAAGTTTCATAGGAACAGTTCTTAACAATGACCTTCAAATATAGACCGCCGCTGTCCTGCCAAGTACAGCTTGGTTAAGGCCCATGTATGGGGCCTGTATGATGCCGTCTAGGCTCTATGTACCGTATGACGACTGCTGTATGTGCTGTGTGATGATTGCTGCTGTTACTTTGGTTTATGGCTCTGCCTGTTTCAGGAGATTATCTACATGGTGAGTGGGGAATACACTTTTGGGCTTTTATTTGTAACTTCCTCTGTGTCCTAACCAAATACTGCTGGCCGTTACCACTGCATTTTCTTTCGTACTTGATCCTGTTAAAATGTCTTTAGAGATCCCACTTCTTTCCTTCCAGACTTTTCTGCCACCTTCTATCCAATCTCTAGGTGTGGTGATATACTTCCTCTAGCAGCATCTTCTAGCTTAAACAGTGTTTGTCTCCCAGACAGTATTTTGAGAACATCTGAACCTTCTTTATCTTCATATTTGGTAACTGTCCCTTCACTGTGGATGGACCAGCTTTCTGCTCTCCCTCCTGAACGCTGTGGGGCTTTCCTTTAAAAGCTTAGACATGTTCACAGTCACTGGGATTCTAAAGAGAGTGGAGATTAAAAGACTGAGGAAGTTCTTTCCCTTAGCTTTGTAAAGTCAGTCTTTGAATGTGGGAGCTGTCCACTTAGAGTGAGGCTGCGCGGAGCAAATCTGTACTGCAAGGAACAGAAACGTTCATGAGAATTTCATAACCCTGTGTGTGTGTGCGTGCACGTGCGTGTCTGTGTGGGTGGCAGGTGATGTTGCTGTAGATTTTAGTTGATGTTGCTTGATTTTTTTCCTGTATAAACAGCCCAAAGTGAAACCAGTCACTGAACATAGCAATCATAGAGTACCAGCAGAATTAAGAGATTTTGCTTAGCACCATGGGTAGGATACAATGCAGAAATTCCTTCTGCAGGATCAGCTTTAACACCACAAATTGGATACAATGCAACAGATCAGAGAATGCCCTTTGCATCACAAAGCAATCACTGTCCTTAAGGAAGCTCTCCTCCAGGAGCTAGAAGTGCTCGTGGCAACAGCAGCTGTTGGGACGCTTGGTTTGGGCAGCTGACTGACTGGCTTTGGGGGTCTTTCCTTCAACGTTCTTCATGACCGAAGTTGCATTTAACTTTGGGGGCTTTAACCCTCCCATTTCCATTTGATGCTTTATGAAAAGCCATTGGCGATAAAGATGTGTTTAAGAAAGTACAAATGATAGTCTTGAAGATAGAAAAGGAAAGGCCTTTTGAACAAAATTTGGATATGACTAAATGCTGGATTTGCTCAGGGATGTTTAGGTTTTACAGCTACAAACCGTTGTTATTTATCAAATTCCTGCAGAAAATAACTTTTATTGTAAACCTGAAACTTGAGATCCTAAAGCCATTTTCCCCCTGGGAGCAGTTATTTTTATAATACAGTTGTTGATTATACAAGATTTCTTAGAAATGCAAATATTGTGTAATAGCAGAAGAGATTGTATTGTTTTTCTGAACAGTGCCAAATATGCACTTAGAAACAAATTTTGGTTGTGTTCAGAAATATGGACTTTGCTTGTAATAACTGTAAATATGTATTGAGCACTTACTGTGTCCCAGGCACTGTGTTAAAGCAGTGTATGATTTTCTTTACCCCTCTGGGCAATCTTCTGAGTAACTACAGCTGTCCTTTGAACAATGCAGAGGTTAGGGGTGCTGACCCTCCACAGTCAAAAATCTGGTATAACTTGTAGTCGGGCCCTTCTGCACCCCTGGCTGTATTTACTACCGAAAAATATTCGAGTGTAAGTGGACATGTGGAGTTCAAACCCATGTTGTTCAAGGGTCAACTGTTCTTGATCATTTTACAGATGAGAGAAATTAAGGCTTAGCCTGTCAAGCAACTTTCTCAACATCACTTGGCTTGTATGTGGTGGAGCCATGGTGTAGTGTCCAATTTTTAGTTTATTCTTGATTCATTCCTTAATCAGCACTTTGTTTTTTCTAGTCATCTATTGCTGCGTAACACACTACCCGAACTCGTAGTGGCCTGAAACAATGATTTTTTTGGCTCACGGTTCTGTGGGTTTGTAGTTCGGGCAGGACTCGGCAGGGATGGGTTGGCTCTACTCCATGTGGTCCTGGCTTGGTTCCTGGGGTCCAGGAACCAAGATGGCAGCGGTCATGTCGTGGGAGGTGTGCTTGGTGCCGGCCGCCAGCCTCAGTGCCTCCGCTGTCCTCCGGGTGACCCCTCCGCACCTGCGCCCTCATTGTTCAATAGTCTGGGCAGGCTACTCATTCCAAGAGCACAGAGATGGAAGCGGTGCAAGGTGGAAGCTTCGAAGGCCTAAGTTATTGAAGGCTGGAGCTTGTATTGGTCACTTTCACTATATACTGTTGATCAAAGCAAGGGATAGAGGGCCAGCCCTGATTCTAGGGAGGTGGCCTGCGCAGCCGAATGGGAGGATTGTTGGAGGCTGTTTTGGTAGGTCTCAAAGCTGTAGATCTCTAAATACCACCACCCCATGGACCGTAATCCTTCTTCACTTGATGTCTTTTTTTTTTTTTTTTCTCTTGACTTCTAGTCTCATGGGGCTACTATGAATCTCCAAACAGCTGCTCCAGCCATTCTTTTGCTTTGTCTTGTATTCCCTCTTTATTTCTGTGCATAATAGCAGTTTACAGCTCTTGGCCCCAAGTTCTAGTCCAATTATGCCTGCATTAATGCACTTATTATCCGATGAATAAAGATAGTCCCAATGTCCACCACTGAAGACCTTGCTACTTTCTTCTCTGTCCTTTTGAATGTTCAAGTTCCATTCTTCTCTTGCTTGAATTCGTTATCTCTGTAGTTATCTCCAAACCCAGCATCCTGCCACCTTTCTCCTTGTTGCCGGTGGGGCCACCATCTTCCTGGCTCATTAAACCTACTTTCTTGGTGTGAGTTTTGATCTTCCTTCCCTTCCCTCCATCCTTTCCTCTATCTGATCCAACACCTAATAAGAGCCTTTGAACATGCCTTTTTTTCTTCCCTTCACCCCTCATGTTCAGGCTTGTTATCACCTCATCCCTCACTTAACACAGTGTTCAATGTAATCCCTCCCGGCCTTATCTCTTCCTACTCCACCCCTCTTCCTGCAGCTGCTGGTCTTTGGAAATGCAATTAATGAAACCTACGTTCTTGTCACTTACCTCCTCAAGGACCCTCTCCTCCTCCTGGTCATTTCTTATTGCTGGGCGCTTGAACGGCTTTCTTGGTATGCAGGACCTGTCAGCAGCTTGCCTCCCCCAGACTCTGATGTTTAAGTGAGAATTCTCCCCTAGTGGTATTCAGCTGCTCTCTGCAGAGCTCTGCTCGAGGCCAAATTGTAGCATAGCTTTGAATGTCAGTCTTTGGGTTTAGATTTTACTTGGAAAGGTTTCTAAAATGCTTTGTACAATGGAGTGATAAGATGGAACACTGCTTGGGAAGCCTGATGTAGGTTGGTGGGGTGCCTGGTAGTGAATAGAATGTTCTGCTAAGGAAGAGACAGGCAGATCTACTTGGAAGTAGTGGCCCTGGGGAGGTGGTTACATAGTTGGGGTTCTATAGGCTGTAAGCCATCCCATTACTGTGAACACGCATGCATGACTTTAGGCAAGTCTGAATTATGAGGGAGGCTGGTAACATCTCCAGCCTCATACATCTTCCCTTTGGGGATCATCCTTTCCATCCTAAGCCCACATTTCCTCATCTCAGACATGGGTTGATATATCACTTATTTTTTGCCCCACCTTAGAGGAAAGAATCTGTTACCTTTTATATATTGATTGAAAATTGCAGTGGACAGAATGCTTGTATCCTCCCCCAAATTCATATGTTGAAACCTAATTCCCAGTGTGATGGTATTTGGTGGTGTTGCCTTTGGGAGATTATTAGGTCAGGAGGGTGGAGCCCTCAAGAACGGGATTCGTGCCCTTATAAAAGAGGCCAGAGAGCCCTTTGTGCCATGTGAGGCTACAGCTAGAAGACAGCTGTCTGTGAACCAGGAAGAGCTTTCACCAGACACTGGATCTGCTGTCGCCCTGATTGTGGACTTCCCAGTCTCCAGAACTGTGAGAAGTAAGTGTATGTTGTTTAAGACACCCAGTCTATGGTATTGTTACAGGAGTCTGAACAGACTAAGAAAAACATTCTTATAAAAGTGTTCATTTCTTTAGTTGTGGGATGAAAAAATTAATGGGACTGATACTGTAACCATGATAAAAAAAAAAAAAACATAACACTTCTGGGTCTTGCCTTTAATTTAGAAGAAAAAAAAAAAAAAAGCATACTCTTCTCCTGTCCTGCTTTCCTGCTGCCTGGAACACAGACATAGTATAGGAGCTAAAATAGAAGTACATGTTGGGAATGGAACAGCAAGATGCAGTAGCCCATCAGCACATTGCCTGGGCTGTTCGTGCACATTGTAGGAGCAAGAGAAATAAACATTTATCAAGTCAGTTATTTGACTCTGTAGCAGACAGATAGACATTCAAGCTAATGGAACATCTGTAATGACAATGATCACGGCTCCCATTTGTTGAGCACCCAATCTGTGCTTCACACTGTGGGTGCACTTTATACAGTGATGCTACAAGGTTGGTAATCTGTACATCTTTCACCTAAGGAAGCAAGCTGGATGTGGTTAATAAACTTGACCATGGTCCCGCTCCTGGGAGGTGCCCCTGTAGCCTGGGCTCCATCAGGGTCCGCCTGACCCCGGGCTCAGGGGCTTCTCATTGTGCCACTGACACCCATGTCCGCCCAGAAGTTCATGGAGAGACCTGAGGGAACCCCGAGTGATGCCCAGGCTGCTCATTTCTAGTCCTTCATGATGTCTAGGGGGCAAGGTCATCAGGGCATGCTCGGTCTTCCTGCTGTCTGAGCCTTTGGACACATGAAGCTCTGCTGGAGACCTGGGTCTGCAGGCAGCTTTCCTGCAGCTGCAGGGACAGGCCTGGGCTGCTACCACTGTACACAGGTCCTGAGGGGGATGGTCCCAAATCTCCCCTCCCTTGCTGTAAATCCTCTCTCAGCTGCGGGGTGCTCCTGGTTACTCCACCCTCCAGCACTGTGGTCACGGCCAGGATATCTTTGCTGGTTCAGGGTTGGGACTTTAGGGAGGGAGGAGCTGCTGGTCTCCAGGTTTCCTCAGGGACGGTGAGATGGCTGGTGGGGACAGGAGTAAATCGGCACAGGCGGTGTCAGCCTGGACGAGGGACATGGTGATGGGTCCTTGTTACTCAGGAGTGTTGTCCACGTGTAAACATCATCTGTGAGTGTGTGAGGGCAGGGCAGGTTAGAGGGGGAGCTGGCCAGTTCTGTACTGGAAAAGAGAAAAAAGTGCAACTAAAAAGGTAGTACTTGATAAACCATTGACAAAAATATTACATGTACAGAACCACCACCCAGCGCAATAATTATGATATTTCAGTTTATAATACGCCTAGTAAGTTAGCTACACGCACTGGAGGCCTTTGGCAACATGCAGAATCCGTGCCTAGGAATTTACCTTAAGGAAATTAAGGATGTGCAGAAAGATACAGCCAGCCGTAAGGCGGTTTAATCTGTTTTGTTTTTCTTTTTGGATTCCATATACAAGTAACTTGATATTTGTCTCTGTCTGACTGACTTAATATGATAATCTCTAGGTCTATCTGTGTTGCTGCAAATGGCTGTTTTGTTTGTTTAATATAAAATTGAATGAACCTAAATATGCAACAGTGGGGTTGTTCTTTAGAGCATATCCATACAGTAGAATGCTGTTTAAATGAATATTTTCTGAAATAAAAGGGTACTCATGTGAAAAGTCACATATGAAGTGTATCCATTTCTGTAAATTGTGGGTATGGATAATAGTTGAATTTTTATCCAGTCTTAAATATTTAAGTGACTGTATAACTCATGATCTGTCTGCTGGGTAGTGGGGTTATTTTTCATCCCAATTTTTTTTGTGCAGGTTATTCTTTGTTCCTCCAGACCTACTCTCCACCCTTTTCCATCCTACTTTATATCCTGTGTTCCAGAGCGTGACTCTGTAGAATGAATCAAATGCCTTCTGGCTTTCTGCTGGGTTTAGCCAATAACCACCCAGCAGCAGGGCAGAGACTGGGAAGAGAGAGCTCGGCATATTTCCTCCCCAGCTCCCTTCTTCCACTCCTGTGGGTTGCTATTGGCTGAGTGTCTACGAAAGGCCACCACCCCTCCCAGAGCTTCAACCTCCATCTCTGGATTCCTGCAACCGTCCCATCCTCTTGCCCATCAGGCCGATGGGGGTGACAGCTTCCTGCTGTTGTTACCCCTCGGTGCTTCACATCCTGGATTGGTTTCCCCAAAGCCCGTGTACATCTTCGTAAATAGCTCTGTCACAGAACTTCCCTCCTGGATCCCAGAGGACTACATCGATAGTTTCTAATTTCTGTAGTGAGCATACATGGGAAGTAGAAAAATGTGCCTTGTAGCTTTGTTGTAGCTTTTATGATAATAGCAAACTCTGTCCATGTTTGGACAGTTTCCACAAGCCCTGCATACTTCTCCTGAGTGATCAGTTTCTGGCTGTATCCTCGTGCAGAATTTGGTCCCTGCTTTCACAAAAATAGAGGGAGCTTTCCCAGCAGGCCATTAAAATATTGATGCGTTTTCTCTCTAAACAGACTAATCTCGAAACCCTAATGCATACACCCTAACCCTTAACTGTCCCCCCCAAAAGACTGTAATCTCCCACAGGGGAGTCTGTGTGGTTTGCTCCCCACTCCTGTAGAATTACCACCAGCTTTATTTACTACAGTGTTTGCATGTTATGTATCCTTCACGTGTTGGTGAACTTGATGGATTAACTTCAGCCCCCGGTGTTCCTGCTCAGTTAAAGCCACATTCCTCAGCTGATAGTAAGTAATAGCCACAAAGCAAACAGATGTTCACTAGACCCATTTGCTCTGTCTCCTGGTTAGCAGTATGCTTTTCAACGAGAGACACTTAACCAGGAAGAACCTGGTCCAAAGTATATAAATGAACTCCGTTTATATGAAATGTATCTATAAACACGGCCGCTCTCGAGTGTACTGCTCCTTGACATCCAGAGTGTAGCTTTTATTTTTGCCTTCAGAAGAAAATCACATTTTCCTGTTGTCTACATAGTGAAGTGATACCCAAATATTTCCACAAGACTGACGTGTTTGCAGTTGGATCTATAAAATATGAGCATCGCCACATAAATGAGTGGTTAAAATGTTGTAGTATACCCCGAATTTTGAAGAAAAATTTCATATTAGATTGCTTTATTGGGTAAGCTTAACAATTATCCAGTACTTACTTGGAAGGAGAGAAATTCCTGTGGATCCCTTCCTCCTGTGATTACGTGCTATCTAGTCTGATGTTTTAGTTGCTGTCAACCATGGGGGTGTTTAATGTTAATACACTGAGCAGAAGTCAACACATTTTCTGAGCCGTAAGCAATAAAATCAGGCTTAAAATGTTGATACAGGGAACATCCTCTATAGCTAAGAAGATACAATTATTAGCTTGTGCACAGAGATCTTCGCCTGTGTCCTTAGGAGTAGTCAGCTGCTGTCTGGGGGCCTAGCACCCTTGTCGATGGTGGTACAGGCTCGGCCTTTGGGGTTTTCAGATGGTTGCACGTGCACTGAGGAGAATGCCAGCTGATGCATAGAACTGCTTTGGCCTTTGTGTATGATGACTCCCGTGCCAAAACCAAGCGGAGATCACGAGAAGATTACAGTGGAATCTTATTTGAAGTCGAGGCTGACTTTAGCTACTGGACACACAAGTGAATGTGTTCCCTAACAGGAAGTCGACAGAAGGGTATTTAAGAATGCGGACCCTATTCCTCTTGTTATCGGTCTTTCATTTCGCTTCTGCCTCAACTCACCCCTTAAATGTTGGTGTTTCTCAGATCACTAGAGCATCAGGAGTTCTTAAGTGGGAGGGAGGTACTCAGTGGAGGCAACCTAGTTTAAAGGCTGGGAGTGGAGGCAGATAGAGGATTTACGTTGAAGCAGCGTTTATGCGGTACACCTTCTTTTCATGTGGAGTCATGTGACTGTTGGGCATGTCTTGGGCAGGGTGGGTTAATGCTCAGAGCCCTTACAGTGGGTCTCTTCTTTCAGTCTGTGCTCCCCACCTCCCCACCCGGTCACTACCCAGGGAGAGCTCATCTGTTCCCATTTACTTCATCCTGAACTGCCCAATGCATGTGGACAGTTCTTTCCCTTTTCCAAAGCTCTGGTCACCCACTCCCTGGAGACGCTGCAGGCTCTACAAACACAGTATATTCAAAGCAGAAGGCATTCCTCCTGCCTCTCACCCCTCCACCTCTGGAGATCATGGTTTAGTGGCTTTACCACCAAACTGCAATCCTGGGAGTTACCCATTTCTTCCCTGCTCTTCAGAACTCTCCAGGTTCATTCAATTCATATTGAGGCCTGTTCCCTTTTGCCTCGTGAGTCTCACGAGCTAGGTCTTTTCTGTCCATCCCCATGGCCATTCAGCTCATCATTTCTTGCCCTAAATGTCCTCCGGTCTCAAGTCTCTGAACTCTTCCTCCTGACTTTCTCCCGCATTGCCCGACGTCTTCCTAAGAAGACCAGTGTGAAGGCATCCAGCTCTGCTTGGCTCGGCTTTGCACAGAGACACCCTCTTAGCTTGGCTGACCATTGACATCAGTCCACAACTCCATCTCTTCCCACCAGCACCCCCCGTGCCCTGCTCCCAAGTCCCAGCCTCTCTGAACTCTGCCGTATCAGTGAAGACTTAGTCATCCAAATCAGGACGCTTCTGAGAATAAGATGCTATTGATAATTACACTGATATAATAGGCAAATATGGAGACTGTCCCAGGCAAATCAGGACCACTCTTCCAGCAAATTCCCATCATCATCCTTAAAACTCAGCTCAGATATTATCTGCTCTGTGCTTCTTTCCATAACCACTCCAGAGAAAAATACAGGTTTCTCCCTCTGTGCTTGGCATTGCTTTTTTCATGCTGTTACTGAAGCATGTGTGTGCTCTTATCTCTCCCATAGAGGGTCTTACCACCCTCCTCCCAATGATCATGGGCTCCATGACAGTGCAATGTTTTATCCTTTTTTGTATCCCTAGCACCATGCCTGGTGTCAGGCACATGGGAACTACTCACTAAATTTTTAAAGTCATTCATTCATTTTCTAAACCTAAGCACCTTGAACTTGGAGCCATTCTCTAGGTTTCATTCCGTTGTATACCTTTAATATACGTGACTTGATTTAATTACACCCAAGCTTGCCTTAGGGCTCTTGCATTTTTGCCGCCTGCCAGCTCTCCCTTCCCTCCGTGTGGCCAGATCCAACCTGTGCTTTGGTACTGGACTCAAATGTTATCCTCCTCTCTTTTTTTTTTTTTTTTTTAAATTTATTTATTTTTATTTATTTATGGCTGTGTTGGGTCCTCGTTTCTGCGCGAGGGCTTTCCCCAGCTGTGGCAAGCGGGGGCCACTCCTCACCGCGGCGCGCGGGCCCCTCACCATCGCGGCCTCTCTTGTTGCGGAGCACAGGCTCCAGACGCGCAGGCCCAGCAATCGTGGCTCACGGGCCCTGTCGCTCCGCGGCACGCGGGATCCTCCCAGACCAGGGCCCGAACCCGTGTCCCCTGCATTAGCAGGCAGACTCCCAACCACTGCGCCACCAGGGAAGCCCTGTTATCCTCCTCTTGAACCTGCTGTTGCATTCTGACCCCCCTCTGTACATTCCCAGATCTTCTATTATACATCATGCAGCTATTGCATTTTGTAATTTACATATTTGGGTGACTAATTCCTCCCTACCTCCACTAGACTATTAGTACAACGAGGAAGGAACCTGTCCATTCTGGTCACTTTCCTGCCACAGTGGCTGGCATCCAGGAAGCACTCTATTTAGGGAAAGAATAGAGTTGATTCTCATTGTTTGTGGACTACATATTTGCAAACTTACCTGTTCATTAGCATTTACCTGTAACCCCAAAATCGGTACTTGTGGGACTTTTGTGGTCATTCAGACACATGTAGAGTAGTGAAAAATTTGAGTGTCCTGATGTGTGTTTCCAGCTGAGGTTGAACAAGGTGATGCTGTGACTTTTTTCCCTGCTTGTACTGTAAACAAGAGTCCTTTTACAGTGATGCTTAATGGCAAGTTTTCCACACTTTTGTGTTTTTTTTTTTTTTTTTTAAAGGATTTTCTTATTTATTTATTTATTTATTTATTTATTTTTGGCTGTGTTGGGTCTTCGGTTCGTGCGAGGGCTTTCCCCAGTTGCGGCAAGCGGGGGCCACTCTTCATCGCGGTGCGGGGACCGCTCTTCATCGCGGTGCGCGGGCCTTTCTCTATCGCGGCCCCTCCCGTCGCGGGGCACAGGCTCCAGACGCGCAGGCTCAGCAATTGTGGCTCACGGGCCCAGCTGCTCCGTGGCATGTGGGATCTTCCCAGACCAGGGCTCGAACCCGTGTCTCCTGCATTAGCAGGCAGATTCTCAACCACTGCGCCACCAGGGAAGCCCACTTTTGTGTTTTTTGTTGGTGATTTTACTGCTTAAAATGCCCCTAAGCATCATGTAGAAGTGCTGTTTAGTATTCCTAAGCATAAAAAGGCTGGGATGTGCCTTCCGGGGAAAACAAGTGCGTTAGATAAGCTTTTTTCAGGCATGAGTTAGTGCTGTTGGTTGTGACATCAATGTTAGTGAATCAATAATATTTATTAAACGTCTTCAAACAGAAACACACATAAAACAGGGTTATGTATTGGTTGGTTGATAAACATGTTGTGACCAGAAGCTTTCAGGAACCTCAACCTGCGCTAGGAGCCATGGCTCAGTATTTGCTAATTTCATGTTTGTTGCAGTTATAGTTGTGGCAGCTGTAGTAAAACATAACTACCATGAATAATGAGGATTAATTGTACAGGACCCATTTCTTTAACTGTGGAAATTAAAGCTCCAGGAATTTCAGAGTCTTATATCAAGGCAGACAGCTAGTGAGCACAAGTCTTGAAGCTTTCATTCATTCAACAGATGTTTATTGAGCCCCTACTCTGAGTCAGACCCTGCGTACATTCGACCCTCAGATCCTTAACCCCCAAACCAAATGGATGTGAACGCAGAGTCCTGACTTCTTCAGTAAATCATTATAAACAAATAAGCTCAGTCATACACGTCACCAAACTCCTTTTGAGCTAGACCAAAAAAATTTACTGTGTGTTTTTTTGGTCTCCAGTCTGCAGGTCCATAGAGACGCCTGTTAGATGGCTGAGATGTTTTTTAAGTTGCAAAATTTTCTAGATGAATTCCACAATGGGAGTATGTTAACAGTATATTGTTGGAACATCTCCAGGGAAAATAGCTTCGGTCAAGGGGGGGAAATACACATTAAAAAAAAAAAAATTACCAGTCCATGATCATCAAGTAGTCACAGGAGGAAACACTTTACAGAGATGCATTTATTTATACATTTCCCATTAGTTCCAAAGTCTGCCAGGTATTGGGATGTCAGGGTAAAAAAGGGCATTTGTAAATCTGTGGTTGATTGACCTTTTGGCCATGGAATTATGAAATTATTCCAATGAGAGAATGGTTCCAGCTGATTATTTCCATGAATCTAATTTTTTAAGTATCTCAGGAGGAATTTTGGGATTACTTTATATCATCTTTGAAAGACAGATTGGGTTGGGTTTTCATTTATTGTAGAGGCAGAAAATAGGAACCATGTCTTTGACTTAGGTTGACATGACTGTTTATAAATTTTCCCAACAAAGGAGGCAATAAAGAACACATATAGACATGTCAAAGCTGAGAACTTGTGCAGTATTTATATAGTGTGGTTAAAATAATTTATATTCACCAAATGCTTAATCTTAGGCTCAAAAAGGCTTTGTCCTCTGCACAAACGTACCCAGAATATAACAAGGGGAATATTCTGAAAAGAGCAACTAAAGTTGGTGTTTAGGAATCAGAACATAGTTGCTGAGAATGAAATGTTACACTATTTTCCTTAGTAAACAAGACTGATGCTCAGATAACCCCAAGAATCAGGGAAAGCAATCCTTGTTGTTAAGGAGGATTCTGAGAGTCGATTCTTCACTTTGAAAGTGAAGATGGCGGCTGTGTAGCGAGTGCCCTGCCTGATCAGATAGGAGGCACATGTAGTCGACATTTGTCTTGGGGTCTCTATTTTCCCCTCTCCCTTCTGCCTTTCAGAGCTGCTCAGTTCAGCCACCTTCTTGGGGTTCCCTGGCTGTTCAGCATCCCTCACTGCACATCTGCCTCGAAGCTTCAACACCTTCCCTTCTATTCACCTACAGACCTGGCTGAGGTCTTGTCCCCTGCATGCTTCGCTGGGTAGCTTGGCTAAATCTGAACTGCTTTGTGTTGCAACACAGGTATGTGATTGGTGGCTTTGGAAAGTAATTGAGTTTCTATACAGGACTACTAGAGATCATGGGGCCAAGGAATTGGAAGGCCCAAGATAGACCCTCAGGCAGTGAGGGCAAGGAGTTGGAGATATTGTGGGGGAACCTGGCCTGTCCTTCCATTGCCCCAGGGAATTGTCAGTGGAGCCAGTAAACTGGGTGAGACCCTAGATTCATCTTCTCAGTTGTAATCGGTTTTTTCCCCTGCCTTGTAGGATCTCTGAGCTTAGCTAATGGCAGGTTATAGTGGTGGCCTCTGGGTACATCTTCCCAGAGGTAGATGCTTTTGGCCCTCCCTACACTCGAACCAAAAGTTATGGTCACATGAGTAGAAAGTAATACTTTCCATAGTGGAGGAGGAAGCCTGTGAAATTAGCATTTGGTATGTAAGAATCTTTGTTCTTTAGACAAATAATAAGTCTTGTGTTTACAACTCCATCACTAAAAATGCTGACCTCTTAAAATATATTAGTTAGCCAAACAGTTGCCCACTAGATACACATGTGAATAATTAGGCCCAGATGCTGTTCCTGACCATCAAGAACTAAAAACTAATGACCTGGAATTCATGTCCTCAAAGCAGAGTCCTTAAAAATTCTCCCTTTGTTAAGACCAACTTAAAGCAGTGGCTCTCTGGAACTTAACCTCCTTCCTTATGTCGCAAGCTAGCAATTACCGAATACCCAAGAAAATTTAGTGTTCAAGTAGTTAGCTGCTCTCCTAAGATTTAATATAGCGTAAAATACTTCTTCACATGTTCTACAGTGACATGAGCCACAACCATGAATGCTTTGTAGGGTTTTCAAAATTTTTCTCTGCTGTTTAAAAATAGTACAAAACATAATTGGCTTTCTTTTTTCATTAAGTATGAGAATTTCAGTCATGTGTTGTGTCCTCTCCAAATCCTACCCCATCCTCTTGAAAGGAACACTCTTCTTTCTGATTCACTTGAAATGGACCTGCTCGTTGAAAATCTCATTGTAAAATTATAGTGTGCAAGTTCTGTTCCTTGGGAGTGGTCATCAGTCTTTTTGGAAGACTCCAGAGTGGAAATTATATTTTAAGACGTCTCATTGTCCCTGCCTTTTCCTTCTACTCACCCCCCCAACCATGTTCTGTAATCATGGGTGCCACGTTCAAAGTAGAGTCAACATTTAAGCTAAATCGCCAGACCAGAATGCTTACAGGTTTGTGAAAACATCCCAGACTTGTTATCATGCTTCATAAAAAAGTGAATGTGGTGATTCTCTTTGCTTTCCAAGTGGTGTGTGTATTTCTGGCATGTTTAGATGGGGCTTTAAAGTCTGATGGCTGAGTGGCAGTCCTTTGGAGCCCAGGTACGGGGACCTCGTGTGGAGACGGGCTTTGGCCAACAGCTGTGACCTATGGGCTCTCTGCAGCCCCACCAGCCTTTTGTGGTATGTTTTGACACAGAGGAATTATTCCTGCCTCAGGGGTTGGTAGAAGGCTCCTGTGCTGAATCTGGCTGCCGCCTGATAACGTTTTACTGTCACATAACCCCTCCCATTTCTTTCCACCTTGTTTATAGCAGCTTTCCTGCTACCGAGGCGGAATTGAATAATTGCAACAGACTGTGCGGTCCATAAAGCCTAAAATGTTTACTATCTGGCCATTTACTGAAAAGTTGCCAAGTAGATGCTATATCCAATTTTTTTTTTTTTTTTTTTTTTTTTTTTTTAACGAATCTTTGAATCCTCTCTCCTCATGGCACTCGCCTTTCTACTCAGTGGCTCGGCCCTCTTCTCCTTGACTTTCATCACGTTACTCCCAATGGGTGACCAGTCTTGCAGAGCTATGCTTGGGGACTGGTTCTCCTGACCCGTGGTTGCAGACTTCATTCTGGGATTTCTGTGTTGAATGGGGCCCATCAATGTTAGTCACAAACGTTATCTAAAAGTGTGAAGCTGAATTTAAGAACAAAAAGAGACCAGCCCTTCATGGTCAAGCTCCCTCTCTGTTTAGATGACAGTGTCGAGACCCTCAGGGACTGAGGGGCTGTCTGCGGTCACTCGTGCAGGTAGTGGCCGTCAGGGTCTACTCCGGGTCTCCTGGCCTTTGTTTCAGTTCTCTTGCCACAGACACCACTTTGCTGCCACACACGTGCACTTGCCCAGACAACACGTGCTGTGTAAGCTTTCGTTTCATGTGAACATTTTCTTCCTTTGTTTCTACTGTATATGACTTTTTACTAGATTGGCCAGAGAAATGACTTGTGTTCAGAAGAAAAAGCAAAAATCCTGTTAATGCTGAATATGCATCACATTTTCCTTCTTCACTGTTTATTCAGTCACTACTCAGCCATCAAGCAGAATAAAATGTGTTTTTAACTCTTCCTGTCTGTAATTCTAATGCTAACCATTTTTTCCAGCCTAGTTTTAAACCATCGAATTATGCTGCTTTCTCTCTTTAATGTGCTATTTTAGCAATGTTAACGCCGCCTGGCTACGTATATAACCTTCTAGAATCAGCAGTTTTATTATTATTCTTCCCTATTGAGCTGACATTTTTGCTTATGACGTATCTAAGTGTTTACATTTTGTAAATAACATGGTGGTCTTCAAATAATCCATTTCTGATATGATTTTCTATTTCCTGCCCATCAGAGGGATCAATGTTAAACTGGATAGTAACTAATGCTATTTGATTTTGAATTATAATAAAGGATTAGCCCAGTGGAAAGCAGTACTATACCTACTTCCTAATTTTTTTTTCCACCCTTCACTGTCAGCGTGGAATTCCTATCTTACAGAGCAGCATTGATGTTGAGCATGAATTTGGGGGCTCAGTGGGTGACCTGGGGCAATTTTCTTAACTTCTCTGAGCTTTTGATTCCTTATCTATAAAGTAGAACTAATGGTACTAATCTCATAAAATTGTTGCAAGGGGAAAACTGGTAGAAGGAGTGAAAAGCACATAGTACTGTGTTTAGCATGCTGTAAAGCCTCCAAATAGAAGCCTTTAAGCTCTGTGATTTGTTAAATGGCTTTCTACTTAAAGCGATGAACCCTCAAATACATTGGTTTTTTTTAAGCAGGTAGACTTAAAAAATGACCAGATTGAGTTTGCCCTTAATTGGGCGTGAAGAGTTTATCTTGCGCCTTCCTTGAAGGAGTGACCCTCAGCTGTGTTCAGGGTGTCTGTCAAAGGCCTAGTTTGGTCTCCCCAGGCCCCTGGGGAAAAGGAGGGATGTTTGCCAGCTCTGTGGGGTTGGGAGAAGAATAGCG
This sequence comes from Balaenoptera acutorostrata, assembly GCF_949987535.1. Taxonomy (NCBI): domain Eukaryota; kingdom Metazoa; phylum Chordata; class Mammalia; order Artiodactyla; family Balaenopteridae; genus Balaenoptera; species Balaenoptera acutorostrata. Next base: position 16,053,206 of record NC_080076.1, read on the forward strand.
TAGTTCTTTGAGAGATCTGGAGGGAAGGGTGTGGCATCATCGGGGATGTTTTGTCCAGGCTGATGCCACACATCTACGTGATTATTGTTTCCGGAACGTAGCAAGAAGGGGTGCTGGGAAGTGAAATGGTTAGAACAGTCCGATGAGGCTGCTTTTTCAGCGTTTTATATATAAACGCACTTTTACAGTGGGGCTGGCGTCAGACTATACTGGAGCTGAAATTCCCTTCTGCAGCTGGAGAACTGGCTTTCTCACTTAGTTCTGAGTCCAGTTGGGATGTCAGTGGAAGCTTCTTTCTTCCTTTTCCTCTTTACCCTCTTTACCCTGTCACAAAATGTTATTTTTATAGACTCAAGCTTTATTAGAGGATTATAGCATTTTATTCTGAGATATGGATTTAACACTTTAGAGAAAGTCAAAAGGGAGTCAGTTTGTTGTGTTACCTTTATTGCTCATAGAAACAAAGGATGTAGAAAGCCTAATGGTCCCATTATCCTTCGGGCTAAGGCTTGACCTCTGCCTACCTGACAGAAAGAGACCTGTTGCTGCTGATGATTGGCAAAGAGATTCAGCTGGGCTTCTTGTACCTAGCATCCGATCAGTGATGGAAAAGGGCTGAATTTTCCTTGATTCTTTGATTCCAAGGCTGAAGCTCCTGGGAAAGGTATATTATATAAATGATGACACTTCTTTTCACTGTGTTTCCCCAAACCTGAAACTTACATGCCGTGGTTTCTAGTCTGAAGACACACGATGATGTCACTAGGCTCTGATCCATAACTTGTGCACTTCCTTACCCCCCTTCCCTTTTCCCTGAGGGTCTTGCCTAGAAAACTGCCATACTTAGAGCTGTAGAAGATTAATCCAGTCTCCGACAATCACTTTCCATCTCAGCAAAGGATCCTTGCTAAGTGCATGCTTGACCCTAGCGAACACATGTTTTGATTCTCAGAAAAAAAACAGTACAGAGACATCTCGATTAGTTCTATGAATGACTGTCAGCCTAATCACTTAAAGAACCTAATAAACTCAGTCTAAAGGGAAGAACCAGCATTTAGCATGCACTCTTGGCAAAGCCTGTCCTGAAAAGGTGGTAGTGGTTTTTCCCTTAGCAATGCCTGGTTTTGTTTCCTAGCAAGGCAGTCTGTGTCCTCACTTTCAAACCCCTGTGGCATATCCCAGCGCCTGCAACTCCTCTCCCTAGATCTGCTTCATTGTCCAAAGGAAAATGATCTAATCAGCCCACATTTTTCCCCCGGAACACACTGGAGTTGGTGGGATCCTGGGGCTTTTTCTCTCTGTAGCCTGGGCTTGGGGTTTCTGTTCACACCTTTGGCGAAAGGGAAGTGGGTAAGAAGTCATCACCAGCTGGAGGGAGATTAAGAAATCCTACCCAATATCCAGGTTCATTAGCTGGCCATGGCCTGGAAACAGTCCGTTCTTAAAGTCTTGGAAAATTCACTTTGACCCCTTCTGTGCTACAGTTTTTCAAGCTACACTAGAGTCCCTTTCTCAAGGCTCTGTGGCTACTCCTTGTGCACAGGAAGAGAATCTTTGTTTCCTTCTAATTCATCTGTTACTGCTGTTTCTTGACCCCTGATGGTGAACCCTGTTTCCAATTTGAGTCGCCTTCCCAGGTGCGGTTTGGCTGGGGGGCGGCGATGGATGTGTGTTTTCAGATGGGACCTGCAAGGCAGTGAGAGTGGAGGAACTGGAAATGAAGACGCTCAGTACCTGAAAGCAGGGAGGTGGGTGTAAGATCCAAGCAGAGAGGGGGTTAGAGGGAGAAGTGTGGGCCTGGCGTGTTTGGGGAGCTTTCCCAGGACATTCGAAATGCTTGACCATTCACATTCCAGCGGGGATAATAACTTGAGAGGAAATTGCACTTAGCGCACGTTTTCTGTGAAACCAGTATCCCTTGCATTGAAAGGATTGGGCACCTTTTAATGTGTCCGAGGCTTTCTGAACCCATTCACATTAGGAAGTTTCCCAGGGAATGATAAAAGCTGACGGGAACCAGAGGTTGGATGTCATTCGCATGCAGGCCCCTGGGGAGGCATGAGGCACTTGGGAAAGAGTCGGAGGAGCCTGTTTCGAGTGGAGTGGCCCCTGCTCTGTGGGTAACTGGGCTTGGTCCCTCCCCATCTCATTTAACATGCTGTCCAGGCAGAGATGTGGGCCCTGGAAACTAGCCTCTACTGCTGTGCATTTTTTTTTAAAACGAAACAGGTCCTCTTAAATAATTCTATGGAAATTGTTTTTGGTTCTGTGGGCAGAAGCCGTTCTGAGTCGCTCCATGGATTCTGCCATATTTCACATCACCTCTGTGGCCCTGAAGCTGGGCTACCCATGCAGAGGAGGAAGAGAGAGGGCTCCGAAAGGTGGCGCCCCAGCTGGGACCATGGCTCCCCCCCACTCCCAAACTGGTGCCAACACAGGTGGACAGAGCCAACCAAGCCCCCTCCCTCCTTTCCCCTGTACCCCTCAAAGCAACCTTTTCATAGTTCCTTCCTTCCACTGGGGACTCCGTGCCCTGAGCTCCTTGACAGTGGCCTTGGCTTAGTCACTCTTGGAGCTCCTGCACCTGGACTGGAGTTGCCCAGCCCCGCTTGCATGCCGCACGCCGGCATGCCATGTGGAAGGATGTTTGTTCCATTAAAAAATCCAGCAGTAGCTGAGGTGGTTGAAAGAGCATGTGCTGTGGAATCAGCAGGATGTGGGCTGCATCCAGATCTGCCACTAGGCAGTCACGACGGCAGTGGGGCCCTTTCCTTAACCTCTCAGAGGCCCAGTTTCCCCATCTGTATAAATGACTCTGCTGAGGATGAAATAAGCTCATGTGTGTAAAATGCCTGTCACATGTTTGTAAAGTGCTCTGTTGGTAGGAAGAATTGGAAAAAGGTGGTCAAAGGCACTAACTTCCAGTTTTAAGATAAACTAGTGCTAGGGATGTAATGTACAGCATGACGACTAGAGTTAACACTGCTGTGTGATACATCGGAAATTATAAAGTTAAGAGAGTAGATCCTAAGTTCTCATCCCAAGGAGAATTTTTTTTTATTGAAGCTGTATGAGATGATGTTAAGTAGACCTATTGCGATCTTTTCACAGCACATCAATCAAACCATCATGCTGTACGCCTTAAACTTTTACAGTGAGGTGTGTCAAGTATTTCTCAATAAGCTGGTTTAAAAAAAAAAAAAAAAAGTGCTCTAGTAAGTGTAGCCAGCCTTTTGCATAAAGCCTGAACTTAAAAAGGACTTTTTCCATTTGATAAATGAGGAGAGCTGGGTGTGGATTTGTCTCGCATTTCAGTGTGGAACATTGACTGCACCTGGGGCCGCTGCACACATGGAGGGAATTTTCTGGGCTTGTATAGCTGACTGAGGAAGTCCCAGTAGGGACTGGACGGGCCTGAGCCCAGAGGCACGACCACCAGGTTCAAAGGGGCACCGCGCCAATCTCCTGGCGGCCATTCTTCTCCGGAAGATACGGGGGAGGGATAGAAGTTTCCTGAAGTTTCTTGTGTCTTAATAACTAAACAGTAATCGTGTGCTGCACTTCACGGGCTGCCTCCTGCCCCAGCTCAGAAATACACACTGAGCTTTATAAAAAAAAAAAAAAAAACTGTCTTGATAGATCACTTTGGTTTTTTAAAATTTATCTTATTGAAGTATACTTGATGTACAGTATTATTTAACTTACAGGTGTACAATATAGTGATTCACAGTTTTTAAAGGTTGTACTCCATTCATAGTTATTATAAAGTATTGGCTATATTCCCCATGTTGTACAATATATCCTTGTAGCTTATTTTATAGCTAATAGTTGGTACCTCTTAGTCCCCCACCTCTATATTGCTCCTCTCCCCTTCCCCCTTGGTAACCACTAGTTTGTTCTGTGTATCCGTGAGTCTGCTTCTTTTTTTGTTATATTCACTAGTTTGTTGTATTTTTTAGATTCCACATATAGGTGATACCATATAGTATTTGTCTTTCTCTGCCTTAGTTCATGTAGCATAACGCCCTCCAAGTCTTGATGGATCACTTTGAATAGGCCACTTCTCAACCACTCTCCCTTCCCCTGTGTTTGAAATTCCCGCAGTTAATTTGTGTCGAGAGAGATCAGATGTACCAGCAATGCCAGCCATTAGTCTGAGATCCTCACAGCTCTAACCTGGGCGTCTCTGAGAGGAGACGTGGTTGAAGAAGTAAAGGGAGATGAGAGGAAAGTAGACAGCCTGACTGTCAGGCCCTTTTCAAAGCCAAGTTCTGGGCTGTGCTGGAGGTTGCCCCATCACGAGCTGAGTTGCTTCACAGGCACCAAAAAGTTGTTCAGTTCCAGCTGCTGATACCTGGGTTGACAAAACCATCAGCCAAGGGGTTCCAGAAACATCTGAGCTTGGGTCATCTCAAGTGTTGTGTGAGGCCAGCCACCTGTTCTCCAATCATTTCTATCCCCAGGTCTTCAAGACGAGCAGCCAGTTCTGTGCGGCTCCGTTCTTCTCTTTTCTCCATCACTGGATTGAGGGGAGGGAGTGATGAGAGTGGTACCCACTGTTTCATACTCGCTGAACAGGCTTCTAACTTGGTCTGTCTTGCCAGCTGTCCTCAGTCAGGGCCCACGGTTCCTAGTGTTGTATGGGGAGACCTGACATGAGTCACCCTGGGTTTTCACTGTCCTTCCTTCGTTCTTCCTGTTTGGCCTTATTTACCTTTGCTCTGTTCGTCCTTGTCAGTTTATTTTGATGTAGGAATTTGCTCATATTTGCTTATATCTAGTAGCTCTGAGATGGTCTGGAGATGACAGTGTGTGCAAAATCTAAAATACTTCTCAGCCTTTGGGAGTAACCCAGTAAATTCTTTAATTTTTATTCATGATTTCTCTCTCCCTGTCTCTCTCACATGCTCATGGTGAGAACACTTTTTAAAGAAATTTTTACTCACTTAAAACTCCTTAAGGTTTTAAAAGCCTTGTTTTATTTATTCAGAACCAAACTTAATGTTCAGTTTGTTCCATGAAAACAATTGAAATGTGCACCAGGGAACAGAACATGTGAAAATTCTGTCCTTTCTTAGGTATCTAGTTGAAAATTGCATATTTTAATAAATCGGAGATCATCGTTCACAGGTGGAGGGACGGGTCTGTAACCCGAGTGTGTTTATTTTTTTTGACTCTGGACTTCATTGTGCAAAGTGGCCAGAACCTTTTAAAGAGAAGAAATGAACAGACACAGGAGTTTGCTGCCAACACAGTTGTTAGGAGTAAGTCCTGCAGACTAAGCTGGGTCATTACAAAATCTGATTGCAAAAGAACATGTTCATTGTAGAAAATTTGGAAAATACAAAAACCTACCAAAGTATGAAAATAAGTCGACCATAGTTGCATTATCGATGTTTTAGTGGTTAGCCTTCCAGTCTTAATGTATATGTGTGTGAGTATACATTTCTCATTGCTGCTCTCATATGTACATATTTTGAATCTTACATTTTTCCATATAGGGTGACTGTTCATTCTCATGTCATTAATTATAGAGCCATTAAAATAATAAGGGGATTATATTTGGGGATGACTTTTTAAAACATCTTTATAGGAGTATAATTGCTTTACAATGGTGTGTTAGTTTCTGCTTTATAACAAAGTGAATCAGCTATACATATACATATATCCCCATATCTCTTCCCTCTTGTGTCTCCCTCCCACCCTCCCTATCCCACCCCTCTAGGTGATCACAAAGCACCGAGCTGAGCCGATCTCCCTGTGCTATGCGGCTGCTTCCCACTAGCTATCTATTTTACATTTGGTAGTGTATATATGTCCATGCCACTCTCTCACTTCGTCCCAGCTTACCCTTCCCCCTCCCATGTCCTCAAGACCATTCCCTGCGTCTGTGTCTTTATCCCTGTCCTGCCCCTAGGTTCTTCAGAACCAATTTTTTTTTAAAATTCCATATATATGTGTTAGCATACGGTATTTGTTTTTCTCTTTCTGACTGCCTTCACTCTGTATGACAGACTCTAGGTCCATCCACCTCACTACAAATAACTGAATTTCGTTTCTTTTTATGGCTGAGTAATATTCCATTGTATACATGTGCCACATCTTCTTTATCCATTCATCTGTCGATGGACACTTAGGTTGCTTCCATGTCCTGACTATTGTAAATAGTGCTGCAGTGAACATTGTGGTACATGACTCTTTTTGAATTATGGTTTCTCTCAGGGTATATGCCCAGTAGTGGGATTGCTGGGTCGTATGGTAGTTCTATTTTTAGTTTTTTAAGGAACCTCCATACTGTTCTCCATAGTGGCTGTATCAATTTACACTCCCACCAACAGTGCAAGAGGGTTCCCTTTTCTCCACACCCTCTCCAGCATTTATTGTTTCTAGATTTTTTGATGATGGCCATTCTGACCAATGTGAGGTGATACCTCACTGTAGTTTTGGTTTGCATTTCTCTAATGATTAGTGATGTTGAGCATTCTTTCATGTGTTTCTTGGCAATCTGTGTATCTTCTTTGGAGAAATGTCTGTTTAGGTCTTCTGCCCATTTTTGGATTGGGTTGTTTGTTTTTTTGATATTGAGCTGCATGAGCTGCTTGTAAATTTTGGAGATTAATCCTTTGTCAGTTGCTTCACTTGCAAATATTTTCTCCCATTCTGAGGATTGTCTTTTGGTCTTGTTTATGGTTTCCTTTGCTGTGCAAAAGCTTTTAAGTTTCATTAGGTCCCATTTGTTTATTTTTGTTTTTATTTCCATTTCTCTAGGAGGTGGGTCAAAAGGGATCTTGCTGTGAGGGGATGACTTTTAATAGACTCCATTTTGTGAACATTTCAAGGCTGTAATTTTTTGTTACTGAATACGTGGTGGATATTTTTAGGCAGAAGTGAAACCAAATGTAAATAGGGATTAGAGAAGAGAGTCTGGGAAAGTGTGTTACCAGGGTTTATTTTTATTATTTATTTTGTGAAGAGTCTAGCCTCAGCATCAGTTTGTTATTTTAGTCGCTATTTCTATTATTGGATAAAATCAACTCAGCAAATTTCTTTTGGAATTTATGCTCCCTTCCATAGACCACAGAACGTCAGGGCCTGTCACATTGTTTCACATTGTTTTTTGAAGGCTGGTGGTCCCTAGTGTGTGTTCAGGGGTTAACGTGGGCTCAGTGACTTTCTAGGGGGAAATGCTGCAGGGCCCTGGTCGTCGTCGTCTCGAATTTTCCATGTTTATACGGTGCTGATGGTTCCATTCGCAGTTTGGCTGATGGTTAAAGCTGACGGGTCAGCACCTAATCAGCAGAGACTCTCTGCACACCGGGTCCTCATCAGGAAGTAGTTTTGAAATCATTGCTACACAAGACCCATCAAAAACCTCTGCCGAGAGATTTTAGGGAGGGATAATTATGTCTTCAGGGCAGTTGTTCTTAACCACCTTAGGTCACAGAGCCATTTAAGAGTCAGAAGAGCTGGCCATATACTCGTGCAATTCTGCATTAATTTCCCAGGGTTTGCAGCCCCCTGGAACCGAAGCCTACTGTCTTGACTTAGATGCTCTAAGCTCTCTCCCTGCATCACACCCCTTCCCCCTCTTCAGCATCCTCTGAGCACTGGCCAGTGCTCCTTTAGGTGACCGTGCAGGTTCTCCTCTTAGCAAGTTCTCGGCCACCCCTTGGCTGTGATCACCTCTTACTGCAGGTGGTCCTCTAGGGCGGGGTCCTTCTCAGGGCAGTCCAGTCCTGCTCCTTTCCCTACGTCCAGATCTGGCCCACAGGAAACTCACACTTCCTTGACACCAATAAATTCTGAGAATGATCATCCATCTTGGTAGCCTTTTAGGCTTTTATGTTGTGATTGCAGCATGAGTCACTATGCCTTGCAGACTCCAGCGGACGGTGGTTGCACTTAAGTTGTTCCCTGGAACCCCTGTCAGCTGGTTTGAGGCAAGAGGAGGGAGGCGGTGGACTCCATTTCTTCCAAGAAATTCTCTCTATCCCTCTTACACTGCTGTCTTGTGATACCCTTAAGGTAGGTGGTGGGCAAAACCTAAATGAATTGGTTTCAAAACCACTTAGTTGAGACTTCCCTGGCAGTCCAGTGGTTAAGACTCCTTGCTTCCACTGCAGGGGGCATGGGTTTGATCCCTGGTTGGGGAACTAAGATCCCACATGCTGCACAGCCAAAAAACCAACCAAGCAACCAAACAAAAAACGCTTAGTAGGTGTTGGATAGGGTGTCTACAGCTTCCTTGGAATAAGGGGGGAAGGGTCTTTGCCCAGATTATTTTGTCCTAGTTTATGGACAATCTGAAACAAAGTGTTTGATTTTAACGTCTTAACCTAGCTTGCTCTTTCCATGGCCAAGAGTAGGGACCCCAGTGGGATGGGGGTCTAGGAAAAGGGAATGCCTTTGGATTGGGAAGAAGTACTATGGGTATGCTAAGGGCTTCTGCAGGAGTGATTCTGGAAGGAAATGGGTAGCTTTGAAACCTTGCTCTATTTTCTGCTCACTGAGAAAGCAGGAGGACTTGTCCAACATTGGCATGACATTTTCCATACCCTATCAAATACCACATGTGTCAGATATCCAGATATAAAATCCTGGTTCTCAGAAGCCATATGTGGATCTGTGACATTCCTAGGATTTCTAAACCAACAGATGACTTACATTGGGAGCAAAAGTAGTGTTTTGATAAAAATTTTTCATTATTTTTTTTTTTTTTACTGAAGTACTGTTGATTTACCATCTTGTATTTTAGGTGTACAGCATAATGATTGAGTATTTTTACAGATTATGCTCCATTAAAAGTTCTTACAAGATAGTGGCTATGATGACCTGTGCTATATAATATATCCCTGTTGCTTATCATTTTTTATATGTAGTAGAAAAAGCAGACTTCAGAGCAATAATTTGAGGTAATATCTATTTTTTCATTGATATCTTGTGGGAGAAGCAGGAAAGTCTTTGGGCTTTAATTCATTTGTAAATGATACTCCTACTTAGGGATTGGCAAGGATATTCCTTTGTGGGGGGGGGTGAGGGGTGGGTGAAGAGTCTCTCTCCCCCCTGCCACCAGCCCCCCAAGCTTGGAGTTAGCGATCATATATATGGAGGGAGGAATAAGAGGTACCAGGGAGACATCTGTACACAGAAACATTTTCCCACACATTGTACCAATTAGAGAATCATTTTTATTTAGTAAGTTCTTTGTAATGGCAAATGGTCCTTGAAAGGATTAACCACATGGGCATTTATTACATAATCAAATTGCTCTTTTCCTGGGGGTGGTGGTTCTAAAAAAAAAAAAATGATAACTATGACTGGGAAAAATAGTGTTTTTTGGAGCATGCAGTTCTTTACTTTTGAGGACAGGTTAAAACAGCTTGCTAGGATGATCGGGTCTGGGAGGGGTACTTTCTATAGCCAGAGATATAGGAACAGCAGACTTGATACATTCAGTCAATAGACTCCTTAGATCAGAGGTCCCCAACCTTTTTGGCACCAGGGACTGGTTTCGTGGAAGACAACTTTTCCTCTGATGGGGGGCGGGGATGGTTCAGGCGGTAAGGCGAGTGGCAGATGAAGCTTTGCTCGCTCGCCCGCCACTCACTGGCTGTGCGGCCCGGTTCCTAACAGGCTTCGGACCAGTAGCAGTCCGAGGCTCGGGGGTTGGGGACCCCTGCCTTAGACGATCTAGATCAGTGTTCAAATTATGTTCCACAGAACGCTCATCCCGTGGGATGTTTCATAGGGGGAGAGGAAGGGTCTACGGTCAAATCTGTTTGCATGCACTCCTTGTATCCCTGATTTGGGCATTCAGTGTACACTTTAGCACATTAAGGGTTCTGAGAAGACTTGCTGTTCAGAAACTTGTTTAACTGGATTAAAAAAGTGTTTCCCTAAGTAACTTGACCAGGGAACACCCTACACCCCAAGCATTAGGACTTGTGCATTGGGAAAATTTGAGTGTCCCCCTCTTGGGAATGTTCTAAGCTTCCAGAGCAGCTGCTATGACTTGAGATGCTTTTCAAGCTCCAGTTAAATTGCTTTGAAACCAGCAGAAAATTTGCTCTGATGGCCTCTGGTGTTTTGTTTTCTTTACCTCAAGGGTCAGTTTGAAATTAGAGAGAATCACATATTTAAGTTAAGATCTGATGAAAAGTTAAAACAGGATAAATGATACTAGAGAGGGATAAATAACATTAAATAATTGGATATATAAAGCGCACACCAGTATTTATTTGTGTACACACACACACACACACACACACACACACACACAAGCTTTGAATGCAGTCCTAAAAAGAGGGCTTTGATAATGATTCCATGCAAATAACTCCATTAAAAGTAAGCAAAAACGGTTGGTCTAAGTCTTCTATTTTTAATGCATCCAGTTATTTTATAACTATGCTTTAAATTAACACATCTAGGTCAGAAGCCATGGCTGGTCCCTGGCTCCTATGTAACTGCTTTTTGGAGAAATATATTGGAGCTTAATAGCAAGTAAAAGACATTTGGGAGAAGACAGAAAGGAAAGCAATTGAAGGTAAATTTGCAGTCTGCACTGGTGCCCACCCAAACACCCATTCATGAACTCACTAATTTTTAACAGGATAACCTTTTTTCCTACATTTACCTTCAGTATTCCTCCTGTGACTTGCTTTATTCCTTCAACATTGTGTTTTAAAGAATCAATTTTTTTCTGTGCCATTGACTCATTTTCACTGCGGCATAGTCTCCCATTGTGTGAGAACATCACAGTTGATTCTACTGTTGATAGACGTATGGCTTGTTCCTAGGTTTTAGCTTTTACAACACTGCTGCTATAAATGTGCTTGGGAGTGTCTCCTGTTGTACACGTGTAAGTTTTTCTAGAAGGTGTCCCCAAGAGTGGACCTGCAGAGCCATGGGGAAGGGGGCTGGTGAGCTTGGCTCGAGAGTGCCTGTTTTCCCCAGTGGTGGTGTCCCTTTATACTGCCACCAGTGATGGATGAGGGCTCTCATTGATTCATACCTTCCGGACAATAGGCATTGTCTGATTTTGAAGTTTTTATCATGTGGATGTGAAACGGTATCTTTGTGGTTTTAATGGGCATTTTAAATTCCTAATGAGGTTGGGCATCTCTCCATGAGTTGTTAGGTCATACGTGTTTCCTCAGTGAAATGCCCTTTACCCATTTTGCTACCAGGTGGCTTTTCCATTACTAGTTGATTCTTCGTGGATTTTGAATACTACTACTTTGTCAGTTTATGTGCTACAGAAACTTTTTATGGTGTCTTTGGATGAAAAGATATTTTTAAATTTAATATAACTGAATTTATGAATCTTTTGATGTGTACTTTTTGTCTTAATATTGACCTTCATTGTCTCCTAATGTTTTATAGTTTTGCCTTCTCAAACCCACCTGGAATTGATTTTATGTACAGTGTAATAAGATACAAATCCAACTGCATTTCCCCCTGATGGAAAACCAGTTGTGCAAGCCTCCCTTATTTAATACTTCATCTGATCTTCCATGCCATCAGTCATAAATCAGTTTTCAACATGTGCATGTATCTGATTTTGGACTCTTGATTTTTTTGTTCCGTTCACCTGTTTCTCCACTCCAATATCAAACTTTTGATTACTATAGGTTTATGTATCTTGATATCTGGTAGAAAATTATCCCTACCTTGTTTTTCAGAAGTGCTTTGGCTCTTCCCGGCTATTTGCATTTCCTTTAAAAAAAAAATTTTTTTTTTTAGAATCAGCTTAGTTTCCACCAAAAGTAATTGAATGTAAAACTCAAAATTTTAAAAATTAGTTATTCGTAAATTGAGTCTTCATATCCATGAACATAGTATATTTATCCACTCTTTCGTAAGTTCCTTAATACCTTTTAATGAAAATTTCTAATTCTATAAAAAGCTTATAGGTCTTTTATTATATTTATTCCAAAAATTTTTAATATTATAAATGGAATCCTTTTTAAATTATATTTTCTGTTTCTTGACATTTGAGATTTATATTTTTTGTATCCTGTAACAGTGATAATCTGTAGATTACTTTTTAAAATAAGAGTGATCATATCTATAAATGATTTGTTTTCCTTTCCTTTCCAATATATTTATATATTTTTATACATGTATATTTTTTACCTTATTAGTTCACTTAAAATCTCTAATATAGTGGTTCTTAAACTTCACTGTGCATCAGAATTCCTTGGAGGACTTCTTAAATCACAAATTTCTGGGCTTCACTGTCAGAGTTTGATTCAGTGGGTCTGGGGTGAGGCCAGAGAATGTGCATCTCTTAACAAGATCTCTGGAGATGCTGATGCTGGTCTGGGACTACACATCAAGAACCATTGTTCTAGTACAATGTGCAGTATAATTGGAAGTTGATACCCTTATCCTGCTTCTGAACTTAAGAGGAATGCTTTAGACATTTCTCCATAAACTATATTGTTTGCAAGGAATGTGTGTGTTCTCTAGCAAAGTATAATTCTATTCCTTCTTTGCTAAGAGTGTTTTGAAATTACGAATTGATGTCGAATTTCATCACCTTTTCGTCATCTTTTTGAGAAATTTTTTCTTTTTTTAAAAATTTATTTATTTTATTTTTGGCTGTGTTGGGTCTTTGTTACTGTGCACAGGCTTTCTCTAGTTGCGGACAGCAGGGGCTACTCTTCGTTGTGGTGCATGGGCTTCTCATTGTGGTGGCTTCTCTTGTTGTGGCGCACGGGCTTCAGAAGTTGTGGCATGTGGGCTCAGTAGTTGTGGCTCACTGGCTCTAGAACGCAGGCTCAGTAGTTGTGGCACACAGGCTTAGTTGCTCCGCAGCATGTGGGATCCTCCCAGACCAAGGGTCCAACCCGTGTCCCCTGCATTGGCAGGCGGATTCTTAACCACTGTGCCACCAGGGAAGTCCGGGAGTTTTTTTTTTCTCTTTTATGTTGTTAAGGTTGTGAGAGAATCAACTTCCTAATTTAAAAAAAACCCTGTATTCCTAGGATAAACCCATCTTGTTCATGATGCCTTACATTTGTGGTACATTGCTAGATTCAGTTTAATATTTTTGCATTGTGTTCGTGAGTAAGATTTCCCTGTAATTTTCTTTTCTCCTGGTGTCCTTGTTTGGTTTTATTATCCAGGTTATGCCAGCCTTATAATGTTAGTTGGAAATTGTTCCCTCTTTTCCTCTTATCTGGAAGAGTTTGTGTAAATTGGAATTATCTGTTCCTTGCATCTTTGGTCGAACTTGCCTGGAAAGACATCTGGGCCTGGTTTTTATTTTGTGACCCATTTTAAGTTGGCGTTAATTTATTGAATGGTTATAGAAATATTCAGGTATTCTATTTCCTCTTAAATCACTTTTATTAAGTTGTATTTCTCTAGGAATTTGTTTCCATGAGTTTGTCAGTTTTAAAATTTATAGGCATGAAATTCATTATATTCTTATTTTTTAAATCTTTGCTGCATCTGAATTTATGCCCCGTTTTTCATTCCCAGTATTTATTTTCTATCTTTTGTTTGCTCATTCTCTCTCCAAGGTTTGCCTAATTTCTTTCTAAAAACTGTGCTTAAATTTTTTTCTTTCATTTCTTTGTATTCTTTTAATTTTTCCTTCCTTCTACTTCTTTGGTTTAATATCCAAAGTCTAATTTTGTGTTCTGCTTGTCCTGATGCTTCTTGTTTTTCTTTTTTACTTTCTTTGGATTGACTGAGATTAACACACCTCTCTCAGTAATTAACACACCTCTCTCAGTAATTGATCAATTATCTTTGTTTTCCTTCTACTAGTTCTATTCTGTGTTTTATTTTAGTGAAACATCTGCTAATTTTAATTTTGTTGGATTAAAAAATCATGCAGTCATTAAACATTAAAATGTGAGACTAATTGTGAAAGAAGACATAGCACTAAAGATAGAAATCCTAAACATGAAAAATTATGATTAATTCATATTGTTTGTGTAAGACAGACTTGATTTATAATTGCATGTATAAATTTCAGATATGCTGCTGGGATTTAACTTTGACTTTCGCTTGCAGATTACTCTTTACATGCCTCCATTCTTGATCATTTGAGAGTGCTACACATAATTACATAGTTCTAGCATTTATTGAAAGTTTTTTTCAGAAGACTCTGCATTGTAGACTTTTACCCTGAGAAAAATGCACACAAACACTTGATCATTAGGAGACATCACACCAAGGATTAATGATATTTATTTGCACACTTAATTTAAGACCCTGGGTAGGTAATCAGTATCTTCACCCTCCTCTCAAATAACTTGAAGATCGCCACTTCGAATGTAAATGCTATTCTCATTCCCTGACAAGACGAGTTAGACATTACTGTTAATTTTTGCAGTCAGTGTTTGTTTAGATATGTCCACGTATACTCAGTATGACTGCTCACAGTTCTTCTTGTATCTCTGACCTTTTATGTAGGATGATAAAGGTGCATCTTTTGGAAATTCATTTAGTGAGGGTCTGTTCATGGTAAATATTGTTTTCTTTCTCTATAAATGTTGATACTTAATCATAGTTTTGATAGAGGCCTCTTATTTCTTGAAATATCAAGTGCTTTTATTTTCAGAGTGTGATAAGTCTTACTCTGTCTGGGTTCCTTTTGTGTTCTGTGATTTTTGACTGTGAGCTCTTGTCCCTTGGATCTTCATCTGTGGGAATTCTTTTTTTTTTTTTTTTTAAGTTTAATTAGGTCCCATTTGTTTATTTTATTTTTTTAATTTTATTTATTTATTTATTTATTTATTTATTTATTTATTTATTTATTTATTTTTGGCTGCATTGGGTCTTCGTTGCTGCGCATGGACTTTCTCTAGTTGCGGCGAGCAGGGGCTACTCTTCGTTGTGGTGCGCGGGCTTCTCATTGCAGTGGCTTCTCATTGTGGAGCACGGGCTCTAGGCGCGCAGGCTTCAGTAGTTGAGGCACAAGGGCTCAGTAGTTGTGGCTCACGGGCTCTAGAGCACAGGCTCAGTAGTTGTGGCACACGAGCTTAGTTGCTCCGCGACATGTGGGATCCTCCCAGACCAGGGATCGAACCCGTGTCCCCTGCATTGGCAGGCGGACTCTCAACCACTGCACCACCAGGGAAGCCCTGTGGGAATTCTTAAGGCCTGGGATCAAGTTGTTTTCCTCCAGAGAGAATTTGTGATCCCTTCTCCAGATACCTAGACCTGAGACCACTTCATAAGATATGTATTGTTGTGTGCTTTTCATGCAAACCTGTTTGAGGACAGGTCTCTGGTTAAAATTTACGGAGTTTTTTTTTTTTTTTTCCTCCTCTCTACATAGTGCCAAGATCAAAATGAATCTGTTTATCCTAAATGGTTTTTACCTTAATGTCTATTTTGTCTGATTTTAATATTGCTTTTTTTTATCATCTTCCACCCTGCTTCTCTTTTCTATGTCTTTATATTTTAAGTATGTCTTTTCTAAGCAGCACAAGCTAGAGTTTAGTTTTTAAAATCTAATCTTATTCTTTTAAAAATCTATTGGGACTTCAGCTATGACAGATTATTTCTGCCATGTCATTTTGCTGCTGCTGCCTTTTTGTTTTCCTGTTTTCCTTTGGGTTTCTCAACTAAAAATATTTTCTTCCTCCTTTTTAGGAAGTTTGAGCATTCCACTTCTTGTCATTAAGTGAGTTACTCTTAAATTTTTAATATGCGCACTGACCTTCAAGTCTATCTTTAACAAATACCTTTTTCTCCTAAATATTGGGGAAGCTCTTAGGGAAAAGCCTGAATGAACTTTTTGGCCAATGCCAGTAATACAATATTTTATTAGAATAATTTTGACCATACCTTCTGTAAGTTTTGATCAATATTCTAGATATTTAGTTGCTGATTTCTTTAGATTTCACCATGTTCATCCATTTCTTTGCCTACTTTTCCTTATTGCATCTCAGACCTCCCTTTGGAGATAATTGCCCTTTCTAATGAAATATATATCCTTTGGCAATTCCTTTGGTGATGGTGCTGTTCATACTTTCTCCTTTTTGGTTTGCTGAAAATCCTATTTTATTTCTTGAATGCCAGTTTAGCTATATACACAATTCCAGACTGATAGTTATTTCTTAACAGCACTTGGAAGTTATTTCACTGTATTCTGGCTCCCATTTATAGTTGCTAAAGTCTGATGTCAAATTGTCACTGCTTTGAGGTAGTCTGTCTTTTCTGTCTGCCTGTAAACTACCTCCGTTTTCTATATTTTTATAGTATTCTCTATCTAGCTGCCTCCCTCTCTTCTCTTTCTCCCTTCCTTCCCTAATTAGAATGAACTGTGCTTTCAGAATCTGAGCATTTTGTCTTTCATCAATTCTGGGGAATTCTCAGCTGTTATCTCTTCAAATACTGACTGTTTTTCTGCTCTTTCTTTTGGATTTCTAATTAGATGTATGTTGGACCTTCTCATTCTCATAGACCTCCTGTCTCTTAACCTGTCTTCCATTTTAATTTGGTTTTATCATTTGAAGAGTCATTGATACCATTGGGTTTTCTAAATCTTCATTTGGTTTGTTTTGGTTTTGGGTTTTTTCTTTTCTGACTCTGGCTCAGGGAGTTTTGTTTCCTCAACATTTTGTAATTTTTTTTTATTGTGAACTCATATTTAGCTACCATCAGCTGCAGGAATCCTGAAAGGCCTGGCCTTTTTGAAGGTTTGCTCCTCCAGTGAGACTTGGGTTGGGTCTGCCAAGTACCCTGAAGTACCTTTTGAATTGGGACCACTTCAGTTAGTCTTCAGCTTTGGGGATCCCAGATCATGCAGTTAGGTTAAATGTAAACCCTGAAGCTCTGAACACAGATCTGTGGTTACAGATTCACAGGGTGGGGAGGCCTTTTCGTTCTACCTGAGCTGAGGCCCAAACAAACAAGTTTCCTTGTTGCTTTCCTTTGCTGGTCAGCAGGTTTTCCCTAGCATATCCTTTGACTGAGAGTGTAATCTTTGAGGGCCCTGTTACCATTTTGCAACATGACAGTATAGTTGATCCTTGAACAAAGAATGTTGTGTGTGTATTAATCCACATATAACTTATGGTCAGCCCTCTGTATCTGTGGTACCTCTGCATCTGTGGATTCAACCAGCCATGGACTGTGTAGTACTGTAGTATTTACTATTGAAAAATATCCATGTATAAGTGGACCCATGCAGTTCAAACCCAAGTTGTTCAAGAGTGAACTGTATTTGACTTCAGTTTGAGCTTTAGCCTATAAAGTTCTAGATTTTACTTCCCAATTGGGTTCATTTCCCTAGTATGTTCAGGCTATTGAGACCCGAATTACCGGGGAGTCCTTCATTTTTTTGTCATGCATTTACTACAAGTCCTCTGATTTTGCAGACGCATCTGCCAGGCCTGTTATTTCCCACATTGACTGTGTCTCCTTTAAGGTCATGGATATTCATCTCACAATTTGATGAATGTTTTCCTATGGTTAGTTAAGTCAAGATATGACCCTTTCTTTTAGTGTTTGTGCAATTAAAAATTTTATTTATGTTTGGGCCCCATATCAAGGGGAAGGAATGTTGATACCATAAAAGAAATCCAATGTTTCTCTATAAAATTTATGCGTAAAATGATTTTTTAAAAAATTAAGTTACATAAGAGTGTGTGTAATACAGGAAGAAGCAGCTTGTCTTTGGATAGGTTGGCTGCCCTTCATTCTCCTGGCTACTTAACCTCTTGACAATTTAGGCAATGCTCTCAATGTTTTGCCTCAAGGGCTCTTGCTGGCTGAGTGTCCTTCAATAACTATATCAGGGATCCAGAGGAGCCTGGAAACCCAGTTTAATGAAATGTACAGATGATGCTAAGGGAGAGAAGTGTTTCATTCTCACTGGGGACAGGAGCTCAACAGCAAGAGGAAAAACTAAGGCTACAGGGAATAAATAACGGGACAAGAGAATACGCCTGAATTTGAACTAGAGAAAATTAATGTACCTTTGGAAAAACGATCTGCAGTAATTCTCAGAGCGACGATCCTAGAGGGAAAATTGGATGAGAGACGAAATGTGAGAGCACAGGATGGGAAGTTAAGCTGTAGTTATTTTCAGCTAATCGGTCATTAGCCTAACAACAGGGGGCTGAGGAAGTTTTAGTCTTTTTAACAATAAAAAAGAAAATTTGTTATCCTTGTATAACAACATAAATACTTGTAGAGTGCTTTACTGCTTTGAATCTGTTTACACCCATCATGGTAGGTTATTTGTTATATACTAGATTTTACAAGACATTCTCTCTGTGAGCTCCCAAAGCATGAATTAGAGGTGCACTTAGGGTGGAAGGAGGCTGTTTTGAATCATCCTCTTACTGATTAAAGCATTTGAGCATAGAATGCTTAAAGCCAATTGCAAAAGAAATTTACAAAGCCAAGCCTCAAGAGTGAACGTCCAACTTCAACCTTGTGATCCTTTTCCTTGGTTCACGCTGTTCCCTTCTTGTTGGTAACATCGTTACTAGCTGTGAAGTCACAGCCTGGAACCTCTGTCCACCAGGGCCCTTCCCTGACTCCCAGCCCTGAGTTATATCTCTTGTGACCCTGATGTGCTCCTGCAACCTTTGGGGGCCTTTGTTGGCTGTCAGCAAATAGCTTAGAAGGGCTTTTCTAACACGAGTCTATGGGGATTCCTACTGTCCCTCTATGCACTGAATTCTGTGCCGTAGGCTAGTTATTCATTCTCTTTTACTGGACCTTAAAGAGGTTTGTGAGTTCTTGTGGATGTTCATGTCCGGTTCTGTTTGTATCCAAAGGACAAATGATGGCAACCCAGGGCTGCATACAGAGTAAGGAACTAAATGAGTTAGTGGCTGACCCAGATTTTTGCTGTGTCACATTTCCTACTACCTTCTCACTCTATAAGATTCCCATCCAAACCACCAGTACTTCATTTTAAGGGTCTTGATTTTAGTCTGTTTCCTTGTTAAACCCCATATTTCAGCCGCTCTGATGCAGGGGTGCCACCTAGTGGGAGAAGATGGCAACTGTAGGCTCTCGGTGGCATACCCTTTCTCCCAGGTTCTTTAATTCAGCAGGCCGAGAAGGAGGCGCCTTGGGGTGAGTTGCAGCAGTGGGGCTAGAGCCGTGATGCTCTTACACATAGTACAGCAGGCTGAAGTCTGCGTGGTGTGATCTGAGGGTAGCTGATCTAGACACTACTGCTCAGAGGTCCTTGTCCCAGTGGCCCTTCATGAATTCTCAGTGGCCAGGTCTTGCGCCCATCCCAGGTACGTGAACTGAAAGAGGGAGAAGGGATCATCCCCCACTGGGAAATGGAAGTATGATCTCCAAAAGAGGAGGAGGATTGGATGCTAGACTGGCAAAGAACAGATGTCCATGACCTTGGCCATAGCACTTGTTGGTCCATTACAGGCAGCATGTCATTTGTTTTGATACCTGCCAGCATTTGTGCATTGCTGGATATCTAATACGTGCTTAATAATTACTGGCTAAGTGAGGAATAGGTGGGCAGGGAGGTCTGTGAGCACCACAGGGCCACTGGGTACCTGGTGGGAAGGGTAGAAAATCAAGGATGTGTTGTGTGGGTAAATTCAGAAACAATTGTATGGTGGTTTTAAAACGTAGCATCATATTCTTTGAAATTCTTTTCACTGAGAAGTGGTGTTTATGTTCCCTCCCCTTGAATCTGGATGCCTTAGTGATTGTATCAGTCAATGGAGTATAGCAGAAGCCCTGCTATGAGACTTCCAAGGCAAGGTCGTAAAAGAGCCACCCTTTATTCACTGGGACAATGGATCTTGGAGGCTAGATCCATCACATAAGTTTAATGTGAGCCCACCATGCTGGAGAGGCCGCATGTAGGTGCCCTGGTCAAAAGTCCCAGCTGAGCCCAGGCTTCTAGTGGTCCAGGCTAAAGTACCAAACGTGAGAGTGAAGTTGGCACAGACCCTTGGCCCAGCCCACCCACCAGCTGAGTGACACCATAGGATCTCTGATGCCACGTGGAACAGAAGAGCCACCCAGCTGAGCCCTGCCTGAATTCCTGATTTAGCCAAGTATCAGATAATAAAAGGTGGCTGCTTGAAGCCACTAAGTGTTGGGGTGGCCTGTCACCCAGTGATACAAAACTGACACAGACTGACATCTCTTCAACAACCTTAAGGAGAAAGTCAATACCAAACACGTTTCATGTGACTTTGACTATGATCTTAACCCAAATGTGCTATAAAAAGAGCTGTTTATGAAGAAAGATTAAAAGATTTTTTTCCCTCAAATGTCTTTTAAATAATAAATTTGAGTAAATAGCTGTCTTCCTCCTGCCAGCAGTTCGTTGGCAGGCTGCCTCTTTTTTGGGGGGGGGAGGGAGGCTAATGCAGCACGAGGCAGAGGCTCGAGTCTCGCTTGCTGTCACAGCTTTGCTGCATGTGGCAGCTGGCCTACACGTCCCCAGGGACCCTGAGAACTTCTGTTTCCTCGTGCAGATGGATCTTGGTAGGCAAGTGGAGTGAGTTCCACCGGCACTATTGCAAAATAGAAAGTAGGTTCCCTTTCTGGAATGTTGATTCATTTTTTTCCCCTCTTTTTCCCCCTGCAGACATACAGCCTGTCCTTTGCCCCAGAGCCCTGTTAATGACTGGGCAGGGGGAGAGGACCAGGGTGAAGTTTGGGAAGGCCCGAGGACTTGGCCCACATGCATCTTCTGTAGGCCTGACCCCTTCTGCCTGCCCGCTGGGCTCTCCTGGCCTCCCCTCCCCTCCCCTCCCCCTGCAGACACCTCCCCCACCCCTGCCAAGCTGTCCTGCACCACCAGGACCACGTGCACGTGTGTGCTTGAGAACCCACAGTTTCGTCCTCAGGAAGTAGTCTCAGCTCAGGCTCCCGGGACCACTCCCAGACACAGCACTGTTTTCCTGACTGCTCAGTTAACAAAGCAAGTTACTTCATGTTGGAAAGTATGTCTTGAAGGGGACACAGCAACTCCCCGTTTTTGCTCCCTTCTCAATCAACCAACAGTCACGAAGCTCATACTCTGGGCCAGAGAGCGTTCTAGACTCTGGGAATGTATTCGTGAACAAAATGGCTTCCCTGGTGGTGCAGTGGTTAAGAATGCGCCTGCCAATGCAGGGGACACGGGTTCGAGCCCTGGTCTGGGAAGATCCCACATGCCACGGAGCAACTGGGCCCGTGAGCCACAATTACTGAGCCTGTGCTCTAGAGCCTGTGGGGCACAACTACTGAGCCCACGTGCCACAACTACTGAAGCCTGCCCGTCTAGGGCCCATGCTCCACAACAAGAGAAGCCACTGCAATGAGAAGCCTGTGTACCGCAACGAAGAGTAGACCCCGCTCACCGCAACTAGAGAAAGCCTGCGTGTAGCAACAAAGACTCAATACAGCCAAAAATAAATAAATAAATAAATTTACTAAAACAAAAAACAACACAGCTTTGCTTTGTTTGAGCAAAGACCAGAAAAACATTAGATGAACCAGTAACATGGTTATCTGGGGGAAGATTATTTTGGCAAGAAACTGTTGGTGAAAAGGCCTTAAATTGGTAGCAGGGAAGAGGCCTGAGCCACTGTTTGTAAGTAGGTAGGAATAGATGAGGTCAGAGGGCCATGTGGGCCACTGTATGTATATCAGACTCTGAGACACATGGGAGAGTTTTGAACAGAAGTGATAGAAACTGACTGGTCTTGGATGGATCTGGCTGCTGTTTGAGAATAGACTGTAGGGGGGGCCAGGGTGTACACAGGAGATCCCGTAGGAGGCTGTGGCAAAAAAAATACAGATGAGCAAAAAAAATACAGATGAGCGTGGGTGGTGATGGAGCCCACAGAGGTAGCAGTGGAGGAGGTGAGCAGTTGTGGGATTTTGAGTGTGTTTTGAAGGTACAACCAGCAGGATTTGCTGAATGGATTGAGGTTTGGAGAGGAAACAGAAGGCAAGGATGGCTGGTCTGTAACTAGGAGGCTGGGGCAGCTGTGAAGGTCTGGGGAAGATGAGCAGTTTAGCTTGGGCACTGCTGCCTTGGGGAGGGAGGGCTATTGGACAGCCAGACAGAGATGTGAGTGGGCACTTGGACATGCAGGGCTGGTGGTCGGGGCGAGGGACCAGGCTTTTAACAAGGATGCCCTTCCCAACAGGCTGCAGGTGTCGGGTTAGATTAGGGCTCAGAGCAGAGTGGGCACACGGCTTTGCCACTAGGTTTCAGAACATGCTCCAGCCCATCAGGTCATATGAATTCCATTGTTGCCACAAAGTTGTGGACGTGGTGGTGATGAAATAAAAGATGTCTCAGGCACCATCCAGGATCGTCCATGGTGAAGTGGCTGGCCTGGAACATGGGTAGACTATTGGCGTGATAAGATTAAGAGCTGTCTTCTCTGGTACTGTGTGTATCTAAGTTTGGAGAGACTGAAGACAGGTTTTTTTCCCATCACTTCATGTCACTCGGGCATTGAGACTGGAAGAAATAACAATTGGGAAAAATACCATTTTTATCCTGAGAGAAGCCAATGAAAGCAAACACTTTGTTCTATCTTATTTCTTCTCTCCTTTTTATTTTATTTTATTTTAATTTATTTATTTTTGGCTGTGTTGGGTCTTTGTTGCTGCACACGGGCTTTCTCTGGTTGTGGCGATTGGGGCTACTCTTCGTTGTGGTGCGCGGGCTTCTCATTGCAGTGGCTTCTCTTGTTGCGGAGCACGGGCTCTGGGAGCATGGGCTTCAGTAGTTGCGGCACGTGGGCTCAGTAGTTGTGGCTCGCAGGCTCTAGAGCGCAGGCTCAGTAGTTGTGGTGCACAGGCTTAGTTGCTCTGCAGCATGTGAGATCCTTCTGGACCAGGAATCGAACCCGCATCCCCTGCATTGGCAGGTGGATTCTTAACCACTGTGCCACCAGAGAAGTCCCTCTTCTCTTCTTTTTAAATGAAGAATGGTGACTTCCACTTAGTTGATCCTTATATAATATTTACTAATAGAAAATATTATCTTGAAAGATGAAAGTCCAAATCTGGCATTTTTTTGGAGGTTTGTGTTGGGTTATTTTGGCTGCACTGTGCAACATGTGCAATCTTACTTCCCCGACCAGGTGTTGATCCCATGCCCCCTGCACATGACATGATACTATACATAGAGAATCCTAAAGATGCTACCAGAAAACTACTAGAGCTAATCAATGAATTTGGTAAAGTAGCAGCATACAAAATTAATGCATAGAAATCTCTTGCATTCCTATACACTAATGATGAAAAATCTGAAAGTGAAATTAAGAAAACACTCCCATTTACCATTGCAACAAAAAGAATAAAATATCTAGGAATAAACCTACCTAAGGAGACAAAAGACCTGTATGCAGAAAACTATAAGACAATGATGAAAGAAATTAAAAATGATACAAATAGATGGAGAGGTATACCATGTTCTTGGATTGGAAGAATCAACATTGTGAAAATGACTACTACCCAAAGCAATCTACAGATTCAATGCAATCCCTATCAAACTACCAATGGCATTTTTCACAGAACTAGAACAAAATATTTCACAATTTGTATGGAAACACAAAAGACCCCAAATAACGAAAGCAATCTTGAGAAAGAAAAACGGAGCTGGAGGAATCAGGGTTCCTGACTTCAGACTATACTACAAAGCTACAGTAATCAAGACAATATGGTACTGGCACAAAAACAGAAATATAGATAAATGGAACAGGATAGAAAGCCCAGAGAGAAACCCACACACATGTGGTCACCTTATCTTTGATAAAGGAGGCAAGAATATACAGTGGAGAAAAGACAGCCTCTTCAATAAGTGGTGCTGGGAAAACTGGACAGCTACATGTAAAAGAATGAAATTAGAACACTCCCTAACACCATACACAAAAATAAACTCAAAATGGATTAGAGACCTAAATGTAAGGCCAGACACTATAAAACTCTTAGAGGAAAACATAGGTGAACACTCTATGACATAAATCACAGCAAGATCATTTTTGACCTACCTCCTAGAGAAATGGAAATAAAAACAAAAATAAACAAATGGGACCTAATGAAACTTAAAAGCTTTTGCACAGCAATGGAAACCATAAACAAGATAAAAAGACAACCCTCAGAATGGGAGAAAATATTTGCAAATGAAGCAACTGACAAAGGATTAATCTCCAAAACATAACAAGCAACTCATGCAGCTCAATATCAAAAAAAACAAACAACCCAATCCAAAAATGGGCAGAAGACCTAAATAGACATTTCTCCAAAGAAGATATACAGAATGCCAGCAAACACATGAAAGAATGCTCAACATCACTAGTCATTAGAGAAATGCAAATCAAAGCTACAGTGAGGTATCATCTCACACCAGTCAGAATGGCCATCATCAAAAAATCTACAAACAATAAATGCTGGAGAGGGTGTGGAGGAAAGGGCACCCTCTGGCACTGTTGGTGGGAATGTAAATTGATACAGCCACTATGGAGAACAGTATGGAGGTCCCTTAGAAAACTAAAATTAGAACTACTATACGACCCAGCAATCCCACTACTGGGCATATACCCTGAGAAAACCATAATTCAAAAAGAGTCATGTACCACAATGTTCATTGCAGCTCTATTTACAATAGCCAGGACATGGAAACAACCGAAGTGTCCATCGACAGATGAATGGATGAAGAAGATGTGGCACAGATATACAATGGAATATTACTCAGGCATAAAAAGGAACAAAACTGAGTTATTTGTAGTGAGGTGGATGGATCTAGGGACTGTCTTACAGAGTGAAGTAAGTCAGAAAGAGAAAGACAAATACCATATGCTAATACATATATATGGAATCTAAAAAAAAAGAAAAGAAAAAGAAAAAAAATGATCAGAAGAGCCTAGGGGCAAGACGGGAATAAAGATGCAGACCTACTAGAGAATGGACTTGAGGATATGGGGAGGGGGTGGGGTGAGATGTGACAGGGTAAGAGAGTGTCATGGACATATATACACTACCAAATGTAAAATAGATAGCTAGTGGGAAGCAGCCGCATAGCACAGGGAGATCAGCTCGGTGCTTTGTGACCACCTAGAGGGGTGGGATGGGGAGGGTGGGAGGGAGGGAGATGCAAGAGGGAAGAGAAATGGGAACATATTGTATATGTATAACTGATTCACTTTGTTATAAAGCAGGAGCTAACACACCATTGTAAGGCAATTATACTTCATTAAAGATGTTTAAAAAAAAATCTACAAACAATAAATGCTGGAGAGGGTGTGGAGGAAAGGGCACCCTCTGGCACTGTTGGTGGGAATGTAAATTGATACAGCCACTATGGAGAACAGTATGGAGGTTCCTTAGAAAACTAAAAACAGAACTACTATACGACCCAGCAATCCCACTGCTGGGCATATACCCTGAGAAAACCATAATTTAAAAAGAGTCATGTACCACAATGTTCATTGCAGCTCTATTTACAATAGCCAGGACATGGAAGCAGCCTAAGTGTCCATCGACAGATGAATGGATGAAGAAGATGTGGCACATATATACAATGGAATATTACTCAGCCATAAAAAGGAACAAAACTGAGTTATTTGTAGTGAGGTGGATGGATCTAGGGACTGTCATACAGAGTGAAGTAAGTCAGAAAGAGAAAGACAAATACCGTATGCTAACACATATATATGGAATCTAAAAAAAAGAAAAGAAAAAGAAAAAAAAATGATCAGAAGAGCCTAGGGGCAAGACGGGAATAAAGATGCAGACCTACTAGAGAATGGACTTGAGGATATGGGGAGGGGGAAGGGGAAGCTGGGACAAAGTGAGACAGTGGCATGGACATATATACTCTACCAAACGTAAAATAGATAGCTAGTGGGAAGCAGCTGCACAGCACAGGGAGATCAGCTCGGTGCTTTGTGACCACCTATGGGGTAGGATAGGGAGGGTGGGAGGGAGGGAGATGCAAGAGGGAAGAGATATGGGGACATATGTATATGTATAACTGATATTCACTTTGTTATAAAGCAGAAACTAACACACTGTTGTAAAGCAATTATACTCCAATAAAGATGTTAAAAATAAATAAATAAATAAATGATGGACTTGGTTTTGTGCTTCTCTGAAATGGAGAGTAATCAAAATAAAAGTGATGAGGGTGATCTGGGAATGGAATGTACATGTGTTTCTAAGACCATGGACAAAGTTGGAAAGCATGGGGAGAGGCAGAAGAGGGTAGGTTCAGGATAGCCCAGTGTAAACCCCAGCCCTTGATGCCTCCAGGCGTTAATTTTCCTGTCTGTAGAATGGGGGCATTGACTGTACCAATCTCATAGGGTTCTTTTGAGGGTTGATCCACGTGGAGGTGGTGCAGTGCCGCAGGTAAGAGCGTGGATTCTGGAGTGAGAAGGCCCAGGGGCCCATGCTGCCCCACCACCTATGCCCTGAGTGACCTTGGACAAGGTGCTCAGCCTCTCTGTGCCTCAATTGTCTTTTTAAAATGAGGATAATAATATCTACCTCATTATTTTTAGTTAAATGAGTAAAATGTAGAATCCTTAGAACAGTGCCTGACACAATAAATGCTATTGAAGCGTTTCCCATGTTAAGGTGTTTGAGTGCCAGGACCATAGTATAAGCCCAACAAGTAAACGTCAGTTGTTCCTATCATAGTTATAGTCTCCTCATCCTGTCCCCAAAAGTAGTGTCTCTGAGCCTTCTCTGCTCTCATCTAGGTCCTGAAAAAATGCTTTCAAAAGGGCATTTTACTTTTAAGAAAAGCTTGAATTTTCAAAGTGGATGCATTGAGAAGTGGCCCAACTTACCCCAGGACTTACTGTGGGATTCTTTAACTAAACTACTTAAACCACTTAAAGATGGAACTTTATTTACAGAATTACTTTCTCTATAGGCCATCTTTTCTGGAACTTATTGCATTAAAGTGAAATAGATACTGAGGTTGGATAAACTAAACATCCTGTTCCTTTGTCCATTGCATGACTGTGGTGGTATCCACTTCTGGGCTTTGGTACTTTGACACAACATTGTAGCCCCAGTATTTCCTTATTAACTAAGTGATGATGGCTGATTTGAGAACTCCAGAATGTCAGCGTTGAAACGGTGCCTTAGAAATCCGCAAATGGTACCCCCTGCTGGTTCTGCATTTAAGAGTGTTGGCAGAGCGAGTATTTAAATGCTTGCTTACTCAAACTCAAATACTGCTTGCTCAAACAGTAAGAAGGTAGCTCCCTTTCCAGAACTTACTCCGTCTCCTTTACACACAAGGAGGCCGCAAGTCTCCAAAACTCCCTGTAGACACTAGTATCTGGCTACAATTAGATACCATTGTGTGGACCTAACCTTCTATTTATAGCAGGGCATCTTAGGGAGTCCAAGCTCATACTACTCGCCACACGACAGGCCAATAAATCAAGAGACAAGTTGTTGGGGCAAGGAATAGTGACTTTATTCGGAAAGCCCGCAGACTGAGAAGATGATGGACCAGTGTCCCAAAGAACCATCTTACCCCAGATAGAATTCAGGCTTCTTTTATACTAAAAGGGGAGGGAGGGGGTGTGGTTGGTTGGTGCAGACTTCTTGGAGCCGGCATCCTTTGTTCTTGCGGCTGTCCACCTAGGTCAGGTCATGATGTTCCTGTAAACCTCCAACAAGACAAATGCTATTCTTTGTCCTGCAACTTCTTATCTCTATATGAATGGAAAAGTGTTATACTTTTAAAGGTCAGAGCCTTGAGAATGGGCTCTCCTGTATGTTTCAGGCTATAGGCAACAATTCTCCTAGCAAAAGCAATAGAATACAAAGGTTAAAGTAAAAGAAACAGATCCAATATGGAATCAGATTTGTTCTTCCCTTTTACACTGTTTCCTTTATCCATGATAAGGTGTTTGGCTTCTTAAGGTCAGTGAATAATACAAGTTAAGTAATAAGAACCCAGGTGATTCCAGGAATGACTGAGGGTTGGTGAACACAGATGAAACGCTGGGAAGTGATGCGGCCAACATCACCCAGGGGCTGGTGGCAAGTCTGTCTCTGAGCTTGTCTGAGGCTCCTTGTTTTTTTGTTTTTCTATTTTGCCATGTCTAAAAGCCTGTCAGATTTGAAACAGCTGTGGCTGTGTGCTTGTACTAAGGGGAAGCTGAGGACCCCTTGGTCTTCGGTCATCCTGTTTTGTGGCCCCTGCTTCTGTAACAATATTGAAAAACTCGATTGTGTCTTCTGTTTAAGCATCAGGAAGTCTTAACTCTGTTTTTTGTTCTCTTAGTCCCTGGAGTATATCGAGGTTGGAAACTTGTGTTCACTAGATGTTGGGAGGCCAACAATCACAAATTTTTTAAAACTTTAGAAAACAATTGAAATCTGCATGTCTCAGAAGTAATGCCTGCATCCTTTCTGCACTGCTTCCTACCCCCACCCTTGCATCCCCTCGTTTCAGCTCTTCAGATGCCCTTGTATTTCCGGCTGAGTCCCAGATGTTCTATCATAGCCTTGGAATTTGAGGCTTGAAATGTTAAGGTCTGGCCAAGGAAAAGGAAATATCAATAATGTTCTCTTCCAGCCTTGCAGTGGAGAATAAGGGCAGCTAGAGTTGCAAAGAACTTCTTTACCAGAAGCTCTGAGAAGTGGGCAGGCAGCTACCCATCTTAAACTGCATTCCTTGTGACCTCAGCTGTACCTTGGCCAGACCACCCTCCGTTTTAGGCAGAAAGGTAATTCTGCTACTAAGGTCCGTTCATCATCCCTCCCCCGCCCCTCAGTCTTTTGGAACAAGTCATTCCTAGTGGCCTTGTGGTTTGGGTCTTTATGCGCTAGGGAACGTGTTTAATAAAAACCACCCATTCATTCTAACAGCCTTGGACCATCTCTCCCAAAGCAAGGAGCTGCTCGTGACTGACTTTCTTCTATTTTCAGCCTGTGTGTTTTTGATTGCAAAATCAGGCATTCCTTTGAATTCATGTGTGTCCTTAAAAACAAATCAGCCGTGTTTTCAATAACACAAACTCTTCCCTTCTCTGTGGTTGCCGGTGGATGTATTTATCCTTCAGAGTGGAGAGAATGCGAAACAGTAATTAGTAAACAAAAACGTTCCACCCCCTCCCCCAGGATCCCACTGCTTGAAGCAAAAAGGTGTAGCCCGGAAGTGCTGCTCTTTGCCCCTGGGCTCCTAGTAGGCACAGGATGAGCCTTTGGAGAGTGGAAGGTCCACCGCCATTCCTGTTCTGCCTGGATGTATGTGTTTCGTGGGTGTGATCCTTCAGAGTAATGACCTCGGAAGACAGGGTCCTCATGCAGACTTTGCTCAGTAAGAAGCAGGGTGGCCCGAGCAGAGAGCGTGGTTGGTGGAAACAGAAGACAACTGCTTAAATACTTGCTGTTTAAATACTTGTTCTGCCATCTTGTAATTCTGTGTCTCAGATGTGTACCTTGACCATGCACCATGCCTCTTTCCTTTTGTAGAGTGGGAGACCGTGATCATTCCCAGTTGATGGAAGCGTAGATAGAATTTTCAGAGGATGTAGCACAGCCACTCACCAAATGACAGCTGTTACCCCACCGTGGAAGTGGTAATCAGCGCAGTCAGTGGGCCCATCTCATCCTGTAGTTTGCACTGCCTTTCAAATCCCAGACAGTGTTAGGTTTCTCTATCGTTTTTTCCATCAGATCTGGGCCTAGAGAACGTTTAACTTTTACCAGAAACCTATACAAATCTGGAAGAGTTGCTACTCGTGAGAAAATTTAAAAGAATATGTGGCAGACTGTGAAAGTAACTTCACTAAATGAGTTCCCCCAAAGTTCTGAGAAACAGGATTGTTGAAATCTGCAGCTGCTTGGAATGACCACTTTGAAGGTCAGACCACTCATTTAGGCAGATCAGACTAAAGGACCGCGTACAGTATTTCATCGATACAGGACTTAAGCTGGGTGGCCTCGTGGGGTCCCGTAAATGAAGGCTCTCTTGAACACTTCGACAGCAGGCAGGCAGCGCCCTTGGAGATTGCCTCGGAAGAGAAATCGGCAAGGGAGCATCTGACCTGGCGAGGAGGTGGACACATACAGACAAGGTGGAAAGATGCGGAGAGAAGGCAGGCTTCGATTTATTCAGGGCGGGGGCTGGGAGTCTGAGAGGACACGGGCAGGCGGATTTCTTCGCCTAGCAGTTGTGGGATGTCTGATAGGTTGGGGTCTCACTTAGATGGACTATACGTCCACCGCCGGACTCCGTAACCATGGGTGACGTCTGTGAGCTGCCTGCTGCAGGTTCCCCATGTGGAGTTAAGCTCACATTTCTGACGTGAAGGCAGAGAATGAAAGGGCAGGGGCTGTGTTTCTCCTCACCCCCAACGCAGGCTCTCCCTTTCTCTCATACGGGGGCTCGGGCCACGCAAGTATAACAGAAGGGGAGGATCGGCTTTGGAGTCGGGAGATCTGCGTTTAGCTGGCAGTGACTGGCAGCTTTCTCCCCTTTCAGCCTCTTTTTGCTCATCTGTAGAATGGAAACGATCCCATATTTTTTTGGTGGGTTGGATTGGGGTTTGGTTACAACCTGTGTAATGGGAGGGTATGCAGTAGATGCTTAAAATGGTAGCAGTTGTCATTTAGGGTTATGTATCCACATATCTGAGCCCTCCATACGCAAGGGTCGGAGGCCCAGCAACGTCAAGTCTATGAGCAGCTTCAGTGGGTGGTTTTGAAGATGAAACCCGTGACTCCAGCGCTCCAGTTCAGGTTGTCAGGCAGTGCCGGGCATCTAGAAAGAAGACTGACTAGGCCAGCTTCGAGTCTGACCGGAACGAGGGGCTGATTCAATTTATCCTGATGGACTGTCCATCTCCACACCTTCAGACCAAGTGTAGACTCCAGAACCCCCTCCCCTCTCAAATCTGCTTGATCTGAGTGTGCGTGGGCTTTGTTTTGGGCTGTTTCCTAGCAGCCCCTGGATTCCCAACACCATGACGTGCTGTTCCAGAGTCCTGGGAAGCCCTTCTAAGAAAGGGGCGGTCTTTCAGGTCATTGTGTACATGTTATTACGTTCTCCCAGCTTCTGAGGAGCACTCCGCTGGACTGCACAACTTCCTTCTCGTACCTGCTCGTACCTGTGCGGTCTCCCTCCCCCACTGCCACCTTGCATCGAAGTTCATCTGCCCTGACAGGCCTGGCCAGGGCACGACCTTTACTCTGGAAACCCCTCCCATTTGCAACCCAGCTGAGATCCTGCCCAGTACAGTATTAGGACTTGTACAGACACAAACAAAAATAACCTCACTTTAAGGTCACGAGGGGCTCAGCTCTTTCTTTGGATGCTCCCTGCACTGCAGAGGGGGAACTGGAGCCCTGCAGGTTGTCCCTTTCCAGCCACTTGCCCTCCAAGCAGGCATATGCCCAGGAAGTCTTAGGAGAAGTGGATTTCTCCCCCTTATCCAGGGAATCTCTCCAGGACACTGGGAGAACGAATGAAGAAGCACCAAGGCCAGAGGTGACAGGGGGACCTTTAGGCCACCGAGGAATCCTGGCGGTTCTCATGCTGTGGGGAGACGTGTGCATGTCTGTCTCCCTGCACCTGTGTGTGTTCTCCTCCACCGGTGCCCCTGCCCCCATCTCCCTCCCTCTCCTGACTCGGCTTACATGGATGAAGGCCAGAAGCAGTAGAAATGTTCGATGGGACAGTGAATAAGTGCCCTCTCTTGTCCAGCTCTCTACCATCAATTTCCCACCTGCTTGGCTGGCTTGTGTTCAGAGAATCAGGGTCTCTCTTCTTCCTCAATGATGTGTGGACCACTAGGAGTTTGTGAAAACTGTTGTGTCAGAACTGATGTTAGGTATGAATTTAGCTGGAATAATTTGACTGCTTCCCCTTATCAAAATAAGGGAAGATTTAAAAAAAAAACTCTATGGGTTTAAAAACATACCTAAAATTTATTTGGGGAATTCCCTGGCGGTCCAGTGGTTAGGACTTGGTGCTTTCACTGCTAAGGGCCCGGTTCGATCCCTGGTTGGGGAACTAAGATCCCACAAGCTGCATAACGTGGCCAAAAATTTTAAAATAAATAAATAAAATAAAATTTGTTTGGAGCAATAAACCAGTGAGATGATGACGGAAAATTTCAAATAAGGAGAATTATGAGATGTGGCCAGTATGATCAAATAATAATAAATATAAAGATGAAATCATTTAAGTCTGTATTGCACCCTCCCCCAAATGTTAAATGGAATGGGATACGTCATAAAAAGAACTGTTACATCTGAGGCTTTAATATTATAATCAAGCAAATAAGAATTAATACGTAGTTTTAGAACAACGGTCTTGGAATTTGGAAAAAACAAACTTAGTATCCCTCCTCTCACATGATAGCCTAAATAACTAGATATTGAGGAAAAAGTAAAATATTCTGAAATTGCATTTTAGGATTTAGGTAAATATGTAATGTATGATGGTGGCATCATTTCCAATGTGATTGCTTAAATCATGTATGCTTTTGAGATAAACAGATACTTGGGGGCTGATACATATTAAGATTTTCAGGTGATTTTCTATTTTTCTTTAATTCAATTTATTCATATTTATTATGGAGAATTTCTAAGTGCTAAAAACTAGTATGAAACCCTTATGATTTGTAATTATGAATGTTCAACAATCCTAATAGAACATTAAAATTAAGTAATTATTTCACACAATACCTGAGGTAGCACACATTGGTTCTATTTCTCTATCAACCTCTCTAAAGTAAAATAGTTATATACAGTTTCTCAGGCTCAAATCAAGTAGTTAAAAAACTATCACTTAAAAAAAAATCTGGGTAGTTCACAAGCACATCGTAATAAATCTGAGCACTTTCTTTCATAGTAAGTGGAGACAAACACCTTTAAATGGCACTCAAGATTCAGTTCCAAAGGAGGGCTTTTCTTATGGGAACATCTTGGATGTAGATTTCTGAAGGTTATACAGTTAGACTTCTGAGAATAAGAATTGGCTGCTCCAAATTTTACATCTTTAAACTGTACACAAACCACTACAAAGCTAGTATAAAAAATTATAGTTATGAGAACATTTAACTTTTATACACAATTAAGTACAGTTAGTTCAATTTGGCTATCTTAGATTTCTCAGATTTTTACTTAACTCTTAAAGATAAGTATTACTCAGCCATAAAAACGAATGAAATAATGCCATTTGCAGCGACATGGATGGACCTAGAGATGGTCATACTGAGTGAAGTAAGTCAGAGAAAGACAAACGTCATATGATATCGCTTATATGTGGAATCTAAAAAAAAAATGGTACAAATGAACTTACTTACAAAACAGAAATAGAGTCACAGATGTAGAAAACTAACTTATGGTTACCAAGGGGGAAAGGGGGGAGGGATAAATTGGGAGATTGGGATTGACATATACACACTACTATATATAAAATAGATAACTAATAAGGACCTACTGTATAGTACAGGGAACTCTACTCAATACTCTGTAATGACCTATATGGGAAAAGAATCTAAAAAAGAGTGGATATCTATATATGTGTAACAGATTCACTTTGTTGTACAGCAGAAACTAACAACGTTGTAAATCAACTATACTCCAATAAAAATTAATTTAAAAAAAGATAAATGGATCCTAGATCTACTGATACAGATCTTCCTTTGAAGTGAGTGTTATGCTCTACCAGTTAATTTACCGAGTGTCTGATGAATTAACGTTGTATAATTCACGTTACACAATGTGAAAGTTGCATACTGACTTGATTAGTTCAGGCACTGTGCCTTATTTTTTTCGGTGGGGGTGGGGTGTGTGTGATTGATCAAATAGGAGCATTTTTAGATGTGGAGACCCGGAGGTCAGCACAGCTCAGGTCCAGCCTTAGTAATCCCCAAGTCAGAGAAGTATTGTCTTGAAAACTGTTTGTTAACACAATGCCTTCTGAGCTTAAAAGTGAAAAACCCAATGGTACAATTCTCCAGGGAAAGGTCTGAGTCAGAGGCCAGCCAGGACAGCGGGGGCATTGCTTCCAACCCACTGGGGAATATATCTGAAAAGTGCCCAAGCGATGTTTGCCTCCTGCTTTTATCCCACCTCCTGCCCTGTGACCTGCTCTTGCCCAAGGAAAGGCAGTCCCCCCTCTGATGGAAAATTGCTATTTCTTTCCATTTTAAATAAAATCTCTGTTCTTTTTCTCAGCAGCTGACCTTTGGGCTAAGGAGCATCTTTTCAGGTGATGCCTTAGCCGTAGTCTAGACTTCTGATAATGCAGGTGCCATCTTCAAAGGTGGTTTTGCCGAACCAAGAATCTCAGACTAAAATCTGTAAGCATTTCAGAATTCCCTTAGACATCAGAGGAGTTACTGAATACCTAAAGTGTGCAGGGAACGATGGGAAATGCAAAAGAAATGTATGGTTCCTATTTCTAAGGAGATTGCAGAATAATTTCCAACTCCCCAATCACATGAAGCCACAATCTAGTGATTATATTGAGCACCGTTTCCGCTGTCATTGTATTGAAAATTTCTGTGGTGCAGTGGTTCCTAACTTAACTGCTCATTAGAATCCCCTGGAAAGCATCTAGGAACACTGATGCTTGGGTTCCGCTCCCAAAGATCCTGCTGTAATTGGTCTGGGGTGAAACGTGGACAACTAGATTTGTGCAGGCAAGGTTGAGAATCAGTGGCTTCCCATCAACCCTGTGAAGCAGAGGTGACAGACAGTATTGTTCTCACTTAGCAGAAGCGATGAACCATCTTACCCAACGTTACCCAGTTAGTCAGTGGCAGCGTTAGGATGAAAAACAAAAGGCTTCCATCCGAGTGGACTTTCAAATTAAATTTGGCAATCCATTCATCACACTGTGGCCACTGTGTGAAATTCTTTGGCTGTTACTTTAAGAATTAGTTTCTGGGAAATATAATGCAACTTGTTTAATCCTGGAATCCCTCCAATCTTAATACTCTCTCGCCCATGCCCCGAGCTTCTGATGCTGGTGGGAGACAGATGAAGGCAATGGGGCCCTTGGAAGAGCCTGGACTGAAGGAATGGGTTTGGCACCAAGTCTCTGAGGGAGTCTCACATCAGACAAGCTCCAGCCAGGATGGCACTGCCACCCCCTAGCCCAGGGGACCTGTTTCCTCCCTGGGGAGCCAACGTCCCAAAGGAGAACGGAAAGGGGCAGCTCTTCCGTTTGTCATGTTCTTAATACCTAGGCTTGAAACCGATCCAACTTTCCAAATATTTTAAATATTTATTTATTTTTTATTTTTGGCTGCGTCAGGTCTTAGTTGTGGCATGTGGGATCTTTCGTTGCGGCCTGCGGGCTTCTCTCTAGTTGTGGCGCTCGGGCTTAGTTGCCCCGAGGCATGTGGGATCTTAAGTTTCCTGACCAGGGATGGGAACACACGTCCCCTGCATTGGAAGGCAGATTCTTTACCACTGGACCACCAGGGAAGTCCCCAAATACTTTAGATAATGCCACTTAGCCTGACATTGCTTACTGCAGAGTTTGTGTTAACTGTATTCGGGGTATCCCATAAATCTTTTCACCATCGTTTTTCAGGGCCCCCTCTGGCTCACCTTTGTGTTTTCTTTTCCCATTTTGGCCAACTTTTCATTTAAAACAAGCATTCCCCATATCTGTCATCCCTTGATCTCCCTCCCTTCCTCTGCTCAGTGCCACACGCTCCCCTGCACAGAGCCCAAACACAGCCTTGTTTGGCAAGGCTCCCCACATTCCACAGTTCTGGAGGGTCCTCGAGAGCTCGTATCCCACTGACCCTCAGTCGTGTCCTCTGGTCAGGAGGGACGCACTGGGTGTGTGCTAGCTGAAAGGAGGCCAGGCCACCCGTTCATGTGATCTGTACCTTGTTATTGGAGCACAGCAGGGCTCGGTTCCTCCTCTTCTCCAAATACTGAGTGCCTACTGTGTGCACTGATCTAGCTGTGTCAGTGAACAAAAGGTTCCCAGGTGGGTCGCGCCTTCTAAGGTGCTGTCTGTGTGGTATGTGGGAGGACATTTATTTAGCACCTTGTGCCAAGAATAGCACCATATTTAGCACTTTGTGCCAAGAATAACTTCATATACTTTATGGAACAAGGCAGCAGGTTAAATAAATAACATGCCAAGTACTGTGGTGATAAAGGATAAAACAGCTCCTGGCCCTACGTTCACAACCTATTTAGGAAATAAACTGAAAATTAATTATAGCCTAGTACAGTCAAGATGTGTAACATGCAGTGGAAACCCACGTAAGGTGAGAGGTGATCAACTTTTTTTTTTTTTTCTAACAGCTGATCAGGAAAGGCTTGACCAGTGCAGATGACATTGGGAATGACTTTAGAATGAGGAATGGAATCTGAGTGGACAGAGTAAAGGCAGTTCTGTTCAGGAGGAATTGGGTGGGCCAAAGTGCAGAGCGTGGATGATAAGCGTGGCATCAGGGAGCAAAGAGGAGCCCAGGGGTTCTGCCAGGGAATGAAGCTGGCAGTAAAGCTTTTGAAGAGCCTTATAAATCCTCAGGGAGGACCCTGTAGATCATAGGAAACTATTCCAGGTTTTACAGCTTAGGGGGCGATACCATCAGAACTGTGTATTCCGAAGGTCACTTTGGTGGAGTGGAGGAAATGTACAGGGCAGACTGGTTAGGATGCCGAGCTATGTGTGTCTTCTAATCAAGGCACGGTGAGGTTCTGGTCTCTGTCATAGGGCGAGTGGAGAAGAGTAAAGGAAACTGGACTCATGGTTGTCCAGCATTTGTAATTGGATGTGCTAAGCGTGAGGCAAGCAAGGAGTCACAGAAGACATGGGGTTCTGGCTTGGGCATCTAGATGTGCCGTCAACTAAGAATTGGGATGTGCTAGGGTTTGGGGCGGAGGTGTCTGGGAGCATAATGAGTTGTGATTGGCACACTCTTCTTTCTCACATTTTAACATTTGTTGTGAAGTCAAACCTGAGACATATGTAGGTGGGATAACGTCACCCCATTTTATACCAAATTAATGGAAGCTGGGAGACCTGTGTCATCAGCTTAACTTTAGAACTGTGACCACAGAGGTCAACGAAGCCTTGAGAGGGATGGGTTAAGAGTCAAAGAAATGAAACTCCAACTAGGCTTCAAGGAGGTTAGCTACAATCCCAGTGTTCAGACTCAACAATATTGAGAAATTGCTGACCTCTACTAAGTGCTAGGGATGTGGGCTGAGACTGGTTTTTTTTTCTGAATTGCATAATATAACAATCATAACACAGGGTGTTGAAAAATTCACCTCGGCTGTCTGCTGCTCCAGATATAGTCAATGTGCAAACTCAGCCAGATCAGAAAAAATCCCCTAAAATTAGTTTAAGAAGGCAACTTGGCAGTTATTCGGGAAAGCATGGTTGTTTCTTTATTGGATTAAGTGTGTTTTAAATTTAAGTGAAAACTAAGTTAAGAAAAATGATAAAATAAGCACTTATTTTTTTGGTTGAAGGCCAATTTGTGTACATCTGTTATTTTAAATATTAGTGATATTTAAAATTGTTCATGAGAGAAAACATCCTTCTGCTTAAATTTAAAATAGGTAATTGAGTAAGAGGTTTGGACTTCTATTTACAAGTATAGGAACATGAGAGACATTTAGAACCAATCATAGCAAAGGAAACTGAAGATGATTCAAAGAAATGGAAAGATATCCCATGCTCTTGGATTGGAAGAATGAATAATGCTAAAATGTCTATACTTCCCAAAGCAATCTACAGATTTAATGTGATCCCTATTAAAGTACTCATGACATTTTTCACAGAACTAGAACAAATAATCCTAAAATTTATATAGAACCATAAAAGACCCAGAATTGCCAAAGCAGTCCTGAGGAAATAGAACAAAGCTGAAGGCATAACCCTCCCAGACTTCCGACGATACTACAAAGCTACAGTAATCAAAACAGTGTGGTATTGGCACAAAAACAGATATATGGATCAGTGGAACAGAATAGAGAGCCCAGAAATAAAGCCACACACCTGCAGTCAATTCATCTTCGACAAAGCAGGCAAGAATATACAATGGAGAAAAAAGTTTCTTCAAGTGGTGTTGGGAAAGCTGGACAGCTGTATGTAAATCAGTGAAGTTAGAGCACACCTTCACACCATACAAAAAAATAAACTCAAAATGGCTTAAAGACTTAAATATAAGCTATGATACCATAAAACTCCTAGAAGAGAACACAGGCAAAACATTCTGTGACATAAATTGTAACAATATTTTCTTAGGTCAGTCTCCCAAGACAATGGAAATAAAAGCAAAAATAAACAAATGGGACTTAATCAAACTAATGAGCTTTTACACAGTAAAGAACACCATAAACAAAGGGAAAAGACAGCCTACTGACTGGGAGAAAATGTTGGCAAATGATGCAACTGACAAGGGATTAATTTCCAAAATATACAAACAGCTCATGCAACTCAGTAACAAAAAATAACCCAATCAAAAGGGCAGAAGACCTAAATAGACACTTCTCTGAAGAAGACATGCCATTGGCCAACAGGCACCTGAAAAGATGCTTAACGCTGCTAATTATTAAAGAAATGCGAATCAGAACTACAGTGAGGTACCAACTCACACTGGTCAGAGTGGCCAACACTGAAAAGTCTACAAATAACAAATGCTGGAGAGGGTGTGGAGAAAAGGGAACCCTCCTACACTGATGGTGGGAATGTAAACTGGTACAGCCGCTATGGAAAGCAGTATGGAGGTTCCTCAAAAAACTACAAATAGTGATGCCCTGTGATCCAGCAATCTCCCTCCTGGGCATATATTCAGAGAAAACTCTAATTCAAAAAGATATATGCACTCCAGTGTTCACAGCAGCACTATTCACAATAGCCAGGACATGGAAGCAACCTAAATGTTCATCAACAGATGAATGGCTAAAGAAGATGTGGTATATATATATATATATATATATATATATACAATGGAATATTACTCAACCATAAAAAGAATGAAATAATGCCATTTGCAGCAACATGGATGGACCTCGAGATTATCTTACTAAGTGATGTAAGTCAGAAAGAGAAAGACAAATACCATATGATATCACATGTGGAATCTAAAATATGACACAAATGAACTTTATTTACAAAATAGAAACAGACTCAGACATAGAAAGCAAACTTATGGTTACCAAAGGGGAAAGAGGGTGGGGGAGGGATAAATTAAGAGTTGGGATTAGCAGATACAAACTACTATATATAAAATAAACAACAAGGATCTACTGTATAGCACTGGGAGCGGTATTCGATATCCTGTAATAAACCATAATGGAAAAGAATCTGAAAAAGAATATATATATGTATTACTGAATCACTTTGCTGTACACCAGAAACTAATAACATTGTAAATCAACTGTACTTCAATTAAAAAAAAAAAACAAACCCCAATCATAGTGGTATTTTAAAACTAAAATTCCAAGATTAAGTTTTTAGACATTGAAGTACTCTAAAAAAAAAAAAAATCATTGAAAACTTCCAAATGCAGTTTAAAACACTGAGTATAATTTGTGAAGCCCCCTTTAAAAACAATTGTGAAAATGTGCTCATATAGATTTGTACATTGAACTTTAATTCTTAAGGGATTTGGATTTGTCAATTTTAATACCTTGAGTATTTTTAAAATTAATAGAAACTCAAAAGTAACTTTTGAATGACTTTCTGTATCCAGAAACCACTCAAGGGGGCAAAACACACATGGACATAAAATATACTTTACCGTTTGCATTTTGACACCGTTTACATGGTGACGAATGAGCCCTGTGCCTTGCCAGCCGCTGTGTGGCTGTGTGGTTATTCTCCTGCACGGGTGCGCACACGCACACAGACGCAGAGGTGCCCGCACACAACCTCCTGTTTCCTCTGCAGTCTTGGCTCCTGAAGCACAGGTTTTTGCCCTTCCCCACTCCAGCCCCCAATTCAAGCCCCGGATCAGGGAGCTTCCTTGAGGTCTGCCTTCTTCTGAATTCCTTTAGGGTTTACAGTCTATACTGTGCATGCAATTTAGCACTTAACTATATGCCTTCTCGTCAACAGTCTCTAATTCTTTGTGTATGTAAGTCTTACTTCCTGCTCTGGTTAGGAGGATCTCTCTTTATTCCTCACATCTTAGTTCCAGCCAGCCATCTCATAGATATGCTTAAGGAAAAAGAAAAAGATGGCCCCTATTTTAAGAGTTGTCTATGTCAGGTGGTTCCCATAGCACAGCACGAACTTAGGCTTTAGAATCCTGTGGGTCCCCTCTTGGCTTCGTTAACTTTCTTAGCTGTGTGAACTTGGCTGATTTATTTAGGCTGTCCAGGTCTCAGTTTATGCAGCTTTTTAGCCCAGCGCCTGGCAAATCATAAAGCCCCATAAATACTCATTGTTTTGGTAAAGCCAGCTGTCCAGAAAGCTTCCGCCTTCCAGGGAAGAAGGGAATTGGCACCAACGCCAGCTAGAGATGCTCCTCTCCTCAGAGCAGCCCAGAGGGAGGATGGGGCGGCTGGTGTGGCCCCTGTGCTCCTCTCTGATAGCCCTGGAGTTGCTGTTGCCTCTTCTGCTGCCCTGGAGCAGGTCGGAGGTTGGGATCCTCTCCGGAGCACATCGTTCTAAGCTGCCGTCACATCGCTGGCTGGAGGGAGGGCTAGGGAGCATGAAGGATCGGTACTTCTGCCAAAGGATTAAGATCTTCTTTGACACTTTGCGATTTGTCCCAGTCACTTTTAACCCATTCAAAGGTGAGCAAAGACTTGTTGACTAAGAAACCATCCTTCAAGCCTGCCCTGCAGGCTTGCTGCTTTGACAATGAACTCCAGGAACTCTTAGCAGGGGCGTCCACTGACTCCAGAGTGTGAAAAGTCTTGTAAAGTCCCAGCAGCCTCACATCCAAGCAGGGCTCAGAAGTGTGCAGACTGAATAGCTTTAAGCTAGCAAACCAGATGGACCTCATCCTGCTCCTTAGATCTTTGTAGGTATCTGTTTCCTCAGTGACTATAGATCTCAATCAGTATATACCTCAATCTGAACTTTGTATTTAAGCCTCAGGCTCAGTTTCGAAGCCTTTAGACCAGTATTAGAAATGACATTTTTCTGCATTCAGTAAGCAGAGAAATGCTTTTTTTTTTTTTTTTTTTTTTAAACAAATCCTCCGCTTTGCCCATGTGTGGGCTTCTCCTAAAAAGGGTTTTCAACTGTGGTCTTTCTGTTTTCTGAAAAATCTTGGTTGCTGTGCTTTTTACTTATGAACTGTGTTCAGGGGGTCAGAAAGAAAGGCTGCCTACAAACAGGTGTCCCTGGGGTCCTTTGCTTTTGTTATCACTCTCTAATCCTGACTGGCATACTTGGCAGCCCTCAGCCGGAAGCAGGTGTAGATGCTGAGTGCACCAGCTCGGTGAGACCTAAGAAATTACAAAGGATATGCATTGATGCCACGTGATGTCTGAGCACAGCTTACAGCTACGTTGTTCTCACGCTGACACAGCCAGGGCAGCTGGGAGATCTGCCAGTTGATGTCTCAGTACCTGCCAGGTGCATTGACCTTCCAGTTCTTGGGAAAAAAGCATGGTACTGCCGACAGTTTCTGTCTTCATTTTCTTTGTGCTAAAGCATGAGACCTACACAGTGAAAGCAGTTCACAAAGCTGAGTGAACCTGATTCAAGGGCGTTGGCTTGGAGGCATCTTAACATTGATTGTTCATAAAGGGGCATTTGGGGTTGTGCTTGCCGTTCTCCCGTCGGCAGCCTGTGAATCCCCAGGGGCTTTGGTAGAGAAGGGAGGCGCTGTGTGCTGAAGGGCACTCTGCTAGCTGGGTCTGCAGAGAATACACCTGGTCACCTTTGGTCTCTGTCTGAGGCTCGGCTCAGCTCACGTGTCCACCTAGGGGGTGGTAGGTTATTGTCTGAGTGAGCTTTGCAGCCCTCTCAGGAAATGGCTACAGGTGCCAATGCTTCTTTCCCGCTTCAAAGACAGGTCAGACAACTGCAGTTATGTAAGGCCCGTAAAACAAAAGTCCTGTGAAAAGGAGGCACTCCATCGGTCCCCTTAGAGCACCTTAGACCAACTCGGGGGGATTCCAGAATCTTTTATTGTTCTGAAGTTTTGTTTTACCACATACTGCTCGAGGATAAGATTTCTTTTGGCTGGAGTCTAGCAACCCTTTCTGTTCTGGTGGCATGTTGGTCTGTAACATGATTACAGGATGGCTTTGGGGGAACAAAGGGAAGGGGTGGGGAGCAACAGAGCTTAGAACAATGTTAGATGGTCTCTGTGTAAAAAGGTCTTTCCTTAGGAATTACTTTTAAACAGTTAAATAGTACTTAATATGTACAAAAAGTATGAACACACAATAAATGTCGTTGAATCCAACACCCTTGTATCCGACATTTCAGTAAAGTTAATACACCCCTTGGTCACCCTTTTCTGATTTTGGCCCTCTCTATGCCAGCCAGATTTAGCCACTATTCTAAACTTAGTATTTGTTGTTCCCACATATTTCCTTATACTTTTATTGCTTTTATGTATGTATCCCCTAAGTGATATATTTTTCATGTTTTTAAGCCTCACATAAATGAAATATTTTGTTGTTGTATGAGTTTTCCCTCGCTCAGTATTAGGTTTGTGTAATATTAGGTAGGTCTGGGTAACCTATCTTCACTTTTCTATGAAATCCCATTGTGTGAATATACCAAAGTCCAGAGTATTGATGGGTGTGGAAATGTTTCATTCATGTTGTCCTGGTAGTAAATGGGAATCTTTCTCTTGTCCTCTCTTGTCCAGTCATGTTGAAATAACTGTCCCCTGTAACTGGATCATTGCCTGGTGTGGGTAGATTTTCTGGTGTAGCTTATGATTTGGAAAACTTATGCTTTGGTAATATTTGTTATTAGAAGAGAAGTAGAGCCTCGCAGAAAATGCCGATGCAAATGTACTCAAATAATCAAATCTGGTCACATGAAGACTAGATTGCAGGAGGGTAAAGCCGATATGAGGTAAAGATACTTTTAGAGTAAACTAGGCCAGAAAAGTCTAAAGTTCTTGACTCAACAGTGGCAGTAGGGATTGAGAGAAGTATTGGGTTGGCCAAAAAGTTCATCTGGGTTTTTCCATAAGATGTTAACCCGAACGAACTTTTTGACCTACCCAATATAAAGATGTAAGAGGATAGAACCTATAGTATTTGGTGGACCAGATGTGGAGGAGACAATGATTTCTGACTGGCTTTGGTCTGTAATGAATAATGGAACCATTCTGTAGCATATGAAACTCCTAGGAGGGAACCATGTTAATGGCGATGAGGGTGGATAAAGGTTTGGACATGTTGAATTTGAGAGACCTGTGATGTCGAGTAAGCAACGGCGTATACGAGTCTGGGGAGCAGGAGAGGGACGTAAGCTAGAGGTAGACTTCCGAGAGTCACTGGCATATGAATGGCGGGTGAAGCC
The DNA here is from genome assembly GCF_949987535.1 of Balaenoptera acutorostrata. Taxonomy (NCBI): domain Eukaryota; kingdom Metazoa; phylum Chordata; class Mammalia; order Artiodactyla; family Balaenopteridae; genus Balaenoptera; species Balaenoptera acutorostrata. Next base: position 16,096,596 of record NC_080076.1, read on the forward strand.
ACAGAAGTAGATGTGGCTCTAAGAAGGAGTGTGTACAGTGAGACGGGAAAAGGGCTGAAGGCAAAACCCACCAGAACACCAAGAGGAGCCTGCAAAGCAGTGTGAAGGGTAGGGGCCTAAAAAAGAGGGAGAAAAGTGCTTTCCTGAAGACAGAGGGAGAAGTTTCAAGAAGGAGGAATTGATCAACAGACCGGAAGTGACAAAAGTCAAGTTGGGCAAGAACTCGAGTCCATTGGATCTAGCATCAAAGAGGACACTGGTGACCTTCTGGAGAGCCATGTCAGTGGAAGGGTAGGGATAGGAACCAAGTTATGAGTCAGCAAAGGCTGGATAATGAGAGAAAGGAAACAGCAGGTGTAGACTCGTGTTTCAGATCAGGCCTGGCCTGAGCGAAACAGATGGCAGCAAGAGAGTAATAGGTCGAGGAAAGTTTTGTTTTGAACATAGGAGAAGCATAAACATGTTTATGTGCCAAAGGGGAAAGATCCAGCGTAGAAGGAAAACTTGATGATAAACAAGAGAGGAAGTAATTGAATTGGTACATGGGAAGGAATGGAATCCAAAACAAAAGTGGGAAGGGTCAACTTTGGGGAAGAGAAACTATGTCTTTCCCACTGAGGAGGAATAGCAGAAGGAACAGACTGAGGAGGATGTGGGTAAATCTGTAAAGTGAGAGGCCAGGAAGTTGAGGATGTTTCTGCCACTGTACCTCTTCAGATACCTTTCCTTTATCTGCCACCGATCTGGAGAAACTTCTAATTGTCTTACAAGCATAATTCACCATCACTTCCTCAACAGTTGCACTGTCCAATATGGTAGCCACAAGCCACCTGTGGCTATTTAAATTTAAGTAAATTAAAATTATGTACACTTAAGAAATTCCGTTCATAAATATACTAACCACATTTCAAGGGTGTAGTAGTCACATAGTGCCCGCCATATTGGGTATCAGAGCTGCAGAATATGTCCAACATCATAGAAAGTCCTGTTATCCAGTCCTGTGGTAGAGGCCTCCCTGAAAACTCCCCCACTAAAACCTCAGCCTTCTATCTGAATTCGACATTCTTCCTCTGAGTTCCTCTGTAAGGATACTTCATGTTATTCACCTCAAGTGTCAACTACTTGAAAGGCAGTTTTAAAAATATATAAACTTTATATCCCGATAACCAGATCAGATAGTGTCTGGTCACAGGGGTTGCTGAATAATGGTTCATTTAAAACGCAAATGAATGAACAAACTGGAAAGTGAGTGAATGAATGAATAGATGGTTGGGTGCATTGGCCTAAGTCTTTGGGCCTTAAGGCAGTGAAGCTTGGGGTTCTATAGGGATCAGATAAGTGCTGAACCGTCCACAGCGAACACCTCATTTATATTAAAGCTCCATTTGAAATGTTCACAGTTCAATCTTCAAAGTTTCCCCTCAGAAATCCTTACCTTTCTTGAGTAGTTGACAAATTTTAGCTTCAGAAAAAGTACCTTTCCCAGATCTTTCCATTGTTGATATAAAATTAAAATCAGGCGTTATTCCTATGCTTTCCCTGGAATGAATCTCTTAAGACGGCAGTGGAGGCTAATGGGACCTTAGAAATGCAAAGATAGTCCTTGGTAGGAATAACGCTAAGTCATTTTGTCTCCCATTTAACACCTTGGCCTGTCAAATAGTCTCTAGCACAAGCAGGAAGGGCTCTGGGGATGTGGAACACAAAGATCATTGTAGTGTTGACCTATAAGAAGTTAAAAAAAACAAAAAAATTCCTGGGAAAAGAGTTCTGTAAATAGCACAACAATAATACCAGCTAATGCTTATTAAGTACTTGTGAGTCAAACACTGTATGTACTGAGTAGCTTGTTAGACATCTATTTTTAATCGTTAATATCAGCCCCTCACATCCATGCCTTTTTTTAAATCCCTATTTTGTATGCATTAAACCAACAACCTAAGGCTTGAAGAGATTAATAACATTGTTAGTGTTACACAGTAAGTGGCTGGATTTTGAACATGGGTAGACTCTAGAACCTGTGTTTAACCACTGTGCTGCATTAGCTCCCAGGCTCCGAGCTCTGGGATAAAATCTGATGCTGTCAAGGGCAGCTGAAGGGCACGGAAGCAGGGCAGTGAAAGAAACAAGAGGAGAAGAATGAATGTTGACATGCAACCATGCCATCTTCCTTTTTGCTTAGATTGGTCTGTAGGCCTGGAGCGGTCCTGCCTCAGTTTTATTTTCACAGGCAGTCCCCAAGTAATAAATGTTGTGCCCCATAGTTCATTGTATGTCAGTTACTTGAAATTTGGAATGATTGTGTAAACTGAACAGTATTATAAATGGTGGTAGGTCTCCATTGCAGTGTATCCACATCCATGTAATAATCCATCCATTTAGTTGGTTCACAGATTATCAGATACTGGATGTTAAGAGGAGGATCTTTATGTCATACATAAGCTTGTGAACCATGGTCCACAGTACTGATTGGTATATGTTTACATAAGTATCAGCCAAAACTATGCAAAATTAGAGGACTAAATCCTCAACTGAAAAAATACTGTACATTTCCAGGTGTACTGGACAGGATTTTGGGGTTAACCTTTGTCTTCAAGAGTAGGTACCGGTCTTCCCTGCTGGCACAGTGGTTAAGAATCTTCCTGCCAATGCAGGGAGCACAGGTTTGAGCCCTGGTCCGGGCAGATCCCACATGCTGCAGAGCAATTAAGCCCGTGTGCCACAACTACTGAGCCTGTGCTCTAGAGCCCGTGAACCACAACTACTGAGCCCACGTGCCACAACTTCTGAAGCCCGCACGCCTAGAGCCTGTGCTCCGCAACAAGAGAAGCCACCGCGATGAGAAGCCCACACACCACAACAAAGAGTAGCCCCCGCTCGCCGCAACTAGAGAAAGTCCGCACGCAGCAACAAAGACCCAAAGCAGCCAAAAATAAATTTATAAAAAAAAAAAAAGTAAGTACCATTCTTTCCCTTCATCAGTCTGATGCAATGAGTGTGCTTATGGGTTTCCATTTAGACTGTGGGTGTCCATTGAAAAAGGCTTTTCTGAGCAGCTGGTAAAATGTAAAGCGAGAGAACTAGCATCCATGTCTATAAACATAAGATTAACCCGTTTTGGTTAAGACAATAGTTATGCTCAAAAGTCAGATTTCTTGGATAAAAAGCTTTAACTGGGTTTTCTTTTCATTATGAAACGGCCAGAGTGATAAAAGATCCAAGATAAAATATAGCCCCCAGAGATTATTCTTGGCGTGTTTCTTGACACCCATCCATGGTTTATGTCACCCTATGGCCCATGGAGATGCTTGATTTACAGACACTTAGCTGGCTCTAAGACAGGGCCCAAAGGTGGTAGGGGGTTTACATATGGATGTTATCTTTGAAGATGAAAGTTATGTTTACTACTTTATTTGAAGACAACTTGTAATGGGATGTCATAACAGTCTTGTTAGGTTTGTAGATAATTTAAACAAAGTCTGATTAACAAAAACAGAAGAAAGGCACGTAGGAAGTCAGCGTTTCATGGGTGCAGTTTGTGGTTGGCTGTGCGGTCACTTTCCTCATCATAGATGCCTTTGTGCTTTCCCTGAAAGGTCACTGTGTCCCTCTCTGTCACATCTGAGGAATTTCATCCTAAGTGACTGAAAAACCAAGTTTGGGGAGTTCTGATGCTCTTAAGCTCCATCACAGGGCCTGCAGGAGACAGGCGAGTGTGACCGGCTCTCCAAGAGCGCTGCAGAGCATTTTCCTGAAACAGTTACTGAACGGTTAAGGATTAAGTTGTATTATCCGTACTAAGAAAACTGCTTGTCCAGCATTAAGTTTGAGGTAAATTGGAGTTTATCCCAAAGCACAGTAGGAGCTGAGAGTATCCTGGTTGCTTGGGAGGGTAACTTGCTTCAGGAAGGAAGCTATAGCTGGGAGATTCAGACATTCTGGTTCTTGGCCTTAGCTGAGAACCCCAGTTTCCTGGGGCCTGGCCTAGGAAGTTTTCAAGGGGAAACAGGTCACTTCTACCTTCACTTTTCCCATAAAAACTACAAGGAGGAGGGCAGACTGTCCCAAAGCTGCCTCGCTGGGCAGTGGTCCAGTTAGTGCTAGGACACTCGAGCCTTTCTCTGGCTTTTCCTCTCTGATGACAACCCAAGTGCATCTGAACTCTCAGTTTGGGGGTGTCCTGCTTCATCACCCAACTAGGAACGTGTCACTGGGGTAAGCGAGAGAGGCAGGGTCCCTAAAAGCATGAGGTAGGGAGGGCCTGCATGGAGGCAGAAGAGGTCCCGCTTTCTTTAGGTCCCTAGTTTCCCAGCAAGGTGTTAGCCTGTGAGAGATGATCAGGGCGTAGCTATTGGGTAGTTACCCACCTCCGCCAGTAAATGGGCTGATCAGGAATGAAGGGCTAGCACGGGGCGTGGTTTCCTCTGCCACCGCCTCCCCTTGCCTGGCATCCACCTGGACCACTTTTGTCCTTCCAGGCTCAGTTGGAGCCATGCTTCTTCCACGAGAAGCCCTTCTCATCTTTCCCCAGCAATGAGGAGCTCCCTTCAGTCTGCGCTAGAGCCCCGTGCATGCCTTGGACCCACTTTACCCACCTCCCACCCTTTCCTCGGTGTTTTTTGTGTTTGTTGTTTTTTTTTAAGATCGCATATTTCCACATGGAGGCTGTATTGTCCATAAAAAGTTTAGCTTTTACCTGTCATATGTTCCAAAAGATGGTTTCTCAAAAAGACCAAAGCTCATATCACTGCCAGATTCCTCCTCCTCTTTCTCTATTTCTGCTCAGTTTGCCTCACACGGGGCCAGGCCCCTGCGGGGGCAGATCCACCAGCTCCTACACTGCAGGAGACGTGGCCCAAGTGGATACTTAGCAATAGCTGACAAAGAGTGAAGGCTAAGTTTTGAAAGACTTGGACTGTATCTTCAAAATACATTTAATGCTAAGCTGACAAAAATCGGCAATACACGGTTGTATTTTGAAGGATCAGGAGTCCTGGTCTAGTGCAGATCCAAACTATCATCATGAACCGTAATGCAAATTGGCCCTGGGTGCAAATACCTACTGAAGCAATCATAAACAGTGGAAACTGTTTCTTTACGAAATCGCCCATGTCTATTTAATGAGCACTAAATTAACATTTAATTGACATTGTGTAATTGACATTTTTCTGCTGTGAAAGTAGATGAAGAGGAATTAACTCCTAAAAACAGGTGATTGTAACCAGGTGCTTAGGATGCGTGTTAGTTTAGATCGAGGGAGTAGTGAAATTGCTGATTTTTACATCTGTTCTGGTAGAGTGGTCTATGGAGAAAGGGGTCAGTTTGAGACCCTCTTCTGCTGTTTTTTTTTTTACTGGGTATCTGTTTTGCATCTCCTCCATCCCCAAGTGTATGAAGAGGACGAGCAGCTCCTGTCTGGCTGGGACCGTGGCTCTGTCCAGTAACCCTTTTGGCTTTGTAGTGCCCTGTAGCCATGAACCTCTTCCTGGAGTGAAGAGGGGACCTGTTTGGATAAGGTTTCCAGTCCCTTCTGCCTCTTTTCTCCCTGGGATCCTTCCTCATCGGCCTGCCTGAGATGGGATAAAGTACCAGAGAGAAACGGGAGAGACCTTTTCCTACTTTGACTTTTTAAAAAGTAATAGATAACAGTATCAGCGGTCATGGGTATTGAGTGCCAGGCTTTCCCCTTCATCTCTTTATAGCCCTACAAAGGGCTCCCTTTTTGGGTGTAGAAACTGAGGCCTGGAGTGGATGAAGACCTTTCAGCCTGGGGAAGTCGGGGTAGAACTTTCGAGGTCCGCCCAGGCTCCAGGCGCTACCTCAGATCCCCTTTCTGATGTATGAACTGCGTTTTATCTCCTTTATCTGGTGATGTATTTGTTCCGTCTCCAGTATTTTCACAAGGGTAAGAGGTTCTTGTTCTCCTAAGATGAAATTGGTATGTTTCTTTATAAAAGATAAGAGAGTTTTCTGGGAGGGAAGAAAAAAACAACTTTGTAGTAGGAGATGGATGCTAATTTCATTTTGTGTTCTTGTTGAATTTAATGACAATGTAGGAACATAGAATTACTTAGTAGATAATTCTGTAATTACTTAAAGATGAGCAAAAACCTTGTTTTGAAGCAGGGAGATATGCTCCCTAGAGAAAGCCAAAGACTACATTTAAGTCAGATGTTTTATGGAGAGATGAGCCATTATTATCTGCAAAGGTCAGATTCTGCCTCTTCACAAGGTAGGGGAGAAAGATTGTTTTAGAAATAATAAAAGCTTTATTTATAAAAACCATTTAGCCGGGACTACCCTGGTGGCACAGTGGTTAAGAATCCACCTGCCAATGCAGGGGACACGGGTTCGAGCCCTGGTCCTGGAAGATCCCATGTGCCGCGGAGCAACTAAGCCCGTGAGCCACAACTTCTGAGCCTGCGCTCTAGAGCCCGCGAGCCACAACTACTGAGCCTGGGAGCCACAACTACTGAAGCCTGTGCGCCTATAGCCCGTGCTCTGCAACAAGAGAAGCCACCGCAATGAGAAGCCCGCGCACCGCAACAAAGAATAGCCCCCGCTTACCGCAACTAGAGAAAAGCCCGTGCCCAGCAACGAAGACACAACGCAGCCATAAATACGTTTATTTATCTATCTATCTATTTATTTATTTTTAAAAAACCCATTTAGCCAAAGACCCGAAGGGCCTAGTTGACATGAATTGATGAATCCTTGTAACACTGAGCTTCTCCGATTGCTTCAACTTCTGAAAGAAGAGCTTCCGGCCCCAGGAGCTAAATTCTGTGCCTTGATGTTTGAGGCTGCAGGAGCCATGGCTGCTTTGCTCCCAGTGGTCATTCCAGGACCTTCTGAGTGAGTGGTTAACGTTTGGCTATGGTGCCCACACACGTTGGATTTTGCCTAGGATAGTTTTAAACTAAATATTTTGTCCTGTTAGTCTGCGGTGCATAATAATAGCTAACGAATTGAGCATCCTGTGCTCCTGGGAGCATGTGAGTGCAATTTAAGCATCCTCTCCTCGAGTCCCCCCAGCGACCCTCTCACTTCATGTTATGGTTCCAGACAGTAAGGTGTGGAGGTTTAGCGAGTTGTCCCAGGCCAGGGAGCCTGTGAATGTGAAGCCAGGTTTTGATCTCAAGTCTCATTTCAACCCTGAGCTCTTTACCCTCTGGCTGCACAGTCTTTCATTTTGTCAGACCAGATGCTTTGATTTGGAATTGGAAACTGACCATCATCTATCACCCCCTCCATGGTCTTGGGGTCCTACTACTAGTGGGCAAGATAATTTATGTTCCCCAGTTCTCAGGGCTGCTTTGACCCTTCTGTGGCCCTGTGGGTGTGCCTCTGTGCTCAGGCCTGTGGAATCCCCTTCCCCGTTCTGTTCTCACTTTCCCAAGTCCTGCTCCTGCTTCAGGGTTTCCCGTAAAGTCTTTGCCTCATTGTTCCAGCTAATTGTGATCCCTCCTTCTTGATTTCTCCCAGCTGAGAACCTGGGAGTTTTCCCTTTATACAGTGATTTGTTACACACACATCCTTTCTGTGTTGTATTTTCTGTTGTCACACTGTGGTGTTTTCTTTGAGTTCTTTATGGATGGGAAGATTCAGCCATTCATTTATCCATCCAGTAGTTTTATACTAAATTTTTACTCTGTGCAAATGAAATATAAGGGGAAGGCCAGGTTTCTGAATCTTAATGCAATGCTGATAAATCTTGATGAGAGAAATAAAAGGGTCACGCGAAGATGATGATGCTTGTAACCTCATGGTCTTTCTCGACAAATGGAAGGAAGTCATGAAAAATATTTAGCTCATTTTGCCACTCCAGCCTCTTTGCCCTCCTTTTGCGCTAAAGGATCCTGCTGTCAAGAACTTCTACTCTTAAGTTTTCGCTAGCTTTTTGGGACCTGATCTGTCATGTGAGTCAAGGAAAGCGAGTAGAATTCACATTTGTAATAACAAATGGTCTCTTGTAAACAGTGAGCACTCGCGTGAATTGTGGTTGGTCCCTTTTCGCTGTTTCTCATTCCAATCTTGTCTTATGTCTATATGAAAAATGTTTCAAATTTGTGGATATGAACTTTCCTATGTAAGAAAGCTAATCAGATGTTGAATGTGCTAATTATTTAAAGATGGGAAAAGTGGAAAAGAAAAGGTCCTTTTGGAAAAATTGACAGAGGGTGATGAAGGGGGTATGTGTGGAGGGGCGGGGAAAGGCACAGTTTCTTCTAAAAAGTCAATTTAATTAAAACATCTGGCTTAACATACAGAGTGAAGTAAGTCAGAAAGAGAAAAACAAATACCATATGCTAACACATATATGGAATCTTAAAAAAAAAAGTGGTTCTGATGAACCTAGGGGCAGGACAGGAATAAAGACGCAGACATAGAGAATGGACTTGAGGACATGGGGAGCGGGAAGGGTAAGCTGGGACGAATTGGAGAGTGGCATGGACTTATATATACTACCAAATGTAAAATAGATAGCTAGTGGGAAGCAGCCACATAGCATGGGGAGATCTTCTGGGCTACACACGTGTCCTCAGTACAAGTTTTGCTCTTAGTTGGTAGGTAATGAATGTACAGTAATTAAAAGAAAACTGAGACATAGCTGATAAAGCAGGCTCCTGTTTAAAGCAGAACATTATTCACTTAAAGAAACAAAAATGCTTGCCATTTCTTACGACCTGGAAAAAACCAGAATGGTTAAGAGACAAGGGATTCACTGTAGAATAACCTGTCTCATTGGGAAACACCATAGCTCTGTGGGGATTAGCATGAAGTTTCGCTCTTCAACAATGAAAAAGAAACTTTTACTCTCAGATGGTGGATGGAATAGGAATGGGCCAGGAGTTGAGTGTCTTTTTTTTTTTTTTTTTTTTTAACCAACAGCAGGTGTCCGGAGTTGTGATATTTTCATTTCATAAACTGAAGTGGCATCAACTCCAGTAAGAATTTGATTTCCACCAGCTACAGTTTTCATTTTCTAGAAATGCTTCATTCTGTTTGGAGGCCTTTCATGTCTCTGGACTCCATCTGTACACCCAGACTATGTGCGTCGCCTACATTAATTCTTCAGATAGGAATGATCAGCCCAGGGCTACAGATGGAAAGGTTAGGGCACAGAGAGAGTCACTTGCTTGGATTTCACAGTCAAGAAGGGAGGTAGCTGACATCTGAACCTACATCTAACTCCGAATTTTGAGCTCTTAGCCACCATGCCATAAAGCATACTATCACAGCAGTACACATAATACTTTAGTAATGCCCATGGATAGTATGTGACTTACCTGAATAAACCATATTTGACTATTTACTGCACTGTAGTGTTGAGAATTAAGGAACAGCAACAGAATAGTTCCCAATTTTAGTCTTTGTATAATTCAGTGCTGCTTCTGTTCTGTCCAAGTATGATAATTATATCGATCTCTTAGTTTTAGGTGCTTGCTGGATCCCAAACTGTACATGCAGATCTGATGTGATTTACAAAATCTGAGAAATGCAAATTAAAATCACAATGAGATACCACCAATAGCCAGAATGGCTATGATCAAAGAGAACGCAAATAACATGTTGGTGAGGATGTGGAGAAAAGAGAACCCTCCTACGCTGTTGGTGGGAATGTAAATTGGTGCAGTCACTGCGGAAAACATTATGGAGGTTCCTCAATAAACTGAGAGTTAGAACTACCATATGATCCAGCAGTTCCACTCCTGGGTATATATCCAAAGAAAACAAGAACACTAATTCGAAAAGATACATGAACCCCAATGTTCATAGCAGCATAATTTACAATAGCCAAGTTATGGAAGCAACTTAAGTGTCCATCAACAGGTGAATAGTATTCCAGCCATAAAAGAAATGGCATAATAGTCAACCATAAAAGACGTCTTGCCATTTGCGACAACATGGTTGGGCTTAAAGGGTATTATGCTTAGTGAAGTCAGACAGAAGACCCATCTGTAGGGTCTTCACTTATTGGAATAGAAGAAAGGTATTGGGATACTATTTAAACAGCTGTTTTATCCTTAAGGAGGAGGATAGGGGATCAGAGTTACCTTTGTTTGGAGCCCCAGGGCAGCAGGAACCATGAAGGGAGAGAGAATTTACTTTTCATGAAGTTGCCTTGGCTTGTTGGTCTCTGCTGAAGCAAACATTTCCTGTGCCTTCGTCTAGATTTGCAGGATGCTGAGGAGAGAGGGAGACTGTGCAGTTCTGCCTGGGTTTATCAGGAAGCCATGGTTCTTGAATGTGCAAGGTGAGAATGAATGATACTGATATTGGAATGAAAAGGCGCCCCCCCTTGGGAAATGGTGCCCATGCAGTTACACGCTAAGTCTTTTTTTGGCTTTTTTTTTTTTTTTTTTTTTTTTACTTATGGCTGTGTTGGGTCTTCGTTTCTGTGCGAGGGCTTCCTCTAGTTGCGGCAAGTGGGGGCCACTCTTCATCGTGGTGCGCGGGCCTCTCACTATCGCGGCCTCTCTTGTTGTGGAGCACAGGGTCCAGACACGCAGGCTCAGTAGTCGTGGCTCACGGGCCCAGTTGCTCCGCAGCATGTGGGATCTTCCCAGACCAGAGCTCGAACCCGTGTCCCCTGCATTAGCAGGCAGATTCTCAACCACTGCGCCACCAGGGAAGCCCCTTTTTTGGGGTTTTTTCTACACCAGAGGCTACCACCACTGGTGATCAATTGAGTTAACAGCTCATGTACCAGACTTAATCAGTTACAGTTTGTACAACTGATAGAAGTTGCGCAACATGAACAGCCTTGATTAGGCCTACCCCCATCCCAGCAAATGTTTTAAGTGTTCAGATGTCAGCACAAATCAAGAATCTTGGGAGTACTCAAGGCAGAACTGCCTGCAGCCAGGGTTATACAGATCGTAAACATGTCCGGCAAGTTCACAAAATTTGAGGCCTTGTCTTATGTAAGAACACTAGGGCATTTTTTTTCTTTACCTTTTTTTGGATTTTTCTTAGGAAAATGAGGTTAAATTTTCATTTTTTTCCGTTGTCTATGCTGTTGAGGGATAATGGCCATGCAGATAATCTAAAACAGCTGATAGAGCAAACAGAATTTATAGTTTGGTGCTGGAATGCATTACACAAGTTATTGTTGGCAACACTTCAAGCCTCCTATTCATGTTTTTCTTAAGCTAATCTGAAAATTAGAATGTATTCTCTGATCATGCAGCTTCTAATGGAAAGGGAGCGTATTAGGGATTGCACCGAGTGGCAGAAAAGTGCTCGCTAAAGATTTAAGGGTGCCCACAGATAAGCATCACACAAACAGCTGAAAAATGGCCAGGAGTTGAGTCTTTTCTCAAAGCTTTTTATTTTAAAATGAGATACAGATCTAGAAGACCACTCAAAACAACCGTGCAGCTTAACGTAAGGCAGATACCTCTGTAGCCACCACTTAAGTCAAGAAATTTCTTTGTCAGCCACCTAGAAGTCTCCCCATGTTACCGTAGAAACATAAACCTTTCATCCTTCCAAAAATAACCACTCTCCTAGTACTTCCTTGCATTTCTTCATAGTTTTATCATCTGCATGTGAGTCCCTGAATCCTGGAATTTCCCATTTTTAAATTCAAACTATCTTTTAAATCTTTAGGTTTCTCTCTATCCCTTTTTCTTACAGTTTGTCTGTTGAGAATCTTGGGCCCTTTGGTCTATAGAGTTTCCCACACTCTGGATTTTGCTGATTGCACTGATTTGCTTATTCTTACTGAGGCACTTTTTGAGTATGTGAAACATTAACATGGTTCCAGAAGGCAAAGCTACAACAAGTATAGTAAGACGTATCACTCCCCACCCCAATGCAGTTACTCCATTTTCACCCAACAATCTCATTAGTTTATCCTTATTTTTTTTGCAAAAACAAATAGATGCATGCACATATATACAAAAATATATAGTTCCATCCTCTTCATTATAGCAAAGTTAGCGTACTGTATGTTTTTATACTTTGCTTACTTCGCTTACCAGTGTATTGTAGAGGTCACTCCATGTTGGTTTATAAAGATCTTCATTCCTTTCATTTTTCTTCAGCTGCAGAGTATTCCATTGTGTTGGATATACCCTAGTCTATTCATCTTCAATTAGAATAATGTTAATAATGTACTCCATTATTTTATAATTACATGTAATCTTGCAATGAATATTCCTGTGCACATGTACTTTCATTTTGATATACATATTCCCCAAAGTGAAATTGCTAAGGTCAAGAGGTAAAGGCACATGTAGGTTTTTATCCATCTGTTTTAGGTGTTGCCTAACTTCTCTCCATAAGGGATGTACGAGTCTGTATGCCCACCAGCAATGTCTGAGCATTCCTGCTTCCCTAAGCCTAGGCAACAGTGTTTTTGAGCTTTTTAATTTTTCCCAGTCTGACAGACAAAACATGCTGTCTCAGTGTAATTTTAAATTGCTTTTCTCTTAGGAGTAAACTTGGACATCTTAATACATTTCAGGGGCATTTTTGCCTTATGAACAGTCTGTTTATGAATTTTGTCCATTTTTCTATCGTACTTTGGCCCCCTCAATGTTTGAATATGTAATACATATCCAAACAATATATATAATATATATTTTTATATATATAAATATCAGCCTTTTATTTCTGGTATGTATTGCAAACATTTTCTCCCAGTTTGTCATTTGTCTTTTGACTTTGCTTCTGATATTTTTCACTGTGCAAAGGTTTTTATTTTTATGAGGTCAAATCTATTAATTTGTTAAGATTGCATCTGGAATTTGCTTATAATTAGAAGGCTGCTTTTTGCACCCAGGTTATAGAGGAATCCCCCCATATTTTCTTCTAGTACTTTTGTGGTTTCAGTTTTTACATTTATGTCTCAGATCCACTTGAAGCTTATTCTTGTGTATGGAGTGAGGTCTGGATTTGATTTTTTTTTTTTTTTTTTTTTTTTTTTTGCAAATGACTATCCAGTTGTTCAAGTACAACTTATTAAAAAGTCCATCTTTTATCTCAGGGCTTTGAGATACCACATTTAATATACTAAACTTCTAAAATAGTTGGGTCTGTTTCTGGATTTTCTATTCTATTCCGTTGATCTGTCTGTCCTCTTGATGTACAAGTACCAACTGCCCTGTTTTAATTCCAATAGCCTTTGTTGTATGTTCAGTATCTTCCAGAGCTATATCCCTCATCCCCTGCACCAGCTTTTTGTTATTAGTGTTTTCTTAGCTCTTCTTGCATGTTTGTTTTCCCTATGAACTTGTCTAGCTCCATAGAAAGCGAAGTTATTGGAGTTGGTAATTTTATTGGAATTAATAAATTAATTTAAAGAGAACTGACATCTTTATAATGTTGAGTTATCCTATCCAAGAATAAGAGATAGCTATTTGTTCTAGATCATTTTTTGTCTTTCAAGAGTGTTTTTAAAGTAGTGTGCACATAGGTTTTGCAAATCTAATAAGCATATTCCTAAGTAACTTGTATGTTGGTATTTGTGCTACCTTACTAAATTCTTTTACTGTGGAGGTATTTTTTCATTGTTTCTCTTAGTTTTTCTAGGTACACTATCCTATCATATGCACATAGAGTTTTCGTTTCCAATTTTTATGCCTCTAATTGACTTCTCTTGCCTACGTTGGCTGATTAGAATAATGTTAATGTTAAATGGTAGTGGAAATAGCATCTATATTTTGTTCCTGACTATAGTGGAAGTGCCTCTAATATTTCTCCATTAAGAAAGGGGAATAAGATGCTAACTTTAAGACTAAGGTATAAGTCTGTCAATTCCTATATTCTTGAGTGTGTGCGTGTGTGTGTGTTTAAATCAAGAATGGATACTGAATTGTCAGACTTCTTATTAGCACTATGGAAATATTATGGTTCTTCTTTCTAGATCTGTTAATACCATATATTTATTGATGCACTTCCTACTGTCGAACCTAACATGCATTCCTGGAGTACTTCCCAGTTGGAATTTCCTAAACACAGTTGGCCATGGTGCATTATTAGATTCTGTTTGCTATATCCTTTTGGAAATTTATATCACTATTATTTTGTAATGTCAGTTGTAATACTTTTGGGGGCTATCTGTGATAGGCTATTTATTTAACATTGGCTCTATCTAATCTTTAACAGTTTGGTAGAATACCTCAGTAAAACTGGCTTGTGGGGAATAACTTTCTATTAACATTTCTTATATGAAATTGGTCTGCTTCAGCTTTCTATCCCTAGTGTGGTCTGTGTTGATGAACTGTATTCTCCTAAGAAGTAAGACATTTCAGATAGGTTTGTGAGTTGACAATATTAAGGACTGGCTACTACCTGTAGGGCTGAGATTGAGCACTGAGGGAAGAGACCCCACCCCTACTTCCAGGGCTCCCACAGGGTGAGACCCAGACATTGCTGCAGAGGGCATGGCTGTGGCTCAGTGGCTGGTGGAGAAGCTGTTGAGATACTGTCAGTGGAACCTGCTAGAAAAGTGCTGGGGGGGACTTCCCTGGTGGCGCAGTTGTTAAGAATCCGCCTGCCAATGCAGAGGACAGGGGTTCGAGCCCTGGTCCGGGAAGATCCCACATGCCGCGGAGCAACTAAGCCCATATGCCACAACTACTGAGCCTGCGCTCTAGAGCCCCCGAGCCACAACTACTGAAGTCTGTGTGCCTAGAGCCCGTGCTCCGCAACAAGAGAAGCCACCGTAATGAGAAGCTTGTGCACCGCAACAAAGAGCAGCCCCCCGCTTGCCGCAACTAGAGAAAGCCCGCACGCAGCAACAAAGACCCAATGCAGAAGTAAATAAATAAATAAATAAAATAAATTGTTGGGGGAGGTCATCCATCAGGAAGCACCATATGTGGAAAATCACTTCAAAGCCACACAGGGAGGAAGTGGGGGGTGGTTCCTTGCCAGCCACGCTCTGCTTCTCTGAGCCTCTCCCTCTGCTGGAGGGAATGCTGCAGGAGGCTGATGGATGCTGGGCATTGCTGGTCCCTTAGCCCCTCGGGAGCTTGGAGCTGAGCAGCAGCTCACTCAGGAGCAGGTGCTAGAGAAGCTGCGCAAGCTGCCGGTTGCTAGCACCCATTGCTAGAGCTACCATGCACTGCTGTATCCTGCAAGCACACTACAACCAGAGGAATTATTCTTGCTATCTGGTGGAAAAATTGCCTTAGGACAGTCCTGATCTAGGGCATGGATGTGAGAGTGTCTGGGCCACCCCTTGGCTGTTGGAGGCAGATCTTGCTGCTCTGTGGCTCTGCAGGTGCTTCCTTCCCCGCTACCGGGGCTCGTGGTGCTGGTGGAAGAGCCTGACTTCTTAAGCCAAGGGTCTCTCTTGCCTCAGTCTCTGCTGAGAGCCTCCAAACAGACCTTCAAGGTCTGTTTACACAAAACATATTTAAATTCCAGCCTTTTCTTATCAAGTATTTGGTATTAGTGGTTGTGATTACAGTGAGGCTGGTACCTGGTAGAGCCTCAGGCTTGAACAACGCAAGCGCTGAGGTCTAACACCCTAAGGTCCTATAATGAAAATCCAAAGGAGCCTGCAATGTATCGCGTTAAGATGCAGTTTTTCTGTTCTTCACAAGAATGTACATTTAGCAGAAAGTATAGGAAAAAGCTAAAGGAAGGTGAGATGGTATAGAAAGGTCTCATGGGGAAGCTTTTTTTTTTTTTTAATTGAAGTATAGTTGATTGACAGTGTTGTTAGTTTCTAGTGTACAGCAAAGTCATTCAGTTATATATATTCTTTCTGGTATTCTTTTCCGTTGTAGGTTATTACAAGATATTGACTATAGTTCCCTGTGGGAAGCTGCTTTTGACTTGGACCTTAAAGGATGGGTGGGATTTGGCCTGGCGGAGACAAGGGAAGAGAACTTTCCAGAAGAAAGGGAAGAGGGTCACAGCTTGAGGAACAGAGGCAGGCCCGTTTAAGTGGGTTCAGAGGTTTTGTGAGAGGGAGGGGAGCCCTGAGCCTGGAAGGTGTGTTAGGGGCCAGACAGTAACCTCTAATTTTCCTTACTGTCTCATTTCATCTTCATGCTTATTTAGCCCACGTGGCAAGGAGGGTTAATATTATTGGCATTATGATGAGGATAGAAAACCCAAAACATTAAATGTAATACAGATGAGGTGTAAGACACGAGTGCAGTGGTCCTCAGTTGGTTGGTGCAGACTTACAACAATGTCTGGAGACACTTTGGGTCTTCGCAGTGGAGAGTGGATGCCCCTGGAGTCTAATGGGTAGAGGCCAGGGATGCTGCGGTGCACCCTACAGTGTTCAGGACCGCCTCCCTCCCTGCCCCTCAGCAAAGAAGTAGCCGGCCCCAGATGTCAACAGTACTGAGGTTGAGAATGCCCTAGTGGTTGGTTATTTGGAGGGACCAGAAAACCCCCTTCGATTCCTCTTTTCCTTAGGTCACCCAAAATGGTAGCAACCATGGGACATCTGTAAGCCATAGGACGACAAGAGTAGCCTCTGTTACCCAGTCAGTCTGGCGTTTCCAAGCTTAGATCCACCGGTTATCCTTGGGCATGGCTCTTACTCCTAGGATCCAGTCTCTGTGACTTTGGGTCTTTTCGAGAAAGTTGAGGAGACACGAGTGGGAATGCCTTGAACGTTTTCCACAAGAACTGGAAAGCCTGTCGGGTAAGTTGATATTTCTCCTGTCAACATATATTCTGCTTGGCTCCCTTTCAGTGTTAAGCAATATGAAAAGCTGTTGCTTCAGCTTCAGATGTGCTGGCAACTGTTGCTCCAATGAAGAGAAATAAATAAAACAAACCAAAGGAAATAGGGCAGAACTCTGGTGCCTGTTCTCATCCACCCTCAGGCAACTTTGAATGGAAAGTATGCATGGAAAGCATGCAGATGGAAAAGGCAGATGGAAAGCGCTGTCAGGCCCTGAGCCTGGCCAGCACGTGGCAGACACTTGAGTGTTCTCTGGTCCCCAACTGATCACGGCAGGGACTAGAATTTTGGAAGCAAGTAAAAGAGTCCAATGGGAAAAAGACAGGCTGAGTCAGAGGGCCACCACCCCTGTCAGGGCCCAGCCAGCAGCTGATACCTTACAAGCCATTATGTTTCAGGCCTCCATGGCCTAATATCACAGGTGAGAATGTTGACCTCAGTTATTTCCAGGGTTTTTCTAACCCAAAGACTCCATAATTGACAACTGCCTTCACCCTCTTAGACTCTCTGTTTTCCGTAGAAAATAAATTCTATTCAGAAATAGAGCAGCTTCGGAAAGATTTCCTTAGGCTGTTCTCCTGTCTTCAGATTTCCAGAGGTGTCTTTCTGCTCTTTTTGTGCTCAGCATTCTAGTAAAGAAAGTGCAGACGGATGCTGGTAGCTCAGCACACTCAAGGCATGTTCTCTTGTAACAGGGAAAGTCGGGTCAGCGTGTGCTGTAAAATAGAAATCCCTGGACGGGGAAGAAAAGGCCGCTGTTCAGGGATGGTCCCAGGCGGATCTCACTGATGGGGCGCTGATAACAGCAGGAGCCCAAAGCATTTCCTTCAGGGTTGCCCCGTTCCAGGCAGGTGGGCGGCACTGCACACGATGCAGGGAATAATGAAGGTCCCTGGAATTCAGTAATTTGGAAGGGGGAGTCATTTGGCCAGGATGTGGACAAATGTATTATGAATGGTGATTCAGTGAAAGTTGTCCTCCATTGGAACCACAGTAATGGTAGTTTTCAGCCTCTGCTGTGTGTTAAGTGAAGAGCTTTTAAGGCATCCGGGAGACACCAAAGCATGGCCATTAGCATCTTGGAGAGGGGGACCCAGGAATCCACCTTTTTAAAAGATCCCCATGAGATTCCATTGTGCAGCTGAAGTTGGGAAAACTGTTCTTGGGAGATGTTTACCCGGTCCATGATCCAGATGCATTTATGGAACTGTAAAATGTTGATTTCATCTCTGTGCTATAATTCCTTTTGCTTTCTAGTGAATTTTAACAAATCCAGAGGCTAATAAATGCATTTGCCAAACATGCAGTTAGAGCAGTTGTCAAAAGAGATGAATCACCTGTCAGGCTTTGGTCAAGGGGATTCTTTGTTTTGAGAGACGTGGAATAAGAAATTATATAATACTCTGAGAATCTAGTGATTAGACTTCAGTCAGTGAGGCTGAAATTAATCTGTCTTTAAGCTGGCAACATGACAAATATCTGTGTTTGTACTGTGACTTTCTTGTTTTTAGTAGTAAAGGCAAGTATCTTTTATTTAAACGACCTCAGCTCTGTAGAATTGTGACCGATTCACTTCAGTCAAATAAATCACATCATTGACTTTTTTCCCTTGACATCTGTTCAAAATTAATTTGATACAGTAATACTACAACTCCTGTCTTTGTGGGTTTTCCCAGTTAGATGCATGGTGTGTGTGTGCGCACAGGCTTGTTATATTCTATATAACTTATGCGCTCATGTTTTCATAGGTAGAATTGATTCTTAAAAATCCACAAAGCTTATTAACACTTCCTTCTTCATGGCAAACAAATTGGAGCATAGTTTCATCAAATACGATCTGTGATGTTTGGGGGAGACTTTGTGATATTAGCTTTAGAACTTGCAGAATAGCAGAAGTGCTGTCAATCAAGAAAGCAGCTTAAGTTGGTCTGTTGTGTCTTTTCCAGGGGGCTTTCATTTTACTAAATTAATCTTCAAACCCCTATTGCAGTGCCAGACTTGGCTTTTGCTGGAGAGAGAACCAGCTCTGTTGCCCAGAGGCTTAAAGCAGCCTCCCGAATAGAGATGCTACCCCTCGGGACCCCTTAAACTGTCCTCCCCCTGAGAGTGCACTGGCATGAGTGTGTAGTTAATGCTCATGCCTTTCTCTCTCAAACTCTGTCCCTTTCCCATCTACGTCCGGATACAGGATAGCCAAATACTAATCACAGACACTTCTTCCCACAAGCCCAGGTGTGCACAGGGACCCTTCAGAGGAAGGAACGAGGGTATTGGATTTCTTTTATGCGAACCAGCTGGCCTTTATTTAGAGGTACTACCCGGATTTCTCTTGGTCCTGTGCATAGAGGCACATCCGCAACTGGAGTCAAGTTCAGAGGGGAAAAGGGACTAGGGAGGAGTCAGAAAAAAGACCTCTTTCAGGTAGACAAACCCCATCTGCAGACTTGCTGGCATCCTCACTTTGAAAGACGACAAACAGGCTGCAAGAGGCAGTCTGGGTGAGATGCAGGAACTCTTTGCAAACAGATGCATTTCACCTCCTCCGTCCTTTTGAAGTGATTGTTCATTTGTTTGGCACAGAAACAGAAGCCTTGCCAAGGCGCCTGTGGTGGGAGTGGCAGGTGGGAGGGTGAGTAGATGGGGAATGATGGCGGAGGAGGGGGGGGGTGGGGAGTGAAAAGCCACGTCCTGGCTCCACTCGCAGCTCGTCACCGCAGGGGAGATGGCAAAAGTGATTTAATCCCACATTGAATCAGAAACAAAATAAAGGCAGAGAGAAGTAGCTTTTCATCTTAACTTATGCCTCTGTCTCCTTACAGCTTTGCTGTGTTTGTTTTTTGCCTCAGTCATAAATATCAAGGTTTTTGACAAGCCTTAGACATCTCCCCCATTTAACACTGACATTTTTAAGTGAAGCTGCTCACCAAAAAGCATATTTGCTGACCACTTTACACTTGACATTCAGGGAACAATTAATGTGGAGCCCACGTGGGGGGAGAAAAAAAAACTACTTGAAAAACGACGATCTGAATGGTACAGCCATTTGGGAAAATGGTTTGACATTTTCTTACAAAGTTAAACATACACTCATCATATGGCCTAGCAGTGCCACTCCTGAGTATTTACCCAAGTGAAATGAAAACGAATGTTCACACGAAAATGTGTATGCAGGTAATTATAGTGGTTTCTATTGATAATCTCCAACAACTGGCAACAAGCCAGAGGTCTTTCATCTGGGGGATGCGCAGGGCTGGGTGCATCCATACCATGGAAATATTACCCAGGAACCAACAGGAATGAGCCACTGTTACACGTAAGGACTTGAATGGATCTCAGATGCATTGTGCTAAGTGGCAGAAGTCAAATGCATAAGGGCCATGACCTCTTGTATGATTCCATTTATGTGATACTCTTGAAGAGGAAGAATTATAGGAACAGAAAAAAAAAGATTAAAGAAAAGAGTAAAGAAGATCCCCTGGGGCTGAAGGGGAAGGTGGTAGCTAAAGGGGCATTTGGGGGAGGGTTTGGGGGGGATGGACGTGTTCTATGTCTTAATGGTGATGGTAGTCACTGACTCTACATTTATCACATCTTGGGGAACTGTGCACTGAAAAAGGTGTAGTTTACCGACTGTGACGTATGCTTTAAAATATACGAAGAGAAAGCAAAGGGGAGGGGTAGGGAGACAAAACCACCTGTGGGAGGTGGGGGGGGGCACTCTTACCCAGTGTTGCCAACCTGGGGCATCAGAATTGTGGCTGCCAAAGTGAGTTGGGGCCAGTCTTCCAGATGATTATCTCCAACCGCTTTAACTTAGGACTTTATGAATGACTCCCAAGGCATGGGTTAACAGGGACTTGAGGGCACACAAATGAAATGACAACTATGCAGTTAACTATGACTTACACGGCAAGACTCTGCAAGGATTGTCTGGTCTCCATTCCCCTTCTCTTCACTCTCAAATTCTGTTGTCTTTTGTCTACACTGATCATATTAAGCTAGTTTGTATTAGATACTCATTCCTGGTATCAAGATCCTGATTAGAATTTATTGAACATTCTCAGTCTCTGAGGTCCCTTTTTTTTTTTTTTTAATTTTTATTGGAGTATAGTTGATTTACAACATTGTTAGTTTCAGGTATACGGCAAAGTGAACCAGTTATACATATATCCACTCTTTTTTTTTTTTTAAGATTCTTTTCCTATATAGGTCATTACATAGTATTGAGTGGAGTTCCCTGTGCTATACAGCAGGTTCTTATTAGTTATCTATTTTATATGTAGTAGTGTGTATATGTCAGTCCCAGTCCCTCAATTTATCCCTTACCGCTCCCCCCCAACCCCCTGGTAATGATAAGTTTGTTTTCTACATCCGTGCTCTGAGGTCACTTTTATAAACATGTATAATCCTTACTCCTGTAGGTTTGTTGTCCTGAATGTATTCAGCGAGATCCTGGCTGTTGGCTTTACAGATAACCTAGGAAGGGGCATGCCCTTTTTTGACTCGTTCTGCTCTTAAACCTCTTGTACTGTGATGTGTGCAGTCTGCCCCTCTGTGTGTTTTGCGTGAATTTTGTGGTGAGTTTTGTGGCACTACGGGTTGGAGTGTGGATTAGTTTGCTACGGCTGCTGCAACAAAGTAATACAAACTGAGTGACTCGTAGAAGAGAGACTTACTGTTTCACAGTACTCAAAGCTAGAAGTCTGAGATCAGGGTGTCAGCAGAGTGGGTTCTCTCTGAGAGCTGTGAAGGAGAACTTGTTCCATGCCCTCTCCGCACCTCTGGTGGTTGCTGGTGATCTTTGACATTCCCTTGGCTTCTGCTGCATCTCCCCGATCTCTGCCTTCTTCTTCATGTGACGTTCCTGGTGTGCCTGTCTGTATCCAAATTGCCCTTCTTTGTAAGGAACCCAGTATACTGTGTTAGGGGTCCACCCTACACTAGTATGACCTCATCTTAACTAATTACATCTCCAAATACTATTTGTAAATAAGATTGCATTCTGAGGTTAGGGCTTCAATATATGAATTTTGGGGGGGACACAATTCGACCTATAACAGAGTGAATCAACTGCTGTTTTTTGACCGGAAGGAGAGTCAACTACCTAGAGGTATAAGCTGAACGGTCTCTCCTCATTTCCAATTGGGGAAACACATGGATGCCACAGGACCATGTACTAAAGTTAAACATCTTGCCAGGCTGCAATATAATTTATTTCATGAAAGCTACATCAAAGCAGACTTAAAAAACTAAAAATAGAACTACCATATGACCCAGCAATCCCACTACTGGACATAAACCCTGAGAAAACCATAATTCAAAAAGAGTCATGTAGGATTGGAACCAAGATGGCAGAGTAGAAGGACGTGCTCTCACTCCCTCTTGCGAGAGCACCAGAATCACAACTAGCTGCTGGACCGTCATCGACAGGAGGACACTGGAACTCACCAAAAAATATATACACCACATCCAAAGACAAAGGAGAAGCCACAGTGAGACGGTAGGAGGGGCACAATCGCAGTAAAATCAAATCCCATATCTGCTGGGTGGGTGACTTACAGACTGGAGGACACTTATACCACAGAAGTCCACCCACTGGAGTGAAGGTTCTGAGCCCCACGTGAGGCTTCCCAACCTGGGGGTCCAGCAACGGGAGGAGGAATTCCTAGAGAATCAGACTTTAAAGACTAGTGGGATTTGACTGCAGGACTTCGACAAGACTGGGGGAAACAGAGACTCCACTCTTGGAGGGCACACACAAAGTAGTGTGTGCATCGGGACCCAGGGGAAGGAGCAGTGACCCCAGGGGAGACTGAACCAGACCTACCTGCTAGTGTTGGAGGGTCTTCTGCAGAGGTGGGCGGTGGCTGTGGCTCACTGTGGGGACAAGGACACTAGCAGCAGAAGTTCTAGGAAGTACTCCTTGGCGTGAGCCCTCCCAGAGTCTGCCATTACCCCACCAAAGAGCCCGGGTAGACTCCAGTGTTGGGTTGCCTCGGGCCAGACAACCAACAGGGAGGGAACCCAGCCCCACCCATGAGCAGTCAAGCAGATTAAAGTTTTACTGAGCTCTGCCCACCAGAGCAACAGTCAGCTCTACCCACCACCAGTCCGTCCCATCAGGAAACTTGCACAAGCCTCTTAGATAGCCTCATCCACCAGAGGGCAGACAGCAGAAGCAAGAAGAACTACAGTCCTGCAGCCTGGGGAACAAAAACCACATTCACAGAAAGATAGACAAGATGAAAAGGCAGAGGGCTATGTACCAGATGAAGGAACAAGATAAAACCCCAGAAAAACTAAATGAAACGGAGATAGGCAACCTTCCAGAAAAAGAATTCAGAATAATGATAGTGAATATGATCCAGGACCTCAGGAAAAAAATGGAGGCAAAGATCAAGAAGATGCAAGAAATGTTTAACAAAGAACTAGAAGAATTAAAAAACAAACACCTAGAAGAATTAAAGAACAAACAAACAGAGATGAACAATACAATAACTGAAATGAAAACTACACTAGAAGGAATCAATAGCAGAATAACTGAGGCAGAAGAACAAATAAGTGACCTGGAATACAGAATGGTGGAATTCACAGCTACAGAACAAAATAAAGAAAAAAGAATGAAAAGAAATGAGGACAGCCTAAGAGACCTCTGGGACAACATTAAATGCAACAACATTCACATTATAGGGGTCCCAGAAGGAGAAGAGAGAGAGAAAGGACCTGAGAAAATATTTAAAGAGATTATAGTCAAAAACTTCCCTAACATGGGAAAGGAAATAGCCACCCAGGTCCAGGAAGCGCAGAGAGTCCCATACAGAATAAACCCAAGGAGAAACATGCCGAGACACATAGTAATCAAATTGGCAAACATTAAAGACAAAAATTATTGAAAGCAGCAAGGGAAAAACGACAAATAACATACAAGGGAACTCCCATAAGGTTAACAGCTGATTTCTCAGCAGAAACTCTATAAGCCAGAAGGGAGTGGCATGATATACTTAAAGTGATGAAAGGGAAGAAGCTACAACCAAGATTACTCTACCCGGCAAGGATCTCATTCAGATTTGATGGAGAAATCAAAAGCTTTACAGAAAAGCAAAAGCTAAGAGAATTCAGCACCACCAAACCAGCTCTACAACAAATGCTAAACGAACTTCTCTAAGTGGGAAACACAAGAGAAGAAAAGGACCTACAAAAACCCAAAACAATTAAGAAAATGGTAATAGGGACATACATATTGATAATTACCTTAAATGTGAATTGATTAAATGCTCCAGCCAAAAGACACAGGCTTGCTGAACGGATACAAAAACAAGACCTATATATATGCTGTCTACAAGAGACCCACTTCAGACCTAGGGACACATACAAACTGAAAGTGAGGGGATGGAAAAAGATATTCCATGCAAATGGAAATCAAAAGGAAGCTGGAGTAGCAATACTCATATGAAATAAAATACACTTTAAAATAAAGAACGTTACAAGAGATAAGTGAAGGACACTACATAATGATCAAGGGATCAATCCAAGAAGATGATATAACAATTATAAATATATATGCACCCAACACAGGAGCACCTCAATATATAAGACAACTGCTAACAGCTATGAATAAAGGAAATAGACAGTAACACAGTAATACTGGGGGATTTTAACACCTCACTTACACCAATGGACACATCATCCAAAATGAAAATAAATAAGGAAACAGAAGCTTTAAATGACACAATAGACCAGATAGATTTAAATGATATTTATAGGACATTCCATCCAAAAACAGCAGATTACACTTTCTTAAGTGTGCACGGAACATTCTCCAGGATAGATCACATCTTGGGTCACAAATCAAGCCTCAGTAAATTTAAGAAAATTGAAATCATATCAAGCATCTTTTCTGACCACAACGCTATGAGATTAGAAATGAATTACAGGGGAAAAAACGTAAAAAACACAAACACATGGAGGCTAAACAATACGTTACTAAATAACCAAGAGATCACTGAAGAAATCAAAGAGGAAATCAAAAAATACCTAGAGACAAATGATAATGAAAACACGATGATCCAAAACCTATGGGATGCAGCAAAAGAAGTTCTAAGAGGGATGTTTATAGCTATACAAGCCTACCTCAAGAAACAAGAAAAATCTCAAATAAACAATCTAACCTTACACCTGAAGTAACTAGAGAAAGAAAAACAAACAACCCAAAGTTAGCAGAAGGAAAGAAATCATAAAGAGCAGAGCAGAAATAAATGAAATAGAAACAAAGAAAACAATAGCAAAGATCAATAAAACTAAAAGGTGGTTCTTTGAGAAGATAAACGAAATTGATAAACCATTAGCCAGACTGATCAAGAAAAAGAGGGAGAGGACTCAAATCAATAAAATTAGAACTGAAAAAGGAGAAGTTACAACAGACACTGCAGAAATACAAAGCATCCTAAGAGACTACTACAAGCAACTCTATGCCAATAAAGTGGACAACCTGGAAGAAATGCACAAATTCTTAGAGAGGTATAATCTTCCAAGACTGAACCAGGAAGAAATAGAAAATATGAACAGACGAATCACAAGTAATGAAATTGAAACTGTGATTTAAAATCTTCCAACAAACAAAAGTCCAGGACCAGATGGCTTCACAGGTGAATTCTGTCAAACATTTAGAGAAGAGCTAACACCCATCCTTCACAAACTCTTCCAAAAAATTGCAGAGGAAGGAACACTCCCAAACTCATTCTATGAGGCCACCATCACCCTGATACCAAAAGCAGACAAATATACTACAAAAAAAGAAAATTACAGACCAGTATCACTGATGAATATAGAAGCAAAATCCTCAGTAAAATACTAGCAAACAGAATCCAACAACACATTAAAAGGATCATACACCATGATCAAGTGAGATTTATCCCAGGGATGCAAGGATTCTTCAACATACACAAATCAATCAATGTGATACACCATATTAACAAACTGAAGAAGAAAAACCATATGATAATCTCAACAGATGCAGAAAAAGCTTTTGACAAAATTCAACACCCATTTATGATAAAAACTCTAGAAAGTGGGCATAGAGGGAACCTACCTCAACATAGTAAAGGCCATATATGACAAACCCATATTGTGACAAAGCCAACATCATTCTCAATGGTGTAAAGCTAAAACCATTTCCTCTAAGATCAGGAACAAGACAAGGATGTCCACTCTCACCACTGTTATACAACATAGTTTTGGAAGTCCTAGCCTCAGCATTCAGAGAAGAAAAAGAAATAAAATTATACAAATCGGAAAAGAAGAAGTAAAACTGTCACTGTTTGCAGATGACATGATACTATACATAGAGAATCCTAAAGATGCCACCAGAAAACTACTAGAGCTAATCAATGAATTTGGTAAAGTTGCAGGATACAAAATTAATGCGCAGAAATCTCTTGCATTCCTATACACTAATGATGAAAAATCTGAAAGAGAAATTAAGGAAACACTTCCATTTACCACTGCAACAAAAAGAATAAAATGCCTAGGAATAAACCTACCTAGGGAGACAAAAGACCTGTATGCAGAAAACTATAAGACACTGATGAAGGAAATTAAAGATGATACCAACAGATGAAGAGATATACCATGTTCTTGGATTGGAAGAATCAATATTGTGAAAATGACTATACTACCCAAAGCAATCTACAGATTCAATGCAATCCCTATCAAATTACCAATGGCATTTTTTACGGAACTAGAACAAAAAAATCTTAAAATTTGTATGGAGACACAAAAGACCCCAAATAGCCAAAGCAGTCTAGAGGGAAAAAAACGGAGTTGGAGGAATCAGACTCCCTGACTTCAGACTCTACTACAAAGTCTGACTTCAGACTCTACTACAAAGGTACAGTAATCAAGACAATATGGTACTGGCACAAAAACAGAAACATAGATCAATGAAATAAGATAGAAAGCCCAGAGATAAACCCATGCACCTATGGTCAACTAATCTATGACAAAGGAGGCAAGGATATACAATGGAGAAAAGACAGTCTCTTCAATAAGTGGTGCTGGGAAAACTGGACAGCTACATGTAAAAGAATGAAATTAGAACACTCCTTGACACCATACACAAAAATAAACTCAAAACGGATTAGAGACCTAAATGTAAGACCGGACACTATAAAACTCTTAGAGGAAAACATAGGAAGAACACTCTTTGACATAAATCACAGCAAGATCTTTTTTGATCCACCTCCTAGAGTAATGGAAATAAAAACAAAAATAAACAAATGGGACCTAATGAAACTTCAAAGCTTTTGCACACAAAGGAAACCATAAACAAGATGAAAAGACAACCCTCAGAATGGGAGAAAATATTTGCAAACGAATCAACAGACAAAGGATTAATCTCCGAAATATATAAACAACTCATGCAGCTCAAAAGTGAAAAAACAAACAACCCAATCCAAAAATGGGCAGAAGACCTAAATAGACATTTCTCCAAAGAAGACATACAGATGGCCAAGAAGCACATGAAAAGCTGCTCAACATCACTAATTATTAGAGAAATGCAAATCAAAACTACAATGAGGTATCACCTCACACCAGTTAGAATGGGCATCATCAGAAAATCTATAAACAGCAAATGCTGGAGAGGGTGTGGAGAAAGGGGAACCCTCTTGCACTGTTGGTGGGAATGTAAATTGATAACAGCCACTATGGAGAACAGTATGGAGGTTCCTTAAAAAAAACTAAAAATAGAACTACCATGTGACCCAGCAATCCCACTACTGGGCATATACCCAGAGAAAACCATAATTCAAAAAGACACATGCACCCCAATGTTCATTTCAGCACTGTTTACAATAGCCAGCTCATGGAAGCAACCTAAATGCCCATTGACAGATGAATGGATAAAGAAGTTGTGGTACATATATACAGTGGAATATTACTCAGTCAGCAGAAGGAACAAAATTAGGTCATTTGTAGAGCTGTGGATGCATCTAGAGACTGTGAGTGATGTATCACTCACAGAGTGAAGTAAGTCAGAAAGAGAAAAATATTGTATATTAACATATATATGTGGAACCTAGAAAAATGGTACAGATGAACCAGTTTTCAGGGCAGAAATTGAGACACAGTTGTAGAGAGCAAACATATGGACACCAAGGGGGGAAAGTGGCGGGGGGGGGGGTGTGGGGGGGGTGTGATGAATTGGGCGATTGGGATTGACATGTATACACTGATGTGTATAAAGTTGATGACTAATAAGAACCTGATGTATAAAAAAAGTTAAATTAAAAAAAATTTTAAAGTCGTGTACCACAATGTTCATTGCAGCACTATTTGCAGTAATCAGTACATGGAAGCAACCTAAGTGTCCATGGACAGATGAGTGGATAAAGATGTGGCACATATATGCAATGGAATATTACTCAGCCATAAAAAGAAACGAAATTGAGTTATTTGTAGTGAGGTGGATGGACCTAGAGTTTGTCATACAGAGTGAAGTATGTCAGAAAGAGAAAAACAAATACCATATGCTAACACATATATATGGGATCTAAAAAAAAAAAAAAATGGTTCTGAAGAACCTAGGGGCAGAACAGGAATAAAGACGCAGACGTACAGAATAGATTTGAGGACACGGGGAGGGGGAAACGTAAGCTGGGATGAAGTGAGAGAGTGTCATGGACATATATACACTGTGAAATGTAAAATAGCTAGCTAGTGGGAAGCAGCCGCATAGCACAGGGAGATCAGATCAGTGCTTTGTGATCACCTAGAGGGGTGGGATAGTGAGGGTGGGAGGGAGGCACAAGAGGAAGGGGATATGGGGATATGTATATGCATATAGCTGATTCACTTTCTTATACAGCAGAAACGAACACAGCATTGTAAAGCAATTATACTCCAATAAAGATGTTAAAAATAAAATGTTAGGAACAAAAAAATAAAAAAAATAGAGCATAGAAGTTTAAAGGTACATTTTCTTGGAATCTATGTGTAGAGCTAAACTGAAACACTGAGCAAGGAAGTTGGTGAAATTTGTGCATGGTTTTGACTGAATTTTTAACAAGCCTTTTTTGGGCAGTAGAATTCCTGTTACAGTGTTTTAAACCTAAATCCTCTTTCTGTAAGGCACAGCATTAGCAATTCATTGCCTTGTAAGTGACTTATTAAGGACATATTTTATCGTATGACTATGAGCTTCAATTTTAGGTCATCAGTCTATTTCAACTCAAGTTCTAGAAGTGTTAAAGAGAATCCGGCCAAATCACCATAGTATAAATTATTTGAAAGTATCACATCTGGAGTCAGCCTCAAAAACACTGTGGTCTAATCTAGATTCTCAGAAAATGCCATGTAATGTTACTGTAATTAGATCACATGGGCAGCAATTGTGTGAACCAGCGATGACTCAACTCTGAGGTAATTCAGGAGTTACTGGCACTTGTGTGGTCTGTTTAATGCCAGCTGCTGTTCCAGTTGGCCTAGTACAGATAAAGTATGTCCCACCATGAAGGGGGGAGCTGTGAAGGAGCAGAAGAGCATTAGAATGGTATTTAACCTGAAGATTTTGACCATTTGTTTAGCAAAAAAATATATTTAACGCCCATTGTGTGAAGACTTAAAGATGCAGACAGTCCTTGTCCTCAGGATGCTCACAACGAATTGAGGAATGAAAATAAAGGAATTACATTACACAGTAAATAATGGGAGTATAAATGAAGTTCTATAGAATTTCAGATTTTTACTGCAGTTACTCTAATTTGTAGGAACCATAATACATCAATAACTTCATTTTCTACCTGGGAAGTTGTGGCACTTGGATTTATAATAACTCTAGGAAGTTTCTTTTTTTATTTATATATGTATGTATGTATGTATGTTTGGCTGTGTTCGGTCTTTGTTGCTGCGTGCGGGCTTTCTCTGGTTGTGGCATGTGGGGGCTACTCTTCCTTGTGGTGCGCAGGCTTCTCATTGTGGTGGCTTCTCTCGTTGCGTAGCACGGGCTCTAGGCACGTGGGCTTCAGCAGTTGTGGCATGTGGGCTCAGTAGTTGTGGCTCACGGGCTTAGTTGCTCTGCAGCATGTGGGATCCTCCTGGGCCAGGTCTCAAACCCGTGTCCCCTGCATTGGTAGACGGATTCTTTTTTTTTTTTTTGGATTACCAACTGGTTTTATTTGTTTATTTTTAACATCTTTATTGGAGTATAATTGCTTTACAATGGTGCGTTAGTTTCTGCTTTATAACAAAGTGAATCAGCTATACGTATACACATATCCCCATATCTCCTCCCTCTTGCGTCTCCCTCCCACCCTCCCCATCCCACCCCTCTAGGTAGGTCACAAAGCACTGAGCTGATCTCCCTGTGTTATGCGGCTGCTTCCCACTAGCTATCTGTTTTACATTTGGTAGTGTATATATGTCCATGCCACTCTCTCACTTCGTCCCAGCTTACCCTTCCCCCTCCCCGTGTCCTCAAGTCCATTCTCTACGTCTGCATCTTTATTCCTGTCCTGCCCGTAATTTCTTCATAACCTTTTTATTTTTTTTTAGATTCCATACATATGTGTTAGCATGTGGTGTTTGTTTTTCTCTTTCTGACTTACTTCGCTCTGTATGACAGACTCTAGGTCCATCCACCTCACTACAAATAACTCAATTTCGTTTCTTTTTATGGCTGAGTAATATTCCATTGTATATATGTGCTACGTTTTCTTTATCCATTCATATCAATTTTGTTTATCTTCTCAAAGAACCAGCTTTTAGTTTTATTGATCTTTGCTATTGTTTCCTTCATTTCTTTTTCATTTATTTCTGATCTGATCTTTATGATTTCTTTCTTTCTGCTAGCTTTGGAGTTTTTTTATTCTTCTTTCTCTAATTGCTTTAGGTGTAAGGTTAGGTTGTTTATTTGAGATGTTTCTTGAGGTAGGATTGTATTGCTGTAAACTTGCTTCTTATAACTGCTTTTGCTGCATCCTATAGGTTTTTGGGTCATCGTGTTTTCATTGTCATTTGTTTCTAGGTATTTTTTGATTTCCTCTTTGATTTCTTCAGTGATCTCTTGGTTATTAAGCGGTATATTGTTTAACATCCATGGGCAGGCGGATTCTTAACCACTGTGCCACCAGGGAAGTCCCAAGAAGTTTCTTGATTCTCTTTTTTTTTCTTTCTCTGCAGTTTTGACCAAATTATGTCAACTAAACAGAGAACTAAAGAGTACCATAAATTTTATGGAGTGTATGGGTCCAAAGTTAAGGTTTGGGGGCTGTATTAGAGTTTCCCAGATAAACGGAACCAGTAGAATCTATGTCTAGAGGGGGAGAGATGTATAAGTAATCGACTCATGCCATTGTAGAGGCTGGAAAGGCTGGGACAGCAGGCAGGAGCTTTGGGCAAGAGCTGGTGGTGCAGTCTTGAGTCTGAAGGCTGGAAACTCAGGCAGCCTTTCTGGGTTTTACCTTCTGGAGGCAGGACCCCTCAGGAAACCTCCCTCTTTACTCTTAAGGTCTTCGAATGACTGCATGAGGCCTGCCCACATTAGGAAGGGTGATCTCTTTTACACAAAGTCTACTGATGTAAATGTTAAGCACATCTAAAACATAACTTTCCAGCTACATCTAGACTAGTGTTTGACCAAACAGCTGCTCACCATGGTCTGGCCAAGTTGACACATAACATTAACCATCTCAGGGCCACATGCATCTCTGTCGTCTTCAGTGTCTTTAAGACGTCGCATCATGAATGAAGCACGAATGTTCACGGGTCAGAGTTCATTCTCTTAAACTGTCCTGGGTTTCAGCTTTAGCTTCCTGCCATCTGAGGGCTGTCCTGAGACCTCTGTGTCACCCTGCTTGTCTCTATTTGCTGAAGTTTGAAAGTAAATGAAGTTAATCCAACCAAGCTTGCCCCAGCAATATAATTATTTTGACTGATTTACATATTTTGACACGTCTCATAAAGCAGATATTTTTTTTCCAAAATCATCAATGTGACATAAAATCGTGACAGAGGATGTGAAGTGGGAGGGAAGCTGTTATATGGTCATTTTTCTTGCTTGAAGTAATTCACTTGGAAACATTGTCAAAACAATCTGTGGCAAAGTCTGTGCAGTGCCATTTCACGTGGGTTTAATTATTGTACCCAAAAAAACCCAAACACACATATGATATTATTCTAGCATCTCAGAAAATCGACCTGTAATAACAGGAAATCCGGGACCTCTTTTATTTAGCCTCCCTATAACAACAATTGGTTCCAGCTTCACCAGGGCAAGGGAAAAAACATAAAATTGGTGACAGCTACAATAATACTGCCTCGGCTAGATTAAACTCAATAGCAAAGCTGATCTGATGCCCTAAGACACTTTTTTAAACTCACATTCACTCACTGTTATGGGCTTGCTTCGTGGTTTCTTTCTTTTCATGCTCAGTAACTATGAAAGTGCTGATGAATGCCAGGGTGATGCCAAGTAATATGTTTTGTTCATTTTTGTTTTCCCCCAGATACCACCTCTGCCAAAACAACCACTGCAAAGACCCATTTTGGTGTCATTCTTAGGTCATTCTGAAAAGGATGTACGGTGTCACTGGGTTTCTCCAGTGGCTAAAGTCTAGACTAGCCTAGACTCTAGGAGTCTAAAGATAGCTCTGGCTAGGGTCCAGACAACATTTACAACTGGCTCAGATAGCTGGGCCCCACTCCCAGATTTTGATGAAGTAGGTCTGGGGTGGGACCTGAGAATTTGCATTTCTAATAAAGTCCTAGGTCTGGACCATACTTTGAGAATCACTCTTCTATGTGTATCAGAGAGAAAATATATTAGGTTAAATCAGCCTTGTTATAAGACCCAGGGGTTTCTACTGATTGTCCATTTTGTTTCATTCATCTATTTGTTTATTTTAGTGGAACTACTATATGGGTAGGTATAAAAAAAAGAACAACACTGTCATCAAAGAACTTAAAATCTATTTTTTTTTTAAGAAGAGCAAAAAGAAGCACATAAGGAAAAGTCATGTGATAATGCAAAGCAATACACGATTTTGTGCCAAATGCTTCAGCCTTTCCTGATGCCCTTGAGCAAGCCGACCTCTGAAAGGAAACAAGTTAATCCTGGCTTGCTCCATTGCGGACCAAAAAAAGAAAAAAGAAGCACGTTCCACTTTGGGGGGTTGACAGTTACTATAATCAGAAGTGGTGGGGTGATTTTCTGGCTTAGGCTCATATATTCTAACTCAGCAGTCAACTTACTCCTCTGATGGAGCATGAAATTGAAGCAATATGGCCTCCCAGCTGCAGGACCAGCTTTGTGGGATCTGGGCCCAGGGCACTGCTCAAGGACCACGTGAATGACAGAGGCTCTGATGTCTCGAGATTTTCATCCTGGTTGGTGGGCAGTGGAGGGGGGCCTCCGGCTCTCTTGGAGCCGGGTTGCTGGGATTCTACTCTGATTCCTTTGCCCAGCAGCAGTTCTGCCCTTTGTCCTTTCTGGAAACCTCACACACAGAGCACTTTTAATATTGCATTGATGAGCTGCCCCGGCCCCCTGGGAGGTCCTGGCCCCCCCAGCATCTCCCTGAGGGCAGGTTCCCTTTCATTTTCTGGGAGGTCACTGCCCTGGACTCTTCTCCCCTGGCTGTGATCTCGGGGATCCTGCCCTAGACTCTTGCTCACAGCTGTTTGGGGCTTAAGTCAAATCCAAAAGAATACATGCAAAGCCATGCAGAAGCCAGGAATGGTACAGCTGGACACACCTCCCTTAAACATCATTGTACTCCCCTGATCAAAACCCCGCTGCTAACTATTTTCAGCTCTGGCTCAGAGGCCTGGCTTTCAAAGCCCCTCCCTACCAAACACATAGCCTCTGTTTCCGAGGGTGGCTCTGCTTGGCCTCACTCACCGTTTTGTCCCTCCTTTGTGTGGGCTCGTGTCCCCCAGCACACTCCACTGTTCCTCTTCCTTGTGAGGGGCGCTGGATGGCAGTGATGGTCAGTAGCACACAGCTTCCCACTTAATTCCTCTCTCAGGCTCTCCCGGGAAGCTCCCTCCCCCCAACCAGAATGCAGAAGTTATTACACTTGACCGTTCAGTGTCTCTTCATATTTTGAAGCCCCAGCCTTCAATGTGACTGTATTTGGATAAAGGGCCTTGATGGAGGTGATTAAGTTTAAATGAGGTCATAAGGGTGGAGCCCTGATCCAATGAGATTAGTGTCCTTACTTAAAAGAACAGACAAGAGCCGCTCTCTCGCTATCTCCCTCTCGCTATCTCACTCACTTGCTCTCTCTATTGCTCTCTCACTCTCTGTATCACTCTCTCTCTCTCTCTCTCTCTCTCTCTCTCTCTCTCGCTCTATGTGCACAGGCCCTAAGGAAAGGCCATGTGAGAACAGCGAGAAGGAGGCTGTCTGCAACTCAGAGTTCTCACCAGACATGAGCCCCTGCTGGCACCTTGACCTTGGACTTTCAGTCTCCAGAACTAAGAGAAAATAACTTTCTGTTGTTTAAGCCATGCAGCCTGTCTGAGCTGAGACAGGAGGGTTCGTTCAGGTTTGGGAAATGCTGGAAGGATCCCTGCAGGGACCCACTTTTGCCCCAGAGGGATTTCCCTCACTGTGGTTCTTTCTTTGTGAGTTCAGGTTTCAAAAGTTAGAAAAATAATAGCCATAGCAGCAATTTTTAAAAAGCCCTTATGAGTAAGTGGATGAATTTAAAGTTCAAAACAAATTAACAATTTTTTTAAATTGTACAGTTTAAAAATAACATTGGGAAAGGGTTGTCTTAGATCAATGCTCTGGTTGGTGCATGAAATATGAGTCCATTGATAAAACCTGGAGTGAATTGGGTCTGCTTTACATCTGCACATTATTGACACTGACTTTTATCCCTGTCAGAAGCAGCACACTGTTCACTTGTTGTTGTTGAGCAAAATCACATTGTTGGCAAGTGTTGGCTACAGTCTCAGACAGTTCTAGGCAGAGCATTAAGGCATCAGCCCTGAGAATGGACAGACTGAAGGGACATTAGTTACCAGTAGAGGCGCTGATCCACCTCACCAGTAGAATCAATACATTATCATGGAATCCACTTGGTGGCAGCTGGGGATGGTCTTTAGGGTGGAGTCGGGAACAAAACATGATGGCAGTCAACCCGTTGCTTCTCCACCACTTCCTCGTGTGTGTTTCCCCATTAGCTAACTGAAGAGTTGGTGTTCTCCATGGTTCACACAAGCAAGAAATGTGTCATGAAATAAGGTAGTGAATTGAAAGAGTGCCCAGTATTTTTCAGTAAAGCCAGACGGAGACACCTTGGAAATGACTAATTCCTCTAGCCTCTTCACTTGACAAATGGAAAGGAAATAATCTGCAAAATGATTTGTGGGGGTGAACGTGGTAGCCTTAGGAAACTTGTCTTAAACTAAGTGGATTTTTTTTCTTTTTATCTTAATTGCTCGTTTCACCCTGACTTTCATCTTTATTCTCAATGTCTTATGAGGCTTTACAGATTTTTTTGGTAGCTAGACATTCCAGGAAGCAGCCATTATGTTTTTCTTGGAAAAAAAGGCGGAGGGCGTGATATTTCTTAAGAAGGAAATGTTAACCAGCCACTCTGTCAGTGATGATATTTCTTAATAAGGGAATGGAGGGATTTTATTAATATGTTCAGATAAGATTAGTAGCATCAGCAAACAGGATCCTTGGCAACATACAGCAGAGCAGAACAGTTCTCCTTTCTCAGGACAGTGCAGCACTTTTTTCCTATTTACTCTGTTATTGGGGCTCTTTCCAAACACGTGTGTAGAGCCTGTACTAAGGATTTAACTGGCTGTGTGTGTGTATATATATGTTTAAAGCTGTTTAGTGACATAGTACTTCTGTCCTCTTCGGTTACTTTTTTATGTCTCTGCTTAAATTTCACAGCATTTCTAAAGATGAGTATAATTAGGTTACTAGTAAATGATACATACGAGCCTTAAGCAAACCTGTTCAATATTAAAGTGACCTCACCTCTCCCCCTGGAAATTTCCTATCTAAATGGTCACGAGAGGCAAGTGGCCTGTTAAAATAAAGAAGGCTGTGAAAAAGCTATGCCTTCGGAGCAGAGGTCAGAGGTCATGACTCACGGGTCCTAGGTGAGGGTGACTGACTGGGGACAAGGGCTCTGGACAAGAGTCCCAAAGTAGCGGCCTGAAAAGCTCTGCCGTAGACCGTTTTACTCATTAGGTTGGGTTTTGTATTTGACTTTCTTGGGGGAGAAGAAAGTTTGAAAACCTGACAGTGTGTTCCAGAATTTAACAGGCTCTTAATCTGTGCTGTTTAAAAAAAAACAAACAAAAAGAACAAAATCTGTTGACAACCTGTGTTCCCCTCTTTTGTTCCCCCTTATCTTTCTTTTAATTGATTGATTTGTTTGCGCACCTGTGCTTACCCAGCCTTCTGGAAGTCTCCACTTCAGCCAGTACCAGTTCTTCTCTCCAGAGCAGGACCCTCACTCCCTCCTCGTCTCCTGCTCAAATCCGCCCTTAGTCCCGTTCTCTGCCGCAGGCTCCGCAGACAGTGCCATTTCTTCTCTAAACCCTGCGGTACCGCCGACTTTGGGGTTATGATCTCGAACAACCTTGTACCTTTGGGGAACTGGTGCACGTGTCTTACCCCGAAATTTTAAACTCCTTTGTTGGGAGGAACCGGGTTCTCATCATCTTTCATGTACTTGGTACATAAGAATTCTGTGCACCCCGTAGGCATTCAACAAGGACTCAGTGACTAGATTGAGACCCAGGGGACCTAGCTTCCAAGCGTCCCTTAACCTCAGCTCACTTACCCCAGCAGAGGCCTCACTCCGTGGATCCAGGGCCTCTCAAGGCTCTGTGCCCCTGGAGCCCATCCTTCAACGTCTCTGCATCCCAGGCTGGCGTGTGCGGCGCCGTGGGAGAGGGAAGAAGCGGGGCCCAGCGGCTGCCCCGGGAGCTCTGGCGGCCCTTGGTTCAGCAGCAGCCTTGAGCGCAGGCAAAGCAGGACGGCTGCTGCACCTCCCCTTCGGGATCGTGCGCTCATCGGCTCTGGGGCCCGGCACGCGTGGGGAGCTGGGAACGCTGAGAAGTGCAGTCCCATCTTAGTTGAGCCGATGCAGCATGGATGCAAGAATCTGCAAATGGATAAAGATCCCCATAAACAATGCAGACCATTTCATCTTTGTTTTAAACGTAAGCTCTTTGTAAAATGGACTTAAGCGTGGAGTACCTGTTTCCTTGGATACTACCACTTCAGGGAAACAAACAAAAAAACCCCCCAAATCCCAGTGTGGCTTGGAGAAGTTACAAGCTATGAAGATACATTAATTCTCCAAATAATTATTAGTTTCAGAACTGATTGGAGCATCCTAAAAATGACTAGTTCTCTGAGCAGAAGTGTAATTAAATTCTGACACACAAGGTCATTGCCAGGCCATCCACTTGTTCACGCCACAGGGCCTCTGCCTTTAATGTTGCATAAACCTTTGTTTGTCTTCTGCAGCTGGGTCATATTCAGTAAGTAATTACAGCACATCTGATGAAGGTCACTCCCAGAGCTTCCATTAATCATCTCCAGGAAAGGAGGCTGGAGAGGCCAGCGTTACTGCAGGTCACTTTCTCCTGTCCCGATGATCCGAGGTCTCCTCATGCTCTAGGCTCCATCACGGCCCCCGCTTTAATCGCTCCTGGAAGTCAGAACACAGCTGGGCCTGAACACCCCAGGGACTTGTCCATAGCTGGGATTTGGCTCCGTTGAGATCTCGGGTGTGCTCTGAGGACAAGATGCCTTGTCTGTATTTCACGTGTTTCCCAAGAGAGCCCAGCCCAAGGCCATGGCAGCTAGGTCAGCTGAGACATCATTCAAGGCAGGAATCAGACAGGAGACCAGGTGTCAGAGGTGAGAGGGGTGGAGGTCCTGGGGCAGGTGTAGCTCACCTGGAAGCTTGCAGAGCTAAGGCCTGCAGACCGGGGTTCTGAGTGAACCCTGGAAATGATGAGATTCTGAATAACCTGAGATGCCTAGCAAGTGCCTTTCATGAGCCAGGCTGCAGGCAGCAAAGCTTCCCTCTGGCACTGTCTGCAGTACCCCCAAGCTCCTGAGCTCTGGTTTTCCTGCCAAGACGGGACTTCATTTATAACGGATGGAGTTGGTCTGTTTTTTCAGGATGTCCAAGCTGCGACCGTACACTGACTTCCCTTCACACAATATAAGGAATGACTCTAGGTCAGTGGCATTCACACATGATACAGCAACATTTTTTTTTTTCCAACTTTTGCACATTCTGAATGGAACCGAAGATTTCCACTGTAAGTTAGCTCTGTAGCTGTTTCTAAAGCAACTACGTGGTCTGCTTTGATTGCTGTCCTTTCTACTCTTTCTGAAATCGAAGAGAAGTTGTGCCAGAGAACTGGCACAAGAACCAGACCCTTGAATTATGACATTGGACCTGGGCTTCTGGAGCAGAAACTTAATATCACCTTTTGGCAAACGTAACAGGAGAGACCACGAGGGCTGAGGGTGTAGGTTGTGCGGGTCCTTGTGCAGCTGTAAGTGACTGTAACATACCTGTTAAAACTTGTCATCACATTCAGCTCACTCTCCCAAGAGCCAAGGATCCATTTGTTCTTCTAAACTTTTAGTCTTTTACCTTTGAGTGCAGGGCAATCAACAGATCTTCCTGTTGAAAGATTTTTTAAAAAGAAAAAAAGTTTCGAATTTTGAAATGATTTATTACTAAATGTCCCATTGTTAGAGCAGAACGGGTAAAACTGGCTATATGTATACGTTAAAATATGAAGAGCACACACGCCTGTTTGTTAAGTTGGTGGGGAGAGAATAAAACGAAGGTCTGAGCCAGAGGAATCCAAGAAATTGTGTCCTCCAACCGTCTTATTATATGAATGCCTTTAAACCAATGCCTGGATTAATGAAGGCCCATGCTGGTTACTGGCAGAGAACTAGAATTTGAATTCTTTCTTGAAGACATTTCCACATAGTGACTGGGCCACGCCCTGAACCCCCAGGAATCTTTCCCCATCATCTGCCTCCACAGACTGTCCTATCTAGCATGGACGAGACTGGTCACCTGTGCTGGACCGTGGGACACCTTCTCATCACCTTGTCACATAAAATCTCTGATGTAATAGGGAAAGAGGGGATCCTAGTAGCTCGTGGATATCTGGCAGGTCTAACTGTTGAGTCCTCAAGAGTTGGCCATTTCGGCCTCTCATTCTTCATGGAGCTCATCTCTTATCAGAAGTCCTCTGGCCTCCTTGCCTCTTGGACCAGTGACCCAAAGGAAAGTGAGAATGACATAAACACTGTCAATAACAAATAGCTGTTTTGGTTGCTCAAAGGACCTCTGGCCCACAGTGAAGTCAAGAAATGCTTTGTCTGAGATGGATATTCTGTTTTTAAGCCAGACGATCATTTAAAACAGACTGTGTAACAAAGTCAACACACAGTGGAATAATTGAATGTGATGAACTGTACTTAGGTTTTAAAAATTGGACATAAGAGACAGAAAATGATGGGCCAACTCCACTCCCTAATTCCTTTACTCCAGGTCAAGCTTCCGATCTGGAAGGTACACTCTCATTTCACTGAACATTGATCAGTAACCAGAATTCTCTCCTAGATGCCCGTTGTCCACAGCAGTAGCTTATCCGACGTCTGGAAGGGCACGGAAAGCTTCTCCATCATGGACCATGCTTTACGATACCACAGATATGTTTTATTTACACTTCCAGGACTTTGCTCCTTGGGCCTCCAAGTCACCACAGTGGTGACAGGGCCTGCAGTGTTGGAGTCTGTGGCTGACCAAGGTTACTGAAAACAGTGGTGGCATTTCAGTATCACTTTTCAGAGTTTGGGGCTCAGCAGCAGAAGACAGCCTATGAGGCAGTATCTGCTCACCTAAAAAGTATGCTTTTCCCAAATAAAAATGGTATCTGGGGCTGGTCTGGATTCTGCCCCAAACCTTCTCCCCTTTCCTTCGCCACTGGAGCAGGAAGGATTTTAGTGGCTTGAGTTCCTGATGCTGCTGACAAGGCACTGTTGGCATCTCTCAGCAGCTGTAACTCTGTGCCCACTTCTAAGGCGGGACTGTCGCTGCATCTGCCTTACATATGCCTGGCTTGTGTTACAGTCTCTCTGGTTGAGTGTGACTGTAAGCATCTCTTGGGGCCCCAGTTTCCTCATCTGTCAAGTGAGAGGGTCCCCCATGCCCCTGAGGTCCGTGATGTTACGTGTGCCTGTGCTCACATGGGGTTGAGTTGCATCGGCTGAGCTGTAGTGTACCTTTGCCCCTTCTCAAAGTAATGACTGTGCTTAAATAAGCAGAGACTCTCCCCCAGTTTGTTTGGCTCCAGATGAGTAGAACAGGGACCGTTAAAAAATTGTCTCATTAATTTGGCTGGGACTTTGCTGTCTTTTACTGATGCCAGGATTAGGATGGTCACCCTTCTGATGATACACCCACTGCAACCAGCTTTAGCTAGTGGGGATGTCTCCCGGCACACACAGATCTCCCCCAACAAGCCGTATGAGTGTAGCTGTGTAATTAGTAGAGACTGTTTTCTCCATCTCCATCCTATCTCCCCAGTGTTACTATTTTATCTTTGTGTGGCTGGACACATAGGACAATTATATGATCAGAGGAAGACCAGCTTCAATTCAAGCGGGAAAACTGCACCCATAGCCAAGTCTGAACATGCATTTCAAGGACATAGATAAACAGCATTTCTTTTCCCCAAAATGATTGATTACATGGTTCTTTTATTAAAAAGGCAAGTGAAAATACTCCAACACATTTTCCGTAGGCTGCCACTTAGCATTTATTGTGATACAAAATTAATTTGATCAAGTATTTTCCTTTTTGATTTAGACAACTTCCCAGAGTAATCTTTGCATACCTGTTAGAAAAACGACGTTGGAACTATTGCCAACTCTGACGTACACTTCTTTCAAATTATTAAGTGAACAAATGGATACTTAGGATAGCTGAAGAGAAGGAGCTGGCAGATTGCTTCCAGACACCACCAGAATCAAGATGCACATCAACAGGAGGAATGTCTTTGTTAAGACATATAATCTTGCCAAAAACTGGATGAAGAGTAGAAAAGTTCTTTCTCTACATCCCAGATAGTCCATGAACTGACCCGCTGGTGAAACATTTTACACGTGTTACCTCAGTGATCACAATAAACACAAAAGCATAAATATCCTGGGGAAAACATGGCCACAGGATTTTGCAGCTCTTTCCATCAAGAGCTGGAGTCCGTTTCCCCGCCCTCATGGCTTCCTCTGGCCAGTAGAATGTGACACAAGTGCTGACATGCCTAGACCACAAGAGGCCTGACAGCTTCTGCCTTCACCCTCTTGGAATGTTCCTGCCCCCGTGAAGGAAGCCCAGTCTAGACAACTAAATGATGAGAGGCTCATGGAGAGAGAGGCCCAGATGACAGCCAGCATCCAGGCACCAGCCGTGTGAATGAGTACATCTTACACCCTCCAGCCCTAGACCAGCTGCCCAGATGACCAGAGCCGTGAGTGAGCCAAGGCAAGAACTGCCCAGCTCAAATGGAGAATAATGATCAAATAAGTAATGGTGGTTTTCAGCCACTGAGTTTTGGGGTGATTTGTTACACAGCAGTAGAGAACTGATACATAACCCCACAATCCAGGTGAAGAAACTGAGGATCAGGAAGGTTAAGTAACTTGCCCAAGGATTGTAGAGGCAATAAGTGGCAGAATCATGATCTGAACTAGATCTTTATAATTTCAGATTCTCATTGGCTTGTCAAAAAACTATCCCACTTCAGTTAAAAAAGTCCTGAAATGCTGGCAAGGTAAAGTTTTTTTTAAAGGACTAGTCTCTTATAAACAGATGATAAGGACAAGTTTTAAAACATAATTTTGTTTTGTTTTAGTCTTTATTTTTCTGTTTCTCTTCAGTAGGAAGTGTTTCCCAAAACACCTCCGGAGACTGCTCTTTGGGAGCAGGATTCTTGAGCTTACAGGATTTTTCAGCTGCTAATTTTCTAGCGTCGTGGGGCCTGAGCAAGCGTAACTCATCTGAGGTCGGGGCTTTCTAATTATAAGGACTTTCTAGTCTAATCTACTTAATGAAGGAAAATATTCACCAGGGAAGGCAGCCTGCCCTAGAAGTTGGTATTTTGAAGTTTGTGAAGTACAGTCACCCCTTGGTTATCCCCAGAGGATTGGTTCTAAAATCCAGGGATGCTCAAGTTGGCCCTCCATATCTGCAGTTCCACATCCTCACCTTCAACCAATCAGCAATCTTGTAACACTGTCATATTTTTTAAAATTTTTATTGGAGTATAGTTGCTTTACAATGTTGTTAGTTTCTACTGTACAGCAAAGTCAATCAGCTATATTGTATACATATATCCCCTCTTTTTTGGATTTCCTTCCCATTTAGGTCATTGCAGAGCATTGAGTAGAGTTCCCTGTGCTATTACAATAGGTTCTTATTAGAATACTGTAGTATTTATTGAAAAAATCTGCCTGTGAGTGGACCCGCACAGTTCAAACCCAAGTTGTTCAAGGGTCAGCTGTATTTTGGGTGAGGGCCCTTCTGAGGAGCTAGGCCATTAATTAGGGGTCAGGAAACCTTTTCCGTGAAGGACCAGATAGTATTTTAGGCTTTTCAGGCCAAATGGTCACTGTCACAACTACTCAGTTCTGCCATTGTAGCTTGTAATTAGCCACAGGCAGTATGTAAACAAGTGAATGTAGCTGTGTTCCAATAAAACTTTATTTACAAAAACAGATGGTGGGCTGCATATGGCCAATGGCTCATAGTTTGCCAACTCCTAAATTAGAGGAAGCCTGCCACCCACCAAGAGACCACCTGTCACTGTGCTGCTGGTCTAGGTGCCTGTAGGGTCTGAATGATCACATAGCTTCCAGGTAGCTGCTGTGTAGACAAACTAGAGCTAGGAGTCAGTACAGCCCATAGGATCAGACCGCAAGAGATGCTTTCTAAGAATTCATGGGAGCACCCCTTTCAGTAGTGCTATCATTCCAGTGGACTCCCGAGAAAGCCAGGTGGCAGGCACATGGGCTTGGCAGCCAGTCAGCCATGTGGCACAGGGGAGTTTCCTCAGCTGCGTCCTTGGGCAAAGTTCTTTGAGTCTCAGTATGCTTATCTGTATAAGGGGGAGGACGGTGAGGAACAGACTCTGCAAAATGTGTGGGCTCTTTATGCCACGCTGGCGTGGTCTTCACCCCATGCTCGTGGAGTACCATCATCGCCCAATGTGGGGAGCACCTGTAGATGATGAAAGCGGTTACTGCCCACGGGCTTGGCTGGGGGCGAGCTAATGGCCTGGCTGGGCCCTGTATCTCTGCAGTGCTGTTGACTGCCGACCTTGCTTGTTCGTCTGGTAGTCTGAGTTCGGGCATCTCTCCCGTGGCATTCACTCAGTCGGTGATAGAGGCAGTGGGGCAAGTGGGAGCTCAGTGCCTGCTGTTCCTAAGGGCTTAAGCAGCTGAGTGAAAGGTTATGTTCCTGGGCCCAGGCATAGCAGATGGAGTTTATTTTTAAAATCAGCCTCAATCAGTGAGATCATATATCACATGCTCTTAATTCAGTTTGCTTTTAGGGACCCTTTTCTATCCCTCCATAGGGTGCTCATTAATGTTTGCTCCTTCTAACTGCAGTGT
This sequence comes from Balaenoptera acutorostrata, assembly GCF_949987535.1. NCBI lineage: Eukaryota > Metazoa > Chordata > Mammalia > Artiodactyla > Balaenopteridae > Balaenoptera > Balaenoptera acutorostrata. The sequence continues at coordinate 16,139,957 of NC_080076.1, forward strand.
GTCTAATTCAGTAATTTTGCTGGAATTTGCTTGGAGATGGTGGAATGAGAATTAGAGTAGCTTAGCTAATTCGTCACGGTGAATGTAGATTTTATTTTCACCAGTGTTACATTTCTGGAATACTGCCATATTTTAATCAGATGTTGCCATTTTGAAGTGTGGATTATCTTATATTTTAAAAGCACCCGTAAAACAGTCTGATCTATATTTCCAAGTGAAATGAAGAGGCTCGCAGTGCAAAGTATCTTTCTTTTGGTTATACTCTTAGTTTTAAGGACTTTCTGCAAATCGTTTGTCAATCCATGATTTCATTTTCTGCGGTAGCAGCTGATTTGCCCTATTTGGGGTTTATCAGGAGAGCTTCCTGGGTTTTTCCTTCCATAATTGTTCCCTGCCAGATCTGAAAGGAATCTTAGTGATTAGCCATACCCTGCAATCCCTACCCTTCCCCTTTTATAGACCAGAAAATCCAAGCCACCTTCCTAAGGTTTCCATTAGATGTTGTTATGGGCTGAATGTTTGGGTCCTCCCCAAAATTCATGTGTTGAAATGCTGGCCTTCAGTGTGACGGTATTTGGAGGTGGGGCTTTTGGGTAATTATTAGTTTGTGAGGATAGAGCTCTCATGAATGGGATTGATGTCTTTATAAGAAGGAAGGAGAGGGGTTCCCTGGTGGTTCAGTGGTTAAGAATCTATCTGCCAGTGCAAGGGACACGGGTTCGAGCCCTGGCCCAGGAAGATCCCACATGCCATGGAGCAACTAAGCCCATGCGCCACAACTACTAGCCTGTGCTCTAGAGCCCATGAGCCACAACTACTGAGACCGCGAGCCACAAGTACAGAAGCCCCTGTGCCTAGAGCCCGTGCTCTGCAACAAGAGAAGCCACCACAATGAGAAGCCTGCGCACCACAATGAAGAGTAGCTCCCGCTCTCCGCAACTAGAGAAAGACCGCACGCAGCAACGAAGACCCAACATAGCCAAATATAAAAACAAACAAATAAATAAATAAATTTTTTTAGAAAAAAGAGAGTTCTCTCTCTCTCTCTCCCCTCCCCCCCACCATGTGAGAGCACAGCTAGAAGGTGCCCACCTGCCCGCACGCCAGGAGGTGGGCTCTCACCAGACACTGGATCTGCTGGTACCTCCATCTTGGACTTCCCAGCCTCCAGAACCATTGAGAAATTGTTGTTAAAGCCATCCAGTCTGTGGTAACTTATTATAGCAGCTTGAACTAAGACAGATGTAGTTCACTCTATTTGGATAATGGAAACCATAGCAATCTGAAAGTGTCCACGTAATTCTAGTTTCTCACCAGTGCACATGCTCCTACTTGTACTCATAACAAGGACACCTTTCTTCTCAAAGAAAGAACAATGGGCTGAGGGTAAAGAGGAAGCTTAATGTCTTAGCCCAGGTGAACCACTAACCAGCCATACGGTCTGGACCCTAGTTGCCGTATTCATAAGACGAGACAACCACCTTGGATGAGCTCGAGTCCTCTCCAGCACTCCTGAGCATTTGACCATCAGATAGTTGGCGTCATGTGATGGCACAGCTGCTAAGACATTTTCAGTTTAGTGTCAAGCACTTAAAACCTCTTAATGGCTATTTCTTCATCTATGGGGCGAATAAAAGTACAATGTGTTAAAGTCTTCAAAATCTTGGCTGAGATGCCCAATGCTTGTCTTTTGGTTGGGTTATCCTTCCCTGAAGGAGCCAGGACCATTTCCGGTTGCTATACATCTAACAGCAGCAGCAACCTAACCAGGGTCAGTCCTCCTGGTGACCCCAGCGCACTGCCTCTGCTGGCATGTTTCTGGGCACTGCGCAAACAGCCTGTGCCGTCCAGGGCTCTGAGACCCCTGGAGGTCCAGGGATCACTTTCTCAGTTTGGATGATGTAGAGAATGTGGCCCAAAGTGTTGTCAGCACTTACTATTTCAAAATTGTCTTCAGCTGGAAGCAAATAATTTCCTGTGTTGAAATATTTATCTGGTGTATGACCCATGTCCCATTAGTACTTTAGTGAGCTGTGAGATGTTCTTCATCTGATGTCACCTTTTGTTTTTCATGCTAATTTAAGGGGCTCTGTTCTGATGATGCCCTAATCAGACTCTTCAAAACCATCCTCCCTTCTGAGGCCCATCTTCTCCCTCCTGTTGCTTCTGTACACTTCAGCTGAGAGTCTCCATTGAGGTCTTGAAAACCAAGCTCATCTTATCCCCTCAGTCAGCTTTCTTTCCCAGTTTTAATTCCTGCCGGGAGCTCTGCCACTGACTCAAAGGTAAGCTCTGCACTTTAGTTCTGTGACGGCTCTGCCTGGCCTCTACTTGCTTTTCTCCACCACCGTGTCCAGTCCAAGTCCCGTCTTGTTTTCCTCCAGGGCGTTTCATCCTTTTCTCTCCCCCTCTCATTACCACATGCCTACAGTATAGTCATGGTCCTTGACTCTACTTCTTCAACCCTCTCCAGTCTTCCTGTTCAAAAAAATCTTCCTGGTTTTCTCATTGCCAACTTAAATCAATCTAAAGCTCTCTGTTTGGTTTTGAAAGTCCTGGATATTTTCACACTCGTGGTCCAGTATGGAAATGTGATTGGTTCTGGTCAGGCTCCAAACTGTTTCCCTTGACTCCTGCTTCTGTGCCTTCATTCACGGCGCTCCCTTCGCTTGGAATACCCTCCAGTGTCCCCATACCCATCTGTCCACTCAAATTTCACTCTTTCCAGTGCCCCCAAACTTCGCTATCCTTTGAATTTCTTCTCGTTTGCCGTATAGTACAAATCACACATCGCCTGGGCTTGTTAGCTACTTATTTCACATGGATGAGCGTTCTCTCCTTTGCTAGGTTGTAATCCAGTAGCTGTCGTGGCCACACTACCACCATAAAACAACGGCAAACTCTCCCACGTGACGAGTAGCCAGTGCCCTACTGGTAGTGACCCTGGGAGCTTCAGCAGCTGAGCTTTGTGGCTGTTTCCTCACACAGGTTGTGGCCCATCTCTGTTCTTTCAGGGTGATTCCTATCCCTAACTTGATCTGCAGAGCGGTTCTCCTTTCCTTGGCCTGAGGGTTATACTGATCTTGGTTACCAGGCACAGAGCCATAGATTTTCTGCTGGTCAGAGGCCCCCAGGTTGCCTCTTTCTGTTATCTTTTGCACTGAGGCCGATACCCCAAGTTCCTTCTGTGTCTCATGCTTAGGGCACACCCTTGGCAGAAGGGGCCACCCACTAGGGTTAGAGAATGTGAGTGGTGTTTCAGTAATCCCAGGTGTTCATGCCGGGAATGGATGGAGAATTGGGATACAAACAGAACCATCCTATGTCCTTCCAAGGACAGTAGGATGAAGAGACAGGAAGGAAAAGGAGGGATACATGGGAAAAGGACGGTGAAGAGCACATCCCCCAGCAAGAGGCGGGCTGGCCGGGCACTCGTGTCTCAATCTTCCTCATGATTCTCTGAGCTCTATGTGGAGAACGACTAGCTTCCAGTTAAGACACTTGACACAGCCTAAGAGGAGGTTTCCTGGAGGTGAAAGTGGACAGATGAATGAATTCATTGGTCTTCTTCCCTCCAGACAAGAAGAACTGATGGAAAAATCTTGGCCGTTCCTTGGCTTAACCAAATGTCCCCCAGCAGAGCCCCGTGGGAAGCGCTGTCACCTGTCCCCATCTGGAAACTTAAAGTCCACACGTGGACCACCTCCCCTTGTGTGTGGCTGTCACTCTCCTGTGGACCTAGTTGACCTTTTGGACCCAAACATTTCCCAGGAAGGTGTTGGTAGGAGGACAGGGCTCCAAATGAGGAGGAAAAACTTAGGTTTAATGTCAGGAAAAGCCTTGGACCATTGGAGGCATAAAGCCTCCCGAGGGTGTGCTCTCAAATGAGAGCTTTAAATGAAAAGGTGTCCCTTAGTTTTCTAGAGTCCTCTGCGGACAATGATGTTTCTTGAAGTGTAAGACTAGTGAGAGCAATATAGTCTCCCCCTTTTAAAGTAAGCATGATTCTTTGCCCAAATCCACACTGGCCGCCCTTAAATAAATGACTGGATTTTCATGGTGTTCCTGAGCACAGGTACTGCTTCCCAAGGTTTCCTGTTAGACATCTCTCACCCACTTTCTCCTGAGGGAATTGAGGGAAAGAAGAAATTGCAGAGGCCAAGTGTCAAAATAGATAGATAACCACCCCCCCGCCCCCCCAAAGTTAATTAACATTTTAGTGCCACAACTTTAGAATAGCATGAAAGGGACTCCCGTAGCCAACTTTCAGGGATCAAAACTGCCCTCTTTCCTGCAGGCATGTAAGCTGTGGGCTGAACCAAACAGGTGATTTCTTATCCTGAGGTTTCTATCTGCTGTTCCTTTCAGATATCTCAGAGGTCGTAAGTAATGAGTGATTACCAAGTCCTTTTCATTCTGTTGTGGAAATTCCTCCCCCCTCTCTTGCCTTTTTCATTCTTCTAACCACAGCCCCAGGGCTCCTATTTCAAACTCCAAATACTGCTCCCCTGGACATTGACGGTATTTTACTAACAGCTTTACCTGCCGCCTTCCCCATTTTATTCCCCATTTTACTCCCAAGTTAATCTTCATAAACCAGATCTCATTAGGCTACTCCCTACTAATTAAGTCCAAATGCCTCCATTTGGCACTGGGTGTGCCCTTGACCTGTGGCCCACAGTGACCTTTCCAGTGTTCAGAGAGCACATATGGCTGTGACACACATCCTCACCCAAGAGCCATGTGCCTGTGATTCCCTCTGCCCGATGACTCGGCATGTACCGCCTTCACGTCCAAGTTCCATCAGTTCTAGAGGCTCAGCCCACACGGCATCACCTCCAGGAACCTGGTTCTTTCTCATCCTCCCCGCTCTGTAGCCTCATCTCTCCTTTGACCACGACCATTTCCAACCTCAAGTTATGGCGGTTTGTTATCACATCTCAGTGGATTATAATCTCACTATGGCCAGAGACCATGTTCTAATGCTTTGTGAATCTGGCTACTCCAAAGCGTCTTACTCATATAAGCATCTAATTAATAATTGTTGATAGAATAGGTAAGTCCATGAATTTTTATTTTATTCAGTAAAATGTCTTAAGCGTGCATTAAAAACCCTTTATTTTTGCATCTTACTGATATTCATATCTTTATATATCTAGAAATGTCCATGAATTAATGAATTATTGGTGTAAGCCAGATAATGCAGGAGTTCAAAATAACAATAGCATAACAGCTTTTTTTCCCCTCAATGAGTGTAAAGTAAATCCTTTCAAGACATTGTCTTAGCAGCGGAGGAAAAGAGCAAGCCCTAGAGACTGGATAAAATGAGATCACTGTGGCTAACCCAAGATCCTGTTGATTTAGATAATAAATTGACTTAAAATTTCTATACACATAAAACCTGGAAGATTAACAAATTTGACTAATCTTTTGTCATACAGAAGATTAACATGTTTAAAATGCTGACTGGGAAAAACATTTACAGAATATATAATGGGACAAAAGATTAACATTCCTCAAATATAACAAGTTTCTACAAATCAATAAGAAAGAAAAAACTGGATCAAGGATTTTGTTCTCTATTGCTGTTGAACAAACTACACAAAATGTACTGGCTCGAGTGAACACTGAGTATTATAGGTCATGATTCTGTAGTCTGAGACTGGGCCCGGCTGAGTTTTTTCTCCCCATGTGGTGTCCACCGGAGCTGGAATGTCCAAGATGGCTTTTCACTAACGTGCCTGGGGCCTCAGCTGGGCTGACTGGAACAGCGAGGCCTCTCTCTTTCTCTGAGGTCTTTCTTGCAAGGAAGCTGGACCTTTCCATGGTGGCTTAGGGTTCTGAGAGTGAGCTTTCCAAATGGAACAGCCTCACTGTGCAAGCACTTATCAAGCCTCTGTTTGTATCATGCTTGCTAATATCCCATTGGTCAGAGCAAGTCACATGGCTGAATCCAGCCGGTGTAGCCTCTGTTTGTATCATGCTTGCTAATATCCCATTGGTCAGAGCAAGTCACATGGCTGAATCCAGCCGGTGTAGGGGGTGATCACACAGGAGCCTGAACGTGAGGTATGATCCACTGTAGGTCCCCAGTGTAACAGTCTACTACAGGTAGGGCAGGCCAGTCACTGAAGAAAAAGGAATGACTAATAAACACTAAAAATGCACATTTCTTCAGAGGTCAGGTAATACCAATAAAAATCATGAAACTGCTTTCATCTGGAAATTGATGAATGTGCAGTATCTAGTTGATATCTAGTGTTGACAAGCTTATGGGAGAATCTCATACATTTCCCTGGGAGTATAAATTACTGTGGCCTTTTTAAAAGGTTATTTGGCAGTGCCTATCAAAATATAAAATGTGCATGACTCAGCAAATTCCACTTCTACATCTAAAAATACTCCCACAGGTTCCCCAGAATGTATTATATAGAGATGTTTATGTATCATTATTTGTAATGGCAATAAAAGCAGAACACAAAAGTCCACCACTAAGAGAATGGGTAAATTATGATAAATCTATTCAATGAATATTGAGCAGCCATATTAAAATTAGTTAAATCTGTATGTACTGATGTGGAATGATACCAGATATGTTGTTGAGTAGAAAAATATGCATTATGTCACCATTTTCATGAAAACAAAAATTTGGGGTTAAGTACACACTCTAGAATGAGAAGTGGAATTGGGAGTGCGTTTTTACTTTTTGGTGTTTTATGAGCTTCTGATTATTTGCAACTTTTTTATAATGAGTATGTATTCTCATAATGGGCAAAAAAAGGAAAAAAATGGAGGCCACTTTAAAATACGTATGTAGGTACACATCACACACACATATGGATAGATAGATACACAGAGAGAGAGGAAGAGACAGTATGAGAGGAAGAGACAGTATAAGAGGAAGTAGGAGAAAGTTACTCAGATCCTGAAGATCTTCTGCCCGTGGAACCTCCCTTGACCTCTTGTTCTCTCTCCAGTGCCCTCCAGGCTTATTCTCTATTGTTCTGGAAAACTAAAGGTCTGTGAGTCACTTGGAATTCATGTAATAAAAGGCATGTTTTCATGATTTAATTTTGAGCTTTTAGCGTTGCACATTGGTTCTATTAACATAAAGCTTTACAAAGATTTTTTTTTCCCGTGTCTGGAATACATATTAGGAATGAAGACTTTTAGAAAATGTGACTCATTAGCATACCCGTTGTTCAGTTAGATGTTCCATGTGGCATAACCTGCTCAGGGTCCTCTGACACCAGCGTGCAGTGAGTACAAGCCAAACCAGGGGCTTCTCCTTGGAAAGGATAATGGAAAAATGGGCCCTTCAATATCCAAGCTCACTCTGGTGTGGTAGTAAGCCAGACTGGCATTTGTCTGGTGCATTTCCTTCTTCTGATACAGAAACACATCATGGTAGTCTCCTCCCCTCTTCCCTGTTCTCTCCTCATCTCCTTAGTAAGGAACCCTGAGAGCAGTGTCATTAACTTCTCGTTTTGTGCTGTAAGGCTCTTTAAGCCACACCAATGGAAAAAGACAGGACCTGGAAGAAAGGATTTTTTTCTCTTCTCGTTCAGAGCTTCTGCAAGGTCAGGTATGCATGAGATGCAAGAGTTAAAGTCTCATTTATTTGTAAAAGATGATTTGCAGGGTGGTGTCAAATCTTGCCATGTTTGTGAGGAAGAAGCAATGGTGTAGAAAGATGCTGATAGTTTTTATTTCATGATGGAGGGGTTAATTTCCTTAAAGTTTCTTTATTAATAAAAAGCAGCTTGAAGCAATGTGGTTTTCACAGACAAACATGTTTAGAACTATTACACCTTGGTTTATAAGTACCTAGAAGGGATTGATTAAGCTTTAAGGAGGACCAGAGGTAGCACAGAGAAAGTCTGGTTTCTTGGAGTTAGGAAAAGTACTCACTATGTAGCTGATAAAAATATATTAAAGTTCCTGTTATGCCTTGAAATCAGCCGTTTGTGTATTATCCTTATTCTCCTGGGTATTTTATACATTGTTTCAATCTTTGTGCTTTATGCAGTATAAACAGCAAAATTTAGCCAGTACTCAATATTTTCTAAGGAAAGTATTTTTATATACTGGAAAAAAAAAATCCTGCTTCTAGAATACCTGTGTTCCAGCTTTTGTATTTTGTGGGAAAGATGCTGCTATTCATGTAATACAGCCCAAGGGTCCCAGAACTGTGAGAACTTGTCATTTCAGAGTCTCACATACTGGTTTCATAGATAACAATCCTTGTAATAGTTTGTCTTAAAAAACCTTAACTGCCATCGTGTTTTCCTGTTTAGACAAGTTGCCTAACTTACCTGAAAAACATTAATGCATAATTAAACTCTTTGCTTCTTACCCTAAAATATTAGCTATAGAAAAATTTATTTTAAGTCTTTCTGGATGAAAGGAAAGAAAAATAAAACTACCTAACATTGCATCTTTCATTTAAAACTCTTTCCCTAAGTAGTGTTTAATGAGGGTTTGCGTAGGCCTGCCGCAGACTTCTAGAGTCTTTACCAGGATTTCTCCAGGTGTGATCCGGCGTAGGGGTGTCACTTGTGCAAGATCCTAGTTTCCCCTGCCCCCATCAAGGACAGGGCCCTGGACTCTGCATTTTAAACTACTCCCAGGTCATTTTTAGTGTACAGGGCAGTATGAAACATTTAGGATTGAACTAGGAAAATCTAGGACTCCTTGAAGGAAGCCAAAGTTCTGAGGAGAATTCTAGTTAATGCTTGCTGGCTTGTCCCTTAAAAAATTTTATAGAACTATTCAACAAGAGGGAAGAGGTCACTTCTGGGTGGCCTGGGTTTGGCGGGATCTTGGAGAAATCGGTCTTCCTCCCTAGTGGGGCTTGAGAGGTTAGCAGGGATGGGGACACCGACTGTGGCCAAGGGAAGGGGGACGTTGGCAGGTCAGCGCTTGGAGGAGGTTCAGTCCCCTGGGGCACTTCCACAGGGGCCCTGGGGGCACCAGGAGGAGAGG